>NC_034410.1:92271064-92871064 GCF_002078875.1 Numida meleagris | reverse complement strand
AACTGAGTTGTGGCGCAGACTAAACTTCACTCATTAGTTTGTTTATGTTAAATCAACCATTTCAGCTCATTGCAGCAGACATACACACTTATCTAACTGGAAATTACGTGAAGCAGTGTCATGGTTTTGTGATTTTTGGTTATTGATATTCCACATCATAACATCATGTAGTGGATATACCTGGTTCTCAGAAGAGAAGGACTACTACAGTCCCCACGGTACTTTTCTCGTCTGTTACCATTTCCAGCCGGAGGGAAAAGATAAAAGCTCGCAGTATAAAAACTTGCAGATCACGAGACCTCGTCCCTTTTTTCCCCCGTCTCTCGTCTTGGCAGCACCTCGGTCTCCAGCCGTCTTATCGTCGGTAGTAGAGTAAGGCCTACCTTGATTTTGGGACATTCTCTCTCTCTGTATTGGATTTATCAGCTTAAATTGTAATTATATTGTATTATAGTGTGTTGTTTTGCATTCCGATATCCTATTTAGTAAATTAGTTTGTTTCTCCTCAGATTGTTGCCACTGTTCTTTGCTCTCAGGGCCATCTCCCTACCCTTTTCCCCTTTCCCCTTTTCCCGGGACGTGGGCCCTTGGGTCCCCCGTCCCCTTTGTCACGGAATTGGGCCTAACGCCCGTAAACCGTTGACAAGCAGCAGTCCTAATGCCTAAGTTTTAATAATCACAGCCAAATTAACTTCTAATTTGTGATGTTTAGGGCTTGAATTATACAAGAGAGAGTTTGCAGAATCATTATTTTTGCTGTTCCATTTCTGTAGGCAAACAGAAATTTAGAAATTGCACAACTAGAAGTTGGCTAATGCAGTGCCATTGACAAAAAAACAATTCCCAAAAAACTTTGTCTACAGTGGTAGAAAGCTTTGAAGAATCCATAAAGATATTATAGTTCTGCTCAAATATAAAGCACGTGAGTTAATTGGGAGTTATTCTCGTGAATATTACAGAAGCATTGGACATGTGTAAAACAAGTAACAAAAGGGATTTCCATTATGAGAATTGCCTACATAGCTATCAGTTGTACAGGCCCATTAGTTTATTTCTGTGTTGATGTTTACTTTAACACAATATGGGAAGAAATATGGGAGAAAGATGTTTCAACGAATATACTTCGGACTGGAGTTCCATTATGGCATTCTGGAATAGGTAAGAATATAATTTATTTTCAGCGTATGAACTTCGATAGTAACCACTATGTTTGCCACAGACATTGTATGCCATTACATTAAAATGACTCACTTTGAGATCACATTCATATCTTCTTTCTCATAAAAACAGGAGGTAAGGAGGAAATAAAAGCTCTCTGAATAAAAGCAGTGTTTTTTCAGTCCGAAAAATACATTCCTTGCATCAATATTCTAATTAACTAACTGGACATCAATTGCAGATCCAAAATTTAACCATGTGAACAACAGGAGTACCACATAAGTTTGTATCCACTGTATTTTAATTATATAAATTAATAATTGGTTAGAAGGAAGGAAGTAATAAGCACCAGCATGTTTATCATCTGAAGTCAAGACAGAATTAATCAGCAACTGCTTACCTGCATGGTCTGCATTGAAAGAGTCTTAAAGTCTTCATTAAATGTAGTACCAATTCAAAAGAAGATTTTCAATTTCTAGCTTTCTAAATACAGAGCTAAAATTTGACAACTCCCCAAGGCAAGGCTCAAAGAAAAATATTTTTTGTACTGCACACAAATATATTAAAACTCAAATCCATATGTGTAAACTATGCATAATAAGTTTTTCCCTCATTTTAGTAAAATATCTCATTAATTCCATCTTTGCCAGTCCAAACTAATGCACAAACCTATGTAAGATACCAGAATACTGAGTACAATGGGTTCCTGATAAAGCAATATCATTATGAAGTGATGTGTCCTGAAAGGTCACATAGCAGTCCAAATGAAGATACTATAGACTATAACTATAGACTGTTTCTTCATCATCTTATGTTTTCTGTGCATTTATGACTGCTGATGTGTAGAGAAGGAAATAAAAGAAAATCAAAATCTTAGAAAATGACAGGGAAACAAATGGCAAAATTGTTAGAGGGTACAATACAAAAGAAAGAGAAAATGACATGGAGTTATTGGAGCGGGTCCAGAGGAGGGCCACAAAGATGATTAGAGGGCTGGAGCACCTCCCTTACAAGGATAAGCTGAGAGAGTTGGGGCTCTTCAGCCTGGAGAAGAGAAAGCTCCAAGGAGACGTTGTAGCAGCCTGCCAGTACCTGAAGGGGGCCTACAGGAAAGCTGGAGAGGGACTTTTTATAAGGACATGTAGTGAGAGGATGAGGGAAAATGATTTCAAACTGGAACAAGGTAGACTTAGACTAGATATGAAGAAGAAATTCTTTACTGCGAGGGTGGTGAGACACTGGAACAGGTTGCCCACGGAGGTTGTGGATGCCCCCACCCTGGAAGCATTCAAGGCCAGGCTGGATGGGGCTTTGAGCAACCTGGTCTAGAGGGAGGTGTCCCTGCCTATAGCAGCAGGGTTGGAACTGGATGATCTTAAACGTCCCTTCCAACCCAAATCATTCCATGATTCTCTGAAAATTAGAAGAAAAGGAAGGAAAATTAAAGAGAATAATAGACACAGTAGGCAAGTGAAAAACTAGCTGAAGAGAAGTGTTCTCACCCAAAGGACTGGCAGAGGCTGCCGCTTAATTCATCACCATATATCTCTGGCCGCTGATGGATAATGGTGTCTTTTGATTTCCTGTCAAGTTACTAGGAACATAATGACTTTAGTATCCTATGCTTCTCTGAGGTTACAACAACCGCAATGTTCTCAACTAACCTGGGAAAAGTTCTTCCAAAACAAAGCACTGCAGATATTTGAGATCTTTATTTCACCCTCCCATGCACCAATTCTTAAGCCCATCCACCTCACAAAGCTCGTAGATTTTCATTTAGGAAGTTCCACCAAAAACTGTTCTCTCTCTCTATATATGAGACCAGTTTCCCTTGTAAAAATGCAAGTCTGAAAACTCTATTCTTTTTAATATTGCAACTCCTGTTTCTCTTAGTTATCTGCGTAGGTAGCCATGCAGAAATGGGAAAGATTGCTGTGTCTAGCCTCAGACATCCAGAAGTCCGTGGGCTTAAATGTACTTGCAAAACTGTAAAGCAGAACTTGTCTACCAATGTAAAACCCAGTGAGTCATCCTGTCACTATGACAGTGACAGCCCATGGTTACACCCTGTGAAGTGTGTCCTTCCCATTCAATCTTGTTCTACTCTGTGCAAGATGCATTCTGCTGAATATGACAGGGCTCATATTTTTACTCTTCCATCTTAACCACCTCCCAGCAAGCAGAGACATACTGCTGCAGTGCTGAGAGGGATTGTGAAATACCAACCTGCAGATTCCTTAGTGTAGAGACTCAGCCAAATCACCTTTTTTTTTTTTTTTTTTGGATGGAATAGTCAAGGGAGGAAATTAATACCTACATCAAGAAAGCCAGTTTATCATGAAAAACGCCTAAGGAGTTTCCCACTCTTTTAGCTTCTTCCAAATCCATTATGTTGTCTCTTACCCTGCCACGCTGTTCTGTCCAAGGAGCTACACTGACCCGGATCAGTTCATTTACCCATGCACACCATTGCATTTCCAACATCTTGTATGGCCCTAATTTGAAATACAGCGTACAAAGGCAGGAGGACAGTAACTCCTGAGGCCAGCATTGTCATTACAGTTGCTGTATAATGAAACTACAGCCTAAGTAACTTGCCTAAAACTGCACTCCAAGTCAAAAGAAAATGACCAGAAACTGGGCTCAATGCTTCACAGCATCTCTACACACTAATTTAAGCATGACAGGGCAAGTTTACTGCCCAAAGACAAGCCAGCATCTGTGATCATGAGCTCACTGTCCCCAAAGCAGAGTGGCCTTGTCCTCGCGTCAGCTGAGCTTGTACAGGCCTGAACGGCAGAAACACCCCACAGGCTTTTGTGCCTGCACATCTCCGTAGCTCATACGTTCTTCCTCTCCTTATGATACATCATCACAGCAATGCAATGATTATTCCAAGTGTTTTTTTAAGAGTCCATTTCCCTATGTCTTCAGTCATTAAAACTGAAATCAAAAATTTAAATCAGTCATTAAAACTACCCAGAGCAGCATACGGCCTACGTGTCAAAGCTCAGGCTCCTGAAATCTCTGGCTCACTGTGGTCAACTTCCAACACTTTCTGAAGACCACTGGGGCTTCCAGTGCCTCTATGGTGGAGGCTAATGAAGCCCGTGCAGAAGCTCCTGGTTCTGAGGAACGATGTGGGACATGAATTAAGTTTTGAAGCTGAGGCTCACACCAAGGATCTGCACTGGGGCATTTCTTCTTTTAAAAGAAGGAAAAGGAACTGCCACTGCTATGGAAACATCTCACTGTTTCTTTCCAGCATAGTGCACAATATCCTGATATAGGTTCAGGCTTATAAACATTCTTCTAAGAGGACTGGCATGATGTATTATTTGAATATGAATGTTACAAGTTTTATTATTTTATTACACACGGTTACTATAACTCTTTCCAAGTCCCCACAGCACCTTAATATGGGGAGTATTCTTACTTTCAATAATCAGTTAGCCCTCACTGGGAGCTTCATTCCCCTTGGCCTTGCTGCGCATTTCTAGCCAAGATCACACCTTTTGAACATCACAGTTACAGATACCAGTATGAAACATTTTCTCCCATCTCACAATTATTATTTATAAAAGTGAAAAAAGGCTCATGACTTGTTCCCTGGTATTATCTTAGGATTAAGCTGGAGACAATCATTTCCATTAGTTAGCACAATGCCTGCAATTTTATTAATTTTCTACATGTGGCCTGAGACTTCGCAAAACTAGGCAAGAAAATGGAGGTCTTATTTCTAGCACATCTAAGCATTTACATTTCTGACAATAGTTGTATCAGTAGATTATTTCTTCATTTTCTAAAGCCAGTGCACAGTTATGACCCATTAAAGAAATATCACATTTCTGCACCAGGCTTGAATTCCAGGAGCTCACAGGAAACAAACTTAACACAGCTCAACTGAATGCATTGACAACTTTTATCTTGAAACCCAACTAAATTTTGACAAAGCATGATGCAAAGTGTAAATACATAAGTATAATATACTCAGGCCAAGATGCATATCTGCATTTAAAACCTATTCTAAAAACCAAGCGTTACGCTTCCTCTGCTAAAAATCCTCTTATTTCAAAGCATAACAACACAGTATAAGAAGATCTCAGCTACTTAAATGTGTATGTTTCAAACTGTGGCACAACTATCTGTCAGAGACATTCACCACAGAACAACACTTGCTTACCTTGTGGAAAATAATTCTTCTCTTTCAACACCCTTTGATAAGCTCATCGTGCTTCTTACTTCATGAAATAACTCCCAGGACCAGGTAGATTTTGAAAAGTTAATAATACAACATGCTACCTTATCTCTTGCAATCTGTGGCACTTGGGATGTGAGGATGTGATTAAAGTGCTTTGGGATTTCATAAATGAGACAAAGAATTAAAATACGCATTCCTTATGGTCTTTTTTTTTTTTTTTTTTTTTTTTTTTTACATACTTGTAAAAGGTTGAGGGGGAAAGGTGAGATATGCATTGTAGTACTGCTGTCTCAAGGATTAACTTAAATATTTATCTTTGCATAAGTCACAGTTTTGCATGACAGCATAGCATAATTTATAGCTTGCAATACTGAAACTCGGACACAGCTATTAATGGTAAATCTGCGGAAGACAATTAGTCTCTTTCACTATCTCAGGTGAAACTTACAAATTGCCAGGGACGTTTCTGGACCAACACGTACTTCTCCCAACTTCTGTATAACCAGGGAATACCCCAAAATGTAAATCTGATAGTGATTACAAAGTAGAAAGCTAAAGCTAGCTTACATAACAGAAAATCTCTTACCCCAAATGGAAATTCTCTTCCTAGAAAACAAGTTTTTATAAAGAACATCTACAAGTCTTCACCTTCCTGAGATGCAGTCTACTATAGGACCACCACTTTTTCTCTAATTCCTCCCAAATAATCTATTTTGAGACAGAAAAGTTACTCTGATAGCCAAAGATTTAAATGTTTGTTGACAAAAACCATCTTCACAAATATCTTATGAAAATATTGATATTTTGATAGTTTCTAAGTAATATAATGTATTTATTTATTCATTTCTGTAGAGAATAAATATTTTTATAAAATTTCATTTAATTACTTTGAACACAGACCTGAAGACAACACCATATTAATATATGACAAGCTCAGTGGTCCTGCAAGAGGCCTTAAAGAGCTCAAATGGCTTGATGGAGAAGTGAAAGATCACAAAGTCATTTTACAAAAGCAAAGAGAAAATAAAACTAGCCAGTGACCATCCAAAACAGTCTGCATTTCAATTTTATTTATTTTTAAAGTACAGTGTAATGTCAGGTATATTCCGATTCTTTTAGAGTTATTTAGTATTATCCTGTCCAAAAATGGCTGTCAGTCGTAAACAAAAATGGTAAAGGAAAAAAAAAATACTTCGGAAGTAGTTCAGAAACATTGATAATGAAGTCAGATTCCTTTCTTTACCCTAAGGCTTTAAGCCAATCCCACAGCTTTTTATTTATTTATTTAAATACTAAATCACTTCAGTCTTTAGTCTGTCAACAGTACATCGCCTGCTTTGGATTAGAAGTCAACACCAACCATGCAAGTAACAAGAACAAAATTGTAGCAAGCTTTTAAGATGAAAATGCAAATCTCACATTATTGATTACATCCCTAATTCCTAAAAGCATTTAGACTGCAAGTTGCCACCTTTGCCAATATTTAATTACACTCTATTTCACCATTCCTTTAAATCAGCGGTGTAGCAACTTAACATGAAACAGAGGAGCTGGTTTTTGTTTTTGTCTCAAACGAAGAACACAAAGCTATATTATTGTGGATGACTTGCAGTGCATGCTTCTCTGGACAAACAGCATAAACATTCCCAAACAATTGTGATCAGGTTGCAATGCTACCCACTACGTCAGGCAAATTTACCCAGTCAAAAGTTTACTTTGTAAGTAAAAACAGAATGAAAAACCCAAAATTTTACTACAAAAAGTAAGCAGAGATATAAGATTTAAATGTCTATTAGCTATACAATGTATGTCAAATGTAGCTCAGCTATATCAAAACATAAATTACGGATAGTAGAATAAGTGGACCCTGCTCCATTCCCATTTCTCCTGTCCATGTTTTTTTTTATCCACTTCATAGTCAGCCCTCAAATGTTCAATCTCTTAATGCAGTTTAAAACTGCCCCCTGCTTTGGTCAGGACAATCATTAATCCAGACAAAGATTATGTTAACTAGCAATAAAGGGAGCTGAGTACCAGAAGTGATGCAATGAAAGTGAAGTGGCACATTCAGAAAGGAACACTGTATGTCAGTAAAATTTGCTGACAAGTTGCACACTAATTCAGTGAAGTCATATTCTCTCTTCTTCAATGTGCACTTATTTGCAAACCCAGCCAGAAAACATTATCCTCTCACTAATAATAACCTTTATGGTTTACTCATTTCTCTTCAAAGGATCTTGAAAATATTTCAGGTTTTGCTGTTAAAAGACACAACCCTCCATTCAAAATTCCTTGGTGTAAAATAGTTTTATTTATTCTACTACTACAATCACTTCTATGCTCCTTGGCTTGTAAGCAGTATGAAGGCTGCTAGAAACAGGACCCTTTCGCATCAGCTGCTAAATGGTGCTCTATGTCAGAGAATCAAAATACAGGTTAGTATGAGTAATCCTTTAAAATGGTTACAATTTCAGAAACCAGAGGAAGATAATTGTTTTGGGAATACTTACGCTGCCTCGGCAGACCACAGAAACCTTTCAATTTAAGAGTTCAACAAAGCATTCAACACAAGATTGTCAAAACTGTCTCTACTGGTTATACCAACACAACATGCAGCAGTTTCACGTGATTCAGTGTATTCCAAGATGAGAACAAAAAAGCAGAAAACTGCTGTGCATCCTGAAAAAATTTGAGAACCAGAACCACTGTCTCTCAGCATAATACAAGCTGAAATATCTGTACTCTTATTAGACATTCAGAAAGCTTAAGGGAAGTATATTCTGGTTCTGCACCCTTTTCACTGATGATCTTCTGAATGCTCCGCCCTTCCACCCCTCCAAGCAGAGCTTCTACAAATGTGCTGACAAAAGAGAAATGGGTAAATTAATTCTGGACAAAAACAGAGCCAGCTAAACCTTTTCCTTAAACATTTCATGAGAATGAAGCGCTTCTGTGCAGTCTTTGACACATCGGATCTATCAAAATACAATCCCACTATCCTTTAAGCAGTGAGCACCACAGCGTGGACAGTTCCTGTTAAGGCAGCTCAAACACCGAAGCAGTATGACACTGCACGTGGCCAAATGTCAACACTACTCAAAATTAAGCTCTTACAGAAGGAAATGTATTATAGAACAGTTTATCTCAAGTTCCCTTTGCTACAGTAACTGCTGTAGAGATTTGCAAGTATGCGAATGGAATGTGTTGGTATTAAAATTCCTTCTTTCATAAATGCATTTGTTTTACTTAGTGGGCATCCCAGCAGTATAAAGAAACTATTCACTCCTAAAACTAGAGAATTGTTTCAAAGTACTGAAGAGGTGTCAGCTTTTTAAAAGCTGCCACCTGCAGTTCTGGACTGAGTTACTCAGGCTTAACACATACTTACAACAGAAGTTGCAGGAAATGCTGCCTCCTACAGAACGTGCAGCATCTCAACACAACATAAATTAAGCAAGAGAGACAAGCACTTTTATGTGTTTTTATTATAGAAAAACAAAAGGCTTACACTTGAATCAAAAAGCAGCATTATTTCATGAATTCAGAAGTTATGACCGTGAAGTTGCTTTAAGAAACCTTGAGACATTTGAGGATAAAAATAAAATGACGGATTCTCCTCAGACAACATTCAAAACTATTTGCATGACCTCAGTAAGTTTCCTTAATTGCACATCACTTCTTATACTCACATTTGTGATTCATATGCTCTTCTTTTCCCTGTGCCTTGTTGAACATAGCTGAGAAAAGGATTTGGTGAAAACAGCAGTTCATTTCAAGCTTAATTTTCAATAGCTCAATACATATCAGATTGATATTACAATTCAGAAGTGACTGAGATACGTTTTCATCTTCAGCAGTTGAATGTCACAGTTGTATCAGAACCCAGTGTGATGTGTATCTTACACAGCATTTATCATTTTCAGCTTTGTATCACAGAAGATTTCTCAGCAAGATACTGGGCTACTATTTTGATTACAAACATACAAAATAACCACAAAAAAAATGAAGAGTCACAAATGAAACAGTTCTTTGCAATGCAGCAGAATTCATGGGGTTTTGTGTTTCTTTTTAGTTTTGGTGGTCAGGTTTTTGGTTGGTTTCTTAATTAGACGCTACAGAATGAAGGGTGGCCTTCCACTGATCGCATCCACCTTCTTAGTCAAAAGCTGCATGACTCCAGCCTAAGCCAAAATTAAATATGTAATTGTTTTCTTGAAATCTCATGACAACAGACAAATTAACTGTACTGTATTACTAGTCCTACATTTTGATTGTTAGCACTGACTTATGTTGAATTCCAAAGGAACTTACAGCTTTGTCCTTGAGTGATTTTTGTTTTAAAATGCAACTGAACAGCTCTATATCATATTAAAGATGACTCTAAATACATTTTTAAGCATCTCTCTCTTCATATATATGCTAAAATATACCTCAAAGTATCCTGCAGATTGAAAAAAAACAAAACACAAACATTAAAAAAGCAAGGAAACTCAACTTACTATTTACAACCACCAGCTCTGCAAATATAATGAAAGAAAAAAGGAAAAATACAATTCACAGAAGGAAAAAGGAGAAAACAAAAAGCAAAAAAAAAAAGCATCTCTGACTCCTGCTATTCAAAATTCTATGAACTCGTCTTTTCTTCTTGTCTTGAAGGAAAAAGCAGATGACTCAAAGTCAGATAGAAAATACTTTTCAGAAAAAAATACCTAGCTTTAGACCTTGTTTATTACACTGATAAGTCATCTACTTATTGTACCCTACGCCGTAACATGAAGCCAGCTGTTACCAAGCTACTTAAACCGAAGAACCAAATTTCCTTCCTACAAGGAAAAAGGATGCAATTCATTTTCCTTAGTTATGCTTTATATTATCATTGTTTGCTCCAACACAGAACTTGACTATTTAAGTTTATCAATGTCTTAATTAAGAATGCCTTAACTTAGAGTTACAGCATAGTAATTTCTTACGTGATCTAGCTGCCTTATGCAGAGGACTTGATCTGTATTGTACAGTAATATTACTTTAAAAGAGGAAAAAAACAAACAGCATGAATACCAAGATGAGGAGCAACAGAAGTTCTGTTGATACGGTACTCTTCATAACATGAATGCCAAAGGCTGCTTTATAAGCTTATCCTTGGAGATTTTAACCCTGGACACAAAATAGTCACTTTCACAGGACTGTATTAAAAGTGACCTTTATGACTAAACAGATAATAAAAATGCATTGTACTGATCAATCTGTATGAAAGTTAATATTATGCTCCATTAACTCTCTAGGTAACAGTCTCAAATAGTATCAACACCAACCACCTCAAAGATTTACAACAATCCAAATTAAACACTGTAAACATGTTTACATCAGTCAAAAAGCTTGTCATGTGGGATTTTGGCAAAACAGTTAAAGGGTGCTTGTGTCATCCTTTACCAAGTTGTACTATAGGTTTTATGTAAGCACAAAACAATTTAACAGGTAATCTTGTTTGAAATGTTTTATAATGTAGCTCTCCAATAATTTTTAGCTGCTAACATACTATATATCATGTAGGTATTCTTGACTGCCAATAATTACATTACATTAGTACGTAATAAAACAGTTTTCTGGTTTATAACAATTCACATTTAACTTGTTAACAAAAAAGTATTTTTTCCAAAATAATGTGCAACAATAGAACATGTGAGTTCCTGGGAAAACCGTAACTTGTCTTTAACTATCAAGGTTCTGAAAGACTTTACAGATCTCTTAAATTTTCTTAGTATACAGCCTTAATTCTGAGCGTTCAGCTGGGCTGCATTATTATCAGGTCATCAGGTATACTAAGGTCAAGTAGCATTATCTCACTGTTCTAGAAATGAACAATACAAAACTTCCCAAAAAGTGCCAAATTGTACCTGCAAATTCCTTCATATTCCTTTGATAACCATTAAAGACAATTGAGAGAACATCCCTATTTCAGTTCTTTTTCCTGTCAATATCTGAGAAAATTTGAATACATGCAAGTCA
Organism: Numida meleagris; assembly: GCF_002078875.1. Lineage (NCBI taxonomy): Eukaryota > Metazoa > Chordata > Aves > Galliformes > Numididae > Numida > Numida meleagris. The sequence goes on along the minus strand of NC_034410.1, from coordinate 92,859,699 downwards.
AAACTACCACAATGCAGACACAAAGAGGTCCTCTTTCATGAAGATCATCAATAAATGACTACCTTCAATAAATAAGTCTATTTGGAAATTCTAGAGACTTTTTTGTTCAACAAATTAGTCTTTTTTCTTTTCCAATAGGTCTTTCTGTTTAAGCTCTCCATCTGAAAGTTCTGTATATTTTCCGTTCTTTTCCTCCTCTTGTTCTTCCTCACTGCCATCGTCTGTGAGCTCCCGATCGCTGTTTTCCTTTTTAATTGCCTCATGTTCATCTACACCTCCATCTGTATCAGCTGTGCAGATTCCGTAACACATAATGCTGATGACACCCAGGGGCAACCCAAAGAGAAAGCATCCCAGAAGTGGTGAACTCTTGAACACTGACTGTTGAAACGCAGATTTGAAGTCATCAACACTTTCATTGAACATACAAATTTACCGCGTTACTTATTACTCTGCACATTCATTTACTACCATCTGAACTGAGTCAGTTTTCTTAAGAAGGGCAAAGCAGTCATTTTAGCCATTCCTACTGTAAGCTTATTAAAAACAAGTCTCAGATTAATATTACAATGTTCCAATAGGATGATTAATGTTAACATACTAACTACATATTCTATTCATTGTTTGAAGCTTGAGAAACCATTGTCCTAATAACACAAAAATAACATTTTAAAACAACCAGTTTAAACTCTCATTTGTGTCTCATTCTCAAAGATGAGTTTGAGTCATCACAAGGAATCTGGAGAAGCCATCTGCTATTAGGGAGCTTCCTATTAAAGAGTAGCTTGAAAGACTTTATTTCACAGGAGGAAAGATTTTTGGTTTCAGAAACTGATGTGTGAATACTGCATGCTGACAGAAGTTTGGAAGTCACACAAAGAAACAAGCAAATGTAAATTCAAATTCGCAGCAAAGATTTTTTTGCTTGTGTACAACAAGCTGAGAAAAATTTACGTACACCTGCCCAATAAAAGTCTGTTAAGCATTGTTAACCTCTAAGAAGAATGATAAAATATTTGTTTTAAAACCACATCACATATAGTATTTAATCTCTTTATGCCCTAAATAGCTTTCCTCAGAATGTAAAAGTGTTATCACTTTCAACAAAAGGAAGAAAGGAGGGTTAAAAAAAACATTTTGAATTCTTCCTGTTCTCTCTCTTAAAATACAGACCAGATTTTAATACAGAAAGGGAGTGAATAAATAAGAAACTCTGTATGCTGAATATTTAGCACGCTAGAAAATGTTATTCAAGACTTTCATCAAGAAGTTAGTTAGGCTTAAACATAATGCATACATGTATGTGAGTGAGCATATACATGAACAGATTTATATAAAATTTTTTCTACAACCTCTGAAAATATATGCATCTTGATTGACAAGGTTACCATCTGTATGGGAATTGCTAGGTCATGGCCTGAACCAATGACTGAGCACCAGGTGAGAAGGCGTGGCTAACCCAGGGAGCTCAGGTGCAAGCAGTGCACCTGAGCAGCCAGAAGGGGTGGACCCAGCGTCCTTACCTTCATTTATGGGTTAGCAGCTGAGGGAACAGCTTCTCCATTCAGAGATCATGCTCTTCTCAAGATGTCACCAGTATTTGGAAAGGGTGAGCTACCTTCTTCTAAGCAGTTTTTTAAATTAAATCTTAACAAATACTTTCTTAAGTGTGCTCCTTTCCTAGTAGAAGGCATTATCATTGCCTTCTATTGCTCCACACTATCTTATTTACAAAATATAAAACTTACCACTACAGTAGACTTGGCATCATAGACTATTCTCTTGATTCGTTGCAGAACTCCATCACCACCTTGTGCCTGAAATTTCAAATGGAACCATGTCAAAACTGCTGACACTTTTCAGTTATGATTCCAAAAGTTCATTCTTCAGACCTTGAAATCTTAAGTCCCTTTAGAAGGAAATGAAAAGTAATTATTCTTGCATCTCATGATGCCCAGACACTCCAACTTCTCAAGCATGGACAAACATTTTAGTAGTCTCATGAAAAATTTTCCCACAATTGTTTTAAACAACTCGTTAACGGTGAACTGGCACTCTTTAAACACCTCTTACCATAGAGAAACAGCAAGAAAAACTAACAACTATCCCAATGTAACAATTATAAAATTGAATAGACCTTCTGTACCTTCCTATAGCTGATGGATATCTATTTATGGACAATAACAGAAGTAGTTAGAAAAATCTAAAAAATAACAAACAGATACACAGGTGTAATGAAAAATAGCTTGTGGCTAGCAATGACAGACTACTCGTGTTACCACCTAGATCAGCAGAGCTTCCAAAATACTACATGAATCTGAAGCTAATTTGTGTGTTGATCAAGACCAGTCTTCACTCATCTCAAGATGCCAGAGAAAAAAATAGAATGAGAATCTACATTTTGGAGGAAATCAACTGACCAGAAAGCGACCCTGACCAAATCCCCCAAAGCTGCAAATTACAAAGATGAAGCACTCAAAGAAGGCTAAATAGACCATACAGAATAACAAGGTGAATATTCCAACACCTTCCAAATAAAGGAGGTAGGGATTGTCACATTCCTCAGAAATTTCACTGTGGTTCAGAAAGCTTACGTTCTATTACTAGTTTACTACTGTACTTTAAAGTCTGCCATTCATCAAAAGTTGTACAATTTCTTGGGTCTGAACATATCTGTAGTAATGCCATTTTATGTCTACAGACATTATTTAGCTTAAATGAAATCCCATCCTGTATTACCCTCTCACATACACGCAAAGGATGTGCATTCAGACAGACCTTTAATCATTCTAGCTAAAATACTGTAAATAAAACATACAAAGACACAAGTGATAGTAAAAGAAAAAACACAAGGCATCACAAATACGGAATTACTCAAAGTTAAAAACCAGACAAACTAATTCAATCTGTTATATTTAAACAAAATTAAATAGATGCTAATAAAAACATAATTCAGAATTTTCAAGTGTAATTAAAAAATATTAAAGAATTGAGAACTGAAGAAAAAATGGAACTGAAGAATTTACTTGGAATATCCCTTGCCTTGCAACTGGATACTTGATCAGTAAAGTCATCAACAGCAAGCAAATCCACCCACACTGTGTTGTTGATATATCAATCTGTCAGACTAAATAAACCAAAGTATCCCATATGACTGAAACAATCTGCAGCCTTACTTGTTATTACTATTCAGCATCCTAAAACTGTTGGCATAATGTAATGCGAGATTCAGCTAACTCAGTCAGCCTTCAGTGTGAAGCGAACTGGACATAGGCGTCTTCCAGGAGGCTGCAGGACAATTTGTCAGCACTGCCTTCTTTCACTGAGAAGCCATCTTGCCTTGTGAGCACAAATGAGAGCTCTAATACACAGTCTTTCCTTATTCCCATAACATAGCCTTTTGCTCAACTTGCAGTCCACTGAGGGTAGAAGCAAACCTGAGTTTGTTTTGCTAGCATCAAAAAAATTGTCCAAGCCATCAGCTGCAGGTGGATTGATTAGGTTTGTTAAAAGGCCATTAAGAGCAGTTAGAGAAGAGCAAGCTTGTGTACAAAATAGGCAGAGGAAGCACACCACCACTTTCAATCTGAACCTGTAATTCCTGAATCTACTAGATTTACTTAGTCATTGCCCAAAAGAAAGCACAAATTACATGCACCAGAAAAAATTTAAAGGAAACCAGGAAGAGTATAAAAAGCTCTCAATTTATCAATGACAACAGTAAAAGAAATCTCAAGATAATTTAACATGCTCTATACAATAAAACTACATTTGCTTGCTATTGGAGGTTCTGCAGTCAGAAATCTGAGCAAAGGCACACCTTGAACTCAGAATCACACATTTATTGGAATGAGTTCAGAGGAGGGTGACCAAGATGATCAGAGGGCTGGAGCACCTCTCCTATGAGGAATGGTTGAGAGAACTGGGCTTGTTTAGCTTGGAGAAGAGAAGGATCCGGGAAGACCTCATTGTGGCCTTCCAATACTTGAAGGGAGGGTATAAACAGGAGGGGGAACAATTGTTCACAAGGGCGGATAGCGACAGGACAAGGGGGAATGGTTTTAAACTGAGATGGGAGGTTTAGGTTAGATATTAGGAGGAAGTTTTTCACACAGAGGGTGGTGACGCACTGGAACTGGTTGCCCAGGAGGTTGTGGATGCCCCGTCCCTGGAGGCATTCAAGGCCAGGCTGGATGTGGCTCTGGGCAGCCTGGTCTAGTGGTTGGCAACCCTGCACATAGCAGGGAAGTTGAAACTAGATGATCATTATGGTCCTTTTCAACCCAGGCCATTCTATGATTCTATTGACAGTGTCTGAGACAAGAAGACAGAAAAGAAGATAAAGCATATGACATAACAGTCAGAGCAACCTTTTTTTTCCTACTTCAACATCTTACAAAATAAACACCAACAACATATTTGAAGTCACAATGAAGACTTACTTCAGCTGTACCATCCAATATATCATTAATAAACTGAACCATGTCTTCTGTGTTCTCGATGTGCCTATCTGGTAGAAAATACTGCTGATTGGAGGTATTCAAAACAACAATAGTAGGGATTGTCAAGTCACTGGAAACGTAAAATGAAAAGGTTAGACATAAAAAAAAAAAAATACTGTCTACAACATTGCAATTCAAATGACCTCTACATCATTTAATGACACTCATGTCATTGATCTTCTCAATGTGCACTACAAATACCAGTTCCTTAAATAAAAGAAGGAAGGAGAAAGAGAATCACTGTAATAGTACAAGCATGTTTCTCATTAATACTTTTCCTTCTCATCTTTGTCAGTGAAGCTACTGAAGCTTACTGTATTTTACATACCCATAGTGACTGCAAATAAAGTACCTTCTGACTTCCCAATTACTGAGAGATCTCAGACAGCAGCCTTGCATTTGAAATGTATTAGTGACACAACACACTGTTTTTGTGCACAAATGCAAAACTATAATCCAAGAATTCAATCCTAGCTGATCAGCTCTAATTGATCAACCTTTGCCAATTAAGTCAAAAGAATACAATATACTGACTTTTCTTCAAGTATCTTTTAGGTATAGCAAACAAGCTAGAGTTTTTAAACCATTACTACTTATTAGTTGACATTCAAATGTATAATCACTACTAAGGAATACAAAAACATAAAAGAAAACAGGTTGGCACATCTCTAGAGATACTGCAGTATAATCTACTTCTCCAAGTAGGACTAAATTCAAAATTAGACCAGATTTAAGAAAAAAATTTATACTATGCAAGCATATTTTTCAACAAACAAGATTTAAAACACATTAAATGAGGTGAACAATTCTACCAATTTTCAACATTTCTATCAATAATTTATTTTAAGAAACAAGTAGCTTTCCTTCACAGCAGAAATAACGCAAACTTAATTTTCTACATTTTCACTCTTGTCTAACAGTGACTCACCCATGTACATTTGTAATCCAAGTAATACTGATGATGATTCCAGCCTTCACTGTGGCTATAATAATCCATAATCAATTGTATAAAAAATACTTAGCATTTACTCAAGATTCTAATTTTTCTTCACATCACAGAAATTATTGTAGATTTTCTGACACAGTAATCTTTTAAATTTAAATTTAATTCCAAACTTAGCACTGGATAACTTTAATATTTTTTTCCATGCAAATGTTAAGCTCCTGGAAAACAGAATACTCTAGGACTTGAAGTGCAGACCATATTCCTAGATTTCAAGTATAAAGCATGATGCACCTCAGAAAATGTAAGATCTACTACAGAGATAACAAAATAATTTCATCCTTCTGAGTGTACTCAATAAAATCCATAAAACCAGCTTTGCCAACAGTGAAAGCTTGTAATAAGATTTTCTTAATACATTTTTTCCCCACACATTTTTATTCTCTATTTCTTAGGAATAATTGAGAAATGTAAGTAAGGAGTCAATCAAATCAAATGCTTGATCACAACTTATCAACTGCTGCCAAAATGCATCACTCTGGACGTAACCAAAATAAGTTTTACTACGTGGATATGAAAAAAAAATTGATACTAAGCAGTATAAACCACTTCCCATCCCTAAAAGAAAAAAGGCACCAAATAACAGTGATTCTACCACGTTTACCAGTTTGGTAACTGAATTCTTGGAGTTGTCTGAAAAGCAACCAAAAATTAAACTTGATATATCAAATTTATACGCTATCCAGAAATTCATGAAGTCACATACTTAACTGGGTTATTATAAGAGCTGAGGAATTAAGATGTACAGACACCTACAGCGGACATTACAATGATGCTATATACCTCACCTTCCACAAATATGTATATTTGCTTTCAGTAAAATACATAATATACTGTTTTCTTCTTTTGTACACACTTCTAAGCACTATCATTTTTAACTCAACAGAAGCATTCTCATCCATTGCTGAAGACAGAGATAAATGACCCTAACTATTAGTGGTATTAGATGGTCTAGTACCAGATCTGCAGGTTGGTGGCCCTGCCTGGGGCGGGGGTTAGAACTTGATGATCCTTGGGGTCTCTTCCAACCCAAGCCATTCTATGATTTTACATTTAAGTCTGTAAGTGCATTTCTACTAGGGACTACTGATAGAATAGTTTTGTCCTTTGTGGAGAAAGGGCATTTGTTGTTATGCACATCTGGAAGAATAAACAGTATTCTGCAATAGATTTCTCCTGTTTCAAGAGGCTTTTCCAACCTCTTTCCACTTGCTGCCACCTAGTGGAAAATTGAAGGCCTGGCAATATCGTTTTACTCAAAATATTCAGGTAGTCAGGTAAACAGCAACTACTTCTATTATTTGATGTATTTTGCTGATTTCCAGCTACACTGGAAATACATGTTCCATTTAGAAAATAAACTATGAAACTGCAAATAGTTCAACAGCAACTTTCCATACACAACAAATTATAAATTCAGGCTTTTTGTAGATTAAGTTAAATAATCCAACTAAACAGATCTAACAATTATTACCAGATCACTACTGGTGTAAATAACACTTCTTCATCTTCATTTTCTTCCTCCCCGGGAACACATCTCCCTCCCCACCTTCTTTGCACATCAGTTCCAGTGCTCAGCAGACTATGCAGTAGAACATTTAGGTTTTGTTGGATCAGTAAAATACCACCCCTATTCTCCTAACTAGGAAAATGAAACTTATTTATGCCACATAGCTGAAAAAGCTCAGCAGACAGAGCAGAGCCCACACAGGAAAGGAAATAATGAAGAGCAGAGGGTCTCATTTTTTGGCAACTAGAAAGCACTGAATCAGTAATCACACTATTCTACTCCGACTGATAGACAGATGTTTTCAAATTACTTACATTCAGGTACTAAACTGAATCTAGAGGCATTCCACAGAAATACTAACCTAGTACTTCCAGACTCCTCATGAATCTCCTAGAACATTTAGTGGCACAGTTTTAGAAAAGAGCATTTGCACACCTGTATCAGTTTGCTACTCTTGACCTTGTAGTCCTCTTGTGGCCTTAGATCTAGCATCCACAACAGCTGCAAAACCAGACAGATACAAGACAAACACTGTGGAAGATGGATTCTATAGATGCTCATGGTCTGTGCTTCAATCAACAAGAATGGGACTCAGAATACTCTTCCACTACAAAGCTGCCACATTTATTCCTGTTACCCCCTTCCTTTATTTAGAAGGCCAGACTAGAACAAGTCAACAGTAAACACCAAGCAACCTAACTCTCTAATGACAGATCTTTGGACAGTAAGGGCAAATGTTAAGCACCCTGTTAGGTTATTTATATATTTCAAAAGGTAATAAGTACATACCACGAGCAGACAAACAGCATCTTTTATGCATTTTATGCTGCTTCTCTACAGATGCATGTATCTCTTCATTTCAGCTCCACAAATCCATGGTGAAAAGAGGAATTTATGGTATCTGTTAAGTGATACTTCAATGCCAGCTTCTAAAATGCTAATAGATACTTATCTCTGTTTTTAGGAAGACCTCTTACACAATCTCAGGCAAATACTGTACTTTTCAACTGCTTTTCAGAAAGTACAGGTACATAAAGCAAGATCCACCTTAACAAGCTTCAGTTTTGAAAATGCCCTAGTAAGAATAAAATATGCCTCTCCAGAAACAAAAAAACATGGCTAACATGTAAGCATATATCAATTTGTAACAGGAAACGTAAAACTTCTAATTTTGATAGTGCCCTGTAAATTTAACCAATGATGGGGAAAAAAAACAAGATACGGTTCTAGTAGAGTAGTTCATTTAATAAAGTAAACCTAAAAGATAAACTCTGTCACTCAGCACTACCAGTAAGACAAACCTCTAAAATTAAATTATGTAGCTTTAATTTAACAAATGATACTATAGTTCTGAGGACAGTATTTTTTTTTTTTTTTTTAAATTCACAAAAGGCAGGAATTCTTCAGAAGATTGTTTTAAGTTAAATACAACAGCAACAACTACAAGAGAAGAAAGAATACTGGAATACTGACATGGTAAAGGGAAGAGACGATATCCAGTGGGACCTGGACAGGCTTGAGAGGTGGGCCCATATCAACCTCATGAAGTTCAACAAGGCCAAATGCAAGGTCCTGCATCTGAGTTGGGGCAGTCTCAAGCACAGATACAGGCTGGGCAGAGAATGGCTTGAGAGCAGCCCTGAGGAGAAGGATTTGGGAGTGTCGATTGATGAAAGATTGAATGTAAGCCAGTAATGCGCGCTTGCAGCCCAGAAGGCCAACCGTATCCTGAGTTGCATCAAGAGAAGCGTGACCAGCAGTTGAGGGAGGTGATTCTGCCCCTCTACCCTGCTCTCATGAGACCCCACCTGGAATACTGTGTGCAGTTATAGAGCACCCAACACAAGGACATGAAGATGTTGGAGTAGGACAAGAGGAGGGCCACAAAGATGATTAGAGGGTGGGAGCACCTCCCTTACAAGAATAGGCTGAGAGAGCTGGGGCTCCTCAGCCCAGAGAAGAGAAGGCTCCGAGGAGACCTTATAGCAGCCTTTTAGTACCCGAAGAGGGCCTACAGGAAAGCTGGGGAGGGACTTTTTTGTAAGGGCATGCAGCAACAGGACAAGGGGAAATGGTTTTTAACTGAAGGAGAGTATATTTAGACGAGATATCAGGAAGAATTTCTTTACTGTGAGGGTGCTGAGACACTGGAACAGGTTGCCCAGCGAGGCTGTGGGTGCCCCCACCCTGGAAGCATTCAAGGCGAGGCTGGATGGGGCTTTGAGCAACCTGGTCTAGAGGGAGCTGTCCCTACCTATAGCAGGGGGTTTAGAAGTAGATGATCTTAAAGATCCCTCCCAACCCAAACCATTCTATGATTCTATGAAATACAAATGTACTTACTCCATTAGTAAGCTATTGATGTAATCATTTCCATCCATATGGCCAAACTGGAAATCCCTGTAAGAAATGCCAGGAAAAACATTATAAAAACAAACAAACAAACAAAGAGCAATGAGTCTTAGCATTAAAACAAGTTTGTCCTAAACATTATTTTGCAACTGAAGTACGCAGCCAGCACTATAATGCAAAAAAAAAAAAAAATTGCAATGATGCAGGACAATCAGCTATGCAAAACACACTCAATTAATGAAACAGCCAACTAATGTCAGTGTATGGTTAAAAAAAACAGAGTATATCATTTCTCAGGTAGAAAAAAGAAAAATAACTGCTGCCTTAGAAAGATTAACACAGAAGTTCATTTAAGCATACTGTAGAAATGTGTGCACACCTGTGAAAGTGATCCCGATAATCTCTAGCAACTTCCTGAATAATAGATTTCAGTCTGGAAGGGGAAAAAAATAACAACAAACCAACAATCTGTCAATCCAAGACATACTCTGCCAAAATTCAAACATTTAGATTTCCCCAACAGGTAGTAAACAGCATCTCATAAGCAATAAGAATTGCCTACTTGATCAACAAAAAACCATTTTGTTCATCTTGCTTGATTTTTAAAGGTTGAAAGGCTACCTAGCATACAGTGTCAACATGAGAAAAACAGTGTCAGGCTGCTTTGCTCCATCTATTATCTTCTGAATATATGACACCGTGACCTTGAAGAAAATCCAAAGATGATCTGTCAAAACAGTATACACACTACTTGGACAATATTTTCTTAGCTTACATATACAATCAGATAGTAACAGAGGCAAGTCTTATTCCTCATAGTCTCTAACAAATTCTGACTCACCTTAAGAAAGGGTATTTTCAATAACGTTCTGCGCACAATAGCTAAGCATCACTAAATCCATTTTAATGCAGCTGAACTGAAGAACAGCCTCTCATTTAAAATTAATAAGTTCAGATCATTTTGAGATAAATTTAAGTACTCTCTTCCATATTAAAAAGGTGAGGATATTTGAGTTAACATGACTTCAAAAAGGTGACACAATAGCTTAAAAAATGCTGCAATCACTGTTCATGTGAGCTCATTGAAAGTCTCCCTTTAAAACTACACGGACTTCAACAGAGGCATAAATAAAATCATAATGAAGTCATAATCTAGAGAACATTAAGTTAAAACCTTTCATTTAGTCTAGCATTTCTGAATTTTTAAGAAATTTCCAGGTGTCAAAATGCTGTGAGTCAATGAAGTAGTTTTCCACCACACCACCAGTACTCAACTCTGTACCTGGTATGTTCCACTGAAGAGTTTTTGTCATCAATGACTGCAATAGCCACGAGTTTTCCTAAAATAAAGAATACAATACTTGAAGTCATTTTCATTCAATTATATTTTCAGATGGAACATATGCCAATGTTTAAACAATTTGTAATAGCACTTCAGTAAATGACTTTTAAAAATATAACAGTATTACTTTCACAAACACATGAGAACCCACGGGTTTTGTATCTTTAGAACCTCAAAGAAATCAACGCAACATCGAGTATAAACTTGTTAAGTGGGAGGTAGATTAAGGTATCCTGACCTGAAAAAAAATCAACGCAGACAGCATATCCACAGCTTCCTAAGCATATGCATACTTTAAGAGCAGTACAGATTATTTACCTATTACAGATGTCACTTGGATGCAAAGTTTTCATTTGACTTGCAAGAAATTTTACCAAACACTGAAGTATTCTGGGACAGGTCCATTTCGATAGACCTTCTCCCTACCTCACCATATTTACTCTAGAGGTAGTCGAATCAGCTACGTTCTGAGTAACTCAGGTAAGTACGTTATATAAGTAAGTCCATCCACATCTGACATTTCAAAATCTGTTTATAACACTGTTGATTTTTCAAGACTTAATTTATGATTTATGAAAAACCTAAATCACTCTTAATTGAAAGCCTTGCTTAGTTTTTGTGACTACTACAAAATTAGACTACAAAATTAGACATACTTATTGTTGTTGTTATTAAGGGACTAGTGCAGGCTTGGATGAAGCCTCTACTAAGTATAAAAGGTCACCTGTTTTTGAAGTTGGTTGGACATCATCAGTTCTTAACTTTCAGATTAAGTAGGGTTTTTTTGTTTTGTTTCATAAAAGTATCCTTTCCTAGTGCTCTTTGCTTTTTCTTAATGTTTATGTTCAGTTTCAGAGATGACAGTGTTCAAACAGCAGCATCTCACCTGTATCTCCAAGTTCATACAATGTAAAGCCATCTACAGTAAGATAACCTTGAAATCTTTCTCGATTTATCCACGATGACAAATCACCATCTTCATACTCTAAAATACAAAACATGCTGAAAGTTAAACACACATTGTGGGAATGAGAAAACACCACTTTTTTTCTTTCCATTTTTGGGGGGTAACATGAGGAAACAGATTTGTTAATATGTTGAGCAGTACCTCACTCTCATTCCTGAAATATTAGTATATATTTTGAACAGTAAAAGTCATCTATTTTTTTTAGATTGTAGTTCATTGTATGTGGATTTCCCCAAAGCTTATGTTAATGTGTGACTCCCCTTCAGCAAGTTTTCTTCTACTTTCTGATTTGGACAGTGAGTGAAGGAGAACATTTAAGTGCTTTGGTGCAGGCAAAGCAATAGTACTAGAAGCTGCATCTCACTGAGTAACAAAGTAAACTTCTTCACTTCAACATCGGTACTGATAAAGACAATTCCTCCTTCAATGTATTTTATTTTGTAAGTAATCAAATCTTTCCCTACGCTGTCATGAAAAAACTGTTACTAATCACAAAATTATTGGTGCATTTCTCACTGCTCCATCTTGACTTGAAATAAGCAACCCCACCTGTTCTAGTTTCTCCACGTTTGCTTTCAGAATCTTCTCTTTAAGTACACTTTTTACTTACCATCATACACAAAGTAAGTTCCATCTTTGAATACAACAACAGCAGGTAGTTCAGGCAAGGTCACATACTGAAAGAGAAGTGTTCTTCAGTTAATCCATGGAAAATTGCAAGTTTTGTTTATGTGGATTTTTTTCCACATTTTGGAATAAATGTGGAAATATACTCCATGGGGGAAAATACTGAAGTACATTTAAACACATTCTGCTTACATTTATAAAAATAAACATTCCATCTTCTGCAATACATGAAGTAACAAAACATAAACCTATTCTCAACAGGTAGGTCTCATAAAGTATAAAACAAACAGGATTTTTACAAGTATCTGCAGAAGAATCAGAAAGTTTTACTAACATTTCACATGAACTTTAAATAGGTCATAATTTGAGGGGTTTCACCAAGCTTGCAATATTCACTGTTTTCAATTCGTGCTGTTGTCAGTATACCTGCCACACAAAAACTTCTACTGAATGGACAGTCAATAATATAGGAGACTTAAAAAGTATTATACTGATAACATGTCCCACTAAATCCAAGCCATTGCCTGTGGTTCAGGCTGATGGAAATACAAAGACACATAAAGCAGACAGACCTGCAAACAGCCCTTATAGAAGCATACAGAACAATGAATGCATACGTCACCATCCTAAACATGGCACAAGGATTCGTTTCGTCAGCAATGTACTCCAAAATACACAAGGTACAAAAACCTTGTAAAGGTAAAGTTAAGAGTCACAGTCAACTCAATAAAATGCAACAAAAAAACACTGCATCTAGTCCTTATTGTTAGCTATCATTCTAAGTTAAAATTTTAGAATTTAGAATTGTAGAATAAAACCTGTGATTAATAAAAGACTGTCACAATTTTAGTTATGATGAAGATGTTGAATCACTTCTCTAATTTACTTATGGTTTGGGGAAATATAAGAACAGTATCATAAGTACTTTTCCAAATAACATACCTTCTGTAATCATTCTATATTATCTCAGAAAGAAATTCAAACTCAGTAGGTTTGTTATGTAAGAGCTCATACACATGAGCAAGAAGATTAATTCTAGATAATTCTTTATTCTCTTATTCACCTCAAGCATAGTTTAGCATCTTTAAAGATCAAATCAGCTTATGCTTGCCTTACGGTTTGCAAAATATGCCTAAAGCTTGAAACAAGATTAGTTAAGGTGACAAAACAAAGCCCAATAGTGAATATCACGTCCCATCATGAAAAGCCTCATTACAAGTAGCAACTGGTCACTTCATAACATTTTCACTACTCTGGAAGGAAACTGTGTACTGTCACTACTTCAGTTATAATGACGTAACATTTGTGGCAAACTACATTTGGTAGAAAGAACAGTTCACTGCTTACATCACAGAAGGAGTTCCTGTCCTTTACATTCTAGGTCAACTGGGGATAAAGTGTAAACCACAATATTCAAATGGAAGTAATTTTTGATGAAAGGCTCCTGAAAATCTAACAATATGCTATTCATAATGAAGTCAATTCTACTTATCTACATATTCCAAAATTATGATATCTAAAAAAAATGAATAGTTCTCACACGGCTAATCCTAAACTAATTTCAAGGCCATGTGTTGTCAGACTCTCAGCAGTTTCAGCTCCTATTTGGAGATAACGAGACCACATCCAAGAGAGAGTACAGCAGGATTCTGCAGGCAGCACACTGGACTGGTTGATACCTGGGCAGACGATCAGACTTTTGATCAGCTGTATCACACAAGCTGGAAAGAACTTATCTTTTCACTGAACTCCCTGATTCTAGCAGTATCCCATGCTACAAGCACTTCAACTAGTTCTAAAAGCGGTTGTTCCTGAAAAATTTTTCACCAGCAAGATCTCTGTAATGGATAAAAACGGAAGCATGAATATTCTTGAGCTGGCTATGCAGAACTCAGTGTGGGTTGTACATGTCTGTACAACTCTTTAATTTATTAACATGATTTAGTAAGTTTATTAATATTACTGAGCAAGTCATTTGGTTAATACAAAGCATGTAGACTCAAAAACTTTACAGTGAAATTACACGAAATCAAAGATAGATGTACTGTAGGAAGTCATCTCAGCAAAAGAAGAACTGTAACATCTTTAAGGAAATAGTAGGAACTGAACAGCTTACCTCAGGTAGAACATCTTCTGAGGCAGAAAAAAAGTACGTATAAACAATTAGTTCGGAAGCAACTTCAATGTATTTTTCCTGCAAAAATACAAACAATTTTTTTTTTTAACAGTTCAGCCTTTAGGATGCTTTAAATTAAAGTTTTGCAACATACCTTATCTTCAAAAGATTCATTAGGAAATATTGTTAGGACACAAGATTGTAAAATCACTTCCAGTCTTTGAACTTTCTATAAGTTATTTTACAGTATGTCTGTGGAGAGCCAAAAGAAATAACTTTTTAATAAATTTAATCTAGTTTCAAACCTTTAAAGGAGATTCCCCACCAACATATACAAAAAGTACACGATGCCTCTTTCGCACATGCTCAAACATATGCTGGCTAGGAAGTGGCCTGATAAGAGGTCTGAAAAAAAAGAAAGAAGAAAAATCTTAGTTCCTGCAGTCTGCCAAATCACAAGTAGAAATCCCCAAGAAAATGCCATACAGGGAGCTTTGTTTCCTAAATTCCCCAATCCGAATTCATTCAGTTTTTCAATTTCAACTAGAAAAAAATCCAGTCCCTCAAAATAAACTATGTTCCGTGAATAGTACACTTACATTTTAGATTAGCATCTTAGAACAAAATGTTGTTATGATGTTAATATTCAAGCCACTTACCAGCTGTACAATCATTGGAAAGAAAAATTTCAGAATGGAAGTATAGCAGATAGATGATGTGGTCTTAGCTTACTAAAATTTTTAAAGAATATTTCTATTAGAGATCACCGATACTCCTAAACTATAGAATTTTCAACAATTTCATATAATTAGTATTATATGTCTATATGAATATCAATTATGTCTAAGAATGAAAGGAAGAAACGTCATTTTTTTTCTGCTGAAAGATTTTGAGGCCATGGGCCCCCAGAAGGAAAGAAGAAATTATCAACATCAGAAATTGTTGTGAACAATTCTGTAAAAGTAATTTCCTTATGTTGCTAACTGCCACAGATTTGCTGATGCAAAAGCATATATTTTACAGATTTTTAAGGAAACTTGGAGTATTAAACAGATTTTGTCTTTGTAATGATGTTCATATATTAATCCACATTTAGGTCAGTATTTTTGTCTGTGGCTTCCAATAATTTTGTTAGTTTCCACTTGCAAAAGATCTTAAAGATAAAAAGACAAAATTCTTTATCTTCTGCAAAGAATTTTACCTTGCAAAAGAAAAAGAATTACAAGTATGACTAGTCGGTTTCTACTTGCCTTCTCTGTGCCACTCAACACCAAGCTCACAGGCAACCGTGTGCACCTTGCATAGGATTTTTAAAGTCAAGGTATTTTTATTATCATTTTTTAATCAATTGCATTTTTGCCCAGCTCAAAATGCTATGGAAGTTTTAAGTCAGAAGTAGTCTCAAAGAAACATATACTTACCCTGCTACTCTATTAGCAAATTCAATTATATCATCTTTGGTCCTAGGTCCTCTATAGTTGTATGCCAAGTCACCTTTTAAGCTGGATAAATGGGAAAGGAAAAGTTAAAAAAAAAAAAAAGGGGGAAAAAATTAGCTTATATTAAGAAGTCACAGATTCTGAAGAACAGAATTAAAATCAAATTTTATCCATACATGTAGAATTACTCAAACTTTTATTAGTCACTCGTTAGAAAATGATAAGCAAAATTAATTTTCAAATTATTAAAAACAAGCAATTAGCAAAATAGAAAAATCAGTAACGCAATACACTGTAATTATGGAGTAAAAGCCTATTTATACTATATCTAATAATAACTTCTAAAAATGATTGCCATACTGTTATGATTTTTTTCTATCATGCAGCAATCATTTTTTTTTCAGTAATTGAGAAGCACCAAATGATTTGCAAAACTTTCTAAATGTATGCATTAAAGATTCCACAAAGCGCTTGTCAATTTATTGTACGTTGCTGACATGAGTGTATTTAATTAAGATTTACTACATCCTAACAGGCTTTCTTTGAATTCAAGTAAGTTTAGGAAACCCATGTGAAGAAAACAGTCATAAAACTCAGCTTTCTACGCTTCTATATGCCAATAAATTTTTTATCCCTAACAATTAATATGCTCAATATTTCTGAGTCATTTTTGAGAAATCTAATTTAAAAACTTAATATATATAATGAATATTATGCTTAAACAATTAGCTGCAAACAAGCCCTATATATACAGTGAAAAGTGATCAAAATTACTATTTAATAAGACCTTGTACTGGACTATACACTATATATACTAAGAGAGAGTACATATACCATTATGGCTTGGCTTTTTTCTTTTCTTTCCTTAAACATTATCCCCCATTAATTTTTCAGGTAGTGATGCAAGAGAAAAAGCTACAAATGCATCCACTGTCATTTACATAAGGTTTTCTGGAACACTGAAGAGAAGAGAGGGGTAACTGAAAATAAGAAAGTGAAATTAATAGCTTAGAGAAGTTAATGGAAAGTCTTCGGTATGCAGTTACTGCCTGGATCACTCTCAGGACTTCAAATAAGTTGCTGCATGAAATTTCTTTTAGTATTTCATATAAGTATGTACCCACTTTTAAAGGTGCATATAAAACAGCAGCTAAATGAATTCCGACTACTACGCTATTTTTTTAAAAACAATTTGTATGGTGTTTTCTGTTTGCTTTGTTGTTTTTAAAATATAAAACTGTATCTTTCACACTTATTTGATAAGTGTTGGGAAAGGTAGCTGTTCAAAATAATTCAATGAGAAACATCAACTTACAGCTTAATTGTTGGATAGCCTCGCACTCCAAATTCAGATGCAATACCTGAAGTGTAAATACATGCATTAATGCCAAACTGAACCAAGTCGTGCTCACTCTCCCACCTTAAGGTTTAAGCAGTTTCCTGTTCAAGCCACATAAATATACACAGAGGCTCCCAATTTAAATGCCAGAAATAAAACGGCATGAGAATCCTCTAAATATAAGTGTTTGGTCAATTTTCACTACAACGTAATAAGCATTTAATATGCATCATACATACAACTGGCTGGAAATTCTTGAGGCAAGAATTAAGCATCGTGGATGTAGAGTCTGTAAATAACCATCCTCACCCTGCCTCATACTTGCTCAAAAGGTTGTATCTTACTCCTAACATTTGGAACATCTTTTGTAATTGTGAATACAGCAAATGTCACCTTTAACAATACCTTCCAGACAATTCAGTGTTTTCCAGAAGTTAAAATAAGTACTCCTTAAAGAAAAGAAGAAAAACCTAGAATAAGTCTAAACTTCTGATAATGCCTCTGCAGTTCCCTGGCAGGATGGGGAAGGAGAAAAGTGCTAAAAACGCACCGAAACATTTTAAAACATGAACACTCTGAAGCTACCAACCACATGCCAGGGGAGCAGATGTGGGAGGACTGTGTGTAGGACTCTGAATAACAGTTTAGAATGCATGACCCTAAAATAGTTTGTTGAGGTTAACGCTAACTGTACAGAACTGCCAATTAAACCAGCAGCTCACATAGTAGTGTCTCACTCAAAGGAGACTGATCTAAGAAACACGTGGTCTGTGCTCACTTCATTCTGATCCTTTCCTCTTATATTTATCAAAAACTAGAATCCATTAAGATGCGTGTTAATATGTTCAATCACAAGGGCTGTAACTAGATAGTTTATCTCTCCTCACAGAACTCTTTAGTACATTCAAGAAAACTACAGAATACGCAGGTTGTTTTTCTGTTTTGTTTTTAAAAACATCCCATCCATGGAGATTACTGAAATCCTCTCAAGTGATTTATCTACAGCACCAGTGTCACTTGTTGATAAAAACAGCACTGCAGAAGCAAATAACAGCAATTATGCTAGCACTAAGTGCAATTTATTTCTGCTTTGATCACGTTCAGTGGACTTTAAGGAAAACTTGAACAAAAATTCAACTGATACACCAGGTGACGGTTCTGTTAGTATAACCACAGAATTTATTAGATGCTCTATATAGTTTCCATCACAACACTGATGGCAAGCTATCCAAAATTCAGACTTTTCACGTTGCTTCACGTTCCTATTAGAAACACCAACTAGTTACACACAACCTCCATATTCTTTTCTGTCAGATATGTGCACTGCTGCTATAATAAGAATGAAGAAACTCAACTGTCACTGAAGAAATATTCTGCCTAAAATTTTATGCAAATATAACAATCCTGAATAGTTGGTTTTAATGAATATTTACTAAAATGTCATACGTAATAACAGAGTTATTGCACACAGGCATCACATGGACCTACTGTTCCCTATGTCCTCCCTCACAGATTTAAGTGAAATGACAACAGACAAGCACATTAAAAATAAGAAAATACTATAAAGCAGGCAAAAAGTCTCTCATGTCTACCAAAACCACTTCTAAGAACACCTCAAGTTTTGTTTGTTTCTATTCCTGAAAACACTCTAGGGTCAGTACATATGAAAAGTATCATCAGAAATGAAAGCATTAAAATAGTCCAAAATGGTTCTTCAAGAATACATTTATAGAGAAACATGGGGAGAAATTGGCTCAACATTAATGTAATGACTTCAGCGATATCAGTTGATTTTTGGTTTAACATTTCAAGGAGAAATCATCTAAAAAGAATAACAGCAAGAACACAAACACTTGCCCAACAGTAATACAAGGAACCTAAAACATGGTTAAATTGGATGTGGTCAAGAGAAACAATACTCAGAATAACCTTATACAAGCGCTTCTAAGAAGCATATCAAAAGAGATATCTTCCTAAAGCTTTCACCTTCCATTTGATAACAACTCCCCACACAAACAGCAGTAAGTAGAACTAAAAAAGTATGCACTACAGCATGTTGTCACTTTCAAGAAAAATCAGGAGATTGTTTCCCAGTAACTGTTTTACATGAATTTGTTACAGAACAATAGAATGATTAATGAAAAAAGTAAGAATAGCTTATGTTTTGAAGCCATTAGGAAATTATTTCCAATCAAACCATACTTACTAGAGAAGGAAGTTGCATCCATCTTCCCAACTTTTACTGGAGAACCCATGTTTTTCATTTCTATACCCACTTCATTCCACACAGGCTCTAATTTCTTGCAGTGGCCACACCATGGTGCGTAAAACTGAGAAGCAAATACATTAAATTAAATAAGAAGTCAGATACATTAGAAAGGCTTATTTTCCAACTGTGTTCTTCTTCGAGCTGTATGAAAACAAACCTGAAAGTTACTTACAAAGACAAGGTAATAAACTGAGCTTTTAATTTAATATGAAAGCAGGAGTTATAAAAGAATGTACCCAGTTGTAGCACTATTATGCCTTCTTCCCCTCCCCCCCCAAAAAATAGACTGAGAAGCAATGTATTAACATAAAAACTCTTTTGAAGTACTTTCCTCTTTTTTTTGGAAAGTTAAAACATACAATCAATCCATCCAGGAGTATAAATTTAATTCGCCAAAAAGAAGAACTCTATTCTTTGAAAAGGAGATTGTATATATGTATATACACACACACATATATATTTACATACACACACACATATACATCCAAAGCTTTTCTCCAGATCTGTTTTTCAAGCAACTACTTTTATACAAACACAGTATAAAATCAATTCCATTTTTCTCAAGGTCAAACAGAGATGTGAAACTTCATTTTATCTTCCTGTCTATCTTGCTACAACACCTCAGTAAAATTAATAGAGAAGATTCCAATGTTTTGGAAGCACGATCAGGCAACAAGTTGACAAAGTTGGATTTTATCTCCCTGCACATTACCAATCAATCTTGAAACTGCATTTATGGTTTTCCCCACTGAAAAGTATCACATTGCTTTCCAAACATATTGGAAAGAATGTACCCTTTCATATACTTGATGCTGTAATGCTAAATGTCTAGCAAAAAATTAGTTGATATAATTAGAATTGTAAAAAATTCAGCAAGCAGGTTATTACCTCTTTAAGTGTTAGATAATCTGCTTTCCTTTTTTAAGGGCTGTAAAATATAGGTTGAACATTGTCTGTACTCAGTACTCAGTCTAAATTGTGGTTCATCCTGAACAACGAAGGACAATTGCTTATCCATCCTGTCAAAAGAGCTAGTTGTGCAACTTTTCTGCACCACATACAAATGTTTTTCCAAATGATGAAGCAGTCCCACTACAGAGTTTAACAACGTACATTTTGTGTTTTGAGTTCCACTAGCTTGATGTGAAATAATGTACAACTTTTCCAGTTTTTCCTTGTATACTCACATCTACAAGCCAAATATCATCTTTACGGTTTTCTTTAAACCTAGGAGGGAAAAAAATAAAATTAATATATCTGTAAAAGTCTATAATTAGATAAAAAAAAGCTACAGATACTAGATTGCTGTGTTTCTTTTTTTGGAAGAGAGAAGCGGAGGTGGAGGAGGAGTTATTTTTCATTAAATAGTCCCAACTCATAATTGTTATTTGCCAAGGTCAAAATAACAACAAACAGCAAAACCACATAGAACCCAGAAAGCATACCAAAATTCCAAAAAAATTTTGGATTACAATGTGTTCCAAGGGATAAAAGTATTCTCCAGGTATTATAGTTATTTTAAACACTGCATGTTGGTAACTGTTCAGAATACATAGTATTCACTTTCCTGCAGCAGTGGTTTACACTTTTAATCTTAGCTTTACTGAAAGTACAACCACTAAATTATCTTTAGGTTAACATGCAAGGCAATTTTTGTTCAGCTTACTTCAAAGTTCTACCTCTCTATTTCATCTGCTCTACTATAGGGGTATCAGTTCAGCTTTTCACACAAGTTACACAGAAGAACTTATTGGAAGACAGCTAATTTGAAAATAAAATATTACAAGTCATGGTACTATTACATACTCCTAAAGTTAGAGCATCTTAATGAACTGACTATTTTTAACTATAAACTTGTCATTAAAAGCAGAAGCCCCCCATAAAATAAAACATGCTATATCAAAATCTCTGTGTAACTCTTGAAATGTTACTTATTTTACCACACATTTGTCACTACAACATCATGGAAATTATAACTTAACTGTTCTTATGTTGAAAATGAAATAAACCAGAATCTTTATGTAAGGTTGTTTCTTTTAATAAAGATATGAGCTTTCATAAAAGTGACTAGATTTGGGAGAAATTACAGAGCTGAATTTTTGAAACTTTTAACTGCAGAATTTCAGTGGTTAACTGAACCCTTGGAAAAGGTATGGTTAGTGACTAACAAAACTAACAACTTCAGGAAAACAGTTTTTAAGTCACAATTGCTTGAATATACGTCATGAAAAACGTGCAACAGAGCTAGTAAAAGAACTAGGTGGAGCCTAGCGTCTCATGAGAACTCTGATGAAGCTCTAGCTAAATTCCCATTACAAAGACAAAGAATAAGTCATGATGCAAGAAGTAGAAAACAGCCACTGAATCATCAGATACCGGGCTGCATTTGTACAAGAGCTGCACCAAAAGTAATGCCTCCTATTTTACTAATTGGTCTACAATGTCAGAGGCAAGCATTGGTGGTACAGCAGTAGAGACTGAACCTTTTCACCAGTATTCCATTACATTTTGTTTCCGTGTAACAGATGGCAGGAGGGGGGGGTCAGTCTCACACGGAAGCATGTATAAAGCAAAGGTGTGGAACTTAATTCCTCCCTGTGGAAAAAATGGCACCCTCTGACATTCATCAACACTTGCTGAATGTTTACGGAGACCAAACCGTGGATTTGAACACAGTGAGGTGCTGGGTGGTGCATTTCAGCAGTGGTGACAACAAAGTTAAAGACAAGCCACATTCTGGATGGCCATGCACATCTATTATACCCTGAAATGAAGAACATCTCTATCAGCTCATCTATACAAATTGATTAATGGTTGTGACTATGTTGAAAAATAGTGCTTTGTAGCTGAGAATTTGCTCCATCAAACAGTGTTAGTGTGCTTTTTGTATCTGTTACAGTTTCTGTGGAAATAAACAGGAGGCATTATTTTTGGAGCAACCTACATATTTAGAATGTCACCCTTGTTTCGTAAAACAAGAATTTACAATGAATTTATCTCCACCCTGTCACATATGACTGTATTCCGAGGAACGGTACTTCGATAGGAGATTATACAGAACATTAAAGCACTTAGGAGGGTAAGCCAAAATCTTACATGACAGTATACAGCAAGAAAAAGAATGACAGAAAGGAATTATCTGAAGACTGTGTATTCCAACTGAATTTTATAATTTTGTCAGCACATTCATTGGGCCTAAGATATTGTAAGAGAAACTTTATTATTGTTAAAACTATAGTATAAGTTGTACAACTCATTTTAAGGCATCTATTTAGTTAATCAACTCACGGAACAAAAATCCAAACCTTAACGTTACCCAAACAAGCTTGAGTTCAGACAGTCATTTTTTTGTTAATGATTAAATTATTAGACCATATTAAAGAAGCTAACTACACAGTTGAAGAAAAATTGATGTATCTGTACAAACAGGTATTTCAGCATTTTCTGAAGGTGCTGTTACCAGGTCCCGTAAACACATTTCCAAAAGGAAATGCCAGTGCTTTTGGTCAACTGTCCTGCACAGCCCTCTTGCAGTCAGCAGACACAGGCACAGTCACACTGGTGGAAAGATGATACAGGAGTCCCATTTCATTGAATAAAATGATTTGTCTCAAAAACACATAACCTCTCAACACTTTGCACTCTGTGATCAAATACTACCTCAACCTCCACTTAGTATACATACCCATTGAAATATTTACTGTACAAAGAAATCAGCATGAAACTGAACTAAAGATGAAGGACTCAATTCCAAGAGACTTAAAACTAACCCAGCTGCTGCTTCTACTCCTTCCTCTCCGTTTTCATTACCCTTACACCATTTCTGATCCTGGGCTGAGCTCCTACAGCATCCTCACAGATAGAAAAAATACTTACTTTTGAGTCAGGTTACAGACCTGGTTCATTATCACATTGGAACAACTCTGCAAATACTGCAGGATGAGCACTGAACTGAAGTAGCCACTCATAAGATCAGAACAAACTGACAAGAACCATTGCTCTTATTTTGCATGCCTTCAATGGCCCATTTGGATGATGCACAGTAACTCACATCTCTGTTAGTTATTCCCTGCTACATGTTCACCTCCATCCTATAAACCTGGGAAAGGGACTTGCACCTTGTTCTAACAGGCATTGTTTGCAACTACAAAAATTAAAAAAAAAATTAAACCAACAATTAACAAAATAATAAGTTTTCATTATCAGCAAGAACTCCATAACATTTACGTATCTGTAAAGTGGGAAACCAGAAGCTTTCACCAGATGCTGCTCCCAACCTTTTTTTGTTATTATTTTTCTCTCCATTTGCCAAGCAGCTAAAAAGAAAAGACCATGCTGAACAACTCACAACTTAATTCCAATTTCCAACAGAAAATAAAGAAACTAGTATAGCTAAATACCTGAAAAATCAAAGCATTCTAAAACTGGATTTTCAGTTATCACCTATTTCACAAAAGTCACATGACTACAGAATTATGCTTCCTTACTCAAAACAACAATTACATTTAAATTTACACCTGTAGAAACATGATATGGGAACATGATATGGGTGCACAGACACACATTATTTTATTCACTCAGTCTCTTTATCTTCAGTCTCTGAAAATCTGAGGCATGAATCAGAAACAAGCTTTGAAAACCAACTCCAAGCAGTTACTTCAGCCGTTCTTTCACAACACTTTAAACACGGCACAGAGATGATGAGGTATCTCTCTTTGATACGCTTTCAGTACATTCTCATTTCCTACCCCATTACTTCCCTACACCTCATTTGATCCTATGATTAACTGCTCCAGCTGAATCAGCAGAATGTTAAAAAAAAAAGTAGTTTTCTGACTGCACAGCTAAATGAAGGAATCAATCATGCACTGAACAGTCTTGAAAACACTACTTGTGACTGACTTAAATTGATCACAAAACATCTATCTAATACCATCTCTTCCTCCTCCGGACGTACCTTCCATACTTTCTATTTCAATTCTAGTAATTGTGCTGCTTTATAGTACTTCAGACCAACTTCCTGATCTAACAAAAAAAAATGTTATATTCACTTTTAGAAAGTCAGTTTTTAGTGGGAACTGCAAGTAGAATCATAGAATCATTAAGTTTGGAAAAGACCTCTAAGACCATCTAGTCCAACCATCAGCTCATCCCCACCATGCTCACTAAACCATGTTTCTCAGTGCCACATCCACACATTTCTTGATCACCTCCAGGGACACTGGCTCCACCACCTCTCCGAGCAGCCTGAGTTCACTGCCACAGAACTACCACAGAAAGGCAAGTACAGGCAGTACATAACTAAGTTTAGGGCAGGACTAGGCGTTTCAACACCCCCACAGTAGTAAGGCTAAACTTGCTGTAAAAGCATATTTTTGCCCAGGAACATACGCAGCACTCCATGAACCAGTCCAGCAAGCCTGCCTCACTCCTCTTCCCTGTCTGGCCATGCATCAATGCACTTTTTCTCCCAACTCCTTGAGGCAGCTACACAGGTGAGGGAAAAGAAGAATTTAGTTGAACACAGTCAGCTTTAACTCAGGGCAGCTATCAGTCCGCCATTTCTTTTGAGGGGATTAATACCTTTTCTGAGTAATGTTCTGGACAGCTTTACACTGCACAGAGCTGCTGGCCTGGGAACCAAACCCATTTCCCCTGTCCTGCCACAAAAAAAAAAAAAAAAAAAAAAAAAAACACGAGCGATTTTTAATTAACACCGCAAGTCACACCCAGTACTTACGATTCATCCAGATCCTCCACAAAAGCCGCCTCTGATGCCAACGCCAGCGCAACCACTGCTGGGTGAGGAGAACAGTGAGTGACCCGCGGCCGGGCTGGGGGTGCCCGCTCGGCGTCCTTCGCCCTCTTCCACCGCGACCCGGGGTCCTCTCTCAGCCCTCGCCTCCCCTCGCCCCCAGCCGCAGCTCCCCGTGCCCGCACCGCCCGCCGTTCCCCGCCCGCCGCCGCCTCCTCCGTACGCCGAGGCACTGCCCGCCGCCCCTCGGCCCTTCTCTCGCCTCAGGACCCGCCGCTCTCCCCCGGACCCCGCGCCGGGAGCATCATCCTGCAGCCGGAGCCGCAGAGCCGTTACCTGCCGCCCACAGGCACCACCACCACCGCACGCCCAGCGCTGCCATGTTGACAGGAGACCAAGCACGGCCGGAAGGGGAAGCGGCACGGCGCCGCGCCGACCTTCCCTCACTGCGCATGGGCGGGCGGCGCAGCGTAACCTCTGCCTGAGGGGCAAGGGGCAAGCAGCGGCTCGGCGTGGAGTGGCGGTTGTCTGCATCTCTGCGTCCTTCAGGGCTCTGGAGAGCCGCCCTGGGGAGGCGGAAGAAGAAGAAGAGGGTATCCTGACATCCTAGCGTGGTGTCTGGATGCGGCTTGGTGTGCGCCCGCGGCCTTGGTAGAGCTCGTTCCTGCGTTTCCCGAGGAAGCCGCCGCGATCGAGTAGCTCCTATGGGAGCTCGGACGCAAGCTAGGGCTCCTCGCCGGCCTTGTAGACGTCTCCAGGTCTCTGCCTTCAGCCGCAGATGAAAAGCTTCTGCCTGTTTGTGAGGCTGTTCAGTGCGTTGCTGGACAGGACTCAGCAGAGCCTTCTGAACAAACCTGGTACTGTGATGTCCTAGCGGCCTCCAGGTGTCCTGATTGAGTAAGAGCAACGCTCCCGTTCCTTGAAATGTGAATTTCAACAGTATCTATACCATCCAGAGGTCTTTGAGGGGTAGAATCCCATACTCTACCACTTACTGTTAGGCCAGCAGTCCTCCATCACATATATGAAAAACACAGGCTCACTCTGTGCTTCTTAATACCAATTTTATAGTTTTCCTCTTTTCCCATCCTCTGCTAGCTTGCTTTCAGTACGAATTTGCAGATCCTGGAAGGGCAAGTAATCCAGCTAAGAAACCTCTCTTAAAAAAAAAATAAAAAAAATAGCATTAGGAAGGAAGTTTTTCATCCTGGAACTGTTTAGTCTTATTAAGAGACGTTTGGGGGAATCTTATTACTGTATCCAAACACCTGCAGCTTTAAAGAGGACAGAGCCAGCCTCTTAGTAGTGCTCAGAGACAGCACAAGAGCCACAGGCACAAATGCACACAGGAGGCTCCCTCTGAACACCAGGCAGCACTTCTGTGCTGTACAGGTGACAGAGCACTGACACGCTTTCCCCAGAGGCTGTGGGGACACCTCCTTGGAGATCTCCAGAAGCCACTTGAATGTGAGCCTGGGCACTCTGCTGTGGGTATCCCTGCTGCAGTGGGGCTGGGCCAGAGGTACCCAGAGGTCCCTTTCAACCTCAGCCATTCTGGGATTCTCATATCTGTTCCTTTTCAGTTTTGCCTTCTTCTGTCAAACTTCTTACATGTACCTTTCTCCTCCATGTTGGAATTACTTCCCTAGTCTGTACAAGCAAATGTTTGAGGTTTTGAGGAGGAGAAGGATAGTTTCCAGTGAGAATTCAGTTCCCTGGCTTCAGTGTTCAAGTCACTTTTTGTAATGGAGAGATCTACAAACAAGGAGCAAACATTCCAGTTGCCTCACTTTTGGGCTTCTGTGTGTGTCAGCCAGATATGTATAGGTATACATATAGGTACATGTGCTCCTTCACTAGCCTAAAAGCAAACTGGCTATTCAATATCTCTGTTTCATCTAATGGCTTTTGTGTTTAGCATATTGGGCTCATCAAATGATCCGCAGAATTGTCCAGCCCTTTGGATAGGCCAGTTACTGGGTCATTGGTTTATTGACAGAGAAATAGGTCAAGACCTGAGAACATACGTCACAGCTCACATTAAAATTCGAATTATCTGATTCTGGCCTGTGATATACATATCTTTTTCTTACTGAGTTTGTCTGAAAAATTATGCGGTGTTATGCACCTTAACAAGACTATTTCATATTTTATTTTTTATAAAGGTAGTGGGACAACTAATGAGTTGCTAACATCTGTAATGAATAATCTCTGAGAATTATTCACAGAATACATAGAATTTCTGTTCCACAGCATTTCACTTTTTGTATACCAGCATTAGCTAAGCACTGCACAAAGCACAGGCATATGCCTGACCAAATGAGAACTGATGTCTGTCTTGATCCCAATCGAGCTGCTGTCTAGACTGAGACAATGAAAACAATTTACCTCATCAATCCTTTAGCAAAAAATCCATACAGGAGATAATGGGACTAGCCAGATAACTTTAAGTTAGTATAATCCTGTTCTCTTATCCAGACTGTTCATAGTTTGCTTTAAGTAACTTATAAAATAAGAAAAGCATTTTGTATAGTTTGGTGTAGAGTTGATGAAAACTACTTGCACAACCTTAAATCCTATTTGTCATCTTTGAAGTTTATTCTCTCTGCAAGCAGCAGAATATCATTTTTCTGACTTTTTGCATTTGAGGGCTAAATTTTGTATTAGGCAATCACATGCGCTGTTCTTGAACTAGATTATTTTGAGATTTAAGGAGTCACTGTACTTACTTCTTTGTAACTTAATTTATTATACGCACATACACAACCCTGCAGTAGATCTACTTACACAATTTATAGTGCAGGTTTATTCCCTAAAATGTGATATGCACATAAAAGTTCTTGCTCTGAAGGCAAGTAACAAAGCATCTGGGAAAAGCATGCAAAATGCAAAAGAAATAAATAGGATAATGATAGGTGTGTTCTAGAGAAAATTCAAGGTTTTCTTCTGTTTATTATATCTACTGAGAACATTTCATTTGCAAAAAAAAAAAAAAAGGATTAATAGATTACTGTTTGTATTTTACTTTAACTCACTGGAGCTCAGTGTAAGAAAGGTAATTAGACAAGAAAAGGAATGACTTGGAAAATAAAGAAACTGAGCAGGAGAGATGAAAAAAAGAGAATGAAGAAGCAAAAAACACAGAGAATACTGTTGGGAAGTCAGCAATCAATATAGCACTGGAAATTAAAAACACATGTTCACATACAAGGTTTCAAAGGCTCCAGTTCATATTCTGTAGGAAGATTGAATAGTCCTCCTGGATAGTTCTTTTTTGAATCTAATAGGTAATTTCAACAAAGGCAAGATAAATTTTGCTGCTTGGCCTAGTAAAGGCTGCTTTTCAGTCAGAGCTTTTCAGGTGCTACACTATTTTCAGACTGTGCAGGTTGTCCGCTCTTGCCCTGGGTAACTTTGTTTGGTTCTTCCATTAGAGGAATAAGTTTCACTGATACATAGTACCTTGCCATAATAACTGCATCTATGATAGTGGGTTTGTACCACTTCAACTCTGGCCTTAGTCTGTTTCAAAAAAGTAACTGAATCACTAATATGGTTGTTATTAATCTGAGTTTGATTCAAAATAATGATTATTTTGTAGTGAAATAATTTATTGTCTAATGTGAAGAATAGATAATTG
Source organism: Numida meleagris (assembly GCF_002078875.1). Classification (NCBI taxonomy): domain Eukaryota; kingdom Metazoa; phylum Chordata; class Aves; order Galliformes; family Numididae; genus Numida; species Numida meleagris. The sequence goes on along the minus strand of NC_034410.1, from coordinate 92,830,838 downwards.
CACGTTTCTTTACACTTTTCTTGCATGCTTTTCATGAATGCATTTGTAAACTGCTACATGAAGTAGAATCTTGATTTTGATGCCATTAATACATACGGTTGACACTGGCAACAGAATTTGTCTAACCTGTATTAACATTTCTCTTTTCCATATAGCTGTAGTTTTTATAACTGTTTAAATTGTTCAGTAGTTTTTGGGTTTTTTTTTTGTTTATCTGTTTGTTTCTAGTGGGTTGATGGAGAACATTTTTAACATTACATTTTTACATTCTTTTTATTATAGAGACCTCTGGTGGTCTTTGAGAATATTTACAAAAATAACATTTTCCTTTTTTTTTTTTTTTTTGTCTGCCTTTATCGTTTATAGTGCAATCTTAAAAAAAAAAAAAGTTTAAAGACACTTTGAAGTGATTTCTGCAACGCTAACGGTTGTTTCACTTCAGTTGAGTGGTTTTCACTCCCAAATTTCAGTTTTGCTTAATGCAGTGGTTTTCTGGATGTTGCAACAGTGATTTGATATTGCTGGAAGCTCCAAGAGAATAATTCATCAAAAAAAAAAAAAAAAAAAAGTATATGGTTTGCACTTTCAGAACTCCAGGGAGCTGTCTTAAACAAGGTATTTAGTTTTATTATATTTAATTTTCACTCTTCTGCTGGCTACCAGAAAACTAGCCTATCATCCTGACTATACGAATAAAACAGATTTGTGGTGGTTTTGGAGATACACAGCAAAAGTAAAAAGAAGTTACTCAGTACAATTTTCTCCCCAGTTTAGTCACATCATTTTCTAGATCTAAGGGGAAAAAACAAGAAAATCAAATACACTTTGAATTACTGTTAGTTAACATAGTCAATGGTATAATTTAGGTCAGAACATATTAGGAATGGTGCAGTCAGATAAATTTAGGACTATTCTTCGTGTTGTACAAGATGCTGCCTGACAAATAGGAACCTTGTAGTTTGGGTTAGTGGACTGGCAAATAGTTGAAATGAAACAAAGTTATTTGTGAATTCATAAGGACCTGGTTCTGAATAATTAAAGATTACTTGTATGTCTTAATGATTTTTACATCTGGTCTGAAAAAAATGAATTGTTTTGTTTTCATTTTTTTTTTTTTCAATAACAGAGAGAAACAGTTGCAGCCAAAGAAATGATGCTTTTGGAATTTACACTGACTCATTTGGCAAGTTCTTTAACTTAATATAATTGTGTTAACTCCATGTTCTGAGAGTGAGCTTGCATTATTGTCACTCTCTTATTAAGGGAATGATTCCCATGGTACAGGGTAAATGACTTATATGTTCCATACCCTCTGAACCTGCACTAGTTAACCTAGTTAAACTAGAATAGACCTTCCCATTAGGTTGTATCAGTTAAAAAAAAAAAAAAGAAAGAAAGTTTCATTATTTCTTAGCATTAGTAATTAAAATGGTTTTTTTTTTAGACTTTTCAATTATGTCAGTAGACAACATAATAGAGTTATTAAAGCAGTGGTTCCTCATCGACAAACAATGTTACACAGCTTTTTCTATCATCCTGATGACTTCTTATTTGGATAGTCTCATGAAGGCGATAACAATACTAAAAATCAGTCTGACAAACAAAAATACCCAGGAACAATCATCAGTTATCTCTCCATTTAATTCTAGTACACAAATGTAACCATGATGCGGGGCATGAAGCAGAGAGTTTGGTTTTCCACCCCAGTAATGGCAGACTCAACCTGCTGCATTACTGTTGTACATTCATGCTCTAGTATCTCCAGGATTTTGGAGAAGATCCAGTTGTTAAGGAATGCTGTAAACGACCATCACCTCTGCCAGCTCTGGGCACAGAAGTTCTTCCTTCCTGTCCGCTGGAGCCCCACCCTGTGTGCCCAGACTGCCACAGATTTCTGTTCTGAGCTGATGGATGGAGATGCTGCTTTCCCATTTGCATGTTCAGCCAGCAGCAAAGCTGAATGTGTGTCCCAGAGACACACACAGACGAGCACAAATACTGACACAGCTGTCACATACGCAAGATAGTTTGAGAGGTCACACACAAAGATATTTAAGGAAGGATCTAATTAGAAGATGGGACAGATTGCAGAAATCAAGTGCAGAGCTTGGTCAGACACAGGTACTGTTTGGCCATGTTTTATAAATGAACGGTCCCATTTTACCCTTGCTTTGTTCCTCCTCGCCCCCCTCTTCTAAAACATTCCTTCGAAAGTTTTGCGTAGTCTCACAGCCTACCCTTGAATATCCCAAATCCTTATGCTTCTCTTGTTTCCCGCTTGTTATCAGTTACAAGGTACAGGTTGGCACTCTCCAAAACTACCTGCAGTTTCTTGATGGCCAATCAATTAGCAACTGGAGTCTTCTGGTCCTTGTCATTATTCCTCATTTGTGACCAGGTTTGTCTCTCCATTTATTACTTCTTCCTTTACTCATTATCACCTTTCTCACTGAAAAAGTCCTTGATCAGATGACGAAAAGGAAGCAGGCACTTTCCCCTTCCACATACCGCAACACCAGTCTTTCTCATCAACTCTGGTACTGCACAGCCTGGTGACATCCTCCTGCACCTCTTTTACTCCAACACACAGATCCTCCACAAATATCCAAGGTAAGAGCAGGCAGGCAAGGAGTCCACCTTCCTCCGCCCCAATCTCAGCATGAGGCCCCATGTATCCCTGCAGCCACAACCCCGCAGAGCTGCAGCTCCTAAGGGAGCTTGCTCCAGGTCAAAGTCTCCGTTGTGCTGGCATTGTTCTTCTCATGGACGTTGGGGACTATGTCACCACCACTGCTGAGCTCACGCATGCTCTTGTCAGCCTTTCTGTGTCGACTGCTGTGGCTATTGGCTGCTTCTGTTAGCAGTACCCTATACCTTCAAGTATCAGTCACAAATCACACTGGAGTGATCATTAGGTCAATAAACTAATAGACTAAATGAAGTACACTGCAGACTACGTAAAAATTCCAGTCTGTATATTCTAGGGACCGGGAACAAATCAGAACAGTGTTACCTCAGCTTGTCCCAAGCGGCCAAGAATTCCCTCTGGGCAAAATCGTCTTCTAACCAGTTGACGCATCGCAGGTAATTAACAATCTGGCAGTGTTGAGATACCGCCTGAGGAATACCCTGTCTAGACATGCTGTAGACCAACCTTATTTCTGCATAATAAAATTCTCAGAATGTCCTAACACATTTTCCCATTTTGGAGATTTGGAAACTGAGACACAAAAAATAGAAAGCAACCTATCTATGCACAGCAACTTTATAAGAAAGCCTGAAGTCCTGTAAACAAACAAATAAAAGACAATAGTCACAGCTAGCACTAATGCTATCAAGTAGCCACTCAGCTAGGTGTTCAGGACATACATTTCATTGGGAAAAAAAAAAGATACACACAAATGAGATGGTGGAGTTCTACTTGAAAGGGAGAAATCTTCAAAATGATGGGAAAGATCTTGTCTCTTGTGATAAGTACACCACCTTGAAAACATACATACATTTTGCAATATGAAGACTGCACTTCCTGTTCTGAATTACTGCTTTTTGCTACGTTACTTCATTCTTATTGCTCCTGTTCTGTAATAAAAACATTTTGTGTGTGAGGAGTCAAGCTAACAATAATTTTATAGAATTTATATCTGAATAAATTATTTATGCTTGTGAAATTGAGCAGACTGCTTTAGCAGCTAAGTAGCTAGTAAAATTTTCTAATTATTAAACTATTAAAACTATATTCACAATGGGAGAATAATGCAATGTTAGTAGTTTTCATTCTCAATTCGTTTGCCTAAAATATATTTGAACCAATTTTGAATTTTTATGCATCCAAATTAATTTTCATAGTCACTACTAAGCAAATGTGTATAAATATCAAAGCTATTGGCATAAAAATAAAATTTAATAAACATGTATTTCTGCAATTTCAGCTCAGCATGCTATCTTAGCTATGGGTAAAAAACTTAATTGATTATTAAAAGTTTAATACTGACCACTGTAATTTTAGTATCAGTAGATCTCATTAACAGAACAAGAATAATCCCATTTACTTTATGAAATCTTTATATCATTAAATATATGATGACCACTATCCTTGAATTTGAATCAGTTCATTTGCTACACTTGGCCTGCACATGTCCATGTATCTCTGGATACCTAAGTATTTTCGTTCTCCTGCTAGATGAGGAAGAGCCCAAAGAGGATTTTTATAGGCAAACTGTAGCATGGGGTCCAGTATGCCTATATGGCAAATGAATAATTTTTGTTTAATAAGAACATGGTATATATATATAAGAATGCTGTATACATATAATTATATATATAATTATATACATATATAATGGCATGTATGTATATGTAAGAATGGTATATTGCATGCATGCAAGCAGATTTTGATTTGTTGCAGCAATGCTGATGTTCTTGCTTCTTCAAGGGCCTGTTGACAAAGAGGGTGTTTTTTTCCCAGGGTTTTTTTTCTTTGGTGAAATAGTTTCTAAATTATGGGTAATAGCAAACATCTGCAGAGGTCTCTTCGGAGAGCTCACAGGATGCAAGTAGATTGTGGGGTGCTAATATAGTTACCAGTCTGCTGTGATAAAAAACAGACATTGAATTAAAGAAAACCAACCTCTTTGGCTGTTAACTACTTTGATTTCAGTCTTGTATCCCTCTCTGTGTACTGTCTGCATAAGGAAAGTTGTCTTCTTTGAAAGAGTTGCTGTATCTCGTACAGAACTTTTTTACATTCATAATCTTACACGCAGGACATCAACAAAAGCTTTGATGTCTTTCCGTGGTTGCACATGGGCAGCTAAAGAGACTCTTGTTGGGGCGCGAAAACTTGGGGTGTTTCCCAACAACTCTCACCAGGATCTCCATAAACCACTCAAGCTGGGAAGGGCAGGACTGAGGAGAGCTGGAGCCCAGTCCTTCTGCAGCTTTGCTAGGGCAGGGCCTGATGGCCTCTGACTGAAATGGGGGCCCAGGTCGTCTGGGTGGATGAGAACACCAGGTGGGCAGGGCTGAGAGAGCCTCAGGGCCATGGCAGTTCCCAGAAGCTTTGGGCTTATTGGCGTAAATGCATGCATGGTAACTTCAACCAGACCTGGGTATGTCTAGAGGTCCAGGTGTGATCATGTCTACCATTTCCTTGATATATGCCACAACATAATTTCTGGACCAAAAAATAAAAACTTCACCCCATGTAACATACAAATCAAGGCCAATAACTTCTTACACCGTGTATTCTTTGTCATAGATGGTCTGATGTTTCTTCTTACTTTCTAGTAATACCACTGATAAATCATTCAAAATCTGTTTGGAGACCAAAAGAAAAAAAAAATTAATGTGAAGTTAGGTCATGAATTTACTTAAAGAATTATCCCAACAGAAGAAAAGCAGAGAAAATAACCTAGACTGGAAGAGCTGTCCTGCTCCTAGACAGTGTTACCCTGTTTTGGATTAGTGTCGAGCTTCCTGAGCTACAGAAGGTTAACTTCAGAGGTTATGCCACCTTGTGATAACTTTCCTTTTTTTATTTTTCTGGAATTTTGCCATTTACCTCGCATGATTAAAAAATATTAAGACTAATTGTTTTTATTATTATTGCTGTTATTACAAGTTAGGATGTAAATGCAAGAAGATTTATTTTAATGATAGAAGAATTTTTGTTTCTTCAAGTATACAGATTACTTCAAAAAACCTCAGACTGCATCAGCTCTGTGATAGAGATAAGGCTGCAGCATACAAATTTGATTGTTCTGTTTGAATTGAAGGATATAGCAGAACTCATACAGATCATTATGAGTATTTTAAACATCCAAGTGAACATAACAGTATAATTAATTTTCTTTTAGAGACAGATATTTTCTGTCAGTAGTCATCCAGTGCTGTGCTGTGATGACCTTTGCTCCACCCTAACTTTGTTTGTAATTTCCCATTGTCCTGAGGTTAGAGTCTTAGAATTAAGGTTAATGTTTTCCCATGGCTCACAAGTAAGATTTATTTTTCTTTAATATCATCTAAAAGTATTAAAACATTACATACTCTTTTTTTTTTTTTTTGACACAATTACATATACACATATTCAGCATTTGCTGGACAAGAGTTTCAATAGCAATTAGACATAATTTTGGGATTCCAACGTCATTGATTTATAGAAATAAAATTACAGAATTTTGTAAATTCTATCCTGAAATACCAATGTTTCAAAAGAGCATATTCATTTTGCCAGGAGAATACCTCCAGAAGATATAGAAATTGTATAGACCATTCTATATAAATAAATATTATTGTTGCACATAACAAGTAGTGCACAAAAATGACACACAGCTGGACACCAGACTGAGGCTATTTTTCTCAGCCTGTGTAGAAAACAACCCTATTGCCAGATGCTTTGTTGAAGTTAGTTCTGTGATATCCCCTCTGGAATGGTGGCCAGCATCTTTGTAACCAACAGCTTAACTTATTCCTTAGCTTCCCAGCATCCCACTGATTTTCACAGAACTCTCTGTCCTCCTTCTGAGCTTTGAAGTTGAAAAAAATAATGTTTTTTTGCTGGCTGATGAATCAGTCTGTCAACATCTTGGGACTGTAAATTACAGCATACTTACTACAGTTTGCTTGAATTGGCAGAAACTACTTGTAGACATGTCAGCATCCTGTGATTATTAGCAGCAGCAGTATGAGATATCTGGTAAAAATATTTTTTAATGTTGCTCTTAGTCTGTTCCCATTCTTGTAGCATTTGGGAAGTTATTCTGCCTTTATTGTTTTGAAAACGTGTTATGGTAGTCAGTCAGATAATCTTGATTAAATTTCAAAACAAACAAACAACAACAACAAAAAAAACCAACACTCAGCATTTTCATTAAACTCTCTCAAATTTATTTGCTTGTTTTGGCACTCTCTTTTTCTACTATATCTAAGAATTGTGTTTCCACACTTTTTTTTTTTTTTAAAGATTCTAATCTAACAGAGACTAGGAGTCTGAATTCCATATCATCTATGTCACTTACTTCCTATGTAACATTCATTGTATGCATTTACTTCATCTGCAAAACCCATAAAATATATGAGGGCTGCTCCTATTTTATGATGTTGGCCCATGTCAGAGGTGGATGCTGGTGGTATGGCAGTAGACATTGAACCTTCCCTCCAATGTTCCGTTCCATTTTGTTACCCTGTGACAGATGGCAGCAGAGGGGCAGTCTGACAAAATTGCATCTGACCTGAGAGCGCATATGAAGCAAAGGTGTGGAATTGAATTCCTCCACATAGAAAAAATGGCACCCATTGACATTCACTGATGCTTGCTGAACTTTTATGGAGACCAAACAGTGGATGTAAGCATAGTGAGGTGATGGGTGGCACGTTTTAGCAGTGGTGACAGCAATGTGAAAGATAAGCCACATTCTGAACAGCCATGAACACTTTTACAAGCAGAGCATGCAGGCTCTTATCCATTGCTGGTGAAAATGCATAGCTGATGGTGGTGAATATGTTGAAAAGTGGTGTTTTGTAGCTGAGGACTTATTCTATCAAATAATGTTATTGTACTCTTTGTATCTGTTGCAGTTTCCATGGACATAAATAGGAGGCATTACTGCCAGTATTACCTACATGTAATTATCATAAGGATGTTGTGAGCTCTAATATTTGTAAAGCTGTATGGGAACTGCTGAGTCATGGCCTGAACCACTGATTGAGCACCTGGAGGAAAGACCCAGTCAGCCCTGGGAGCACAGGTGAAGGCAATTCACCTGTGCAAGCAGAAGGGGTGGAGCCTGGCTCTTAGGCCTCATTTAAGGGCTGACTGCCCCCTGAGGAAGGATCTCTGCCTGGAGATCACTCCTTGGTGGGAGCCTTTCCCTGCGAACCTGAAATCTTCTGTTCCGGGCGAGCGGTGTATTTTCCTTCCACCTTTTTGTAATGCTATTTCCATTGCATTAGTCCTTCTGATCGCTATAGGAGCACACACTATATTATTTTATTCAAAAGTCTCACGAGAGAAAATGTGTATTATTTTCCACATTACCTCAGAATAATGTGGACATCTAATAAACTAAGCATATAATTAAAAACTTCACTTCAGGAAGGTTTACTTTGCCTTGAATTAAATAAGCTAATACTATGGAAGTTTCACAGACATTGCCTGTACTGTACAAATACCAATAGGAAAAAAGGATTAAGGTGTTGAACTTCAGATACTGTTAAAAGGGAACATGTGAGAAGTTGACACATTGCATGAAGTAATTTTTTTTGTGTTACTCCTTTATCTGAGATACTAATTTTCACTTTATATCATTGCTTATAAAATACAGTTTAGCATAATTTTTATATTTGTCTTTTTTTATAAAGTCTTTATAAAAATGTTGTAACATTAAGCATCGTGATACATTATGAATGAATTTAAAATATCCACAAACATCAAGGAAAGTGTGAGAGGAAGGCTCCCGGGGTCTGGAGTAGGAATTAAAAGACAGAACTTAATATCCTGCTCTACCAGAGACTTTCCTTCTGAGAAGTCACAGCCAATGTGTTTTAATGTCATAGTTCCAAGGATGGAAAATAATGTGCTAACATAAATCTGCAAGAATTTAGATATTCTGAGAAACTTATGTTTCCAGAGATGTGCAGGAGTTTCTTAGCCAGATTTAATCAGAATTGTTTCTGTCATTCCTTGCTGATTTATGTATACTTTTATTAACTGCTTACGTTGAGAACATTGGTGCCAGTAATTGCAAATTAGTTTCTGTAGATTCTCTAGCAGTGTTGTTAGATGAATATGCAATTTCTAAAAACTTCAGTTTTCTACAGTTATTATGCATTAGTCTGCTTTACTTTAATGGAATACCCATTGTATAAATACAAATAACTCAGTATGAATTTTCAGCAAAATGCTTTATTACTGAAAATACACATCAGCAACAGAACTGTTGGTTCAAAAGCATTCTTTTCAATTAAATTTTTATTCATGAAAAGAAAAAGAGGGGGTGTTAAATTCTAAAAAATTGGACCTGTTTTGAAGAGAATAAAATAGATTTACTTTTTCAGTCCCTAATTTTGACATTTGAGATGATTACATAAGGACATAAAGTGTTCACATTTCATTCTTTCAAAATGTTTCCTCTATATTTTTTTTTACACTTGATTATTAGATTTTTCTGGGTAATCAATATATTTTATTCTAAATTCTCACAAGTTTGCACTAGCTTTGCTATGGACGCAGCAACCTTTTAAGAAATGGTACATGCTCCTCTTCCCTTACTTCAGACAGCATTCACCATGAGCGGAGATGCTGTAGCAAGGTGAGCAATACTGAGGAGTAGGAAGAGGTTATTTGTTGGATGATATGTGATGATCAGCTAGGAGCAGCAAGCTCCTGGATTGAGAGAGAGAATCTGAGTCCCCTGGACTCCATCAGTCAGCTGGGGAAGAGCCAAACTCCTCCAAAGCAAGGGAAGGCTGTAACGTTTTTAAGTCAGCCCTTTTTCCTTTGAGTCCCAGGGCTGTTAACTGTTGCTGCTTCAACAGTTACACTCCATCTGTTTTCACTTTCCTTATCAATCCTCATTTTCACTCACTCACTTTCTCACATCTTAACAAGTATTTTCCCAGCAAGCTAGAGCCAAGGTCAGCCGGAGGGGCTATGACTCTCTCAGATGGCCAAACCCTACCACAGGAACATACGGTGATGAATGAGAAGCTACCAAAAGGGAAGTACTGGTAGAGAAGCCGAGAAAGCAGTGGAACAGAGACCTGCAGTTAGATATGGGAAAGATGGGCAGAAGATCACACTGTGAATGGTTTAAGATGTTAAACATAATTGTATGAATAGGATCTAATCCAAGTATAACTTTGAATTTCATTTCCCTGTATGGAGGTACAATGTGGCAAAACGATGAAGAATGACTGTCAAATATATGAAAGATATTGTTGGTATCAAATCAGCAAGATTTTAAGATATCAAAGACAATTATTTCTTTTTGAATTCATATATTGAATTAATTTCACTTCAAAAGCACATTTGTGTTTTATATTGATTCTTTTAAAATATTCAGTATTGACTGAAGGGGAAAGAAAAGACATAATTTAGACGACGCTCTGAGGCACTGCAAGCCATTCCCATTGCTTCCTTCCTTTCTTGCCTAGGCCTAGGCCACCACACCAGACCCAGGGCCATCAGCCCCTGCCCCAGGGAGGCCGCAGTAGGGCTAGGCTCCAACCCCCGCTCCACACGCTTGCTGGGCCCAGCCATGGTCTCTGCCCAGCCTTAGCCTGGGGGCTTCTCTGATGCACCACCCATCTGCCCTCCTCCTGGCTGGGTTGGTAGGAGCTGGCCTGGCTAATTTATTTCTCATTCGATTTTTCATATTATTTTGACAGTACAACAGATGTATGTGATCATACAGCAGTGTTGAGTTTGGATACTATAGTCTGACTCACAGCGCAAAAAGAACATTATGTTCCACCAAACAGTGCTTGTTACTGATTATTCAGTCTTGCAAACATCATTATGGATAAGTAATTTATTAAGTTATTTCACCGTTTATCTATATTTCTTTGTTACCCCTCATTTGATACAAGTTATTTTTAAGCACACATGCCTTTAGCATCCATCCTTTCAACTTCATTAGTCAGCTCCAATCCGAATAATCTACTGGGAAGGACCTTAAATAAATCACAAAAGTTTTGATATAGGAATTGATTTAATCTTCTACCACATAGAGTTGCATGGAGTAGAGCTGACAAAGAATATTTTTCTAAATGTCTAGAAAAATACTAGAAAAATTACCTAAGTACCTAGAAAAATCACGCCTAGAATGTACCACATAAATGTGTAAAAAAATACCAGAGCACATATGCTTATAAACATCAAGTGGGCAGGAGTTAAGTGCATGGGACCAAGCTCTTTTCAGCAGTGGCCAGTGACAGAAGAAGAGGCAATGGACACTAACTGGAACATAGGAAGTTGCATATGAGCACAAGAAAAAATTCTATACAAAGAGGATGATAGAGCACTGGAACAAGCTGCCCAGAGAGGCTGTGGAGTCTCCTTCTCTGGAGATATTCGCAACTTACCTGAACACTTTTGTGTGCAACCTACTGTACAGTACCTGCTTTAGAAGGGAGCTTGGACTAGTTCAGGCATGTCCAACCCACTACCTGTAGGCCACATACAGCTCAGCTCAGCCCAGTCCATTCTGCAGCTACCCCCTGCCCAGCACTATCATGGCAGCAGCTATGCCCTACTGAGCAGCCCAATCCAGCCCTAGGTGCACACCTATCACTCACAACCAAACACTGGTGTGCACTGGGCAATGTCTGGGCTGAAACCAGGACAAAGGGAGGATGCAGCACAGTGCTAACTCAGGTTATGGCAAATAATGTTATGTACTTTGACACACTGGCTAAACACAGTCTTGTGAACAGCAAAAACTATGCAGCTATTGTTTTGGTTTGATAAAGGAATTTTGTGAACATGTATCAAGATTTCTGAAGAAGTCTTTTTGGGGTATATTTACAACTCCATTTTCAGTTGACATAAATAAGTTACTTGTGAATTTTAAAAAAAGAACATGTAGAGTTACAATCAGACATTCAACACAGCCTCAACAACTTAATCAAGGACCCAGAAAGATAGAAAACACCCTCAGCAAGTTTACTGATGATGCAAACCTGAGGGGAAAAACAAAACAAAACAAAACAAAACAAAACAAAACAAAACAAAAATAACATCTTCCCTTCCCCCAATATTGTACATGCAAAAAAAAAAAAAAATTCCAATGTGCATGAGGGAGTGGGTTTTTTTCAGCCCACTATTTATATGGTAGGTTATCAGTTGGCCTCAGCTGTTGAGCCAGGTGCACTCCGTTTGAGAAAGATTTGTTGTTATCAATCAGCCTTAATTAGAGGCACCTTTATAAGCAGTGTTGCTCAGTGTTTTTCTGATTGGTGTTGGAAAAAATCCTGTGTAAGGGTTCTTAGGGGGCAGATGATGAGTTGCAGAAACATCTTATTACAGGATTTTTCTTTTTGCTATGTTTTGTTTTTTTTTTGTTTAATAGTTTTGTAAAAGGAGTGGGAATAGGTTTTCAGAGGTTATTTCAAACCAGTGATTGAAGAGGAAGTATAATTTTATGTTTTTTTTTTTTTTTTTTTTTTTAAGGACTTCACTGTTTTTGTTTTCTTCTGAAGTTGTTTTCAGTTGAGGGATGAAGCAAGCAGGTAATAACAAAGCTAAGTATTTTTCCAAATGACTTTTGCAAGTTGTTCCTGTTCATGGTTATGCATAAATTGTTTTAAAGTTTCTGGGAAGCATGAGATGTATGTGCTCTATTCAGGTGTATTTCTATGACTGAATTTATTCTTTGAATCTGTGTTCTATTTTTATTTTTTTATATTTCAAACAATTCTTCTGACACCTTTTTCCTATCTGCAGTTTCATTTTGTAGGCAAATACTAGAATTCTTTTTTCTCGTTCCAAACTAGAATAAAGATGTAATGTTCATTGATCCAACAATATTGATAAACAATACTGTAGTGCTGTTGAGGGGGGAAAAAAAAACACAACAAAACAATGAAGCAACACCTCGTTGAAACAGTCTTTTACCAGTTTTATGAAGAACCTAGTAGATGAAGTAAGAATTGATATGTTATCTCAGTTTGCTGCTGCAAAACTGCAATTCTCCTCATCCTGTTCCATATCTATACCAGCAAGGGCTGTGAAAGCCACTCTATGTAGAGCTGTGTCCTGCAGCTTGCTTTTATTAAGCAATTACAGTGTATTCTCACTATTTGTTCCTCAGTTAAATTTCATATTCCCTCTAAATGTTATCTATTTTTGTTATTATAGCTAATTGTCCTAATCTTGAAAGAATACTTTTACATCATATGTTTTTTATTTTTTCCTCCATTCTCTTTTTCCCTGTTCAAGCAGTGTGCACTGATTTTTTTGATCACTTCATATAGTGTAGATCACTTCCTATACAAAGGTGCATCATCATTAATGTGTTCCAGTTATCTTTACATTATTTCTCACACAGCAAAACAGAAGTTCAGTTTTAATTTACGGCATCTGTAAAACAGCTGTGGAATGTTATGCACAGCCTTAATCATCCCTATAACCAAGAGAATCACCATTTTCTCTAGCCATCATGTAAGGCATATCTCAATAAATAAAAAAAATTTACTTTCTGTATTAGTTGTGTATTGCCATTTTCCTCGAAGTCAAAAGAGGTCCTGACACCTCTGTGGTTTTGAATAAGCAAGGGATTTTTGTCTTGTCTCTCAAATTCTATATTCTAAAATTCTGTCATAAACCTTTATAGAGTTCTTTTACTTGCAAAACTTTTCCTCTTAAAAAAATAATGTAAACTCATAAATAAGGTTGTTTTGATTTTCCACCATGTAGTCAGTCTGCTTAGTCAGAAAGTACTGTACAGCTGTATGGCTGCAGCACTGATTAAAGCAAAAAAAAAAGACTTCATAAGCAGAATAAACAGTTTGAGAATAGAAACACAGAACTAAGTACCAATATTTACTTTATAAGTTGCATATATATCCCGATAAACACTCTCGTTTCCTGTGTAATCTCAAACAATCCTGTAGTCTATAGTGATAATACTACACAATGTTTAGATTGCCAATGCTAAAATCATCAGTAATATAAAAATATATTTCTGAATATACATATTATGTATGTAATTCTGAAGTCTTAAACTATTTAATCTTATTAACTGTTTACATACAAGATAAATGTTAAGATACATAAGTTTTTTTAATTCTTAAACATAATGTTTTTTAGTCTGGAGAAGAGGAGGCTCAGGGGAGACCATATCACTCTCTACAATGACCTGAAGGAGGTTGTGGAGTAGTGGGGGTCAGCTTCTTCTCTCTTGTAACAGGTGGTAGGACTAGAGGGAATGGCCTCAAGTTATGCCAGGGGAGATACAGATTGGACATTAGGAAAAACTTCTACAGAAGAATGGTCATGCACTGGAATGGGCTGCCATAGGAGGTGGTGGAGTCACCAACCCTGGAGGTGTTCAAGAAACGTTTAGATCTTGTACTGAGGGACACGGTTTCATGGGAAATATTGGTAATGGGTGCATGGTTGGACTGAATGATTTTGGAGGTTTTCTCCAACCTTAGTGATTCTATGAAAACAAGTTCTACGTCAGTGCAAACAGTAGGAAACTTCCATATGGTTAAATGGCAAGACATCAATACATATTCATGTATTAACTGTTCATTTTATATCAAGTGAAAAATTAGCTTTGCTTTACTTCATTTTACTAGTGGAAGCCGTTGCAGTAAGTCATAGAATTTACAGAGATGTGAAAAGAACAGAAGGGAGGGATTGTTTGTAAGCATTACTTCTGCATTTTTTCTGATATTGCATACTCTATGTCAATAAAATGAAGATTCCTTGGCCTTCATTTAAATAAGTATTTGAAAATCAGAATGCAATACATATAATTTCCATTAGTATTTTCATTTAGTTTTCAATGTTAAAATTGTGCAGCATATGACATTTTGATATGCTGTAGGCAGATTCCTTAAAAGCAGATGTTTTTGCCTACAGTAGAATACATTTTTACACAGAATTGAGGAACCAAAACATAAAATATGCCTGTAGTGGTCCATCTATGCTTATTTTAGCTTTACTCCCCAACATACATTTTCAAATTCTGTAGTTTGACTGCAACTGTGAGTTGCACAAACCATCTCTGGTCTGTGTAAACTGGACATAAAGTTTCATATATACTGCTTGAAAGTTAAGAAGTAGGGAAGTGTGATTTAACCCTAGCAAATGGCTTTCTGGGAGCAGAATGGAAGTATACTGTAGTAAGAGTGATCCTCACTGAAATCAATAACCATTAGGAACTGGAAAAGATTCCAGGACACAGTACACAACTTTGATTACAGGGTACTGGCCATATCCATTTGTCAAGGCCTGAATGCTTTGCTGAATTAGGCTTCAACTTAACAGTAATGTTAATCTGAAAGATATCTTATTAGATAAGGAGCATAATCAAGAATTCATTTGAAATTAAGAATGACTCTGATATATCAAATGTTTTTTCAAAAGATTAATAAAATTTTCTTCACTCATTTTTTGTGACAAATACTTTCTGATTTTTATTCTTGTTTGCAATCCTTTCAGCCATTAAACATGCAACAGTGCAGTTTTGAGATTTCTCTCCGTTCATTGGTTAATGTCTTGTACTTTCTTCTTTGAAAAGTAGAGAGTATTCAGGAGATTAGTTATCATTGAAGTTAGATTTAAAAATTATTTCATGAGGAGTGTTATTGAATTATTTTTTCCTACAGTATAAGTTGATGCCTAGAGTACTAATTTATCCAAGAAATGAGCGCTATTCTGAAAGTAATGTCTCCTATTTTATGATGATGGCCCACTATGTTAGAGGAGGGTGTTGATGATATGGCAGTAGAGAGGTGGTCTGACAAAATGGCATCTGACATAGAAGTGTGTATGAAGCAAAGATGTATCACTGAATCTCTCTGTGCAGAAAAAATGGTGCCCACTGACCTTCACTGAAGCTTGCTGAACACTGATTGAGACCAAATGGTGGATGTGAGCACAGTAAGATGGTGGATTTTGTTTCTTATTTATGTTTCTCTTATTGCTGGTGGAAATGTACAGTGAATAGTGGTGAATGTTGGAAAAAATAGTGTTTTGTAGTTGAGAATTTGCTCTGTTATGTGGTGTTATTGTGCTCTTTGTATCTGTTGTTGTTTCCATGGAAATAGATAGGAGGCATTACTTTCAAATCAACCTACATATACACAGCCTGGGCAAGCCAAAAGGTTGGACACTCATGGACTATACATTTTCATTAATTTGACTGATGTCTTCCTTGTATATTTATGTATTCTCCCTTTATTTGTACACACAACCTTCAAGAATGGTAATCGTAAACTAAATCGTGGTTTTTTTCTGCTTTAGGTAGAGAGTTTAGCCACAAGTTATGTAATAGAACACTGCACTTGTTAGTTTTTGAAAAATGACATTGTTAAAACTGCACATAATTTAAACTAACAGGTTGCCTTGTTCAGAACAACCTCAAGGGATTAAAATCCTCCACAGAGGGGGAAAATTAATCCCACTAAATAGATATTATGTGCATAAGGAAAAAAGGAAAAATAAATGAGCTATCTGTATTTTATCTGTTATTCTAGTTATGGGACTGTTAGCAATTAGTCACTGGAGTTCAGATTTGCCAACAGATATACTTAGTCAAAGGAAAATTTGTGGAATTTTTACTGTTTACCTTCTTCAGCAGTAACTTACTGCTATCTGAAAAAAGCTAGTACTGAAAATTTAACTGAAAGTGGCATTTTTTACGGAAAATGTTATATTCTCTGTTCTGAGAGCAGAATTGTGGCTGCTTTTCCAGATGTCACATGAACACTTTCTTGGTCTGTTTATTGTTTTATTTGTGAAGTCAAACTAAATTTCTTTTTCACTGGATAATATAATCCCTTCACAATTCTATCTGCATTTTATTTCATCTAGTTTGCATTAAAAAGATAGACACTTGCATAGTTTAGACATTTAATCAGGAAAGCATTCCTGTGGTCACAATCTTTTCATTATGGTCAATAGTTGTTACAATAGGTTATATAATACATAAAAATACTAAGCATGTTGTCATGATTTTATGACTTTTGATTAGTATTCCACATCATAGCATCATATAGTGTACCGGAAGTTAAAGAGTTAATGCTGCAGTTCCATGGATTGTCGATATTTCTGGTCTCTCAGTCACCAAAAGAGACTGAATGAACTACAACTCCCATAAGACTTCATTTTTTCCTTTTCCATTTTCTTTTTGGAGGGAAAGATAAAACTGACTGGGAGTCTTGAGAGTGCCTCTTTCTGTTCTCTGTGCTCCTTGGCCATCTTGCCTACAGCATTAGAGTAAGGACTTAAGTTTCGGAAACTCTCTCTCATTTTATTTGGTTTATTAGCTTCAATTCCAATCATATCGTATTATACTGTATTATCTTACATTTCTCTGTTATATTTAGTAAACTAAGTTTTTTCTCTTAGCTCGTTGCCTGTTTTCCTTGTCTTGGCCCATCTCCTTAAGTTTTCTCTTCACCGCTTTCCCAGGGCATGGGTCCCTGGGTCCCTTTGCCCCCTTGGTCATGGAATCAGGCTGAGCCAGGCCAAACCTCGACACAGGTAAAATGTTTTTTTTAACTTAAACTTCCTTTATTTGGCTTTCACTCTTTTCATTACTTTCTTAGAGCATGGAGAGAGAGGAGAAAAAGAAAGTAGTTGAGCCCAAAGGTGCTTTTTTAACATTGCGTAATTCATTCATGTCAACATTTTTTCATGACTATTTTATTTAGAACATTTTGAGCTTGTGTTGGAAGCTTATAGTTGATTAATTCTTGGCTAATGCAGTCATCTGTAAGGATGCTAACCTTAGCCAAACTCTGACAGGTGAAAGCAGATAACCTTTTTAGGTACTAGGCAAGCATTATTTTTCAATCTGTTTGTAAACAAGATAGACAGCTGAGCTCTTAAGGCCCCTAAAAGATTTAGGGCTTATTACCGGGATAGACTAGTGGTAGTCCCACCCATCATAAAGAAAAAAAGAAAAAACCCAACTAAACAGCAATAATCTAAAACTGCTGAAGTTACTAAATTAGTTTATTGGTGGTTTCAGTTTCTAATTCTGATATTAGAATTTGCTTGCATATTTTTTTCTCATTGCAAAACTGTATTTTTGAAGCATATTTTTAATTCACAACATCATTGTTTTCAGCAATTGTTAAAGCTCAATTGCCATAGATAAATTATGGAAAAAGCCTAGTGGGTGGAGAAACGAACTTCTTTAGGCTTAGAAAGTGAAGTGATGTCTCTCTCAACTCTAGCAATGACTTTCCTTAAGCAAGGAGTGGAGATTTAGCATAGAAAGGAAGTGGAGAAGTTTTGCCAAAGAATATCTTTGAGTGGATGCTTGCACAGTAAGTACAAATATATATATCTTAGGATACAAATGAAAATGCTTCTATAAGTGTGAAGGGAACCTTACTTGAGATGTTTACATTTGTAAATTTTTTTTAGCTTCCCCCAACACACTTCTCTAATGCTGTTCTCACTTCAATTAAACTTTCCCAGAAACTTGAATGAAGGATTGTCATTAATATTTTAGATTTTTGAAAATGACTGGTATAGCTGCTCACATTTGGTGTTAGTTGCAGTAACTAGAAGTTCATATGTAATAGCTTTTATTCTGCTCCTTTCTTACTTTACTGTCTTTTTTCATTTTGTTCTGAAGAAATTTGTGCCATCAACTTGAGTCAAGTTAAACAGTACAGAATGTATGTATATCTTTGGCTTATCTGCAATAGGGTCCTGGATGTTGGGAAAGTGCATCTTTTTATTTTTGCCAGGCATTCCTGTACTTAAGCATGACAAAATGCTACTAAGAATAGAAAAAGATTAAGCAAAGTAATTTACTGATAGGATACTATGAAGCAGTGCAAGATTGTGCTGAGCAGTTTGCTGCTGAAAAACATGAAGTTAAAATGTAAAATCAAGTGTTGAGAGAGTATTTTTGTTGTATCTTCAGTTTTTTTCTATGCTTTTGAAAATGACAAAAGCACATGCTAAGCCCAGAATGCAGGTAGTAAGAAATGTCTTTTTTCTTTTCTGTAAAAATATCATAAAACTAACGTAGCCAAAGCTCTACTCTCATTAACATGAAAAATATTAGTCAGCATTGGACTCTGTGTACCCATTCATATCTGCAGTCATTTTTTTCCCATTGAATATAATCATGCAAAGTAAAACTCAATAGTAGCGATATTACTAACTTCCGTGGAGTTGAATGTAGGTTTCAGGCTAACCCCTAGCAGTCACTTCAGTATGTGTTAACTTTTTGGGCAATCAGATGCTGTTAGAATGGCTCAATTTACCAAGGGGCTTCTCATTACTGAAGCATTGTGTAGAAGAAAGCTAGTGATTTTGTTACTTATTTAGAATTATCTTAGATGCAAGAGACTTGCAATGATCTTATGCCCATTGCAAAACTGAGGGTTTTATCAGTTCAGACTGTTGCTGGCAGTTAAACTTTGAAATGTTGATAAAGATGGCTTTGAGACTACATGTGTAGAACCAAATAAATTGGACAAAGTACTTTTAATGAGAGAGCATTTTAAAACTGTAATAAAGGTTGTTGTCTTTAGACTAGTGTCAATCCCTTCTTCGTAACCAATTATTGGGTATGGAATGCTGTAATACTTGCTGGTTATTTGTAATGGTTGAGCACATCCACATATGCTGTTCCCTCTACCATAATTGAAAAGTGATTTTTCACTACAATTTAATTCAAGACATTTGCCTGACACTCTGCCCAGACCAAGTTATTTTTTTATGCTTCTCCATAATCTTGGGAGTAGTTTGCATATCGCTTCATGGTACTGTCTCATTCTGTACATGATAGTCTTAGGTGATTAATAATGTTTGCTTTAAAGCTGTGGTGAGTTTTTGCAACAATGTTAGGTTGAAAAAAACCCAAACAATAGAGCAAAAGCTTGCAAGTAGAGGAGAATTTCCTGTGGTTCTAATTAGGCTGCTAACTTAGAAAATACTTGTTAACTAAAATTCATTATTGAATTATCCAAAAGTATATTTTTGATAATATTTAAAGGCAATGAATAGACATGAATAAAGAATACTACCGTAAGACAAAATGATTGTATTGCTGTAGTTATTGTGTATTAAAAATGGGAAAAATAGTGCACTGATCACTTCCAAAAAAAAAAAAATCAAACCACAAACAAACAAAGCAAAACAAGCCAACCAAACAAAAAAACCACACTGTGATCTGGGTTTTTCTTTTGATTTAATCTTGAGTAAGGACAACTGACTTAAAGTCATGACAAGAGCATGGCACAAGGTCTTAAGTATATTCATATTTTTATGGCCTCTTTAATTGCTATAAGCCTATAAGTACTACTAAGACACTTTCACCATCTGCGTGCAGCCAGTGTTCATCTTGGTTTTGGACTACAAGAAAAAATCAGAAACACATACTTGTGTTTCTGCTGATTTAAAGACATAATTATGAGAGTTCCTTTTCTGAAATGGATAGAGATGAAATCCAGACAATCTGAGACCTAAATGAAAATACTCTTTTTATTAGTTACATAGAGCTTTCAATACTGCCAATTTTTGTAACTTAAAATGTAGAAGGCACAAATTGTTCCCATTAGTGAGAATGGTAATGCCAGAGTGATACTGTTATGTTTTATATCCCCTTATAAAAAAAATAATAATAATTTAAACTCAGTAATCTTATTTACAGTGTTTGATTTTTTTCTGTGGCAGTTACTGCTGCTATTTGACTATTGAGTATATACAGTAATGCTATTCTAGTGAAAGAACTATTTTATAGGTAATTTATGAGGTTTCATGTACTGTTGGGGGGGTGGAAATGGAAATAATTTATATTTGAGAACTGGATAGGTGAGGTTATTAGAGAATATTCTAGTGGGATATGAGCTATGTGGTTGCAGGAAGAGCCATGGAAGATGTATAAAGTAACTATTGTCTTATTATTACTTAATTGTTATTTCTTTAATTTAATACAAGTTTTTGTATTATTTTCATAGAGATGTCTAGTTTTTCCCACTTTTTATTTTTTCACTGAGTGCCACTTGTCTCCAGTCAGTGCAGTAGAGGTTTTGCATCACAGAAGTCACATAATGCCTGTTGATAGAAGTGGGAGGATATGTATTTCAATTCTTCAGAGTAAATCTACTATCAGAGAATTCTCTTAAGTGAAGAGTCTTGAGGCTATAGATACTACTCTTTATGAAAAGACTGCTTTATTGTTATTAACAGATGCTGAACTATTAATAGGGAAGTAGAGTTATGTTCCTTAAAGCTATATGTAAGGAACTTTGGCTTCTCAGTGTGAAATCCTGACAAAGGAGTTGTCAGTATTCTGTATATGATGAGATTTTTATAACTGAAAATATTTAGGTGTTCAAAGCTATGGCAAATCATATAAGCTGTGTGAAATGATATCAGTTTTATACCTCTAGGACCTGCCACATAGTTTCCCTGTAGTATGAGTCTCAGAATACCAGTGGTATCATGCATTGTTACATGTCAACTGCAAAAAATGTTGTGCTTATTTGAAGAAACATTTCTTACCTTCTATTTTAATACTACAACCCTAAATTTTGATGAGAATTGTTTCATTTTTTCAGAAATGAGCTTTTATTTTTATCAACTTTTCCTTGATGTGTTCTTTAACTCTGCTAATCTAAAATAGAAATTTGCATAATGTCTGGTTAATTACATAGTTAATTATCAAAATGCATGTATTGGCTATATGATAGTCATCCAGAGGGAAACACCATCAGGTATTTAAAACTCAGGAGATCTGTATAGGAGTGAGGAGTAGCATAAGAATCCATATGGTATGATTAAGTCTTGTGCATGTGCTTAATTACTGGCATTAGAACAATTAGTTTTAGCTTGTGCATAATATTTAGAAGGCTGGGGTCATAGTCTTCGGATATAAGGAATAAAAATTGAAGAAAGCAGTATTTAGCAAGGGACAACATATCATAATGTTTTGTTGGATAAATGGCTTGTTCATAAAAGAAAAATATTTTGATTTTAGTTTTGATAAAACCTGGCCAATAGGAGTCATTTTCAAGTTAGCGTGGAGTGGCCTTAAGGTTGTAAATAATACTGTTGGCCAAGTCCCAATACTGTGCAGATGAGAAAAGGATGCAGGAAATTCTGTTGTTTATACATGTCTCTATAACTCTGAGAAGCAAGAGGAGGCTAGAAAATCCAGAGGGTAAGGGCTCTTAAGATTGTGGACTTCCTAATTCTTATATTTCTCTTTTGGGTTTCTATCGTGTTGATAGAGGAGACGAAAACAATCTGAAATACTGAGTAAAAAGCATTGCAAATCAGAAAACAGTATTTGAAAAGTAGCTAAATTAGATTTAGCTTTCTCTTCTTTCCTTTTACTAACACCAAGTAATATTAATACTGACAATCTGTTAAACATAGCTTTTTGCTTTTTTCCCCAGATATAGGATCCTTAATTACCATAACAAGGTATGTCTTTAAATTTTCAAGTGGCAGTTTACTTGATGTTTTTCTTATTTTTAATTTAGCAGTTAGTGCAAATATGGAGAGTACAAAAGTATTATACTTCTTCCATATGGAAAATCTATTTTAAATCACTCTGGAATATATCTGGAATAGAGTAAACTGGTAAATCTTCAGTAGTTTTTAATCATTGATGTTATAAAAGTTAGTGTAATGAGAACTATTTACATCTATTTGTATTGCATTTTACTGTAAGGAATGGGTGTTCTCAGTTTTTCTCTTTTTCTAATGAATATAATCCTCATTTCTGTCAGAAAATATCAGATAGCATAAGAAAGAAGGGTGGGAAATAAGTGGTCTCAGCTGTATAACATAATAATTCAATGAAGTATGATTTTTTGATCCTAAAATTTGCTGATGCTGGAAAAAGATATCTAGTTTGTCATTATTTGAAAGGCTGCATCCCAGATGATGTGAGAATATATGGACCATCCATCACCACTGAGAACCAAGAGCCAAATTTCGAAAGTAATTCTTAGTTAAATGAATGTATATAGCAGACAGGATTAACAGGCTTCCTACTGAATATACAGTTAACTGTATTTTGTCTGTCTTACTTTGCACATATTTTTAAAACTGTTGTGTAAAGCAGACTCTAGAATAAATAATCTTACTGCTAGAAGCCTAACTCTTGTTCTTGACTTATGTTAGAAAATTTACATTTCTGAAGTTTTTTGAATGTACTTCTTTACATAATATACTGAAGATAAAATTATTTCCATAAAATGATAGGTATCAGTAATTGAAATAGTCATACTCTCCACATTAAATGTTCCAGATAATTCTACTAAAGAATTGGGGAAAAAAAAAGTCCATCACATTCGTGTATGTGTGTGTAGTATGGTTTGAACTGAAGGCATTCTTTCACATTAAATATTGGCTTCAGGTAGACCTGGGAAATAAATTCATCAGAAAATGAATACTGTAAAGAAGCTGGTCATGGGCAAACTGAAAGTACTGTCATTGAACTCAGCAACAAGAGGGGTGGATCTTGGAATCATTTGAATCATACAGTTTTATTATTCTACTGGTTGACTAATCTGTTGGCTGAAGAGACTGGCAATTGTGATCCACATTAATTCCGTACTAGTAACTGTTATTCCTTTAGTATCTGCAAAAGATAAAAAATAAATTCTCATGTTCCAAAATACATTGAGAATAAAAAAAACCCTTGTCTTCCGCCACTTTTAGCCAACTCTTTTCCTCTGAATTTTCACTGGTGAGTATGTATGGAGATTAATGGCATCTTTCTATCTAGAAAAACTACTAGTGCAAATTTTAATTCATCTTGCTTTATTTGTATAGCCTAAAAATATTCTGACAATGAAGTACATATTTTGAATTGAAATGTTGCTTTCTACTTTTCTTGCTTTTTTAAATATCCATTGCAAGTCACAATAGTGGTACACTTGAGTGAAGTATTTAGCAGAATTCCAAGGGAAACACAAACCTTATATTAATATTCAGGCTTCATTAATTACCTCTATAAATGAGCATGTGCTCTGGAGTGTACAGTGTAGCTTTTCTGTGTTCAGTTTATTTTCATCCAATTGCAAGCAAACCCCCTGAGCACTCTGATGTCAAGAAAAAGATTACAGCGTGGTGTGAGTATAAGTTTCTCAGGTTGCTTAGTCCTGCTGACAGTCACTAAGTTTGTTTGTATTTAATATATTTAATATAAATATATATATATTTAAATATATATTTAAAAAGTGCCATACAAGCATTCATTTTCTGTTCCAAGGATCCCTGTTTGTGCAACACAAGACAGAGGGCTGCTTCAGAGAGGAACATGAGATTTGTCTCCTCTAGGAGGAAGAAGCAGTTCCTTCTCTGCCTGTAAACTGTTTATATAGATGTGAAAGCTGGTGTTAATTTATGTCATTATCATTTCAGGGGGTCTGATTATTCAGTACTATTCACTCCCATAAGTGTGATACATTTCATAAGTAGGTGTCAGTAGATCTAAAGGCAATTATTCTTCTATGATGGAGTTTCAAGCAGAAACTGCATGAAACTGCAAGTGGAAACAGCAGTTCCAAGGGAACACCTTGGAAAACAGAGATGAGTACTTTATTTGCATTTATATTAAACTATATTGTAGCAAATGGAGAAACTAAAGCAAACTGAGTAACACTGAAATTGAAATATCAATTTCAGTTTGTGTGTTTTGTTTCCCTGGCACGGATTGATTTGTAGCTCATGTGCCTACAAATTCTTACAGTCCATCTCTGTAACAATTGCCTATTCTTTAGATTCCTTGCTTTTACTTTTCACTTTGTCAGCTTTGAATCTTCTGCTCTAACTCAGCGAGTTACAACTGCAATTGCAAACTAAACATTAATCTCATTTATTTGCGAGGGCTGCTTTAATGTTAGTTTTCCCAAATTTCCTAATCAGATCTCTATTGCAGTTACAGTTATTTTGGGTAAGTTTATATATAATAAAGACAATGCAATTTAGTTCCTACACAACACTTCTATTGTTATTATAGTGCATTCCTGTTGCACAAACCGTTCTAGAGGGTTTGGACTTGGTCTTTAATTTTCCAAGTTGTTTAAGAAATATTTTCCTGTGACTTTTTTTCATGAGGTATTAACAGGATTGTACAAGTCAATTTATCCTTGTTTTATTGACATGACATAGAGATATATTAACATATTGAAAATGAAATGCTATCTTGAAATTAATTTCCTGCTACGACATGATAGAAACCATATTCCATGTAAATTTGGAAAAGCAGGTTTCTGTGCTAAGTACACTTTTTTCCTGTTCTGTTTTTAGTCTATGTGGTAATATATCATTGACTGATTTATTGTGAAAATGATCCTCCATGAACAGCCTGATTCTCTGTGCTCATGCTGCTCCTAGGTCTGATTTACATTAGGTTAAATTAGAGAAGTTTCATGCCAAATCCCTTATTTAAGGTCAATCACATTACTGGAGGAATACTAGGAAAGAAGTGCCCTGAAAGCTCTTATTGTTTTGCTTTAATGCTTTTTAACCTATTTTTGGTTTACTTGAATGCTTCTCCATAACTTCTGTAGATATGATTTTTGGCAAGAGGATGCTGACTTCTATTCTGTCTGGAGTAAAATATTCAAAAGAAATTTTGCAGGAGGAGCCAGGCTCAGTAATTGTTATGTATGCAATTAGTTTTTGTCTCTTTTGGTGGGACTACAACATTTACTGTAGGCAGTGGGAGGATAAAGAGATGCATGCTTCTCTATGAATTTGTGACTTGTACCGCACAATATGTGGTACTTTGTGGATTATTTTATGTTGCTCTAGTAACAGTGGAACTATGGCTTTTGTGATGATATAAATAATCTCTTAAGTACATTTCCTTCATGTTAGTGGAGTTGGAATCATCATAAAATAATGTGACAGCATTAAATAACACCATCACTTGATCTACTGAAAGAGAAGATTATTAGTGTTAATATACTACAATGGTTAAGGATAACTGAGACTAATTACATGTAAGTGTCCAAGAAGTAATCCCCTTAAAGAAAAATTCTTTAAAGACCTAATGGCTTCTAAAACTATTCTGATAAAAGTGAGTGTGTCTTTGTACAGCAGAATTCTGTTAATTCTTATCCAGCTGTACTGGAGTAGTTGAACAAGCCAACAAGTCAAGGGAATAGGCTCTGTCCCAGAGAAAACAAAATATTCTTGAGCATTCTTACGTGGGTGGGAAAATCACCAGTTTCCAGAGTGACACTGAGCAGTGTTTTGAACAAAAATTGTTTTGTGTCTTAACTGTTGGAATGCTTTATCTGAAAAAAATGCATCAGATATCTGTGATTAATTTTGTCCTTCTCCCAGTATTATGAAATTGCTTTTGAAAGTAGGTCAAGTTTTTAGTACAAAAAGATCATAAATAATTACAAGTATAACATAACTATTTCTTATATCAGAATATACTTTTCAGGTATTGTCAAGAACTTTTTAAAAGCAGGATTTAAAACAACATTTTTTTAGGGCCATTTAGATCTTTACATCTTCACACTGAAACCAAAATTTCCACTCAGTGTTTTGTTAACAAGGGAGGAAAAAAAGCCTACAGAAGGAAGTGGACCTATCCAGTTTAAAGTCAGTTTTTAACTGAGTAACATAAAATGTAAAGAGATTTGATACAAACTTAAAAAATTAAACTGGTGATACTTTTATTTATATAATGAAGCTTTTCTGTATGTTTAAGTGACCTTAAACTGTCTATGTCTGAACAGATGTCAGTGTTTGACCTAATTCTTATTCAGGCTATTGAAAAGTCTATTTTCTTTGCATTTTTCAACTTCCTTTTGCATCATAGAACCATAGATTGGCTTGGGTTGTAAAGAACCCCTGCTGTGGGGAGAAATGCCACCCAGTAGATGCAGCTGTCTGTGTTTCATCCAACAGGCTGCACCTGGAAACAGGCTCCATCCAACCTGGCCTTGAGCACCTCCAGGTATGGGGCAGCTTCTCTGGGCAACCTGTTCTAGCGCCTCACTATCCTTCTGAAACTGAAAGGAGCTCTCTGACCTGATCTATATGACAATCTGAGAAAGTGAGCAAAACTAGATCTCTGAAGCCCTCAGAGCTGTTTGGGAGTAGCTGAGCATCTTTAATTCTGGCTGTACCCAATCACAAACTACAGAGGCTCTCACAAAATCTGCAAGATTAAGTTAGCATTTTAAGATGAGTAGGAAATATAATATATTGCATATTGCCAATGTTCTTAATGGCTGAGAGAGGAAACCAATTACTGAAAACCTAACTACGACACAATGATCTTTGGTTTCAATAGCTTACCATAAACATATTTAAGCTCTCTTAAGATATTTGTTTCAGTTCATGTATAGGCTTCCTGAATTAAAGTGAACAGCTGAAGAAAATATTTTTAGCTTTCTTTTCTCCTTTGATTTTTACTTATTCAGTTTTAAAGAGATGCTAAAACAGATTATGAATATCATGCTCAAAGGCAGATCTGGCCTTGTGGATGATGAAGTCTTGGATATTTACTCCCATACATTTCTGAAACCTTCTACATTTCTTTCTGGAGAAGAGGGAGCTTTCCCTCAAAAGTTCAGGGAAAATCCACAAAAGATGATCAGTGTTGTGTCAAAGGGCTATCCAAGTTAACCTGTGGCTTCATACAGCTTAATTCATCACATGATCTTGATTATTAACAGCACAAGAATAACCAAAGAAATTTTAATTATACAGCAGCAACCCTTCATCTTGGAAAAGACTGATCTTCAGTTATCCTTGCAAAGGGAGAAATCTCCCAAGGTGACAGAGTTATCGATCAAACTTGGAAGATGGGAAGCCCGTCTAGTCTAATAGAATGGAAACCTACACAGTCGAAGACCTCCACAAAAATTTTGAATAAGAAGTAGGTACAAGTCCAAATGGACTGACCTCGAAGATGCTTTTCCTCAGATGTTGACCGGTTGTCTAATATAACCACAGTTATAAAAGTTCTGTCTGTCCTGCCATAACTCTTGTCAATACCTTTTGCTGTTAAATTGGTAATGAGCCACAATGATACCTTTATGAAATAAGAGCTTTTATTCTGTCCTTGCATCTGTTGATGTCATAGTGCAGTAATATACTGATACTGTAGGAAGATGTAAGGGATGACTTCTCAAAAGCACGAAATCATATGAAGTTTGCTAGATTGGCTGTTAACAAAAATCACTTTTCATTTTCAAAGGAAGACTGTTCAATTGTTCTGAATTCATATGATTGCAGTTGACTAGTAAAGAGTAGGTGCCTATACATGGAATGAATGGGATTAGATTAGAACTAAGGTGACTTAGCTACTTGTGTAGTCCGTAAATTTACACTAGGTTTTGTAAACTTCTTTATAAGTTACTTACTTTGAATATTTCTAAAACGCTGATTGTTCATTTGTATCCTAATTACCTAGGAACTTGATTTTCCCTCTTTTTTAATCATTTGTATTCTAATAAAAGCTCACAGTTAATAATTACTTCAGCTGTGAACCAGCTAGCCAAATTCATGTCACAGAACCCACAAATAGCTGATATAAGGGGTTAGGCTTATCTTGGATTCTGTCTAATACTAGGTTTTGTTTGAATTTGTCTAAGAACACCACCACAGTTTCAATTTTCCTTGCATAATCTTATTATACATTTTCTTTTCAAGTGTAGTGACTGAGAAACTAATATAAATACTACAGACTCAAGTGTATAGAAATTATGGTTAATATGTTATGAACATTTGTAATCAAACAAAACATTCATGTGGGAAAAAATACTGCAAATGATTTAAGTACTTCTGAGCTTTTTGTGGTCTAGTAGTGGTAATAAATGACAACATCTTTATGTACAAATTCATGCTGTCCATATTTAACACTAAGTATTTGAACACAACTTCAAAGACAAAGAAATAGTAGCTTGCTGCTGTAAAAGAATTTGGAAGATATTGAAATGATATGTAATGACTTAGTCTAACCAATAGACTTAACTCATATTGAGCATATAGTACTGGCTCTCATCCTGAAGAAGTCTACAAACTGCTTATACTAGAAGTGGCAGCCAGAAAGGAAAAGGAATAGAATATGTTTAGTCTTCAGCTTTATTATAATCTATGACTACCTTCCAAGTTGTCTTTTTATGAATATGTATGTGCATGGTATGTATATCACCTCTATAGTAAAATATAAAATATATTCCTGCATTTAAAAAGGCAAAAATAGTGAAATATTTTTTACAGTAAAATCTATTCAGTCCTGGGAAAATAATGATGAAAGAGAGCAGCAGGTAGGATTGCAGGGAAGTGAAATCTGTTTCTCTTCTGGTGCATCCTTTTTAGTTGTGGAAGCCCCATCCCTGAATGTGTTCAAGGCCAGGCTGGATGGGGCTTTGGCAACCTGATCTAGTGATCACTGCCCATGGGAGGGGAATTGGAGCTAGGTGATCTTAAAGGTCCTTCTTCCAACCCTGTGATTCCATGATCCTTTTACAAAAAGAACTATAGTTATTCATTTTGAGTAGAAATCCCTGACAAGACAGTTGACAACAGTAATATAAGAAAGACTAAAATAATTATTTTGAGAGAATGTCACAGCCTCTGCCCCCGCTCCACCACAAAATTTTGCTTAATGTTTTAGGCTTCTGTTCAAGTTATGGATGTTTGCGTATGTTATGAAAACCTGTGTGAATTTCTCTGATATCTAATAATCTTCGAGTGTATATAGCATCTTTTCTCTTTAAAGGGATACATAGTTAACTTTCTACCCAGCCTCTTTTTTTTTTTTTAGAAAAGTTGTAGGAGCTAATTTATTGGTTAAAAGCTTACTCCGTCTGCCAAATGCGTAGGAAGTTTTTCAACTGATTTGAAAACGTATAGGCATGAAAGAAGGCAGATAAGCAATAGTGCTGCTTTTTTCTTAGTTTATTTTTATTCTGCAAGCACACATCATGAGCTCATGTTGAGTTTTTCACCAACCAGTAGTCTTAATTCCTTCTCTGTGGGGTTACTTTCTCATCACCATACTAATACTCATCATAGAGTCTGCTTGGGATTGCCCCAACTCAGATGGAGGACCTGGCCTTGTTGTTAGCATGCTGTTTGCATGGGCCTGCCTCTTGAGCCTATCAAGATCCCTCTGGATGTCACCCTTTCTCTCCAGTGCGCTGATTGCACCACCCTGCATGGTGTCTTCTGCTGACTTGCTGAGGGTGCACTCAATCCCACTGTCTATGTCATTGACCAAGGCGTTTAGTAGTGCTGGCCCCCATACTAACCCCTTAGGAGTGCCACTCATCTCTACCTAGACCTCTACACCTTATCTCTAATAATCTGTGTGCATCCCTGAGAATAATTAGTTATGGGTCACAGATCTTTTCTTAGAAAGGAAGATAAATATCTCAAGATGAAAAAAGTATTCTTTCATAGGGATTTGGATCTGAACAAACAGTTTTCTGCCTCTCAGCCTCAAGAACAATGAAGTTAGGTGAGATACAGTGTAACAGTTCTTATTTTCAAAGAAGAGTTCCTTATTTTGTACTATTTTTTATTTAACTCGTCTTTGACATTACCTGTACTTAACTAATTAAATCTCTCTGATTTTGTATATTCCAGTGTCAGTCTAGCTGCTTGCTGTTTGACTCCAATGTAGCCAACTAGTGAATTACAAAATTTAAGTATTTCATCACATTTATATATTCGAATTTTAGCTGGCTTGTGAGGAGTAGATATTCATTTATTTGAGTTTCTCTTGCATTCTGCATGTGTATTTTAAGAACTCTTTTTCATCGTTTGCCAGCATTTTTATTGCTTTATTTCTTGGAAAGAAGGAACAAATAAACTTGCAGTAATAGAAGTGGAAAAGTTGCACAGTTGAACATATGTTGTCAATATGCAATAAAGGTTCGTATCTCAATATGTGATAAAATGCATTTCTTTCTACTTTCTAAAATCTATATATATAATGTGTGGACGAGTGTGTAGGCCCTTACAGAAGCTATATAGATGTAATCTTATTAAAATATCATCTCTTATCCAATTGGACATTTAGGAGTGCAGCTCACTTCAACCCATCAGTGATAACTCTTGGATGCATTGTGGTGACTTTTGTCTGTTTTAAATTTGAAATGGAAGAAAAATAAATCCAACAAAATACATTACTGTACTTGTAGTAAAGATAACTTGGCAGTCTTTCTGAGACAGTCATTCTGGGTTTATCTTTCAATTGCTGCATCCTGAAAATGGTTTAAGTAGGAAAAAAGTTCAGGAAAAAAAAATATTTTCCAAATGTCACTGAATTCTTACAGAAATGCAATATATTGTCCATTTTTATCTAATTGCATGAGAGAATTTGGTTGCTAGTAAATATGATGGAATGACAATTTTATTGCTATTTACTTTAATGTAAATACATCATTAACACTATTACAATATTATTTTATTAATAACAATAATATACAAAATGTGTTGTTCCCTACATAGTCTGCTGCTAAAAAAAAAAAAGGTCACAAATCAGGTTGGTTAGAAAAAAGTTTTAGGGCATGAGTATGTTCACAAAAAACAATCAAGATATTCATATATTCTTCCTATTAACAGTTATTCAGTTAACATAATAAAATATTTTTTAAAAAAGAAAATAACTGTAGGAGCTGTAGATGTCAAAACTGTGGATATACTGTGCTGTCTGTGGCAGTAATGGAGGAATATTGCTTCTAAGATTAGTAATTTCGTAAGATGTGCTCCTCAGCTTACGTGCTATTTTGCACATTGTTTGGCTGAAAGATGTATTCAGAGAAATTTCAAATTCCTGATGTTGGTTTCTTCTCACTGATATTATGGCACTGTTGTTAAAAGTGGGAGAAGTGGATATTCATCGCTCCAAGAGCGATGAGGTTGGAGGAGACCACTAGAGAACCGATCCAAGCCCCCTGCTTGAAGCAGGCCAAGTAGAGCAGATTGTTTGGGACTTCTCTATGGCATATCTTTATTTCAAGAGGATTGCAGTTTTATCTACTAGAGCAGAAATTTTGTTTTCCCTAAAGTTGGGCAGGACCACTTCCACTTGGAACTGTAAATCTTATTTCAAATGTTTGGAGTATGTTATGTATTGGGAAGGATAGGAAATGAGGATAAGCTGGCAGTGAGACTGGTGTGGCTGGCTTTTATTTTCTAAAAAATAAAAATTTACCCTTCATGTCTTTGTGCAAATTGTGAAAACATTCAGGAGAAGGAAGTTGCTGTTAATAATACAAAGGATTTCTCTTCCAAAGTCAGAAGTTTTTTTTCTTACGATGAATACTGAAATAATCAGGTAGCAATGTACTTAATATTGTTTGACAGTGTAAAATGCTTATTGCTGCATACTGGTCCTGTGTGACCTAATCTAGGTGTTCCTGCTCTGGCAGGGAGATTGGACTAGATGGTCTTTTGAGGTCTCTTCTAATCCCTGACATTCTGTGGTCATTTCTTGATTTTAATTTGGTTTCTGGATAATTCTGTTTACTTTCTGACTAAATCAGAAATCCATAAACCATCTCAGACTAAATTCCTGAATGAAAAATTATTTCCTTTCACTTACTAATTGCTCTGTGGTTTATTTCATTTCAGTCGCTATCTTTAATGTGCTCATCCTTTACTTTTTCTACTGAGAATAAAGCTATACACAGACTACTAATATAATAGCACACTTTCTGGAGTGCTTTAGAAACACATTGTCTGTCACACCATTTTATTTCCTGGTAAAAATTATTTTTTTTCCTGCAGGAAGAAGTTACTTTCAGGTTTTGAACATTTGGAGCTTAATTAGAGTAGTTAACAAACTTTTTTTCCGTATTTTTCAGTAGAGGACCAAATGAAAATTTTGGTCTTTTTTTTTATTTTTACCTTTTCTCTCACTCTTATTCCCTACCATCACCTGGTTGTTATTAATGCAGAACTGCAATCTGACTCCACTTTGAACAGGTTCTGTGTTCTACTAACATTTACTTACAATTGGTCATACTCCTTTGTAGTACTACATCTGTTTTTCTTTTTAAGTACCGGGATTGTTTGCTTATTTATTTCAAAAGCAAAGATTTTTATACCATAAGGAAATTATGAGCACAAAAGTGATACTCAGGTTTCCCAAAATTTAGTTTGGCCAGGCCTAGGAAATGTGTAAGATTTCACTCAGCATTTCTATGGGGGGCCTTTCTCGTTACATCTCGTATCCTCGCAACCGCCTATTACAACACAAACATGAGTAGTAACTATAGGAATTTTCAAATAAGTGAGAGTTGCATCAAATATTTCATATTAAAAAATGTTGCTACATAACTGTAAAGAGGAAAAAAATCAGATAATTTATGACAGGAAATAATTTGCATTGCTTGTGTCTTTATTTCAGGACATTTTTTTGGCTGATTTTTAGTTATGACACATGTAAGGAATATAATGTTTGGAGACAACATCAACTGCTTATAAATATACCATATGGTTTAATATTGTTATATTTTATAGCTATGGAAAAAAATAAACACAGTGATCCTTGGCATTCAGAAGTCTTGAAATCACCACCTTTTTATTTTAGTACTAAAATAACAATTTCCTTCTCTTGCTCAGAGAGACCATGATCAGACCCAGGTTGTGGAAGTATGAGAATGTGCGTACACTGTCCATTAAAATCTCTCAAATTTACAGGACAAATATACTCTGTAAATTGCACTTTAAGTGCTCATTACCTTTTTTTTTAAAAAAAAAAAAAACACCCACCCCAAACCCAAGAAACATTAAACAAAGGCTCAATCCTCTTTACATAGGCTAGTCTAACACATGACTACATAAATTCATTACTTCACGAATTCTGTAGCTAATTCTGTAGCTAACAAGTTCTCTAATTCTCAGTGAGTGCACCTATGAGCAAAATAGTTTCTGAGATGATGGTGTCAGTGCTCACTCTTCCGCTGCTGCTACAGTTTGGGTGTTGCCAGGAAGCTCAAAAGCCTCAGCAATCCAGTTGTGATTCCAAAGCTTTTTGAGTATGCTGACCAGATTGGAATTTAAACTATACCATTTCAGTAAGTTTGTGGATTTTGAAGAAACTGCCAGACAGTGCCTTTACAAAGATACAAGAGAGGGTAGCTACAGAGCTCAGCTGGCTGCAGGTGAAGATAGCTGCAAAGTGCCCCTTACCTCCCTGTCTGCTGTGCCCTCTGTATGTTACTCTTGCCCAAATGGCTCCCACGCGCTAGCATGAGCTGTATACTCAGCAGGATCTCAGGTGTGAAGTCACATACGTCCAGATGTTTAGGGCCAATTTTGAGGTAGTGATGAACTTTGGTAGGTGCAGAGATTTGGAAGTTGTGAACAGAATAGAGTTTGAAATTTGTTTTGCCAGAGGATGCATGCCACTGTACAACATCTCTTTGCATCCTGTTAAAGCAAATAATGAGTCCCATTGTGCCCTAGCCATTCCTGTAACCTATTACCTGTTCTGTCTCTAGGTTTTTGTGCAGAATGACCAGCCACCTGACTGGGCTTTTTGTAAGTAGGTACATATTCCTAGATTAAATTACATCATCAATAAATGTTTGGCCTGCTTTCATTCCTAGACATCTCTACTGTTTACTTGTCAATTTTTTCACCCCATTCTCTAGCAACAGGGTCAAACAATTCCATACGGTGTACAAGCCTGCACAGGCATGTGTGGCACTGTGCTTCAAAGCCATTTCCACACCTCTCAGCTCTGCTTTGCCAGCTGAGCCAAGCCAGCAATTCCTGCTGTGGGGGCTTCCCTATAGTCTGTACCAGTATGGCTGCAGCTTTACCTCTCGCTCAATTCCCACTTACTGCACTCCCATCTGTGACCCACACTACTGCCAGCCGAGAAAAGCAGATGAGAGGAGTCAGTTGATATTCTAACCTATGCCATGCTCTCGTTATTTACCCAACTATTTGTTACTTGCTGATGTCATACAAAACCCACAGCTCCACAAGATTTTTCAGTCCTAATGGTAGCAGTTTTCCAGTTAAAACAGTTCAAATCATTTTTAAAATAAACTAACTCACACCACCTGTAAGTCAAAAAAAAAAAAACAAAAAACCCACCCCCAAAAACCCCTTCCAACTATGACAAATTTTTACAAAACTTTCGTTTTTCCCTTGGAACTGATATGTATATTTTATAAAAGTTGAAACAGTTTTGCATTTCCTGGAGTAAATTAAATTTACTGTTCCTTTTGTTTTTCTTGTTTTTGAAACAGCTGCAGCAACATCACGTGAAGTTCTGACATTCCTGTAGAACTTATGAAAGATGATGTGCAGTTTGGACTTCTTTTTTTTCTATTACATTTACAGCCTATACAAAAGAAAATTAACTGGTTTCATCTGAAGTAGATACTTTCTGTAAAGATACAGAATCCCTTTTAGAAAATATTTGGCTGGGGCTTTCATAACTGGGAGACATGAAACTAAAGATTAAGTTATGCAATTAAGAAAAGGATGCTAATACAGTATCCTCAAGTTGATGGTCTAGCAGCTGAGTTCATGGAAAACTCAAGCTCAATGAGCAAGTATTAACACAAGTGAAGTATAATAATTCTTTTCAGTTCTGGTGATTTTGTCTTGTGTGTCACCAGAAGTTAATACATTTCTCTTTGCCAACAATAATAGCTTGGAACAACAAATCAAGATCTCTTTCTTTTCAATACTATTGTTTATGAACATTAGGTAAATAAGCAAAGTTGTAATATAATGAAATATGGTTTAGAACACATTCCTTGTTTTGTTTGCTAAATGTCTGTAACTTTTTTCCTTCTTCTATCAATCAGATCTCTTTTATGTTATCTTCACCCCTCTGAAACAATACTGTGAATGCTGCTTCCTATACTTTGGGCGTAATTTAAATTATTCCGTTAAGAAAGATTACTCTAAGAGGGATTTTGTGTTACTTCTCATCCCTGAATTATTAAACAGGTGGAACAACCAAAAGGTTACACTGGAAAGAAAACCCCCACTTTCATCTGCTTTTCTAACTCTATCTTATCTTTCCATTTAATTATCTTCTATTAAGTAAATTATTTAAATTATTACTCTTTGAGTTCCTCATGCTGAGCTAGGTAGTTTGCTGCTGCAAACTCAAGCTGGTAACTTTCAAACTTGCTACAGAGAGCTGTGTTTTCCCCTTCAGTTTTCAGTCTTGACTAATTTCTTATGTTTGGAGGTCTCCGTAACAATAAAAATCTTCTTTGTCTGTGCTCTAGTTAACCAGTATTCTCTTTTCAACCAAGATAAGTTGAACTTAGAAGTTTTTGGAGCAGTCGAAACCTTGGGGAAGCATAATGGGTGTTATTAAGTGACAACTGTAGTAGTTTGAATCAAGTGTGTATCTGCTATACATCGGCAACATCAACTCTACCATCACTATGAAATGATAAACAAGGAAGTTTTCTGTACCTAAGCTGTATTCTAAAAGTTTACAAATCAATTAAAGAAGAGTTAACAAATGCTGTCAGATTTTCTAGGTTTCTCACTGTTTTATTTATTTAGATGGATCTTTTTGGCTTTAGAAATGAATTCATAAATTGGTCTTAGGTATATGCTAAGATTCTTTTATTTGGGGAAGTGTTTTATATGTTGCTCATCTTTATATAGCTAAGACATTGTTCTGCATCCTACAGTCTTACAGTCTCCTTTGGTTTGATTACATTCTCTGAAAAGCACATAGGGAAGTTAAAACACATATGAACACCTTCTATTTCTCACCACCTCAGACTAAGTCAGCATTAATATTTTCTGGAGAAAGAGTCATTACTTTTAATTAATTAAATTACATTTAATTTTTTGGAAGGTTAGGTGCAGGTTCAGAATCAGCTATCCAGGATGAAAAATGCAGGCACAGTTCAGTATTTCACAAAACTGTTGCAGGATAGGAGCCTACTAGGCTACTGTGGTTAAACTGCAAGTCTACTTCAAAAATTACCAGCTTTAAGTTGGACTGGCAAGTTTGATTTTATCAGCAGTGTCCCTGCCAACACAGTGGAGATTGGCCAAGAATTCATGGACAGTAGATAAGACCATTAGTTTGGTCATCAGTTTGCGGTTAAACTGCCTTAAAGCCAGTAATGGAACCACAGAAGCAGGCTGTTTTGATTCATAAAAGTTTTGTTGTACTCTTCTCAGGACTTCTAAAGCTTCAGCCAACTAAAAATATTTCCATCCATTTTTCTCCAACTTTCAAGATTTGTAAACTGTATACTTTAGAGTATGTTCCATCTTTCAGTGAATGTGCAAAGCCACTAGCAAAATCCACTAAAAAACCCTACTGATTATAAACACAGTAATAAGTGCCTCTGCAGATATTTACTGCTCTGGGACAGGAAAAAAGGCATTACCACAAACCAAAAATTAAAGTAGCAAACTACAGCAAGATTTTAATATTTAATTATTTTGGCTCTAATAGGCCTTATTCAAATTAATGTGTTGGGATATCTATGTAAAGTTTATTCAAATGCAATTTCTGGAAGCACTGATGGTGCTTTGGCAGTGGCTGTGATGCAACTATGTTTTGCTGTGTGGGTTGATGATGATACACCAGGCAGTGATAACGGAGGGAGCTGGAGTCTGTTTCCATCCTTTTCCTTCTGTCATATCCCTACTAACCTACCACAGTTCTCCAGAAATTTCTAACAAATGGCAAATAAATATCCTAGAAAGCACTGAAAAGTTTAAAACAGCTGAAAAGCAGCAGTTAAAAACTGAGAAACTGGAAGCAGAAAGTGCAAAAACTTCTATTCAGTTGAAATGAAGCATGAATAATGCCATAACTATCTACACTTCAGTGTTTTGTTTACTGCACTGGCTTTCTACATTTCAAATACAGGTGTTAACTCTATTCACTAAAACATATAAACATGCTTTTTTAATGACAGATGTTGGAAGATTTGAAAAAAAATTAATTTTGTTAACTTACTCTTCTGTTGGAATAGCAAGATCTTGTTTTGTTTTGTTATGTTATGATAGCCAAGGGAAAAAAGATAAGCAAATATAAGCAATGGCAGATTGTCTATATCATAATTTTGTCAATATTGGGGTGAGAAAGCAATTTTTGAGGGCCTGATTTTTGTCTGAGCAAATGAGTAATAGTGGATAAACAATGAAAAAGAGCGACACAGGATTTAGTAACAGTCATATCATCACAATGTAGGTAATATATAGTAGAATAGTGTTATCCTTTCAAGAATAATATGAAAATATACTTCCTGGTTAATTTCTGGAATGTAAACAGCAAAATAAAACCCACTGTAAAGATGCTTGAGTTTTTTTCTTTTGAAAGGAAAAATTCAAAGTTGATTTTGTATTTTGTTTATTTATGTAGGTAAGCTGTAAGTTAAATTTTGTCTAGTATGAGGTTCCATAGTTTGAGAAAGAAGGCAAGTGAATGATATTTCCTTTGCTAACAATTCCTAGTCAAGTAACAAATATGTTTATTCTGTACTCACTTCTAAAATGTCTAACACTATTATTAATAAGATATCATTATTTCAACAGTAATATAAACTGTTGCCTGAGGTTATTTAATTGAATATTAATTAATTCATACTTTTATTGAAGGAAGTTAAATTATTCTTTGTCTTTTTTAGGGGTGATATCAGATTATGAATCAAAACATGGACATAGGATCTGTTCAGCAACTAATGGAAGAGACACAGATTTTTAGGAACCAACCAGGACAGCCTAATAAATTAGTTGGAATTTGCCAAACAGATGGCAATCTGTGTAATTCAAATCTTCCATCTCAAAATTTATATCCATTTTCATCTCATTATACATGTATGCATACGAATTATGGCAGCGACTTGGAAATTTTTGAAGCAGTAAGAATTCGAGAACTGGAAGAAGTCAAAGCCAGAGCTGCTCAAATGGAGAAAACCATGCGCTGGTGGTCAGATTGTACTGCTAATTGGAGGGAGAAATGGAGCAAAGTTAGAACAGAAAGAAATAAAGCCCGAGAGGAAGTCAGACAATTGAGAATAAAATTGGATGGTGCTGTAAAAGAACTGAGTATGCTTAGAAAGATAAACCAAGATTTAGTAAGTGAGAAAGAAAATTTAGAAAATGTAACTGCTTGGAAAACAGAATATTACAGTTCCTCAGAAATATCTCATATAAAAAGAGACTTAAACCAGTTAACATTTCTGGAAGAAGAACCTGTGAAAGAATTGAACAAAACCAACAAGATTCCTTGGGCAGAAGACTCAAACAAGGTAAAGAATGGGGATTTTTTTTAGTTCATGAAAAGAAGGAGATTATGGATATGTATTTAAAAATGGAATTTTTCATGGGTTTTCACTAAAATATAATGTGATCTGATCCATAATAAAAAACACATTTTTTATTTTCACCCATTTTATAATCCTAATATAGAGAAGTACAGAAAACAGTTCAAATCCCTCAGCTATGGCTAAACATAGAAGTAAAAGGCTGTTATCTCCAATAACTTAATGTTCCAACTATCTTTCATGTTAGACGTTATCAGGTTATCTCTGAAATCTCCTTGTTGTGTGTACTATTATCTCCAAAAAAAAAAAAAAAAAAAAAAAAGCAGTGCAGGCTCCTGATATCTAAAATAAAATTTAGTTCTCACTACTTGCAATTTCTGAAATGCGGAAAGAGGTGAGGAGAATTCTTCTGCATCATGACAAGTTTTTCATTTGGCAAAGAGAGCAATTAAAGTCTCAAAAGAACTCCTAGTACAGATGTATTTCCTAATCATTTTTTTCTAAATGTTTTTAGTTTTGCTTATGTTTTGCACTCAAAATCTGTCTCCTCAAAATAGACAACATAGCACATTTTGTTTCTGATTGGGACCCAGACTAGTATGTTATGCATGTAACTGGTCCTTACATAAAACTTGTTAAAGTCCATCATGTGTCTCAACATGACTTACATTAGAAGTCTAAGAGATCTTACGTGGAATTTCTCAATATTTTATCTGTACATATAAATGGCTTTCCTGCTTTTAATAACTCCAGGATTCTGTCTTGACCATAGTTATAGCCAACTAGTGATAACTGGAACCTATGTGTTTAGTAGAGAAACATGAGAAATATTTTTGTTATGGAAAGTCTCAAACATTCAAAACGTGTGAGATATCACAAAACGGTGATCACTCCATCAGAATGACATTTTTTGCCTTAGAGAACATTCTAACTGTATCTTATTGCAAGTATACAAGATATTTATTCCTTTTTCCCCTTACATGGTTTAAATGCTTAGAACAGACTTAGGTAGCTGACAGAATTCATATTTAGACTTTTCCTTTATTTATGTTTTTCTCAAATGCCACGTTTTTTTTCTTTTCTCAGGATGTGGAGGTAATCAAACACCCTTTAAGAAGCAATCAATATAAAAAAATAACTTCAACGCATCTTGATTCCTTTCCCAGTGGAGTTACTAGTATTTATTTTGAGGAACCTAAAAAAGGTCTGCACAGCGCAGCTCAGACATCAGAGAATGATTTAATGCATGCTTCTGTTTTGCATTTGCATTTGGCTGAGTTACAGAAAATCTTAACCAAAGAAAGAGAGTAAGTGCAAAATATATCCTCCTTGGAGAAATCTCTATTTGAAATAAGTTTTTAAGAAACTTTCTAGTGTAAATATAGTGAATTTTTGCATTTACAGCTCATATGCTCTCCTAGGTATTTCTAAGCTCTAAGTAATTCAGAAAATATGTATTTTTTAAATAGTTTCAGAAATTGGTAATTACGTATTTTGAAAGCATTTCACAGTAGTGCGTATGTCTCTTGTTTCCCTTGGCTTGTTTATCATCAGCACAAAAAAGTACTCCATAACACAACTGTTAAGAATATACAGTTAATTAAAATACTATTCTTACCAGAGATTTGATACCAATTGGCATTTAAGCTATGTTATGCACAGTTATTGGAACAACCTAGCATTATAAGAAATTTTCATAGACTCTTTCAAATTTTTGCTAGTAATCAGTAACTGCAGAATGATGAAGGCCATTTTTGAATTACACCAAAATTTCTTTGCAAGGAAACATGCGGTATGTGATGCATGTACAGTGTGTGAGGTAGTAGAAGACTTCAGTTTCAATGTGACTGAAACTTCTAAACTGGTTGAAGTTACTCAGAAAAAGTAGAAAACACCCCTTCTCTTGCAAATACTATCAAGTTTCAGTTAAAAGAATATATAATAGACTATGATGAATCTTTCCTGTCACTTTCTTTCTTTTTACAATTTTCCTGTAGATAATTCAAGTCGGAAGTATATTAAAATAAAAAAGCATTTATTTTAAATTCTTAGTATTTACTGTGTTGTTACATGGAGTAGGAAGTTGTAGAAAACGCATTCTTTTCTCAAATCATTTTGGAGCAGGTTACCAGAACTATGTTCTATCTTACTAAAAAATATTTCATTTTTTATTGAAGCCAAAATCCAAAAATGTTTAAATTTGTATGATATTTCATGAGAGTTAAGAGACTGATACCTCATATATCCACTCTCTTCTGATTGAAATCTTTAGGATTCTATGCACTTTTTTGTTCAACAGTGATCATAGTATGTAGAAATTTCCTTTTAAAAAGGAGGTAATCATTCAACAATTTTTTTTTATAAAATCTCTTATTTGACAAAAATTTAATAAATCTTGTTCTACCTTCTGGTCTGTGTTTGTTTTTGTGCCTCTCCAAACAGTTCGTAACTGTACTTCAAGATGACAGATTTTGATATTTATCCCTAGATATATACTGACTGTTCTTCACTGTGGTATACATTAATAAATTTACTGGGGCATGATAAAAACTGGTGTATGTTTATACGATGCAACATACAGCAGTTCTAACCTCAGGCAGTGACTGCTCAAAGAGCAGCAATTTTCACATAATAGTAGGCATTTGTGTGCAACTTCCTCTTTAGGTCTCTTTGGGCAATATTTCCTGTATACAAAGAGCTTCTGTAAGCAAAATGTATTCAACTGAGCTGTATGAAGCAATTATTTTTGGCTATGTGCACAGTGGATACCTAGGAATAGTATTACTAGATAAGCACTAACGCAATCACTGGTCTCTTGAGTCACCATATGAGTCTTTGCTGGATGGACTATCATCCACCAGTTCAGGCAGGCTTTGTCTATGCTTCTCGTGGGAATAGGCTTATTTTGATGACTTGACATCTTCAGATTCCCATTTTTTTTTCTCTTCAAGTTTGATACTTGTTCACATCAGTATTTTTGCTCCTGGATTCTGGATCTGCTAATAATCACTATCTCAACAATCTCATCTCTGTTTGCATAGCTCTAGCTTAAGTATTTTCTCACAGATTCTTCCTGACAATTTAGAAATGTTCTCAGTAAACTTAAGCCAAGGGCACAGCTGTGCTACATCAAAAGCAAACTTGGATTACAGACAGCTTGAACCCCTAAGCCAAAGGTTACCTTGGCAGCCAGTATGATCTTGCTCATTCTGTGCAGAACCTCTCAGCAGAACTTTTTGGTTTATTTTCAGTACTCTAGAGTTGTGGCTAGATTTTTTCGAAACTCAAACCAGCTCATGCAGAGTTCGCATTTGGACATGCCCCTACTTACCTGACTAACCTCTCCATAAGTAATTTAGGTGGTTCTGGTTCAAGAGTATTCAGTTTAGCTGTGAAAGGAAGAGGCAACAAGAAGATACTTCACTCAAATGAATTGCTTCACTGACGCAGCTAACATTGCTTCCAGGCCCTGGGCCAGACCACTCAGTGATAACTCTAGTGTCTCTGCACAAGCCCACAGCATACTGTGTGAACATGCCCCAGAGACAAGTCTTGTCAAATACCCTTTGGCTGATTTCCTTAAGTTTAACAATGTTTCTGTGGAAGAAAGATTTGAATGCAGCTAAAGTCAATGTGGAAATAATACCTTTTGTCAAAGGGTTAACAAATTCTTTTAGTCCCAGAAGAGAAAATAACTACTGTGACATACAACAGTATCTTACATTGCTAGTTGAATTTTCATTTTTACATTTTCAATATTCTTATCTTTTCTGTTATACTCACATTTTATCCCTGTGGTATCATAAAACTTATATAAAATTGTCTTCTCCCAACATAACACTACTTCTGCAGTTTTTCTGTTTTTCAGATTTCAGCTTTGTTCAGGGTCCTGACTTTATATGCTATATTCCTACTTTGGTGTTTATAGCCAACTGAATATTCTGGGAGTATAAACTATAACCTGTTTTCATTTAAAAAAAAAGTTAGAAATATAAATTGAAAGTTTTTATTTGTAATTAATTTTTTCTTTCATTTTTGTTGTGGGCCAAATTCTATTTTAGTAGACTATTGCGAAATGATATACGTGTATTGCACAAATATGAAATGAAATTAAGAAGGCAAGGATATAAATTATGAAAAAATCATAGTTATCTTTGGACTTTGGCTGACAGTCTGCTGTGGGCACAGAAATGAAGTTTTTAATGGGTCTCAAAGACAGGAACATCTGCAGTGCTTCATATTTCTTTCATTATATCGTGAATTGCTGATAATAACTGTGTTTTGAAAAGAGGTAAAAGTCAAAATCAAACTTCAGTGTTTCAGTAGGAAACCTTCTTTGTGAACTATGTAT
This sequence comes from Numida meleagris, assembly GCF_002078875.1. Taxonomy (NCBI): domain Eukaryota; kingdom Metazoa; phylum Chordata; class Aves; order Galliformes; family Numididae; genus Numida; species Numida meleagris. The sequence goes on along the minus strand of NC_034410.1, from coordinate 92,787,565 downwards.
TCTGACCATTTTCCAGAATGTAGTAATGAATTTTTTACTCAAATAACATTCCAGAGCAGAATCCTTAGAGTTGTCATTTTAATGAGAATGTCGTATCTCTGAGATAAATAATCCATATTTCCAAAATGTTTTTATCTCATTCTCTCAAGAATTCTTTTCTTTCAGTGCTCTGCACATACTGTATGCATATATTCCCATATATGTGTGTACTTAAAATAATCTTTTCCCTGTAGTCAAATAAAGTGAAACAGTATCTGTCCTCTGAGGATCTTTGCTATCTTACCATATGTTATGTGACCTAAATCACTAATTGAAGTTCATTTCCAAATTTTATTCAGTTTAGGCTGAGGATTTATTTAATTAAAATTTTGAATTCTGTGCCACTGGACTTGTCTATTCTCTTTACCCATTAGTTTTTATAAATCTCTTGAAATAATTATGTGGTTATAGTACAGGTTTGAAATAATTAAAAAAATATGCAATTGAAAAAGGCAGTAAAATATAACTGAAGCTCTGAATAGAATTTAAATGTCATTTACGTTTTGTCATCCTCAAAAAAAATGTAATTCTGATTTTTAAAACACTTTCAGAATGAATGTATTTCTGGAAAAAGAAGTGGAAAAGACAGAAAATGAATTAGCTCTTTGGAAGTGGAAATATGAAGAACTGAGACAATCTAAACTGGAAAGTCTGAACCAGGTATGTTAGCAATATATGTTTATCATGTGGACTAAGAAACAGAGCTGAAACTTCTCTTTTCCTCTTTTAACTAAGAATTAAATTATACTTAGTCTTTATGAAAGTAATAAATAAATATCCAAGTTTGAAAACTGTTTTCACACCAGAACTATCTGATAATTCATGTTGGAAGGAACCTCAGATCCAATTGCTGATCCAAGTGGTAGTCTGTCCCACTAGTAGACTCCACTCATGGTGAAAAAGGTTCTGGGTTCTGACAGTGCCCGGTCAGAACATCTCTCATTCCAGTATATGCTTATTGTCTGTTGTTCTCCCACTTTGCACCACTGTGAAGAATCTGGATTTATCTTTTTGATAATCCTTTCATAAGTACTGGGCCACTGCTATTAAATCCCACTGAAGCCATCTCTTGCCCAGCATGATCAAACCCTACTCCTTCAGCCTCTCTTCAGAGATCAAGTGCTCTTTTCTGTCATTATCTGCAGCTGTTTGTCACAGTTGCCTTTATGTAGTTGTCAAGGACCTCTGTTTGCTATCACCTTTCAAAGTTGACAGAGAATGGCCTTGGAGGACATCGCCCAGCTCTCTCAGGACACTTTGGTGAACTCACTGTGTCCCACTGGCCAAGATCTCTCCAATAATCCCAGACATATCCTCATCCACTGTTGGTCATTTTTCCCTCAAAAACCTTTCAATAGTTCTAGCAGACCAGGCCAACAGTATGGGACAGCACTCAGGGAAGGAGGCCTGAGGGCAGAGAGGGGCTTGTGAGATCATAGAATCATAGAATCCTTAGAGGTGGAAGGGATCTCTGAGGGCCATCTAGTCCAACTTCCCTGCAGTGAACAGAGTCATCCACAGCTACATCAGGTTGCCCAGGGCCTTATCCAGCCTCGCCTTGAAAGTCTCCAGAGATGGGGCATTAACCACAACACCAGGTAACCTGTTCCAGTGCCTCGCCACCCTCAGTGTAAAAGATTTTTTCCTTATATCTAATCTAAATCTATCACCCCTGAGCTTGAAGGCATTTCCCCTTGTTCTGTTGCCAGAGACCCTGATAAAGAGTCTATCTCCTTTCCTGTAGCTCCCCTTTGGATACTGACAGGCCACTCTCAGGTCTTCTTTGCAGACTTCTCTTTTCTGGGCTGAACAGCCCCAGCTCTCTCAGCCTGTCCTCATAGAAGAGGTGTTCAATTCTAAGGATCATTTTTGTGGCCTTTCTCTGGATGCACTCCAATAGGTCCATGCCTCTTCTGTACTGAGGACTCCACATCTGGATGCAGTACTCCAGGTGAGGCCTCACCAGCTCAGAGTAGAGGGGCAGGATCACCTCTCTCACCCTTCTGGCCATGCTTCTTTTGATGCAACCCAGGATACAGTTGGCTTTCTGGGCTGCGAGGGGACATTAATGGCTCATATCCAGCTTGCCATCCACCAGTACCCCCAGGTCTTTTTCGGCAGGGCTGCTCTCTGTCCTTTCATCCTCCAATTTGTATTGGTAATGGGGGTTGCCTCAACTCAGGTGCAAGACCTTGCAGTTAGATTTGTTGAACCTCATGAGGTTCACCTGGGCCCATTGCTCAAGCCTGTCTAGGTCCCTCTAGATGGCATCCCGTCCCTCCGGTGTGTCAACCGCACCCTACAGCTTGGTGTCATCAGCAAACTTGCTGAGGGTGCACTCAATCCTACTGTTGATGTCATTGATGAAGATATTAAAGAGTATCAGCCCCAGCGCCGACCCGTGTAGGGCACCACTTGTCAAAAATCTCCATCCAGACATTGAGCCATTGATCACCACTCTCTGGACTCGATCCTGCAGCCAGTTCTTCATTTGTTGAACAGTCCACCCATCAAATCCATATCTTTCCAATTTGGAGAGAAGGATGTTGTGGAGTACTGTGTTAAAGGCCTTACTGAAATCCGGATAGATGACATCAGCAGCTCTTCCCTTGCTCATTGATGCAGTGACACCATTGTATAAGGCCACTAGGTTGGTCAAACAGGATTTGCCATTTGTCAATGGTTTACGGGCGTTCAGCCCGGTTCCGTGATGAAGGGGATGGGGGACCCACGGGCCCACACCCTGGGAAAAGGGAAAAAAGGGTAAGGAGATGGCCCTGAGAGCAAAGAACAGCGGCAACAAGCTGAGGAGAAACAAACTAATTTACTAAATAAGATATCGGAATGCAAAACAACACATTATAACACAATATAATTACAATTTAAGCTGATAAATCCAATACAGAGAGAGAGAATGTCCCAAAATCAAGGTAGGCCTTACTCTACTACTGACGATAAGACGGCTGGAGAGCGAGGTGCTGCCAAGACGAGAGACGGCGGAAAAAGGGACGAGGTCTCGTGATCTGCAAGTTTTTATACTGCGAGCTTTTATCTTTTCCCTCCGGCTGGAAAATGGTGACAGAGGAGCAAAGTGCCGTGGGGACTGTAGTAGTCCTTCTCTTCTGAGAACCAGGTACATCCACTACATGATGTTATGATGTGGAATACCAACAACCGAAAATCATAAAACCATGACACCATTGGTGAAGCCATGCGGTTTCTCCCGTATCACCTCCCTGCCTTCCATGTGCCTTAGCATAGCTTCCAGGAGGATCTGTTCCATGATCTTCCCCAGCACAGAAGTGAGACTGACAGGTTGTTAGTTCCCAAGGTCATCTTTTTTTATCCTTTTAAAAAATGGGTATAAGGTTTCCTTTTTTTTCCAGTCTCCAGGGACTTCACCTGATTGCCACGACTTTTCAACTATCGTAGAGAGTGACTTGGCAACCACATCAGTCAGTTCCCTTGGGACTCTGGCGTACATCTCATCGGGACCCATAGACTTTTGGATGTTCAGGTTCCTCAGATGGTCATGAAGCTGATCTTCGCTTACAGTGGGAGGGACGTTGTTTCCCCAACCCCCTCCTACCAAACAAACATTTGAGGGCTGTGTGGTGAGCAGTTATCAGGAAAGACAGAAGGAAAAAATTTAGGTACCTCAGACTTCTCCTTGTCTGATGTTACCAGCCTGCCTGTGTCATTCACTGAGGGGCACGCCCTCCTGGACTTTCCTTTTCTGATTGAGGTACCCATAGAAGCCTTTCTTGTTCTTTTTGGCATCTCTAGCCAAGTTCAGTTCAAGCTGGGCCTTGGCTTTCCAAGATGTAGCAGTCCTCATGCTAGCAAAGCGGTGCTGACATTTTGTACAGCACTATTTTAGCACCACTTCTGGTTTAACATCAAGCTCTTTGTGTTATTCTAGGATCAAGGCTGCTGCTGGGATGGGTGGCTTAAGGTGGAGGAGAGTCAGGTGCCTGTTCCAATAATGCAGGCCAGGCCCATAATGCAGTTCCTAGAGTGTGGTGGCTGCCAGCAGTGTTTCATTCAGCAGTTTGCACAGGAAGGCATGAAGGGGCTGGAAACGTGCTGCAGCAACGTGATCGTTAGGGACAGAAAACTCTGAACCACATAGAGGAGGGGCTGCAAGAGGCTGCAGTCTTTTGTAGGGTAAATGGAGAGATCCACGGTGCTGAAGGTGGGAAGCTGTCATCTCCTGAGAGTGGAGGATGGCTCTTTTTCCACCTCTACATCTGCTACTGCAGAACAGTTTCAAAAGTCTGGTAGCATAACCGGAAAAGAAAGCCATAACTGGGGAGAAATCAGAGCCAGCTTTAGCCTGAATGGTGCATTAACACTAGGAGAAAACAGCAAGAGGCAGTAGCAGCAAGTGGGAGAATCTATTATGTGGGGATAGAAGCCCCCTATGTCTCTCAGTTTTCATTTTGAGGATTATGTTGCTTGCTGTGGACTTTGATCCAGAACATCACAGAGAGACTGCCAAGGCTAGTCCAGACCTTAGAGCAGTGTTCCCAGCTGTTCATCTGTGTGGGTAGAATTGATACAGAAATGCATGCATCCTGGGAATCAAGCAGGAAGAGCTGTGTTTAGTTACAGAACTAGAATATTGCTGGAGCAATTTAAATACTGTCCCAGTTCATTCAGCTGTATTGTGTTCAGAGTATTGTGAAGGACTGATGGTTCTTCAGGAAAAACAGAGAAATCTGAGGGGATGGAAGTTGCCCTCAGATCTAAAAGCAATCCAAATCTTCTGAGCTCTTCTGTGTGATAGTTGATAGCTGGACTAAAAACTTGCGACTCAGTATCAGAGGAAAGCTCAGTAAGGACAAGATTGTGATGGGAGTTTGTTACAGACCACCTGATGAGGTAGAGATTATAGTCTTTAAAGAACTCACGTCTCTGAATTTCAGAATCTGGTTCTCATGGGGGATTGACAGTACAGCTGCTGGAAAGGCATCATGGTTGGATGCAAAGCAATCTAATTCTGGAGGATTTCAGGAATTATTGCTCTCTGCAGGCATTAAATAGACCAATTAGTGATGATGCATAGCTAAGTCTGCTGTTAACTGCTGTGAAAGAAACTAGTTGAAGATGTGATTGTGAATAATGTCCTTGTCTGTAGTGACTTTGAAATATAGGAGTTTGTGGTCCTGAAGGAAGTGAGAAAGGCAAGCAGTAAGATAATACAAACCCTGAACTTAAGGAAAACAGAAAGTTTGCTTAATCAAGGAACTGGTGGATGGAATCCCATGGGAGGAGCTCTGATTGGTGAAGAAAGGAGTTCGTCAAAGCTGGCAGGTCTCAAAGGACAGCATCTTCCAAGTGAAAAGAGGTCCGTTCTAATATTCAGGTAGATGCGTCAGCTTAGCAGAGAACTCAAGGTGGAATTCTGATGCCAGAAGACTATACTTTAGAGGGGATCGAGCTACAAAGGAGAAATATGGGAACATGCATAGGATCTACTTGGAGGTGTTCCATGAAATCATGGGACAGTTCCATCTGAACATGAGAAAAAACTTTACTGCAAGGGTTACAAAGCACTGGAACTGGCTGCCCAGAGATATTGCGGAATGTCCTTCTCTGAGATTCAAAACGTACCTGGATGCTTTCTGGTGTAACCTACTGATGATTTCCAAAAGTCCCTTCCAACCCTCACAGTTCTGTGGTTTTGTGAACAGTGTTAGGAAAGCCACATTCATTTCAATCAAGTTTAATGAGTAGAAGACTAGTAAATATTGTTGTTGCATCTTTCAGGATTTAGCTTTCATAAAAACTAGTTAAGGACCTCTTGCATCCAACAAAACTCAATTTGTATATGTATATATATACAAGTATTGATACAAAATTACTTTTTATAAATTTAACATATGAGATTTGGAAAAATCTTGGAAAACTAACTTTCTTTTCACATTTTGGGAAAGATCTTGATTAGTTAATTAAATTCCAAAATCCAATTACAAGATAGTGCATATAAAAATGTAGCTTCTTTCACAGATGAGTATCCATAGCAACAAAAGTACACCTTTGTCATATTTGAGTTCCTTCAGATTTTAGTTCTTTATTTTGTTTGCTCATGAAGTAGGATTTTATCTTACTATAATTATATAACAGAGGAAGTCTGTATTTAATTGTTTTGTTTAAGAAATGCAGTCTTCATGTTTTATGGCACTGTCAGCAGGAGTGGAACAATAAGGATTAGAAACTTCCTGAGAGGAGGCTGGAAATCAATAGCTTCCAATTTTTATTTATGTGCATGCATACATATACATGTGTGTTGCTGCTTTTTAAATGGGGGACATTCTGAATTGCTTTAATTGTTAACAGAAGGTGATATTTTGAGCATTCTGTTTGTATTCTGAGATTTACAAGACATCTACTTTTTAAATTACAGAAAAAACATTGATCTATAGTAATCTGGCAAATGTGAATGAAATTGCTTATATTTGATGTTGTTGCTTTTTTATTCTTCATTTATTGAAATATACAAATCTTGTGTGTTGGGAACATACATGTGAATGCCATCAATGAGAAGTGGTTGCTTGAGCCCCATACAAAGTTCTTCACAGTGAGTAATCAAAAGGAAGATAAAGGAAAATGCAGACACACACTAGGCTAAACATGGAATCTCTTTCATATATACACTTGCAATATTAAAGTACAAAGGAGTTTCTAGATAAACATTAATAATTACCTCAGGATTATTTCTGTGTCCTCGACCATGAGTTTTTTGTTTCAGAGTAAAGCATAAGTTGTTATTTTCTTTTGTTGATCACCTGACAGCTCTATTGGTTATGTGAAAAAAAAATTAGATTCTCACTGTCAGTGCCACAGCAAATTAAACTATTTTTAACAGTGTCTAGCTCTGCTAGCCCTTTGTAAAACTGTGAGATTATGTGCAAAGTTAGAAACTTCACAGCTGCCAAGATATGAGAATTAGTGCTCCAAATAATTATGTTCTGTTAAAATATGAATATTCACTTACCTCAAAGAAAAAATAAATATAGAAAACCTTGATGATCTTGTTAATCATATTTTCTTTCATAGATGCGTGCTGCATCAACTTAAAATTTTGAGTTCACTACAATGAGTAGTGAATTTATTTTTGACTGTAACATTGGCCTGTTTATCTTCATAAATTAGGTTATTTTAACAGATGCACCACGAAGTTGCATTTAGTGTTGAAACTGTTTCTTTTTCTGTTATAAAAGGTCCACTCTGCCACTAAATATTGAAATAAGAAGATTTATACCAAAAAACTTATTCAAACTTTGGTTAATGATTGGCAGCATAGTTTCTTTATTAGCAGGCAGTTAATTGTGTGCTTTTTACAGAATACAATTTTGTCTGTTCCTATGAGGGCTACTCCAAAACTAATGCCTCCTGTTTTATGATGTTGGCCCACAATGTCAGAGGTGGATGTTGGTGCCATGGAAGTAGAAATCGAACCTTCCTGACAATATCCCATTATATTTTGTTGCTGTGTGACAGATGGCAGCAGAGGGGCAATCTGACAAAATTATGTCTGACATGGGAGTGTGTATGAAGCGAAATGTGTAATTGAATTCCTCCATGCAGAAAAAAACTGCAGCCATTCATATACGTCGATGCTTGCTGAACATTTATGGAGACCAAACCAGGGATGTGAGCACAGTGAGGCGGTGGGTATTCCATTTTGGTAGCGATGGCAACAACAGTGGTTTTCCTCTACTGGTGCAGAGGTTTACGATCATGGGATACAGGCTCTTGTTGATCGCTGGCGAAAATGGATAGCTAGTGGTGGTGACTACGCTGAAAAACAGTGCTTTGTAGCTGAGAATTTGCTCTATCAAACAGTTTTTATGCTCTTTGAATCTGTTGTACTTTCCATGGAAATAACTAGGAAACTTTGCATTCAGAGCAGCCTATGTGTGTGGATACCCAGACGTCCACATTCTTTTAGTTGTTTTAGTCTCTGCCTTTCCTTAATTTCTTTAACTTCTGGAAACATTCTGAACAACATAAAAACTTTGCAGTTAGTGAAGTTTCTAACTGAATGTTCACAGTCATCCCTGGAAATGTGCTATGCAGTTTTGTTAGATAAAACTTAGTTTTTACGTCAATTAACTGACCTTAAAATATGAAAGACACAAATAGTGTAACTAAGCCTGATCTTTGAGCTCTTTGTAAAACAGTATAAATCCTTGGTGTGCTACCCAGATGTTTTCAAATCCTGAGTTATAGTCAGCAATTAGTTTTTGGAGTTCTCATTTTATCTTATAACATGCACAATAATGTTTTATTGTTTACACACATTGCAAGTCTTCCTTAACATTTTATAGCTCCCTTTATCGTTTCTGAAGTACATGCGTATCTGTTGGTTTAAAAGTAAAATAAGATGGACTATTTACGAAACAATTGTGCATTATCCTTTGAATAGTGGAAAGCATGCACATACTGCTGTATTCCACTGGTGTGCACTGTAGACTTACAAATGCCACTATAGGTAATGAATTCTGTGTTCAGAAACATTTGCTGCTAGCTGAAGTACAGAATGTACTCTTACTCTAGGTTGTTTAGTGTGTTGGTAATTAATAAGGGAAATTTATAGACCAGTTTTTGGGATATGAAACAAAAATTACTCTAATTGGTACTTAAAGCTATTGGAAGATCAACATAAAAAAAAAAACAAACCTGTTGATGAGAAAGAACATAAGCTAAATTAGTATTTTAAATCTTTAGGCAGAGGAATGGGAAAACCTCATTGGTTCACCATTGTTCCTTCACTTTTTGAACAGAGTTAAAGATAAGTCACCAGTGTTGCTGATTTTATACTAGAGCCAAAGAAATATCGACACAATATCTGAATCTTGCTTTAGACATTTAAATGCTATTTAAAATGGCATAGCATTTTGGAACAGCTAATTCTGGTTAAACTGAGCTTCCACATTATTTCCGTCTATTTTTCAGAAATCTTTATTCTGAAATTTCCTTATAGTGTGAAGATGCTGAAGAGCTACTTTTCCATAGTTGCTGTTTTCAGTCACTTAGTGCATACATGAAGAAGAAACAACTTTTCTCTGATAATCTTACAGTAAATTTAGATATACATAGTATCTGTTTTAACTCTTATTCTTTGCCTGACCCCCAAGATTCCTTCTACCTTCCACTTGGGTCCTGCAGAAACATAGTAATTATTGAATATAAAACAATGGGTCAAATGACTATGTTAGCTACTACAAACTGTTCTGTTCAATTGCCAACTAAGATGAACAGAAATATTGCTTATGGTACATGGCTATCATAGGAGTAAAATGAGGGCCCAAGAATAAAATTTCTGATGGCTTTATATACTACAGAATAACCAGTAGTCTGCTTGAATAACTAAAGGAGTCTATACCAATTTTGATATCAGAATTCCCAAAGCAGAGTTGTAAAATATCTTTAGGAAATGTTCTGAAAACCACATCTGATTTATTTTTGAACTCAAATGACTGAATAGGGTGGAAACTTAATGCATGTAATTTCCCCGTGGTAAGATATTGTTATTTTTGAAATTGATCTAGAATTTGGAGTGTTCCTTACTGGGCTCTATTGTTCATTTTTTGGAGAGACCAGAGTGGTTTTCAAAGTGAAATGGGATGATGCACACATCTGATGGATGTTTTGATAAGAGTACAGAAAAAATGACTTCAAATATACACATTTCTTTCTCTTGCCTGAATAATATTGTAGGTAGTTTGAGAGCAAGGGAACAATTTTGAAGTCCCGCCTAAGCAAAAATTGCAGAACAGTAATCAGTCCTTCCAGTTTCCATAAATCTTCCCCAAATGTACCCCAAGTACATTTTTAGTGCTATCTTTAGAAATTATCTACTTAATGTGAATGTTTTCCTGTCCACCATGAAGTATAATTTGTGAAGATGCATAATGTCAAGATTCCATTTGATTGGCTGTTTTTCAACAACTGTAATTCAGAAAGTGCTGGAAAGCCTATCTCCTTTCTCCTCCCCTCCATATTGGTTTCTAACATAAATTTAAACTGTACTGAAATGTTGTAGTGGAAATGCTAAGTCATGGCCTGAACCAGTGACTGAGCACCTGGTGGGAAGGCAGGGCCAACCCAGGGGAGCTCAAATGCATGCAATGTACCTGAGTGACAGGAAGGGATGAAGCCAGGATCCACCACTTCCCAGACCTCATTTAAGGGATGGCAGTGGAGGTGAGGGCATCTCTTTCTGGAGATTCCTGCCTACCTGAGGCCTTCCAAAGATAAGCAGCTCTTTTCCTTCATTTCTGTATTCATGGCTGCTGCATTTGGGCTATTTCTCATTTGCTGTAGCCAAAGACTTTGTCACTCCGCTATTATTGTGGTACTTTCCATCCCACTATAGCATTACAGATGTACTTGTGGTTATTCCCTAAGCCTTCTTTGCACAGAGTCAGTGGACAGATATTTTTACAGAATCTTGTAAATATTTTCACTTTTGGAATTTGTCATATTTCACCTTGGCCACCTTCAAGAACAACGCAGAATATTAGTTTCTTTTCCAATATGTTTGTTTTTCAAGCATTTTAAGGTTGTTGGAGAGGAAAAAAAAAGGCTGCCTCCTTTCAGCCTCCTTCCCTTGGTAACAGGAACAGAAGTAAACTAAACTCAGATCATAGAAAATCTTAAACTGGAAAACTTCAGCTTGCCCTTCTAACACTATTTAGATGAAAAGGAAAATAAGCACAGTTTAATAAAATATTTCACGTTGTAATAAAATGTTCTCAGTACAGGCTTGTTATATTTTCTTTTGAAATGTAAACCAGAATGTCTATAATGAACATTTAAGCATACTGGGTATTAGTGAACAGGGTTTCTGATTTATTATTATTTTTTTTTAAATAAAGCTAAGAGGTCACTGAGGCAAGTTAAAGAATGAAAGTTCATGTTTTGCCTCAGATCTTTTGGTTTAGAATGCTCCAAACCAGATGCCCTTTGAGATTTAAAATTAAATTAGGAGAAGTAATTGCTGTAATCCCTATGCCTAAAACAATCTTTGCCATTTACTTAGATTTTAACACAGTTTGCTCAATCTATTACCACCATTATCCCCACTGTGTTCTGTCACAATCTTATCAACTGTAAGAAAAGCATGATACTGTTTGCAAAGCAGGCAAATAATAAAACATGTTTGTGTCTGAATGTTGAGTTCTAACATCCCTTTGCTTAGTAGTGAAACACAACAAATTAAAGTATGATTATTAGTTTTTATTAAATTAATTTCAGATAACTTTCATGAATCAGTTGATTGCTAATATGAGAGATTTACTTGTGTACTCTCTTAATTAAAAATTCCACCTCTTCATAAATTGTAGCAAAAGCAACCGTGCATATGTTATCACATCAGCATTCTGATTCTCCACATGACTGATGGATTGTCAAGGTTTGAGAATTTTGGTTGCATCCTTTATGAATTTCAATCAGTATTATCCAAGGGATTAGCTGGAATGTGAATTCCTTTCTTGAGTGACATTACAGAACAATTTAAAATAATCTAAATGGCTGCATTTAGATTACTCGTATTCATTTTTGGTACATTTAGATTATGCTTAGTTGAAACTATAATCATTATATTCAGCTCTAGGCAAAAAATGAAATGTAGTTTGAGAATTAAGTCATTAACCCCATCTCAGATATCACTTGCATGAAGTAATGTAGCAAATGAGCATGTTATACATGCCATTTTTATGAGATCATGCTTATTCTGCTTAGCTAATCACTGATGATTTCCTAAACAACAAGAATTAAAATGATTATTTGAAGAATGTGCACTACTAAATATTCTACAAAAAGATTCTGTAGATGCCTCATGCATCCAAAGGAGTCTAGATTCAGTCTCCAATTACAGGAAGCGCTTGAATTTTTTTGTCATTATTCAAAAAACATCCTTCATGTCAAAAGATGCTTAAAGAATGGCTAATATGGAAATTCTGAGTGTAGATTTAATGAATTCTGGAAATATTTTATATTCACACATTTTTGTAAGTACTGTCTTGAATGTGTACACTTTTCTTCCTATGGAGTACTGAGACTTCAGTTTTGATTTCTGCTGTCATGAACTGCTCTGAGGATCGGTGTTCTCAGATTTGTATGCATGCTCAAGATGGAATGAGGAGTGTATGACTCTTAAACAATTTAAAGGAGTTGTGAAACATTTAGAAGGGCTAGTATGAGGAAGAAGTAGGTTGGAAGACCTTATTTTCCCAAGTAGTTAATATCTGATAACCTGAAAGACCTTGCAGGCTTCCTGCTGCCTTTGTTTACTTTCCTTTTTACTTTCCTTTTTACTTTCCAGCTTCTTAGGCTCTTCCGCTTCCCAGTTCTTAGGTTTTCCTGCCCCTTCAACCTCTCTTCAGGGACTCAGGGAAGATCTGATCCATTTCTTTCTCATCCTCTCTAGTTATTTGCAGTTCCCCGAAACTCCTCCAAGAGGAAGCACAGCCTCTCTGCTCACATCCTGCAGACTCAGAGACTGTGTGCCCCAGTAAGAGGCCTCAGGGATTCCTTTCACCTCAGGCTTGTAGAGCTGCATGCTCCTTCTGAAGCTCTGTCGGGGTCTGAGAGTTTGATAGTAAAGGGACAGTTAGTCCAGCAGCAGCACCCACAGATTCCTCAGATGATCACTGATCAAGTGCCCAGTAACTCAAGGAGAGACTTAGCTGAATACTTTCAACTTCAGTCTGGGACCTTTACTTACTAAATGCGCTCACTACTTCAGTCAGCATCAATATTAATGATAAAATTTAGGAAAAGTCCTTACTCAAATATTTTATTTTGATGTATGTAAATATATGGCCTGCTACCTTTTGACTGCAAATATGGATGTAATCTGAGATCTCCCCAACCAGGAATGGTAATTAAATATTGAAATATTTATAGTAACAAATATGAGACAGAACTGCACCAAGAATGAACACTGAGATGAGGCTGATATTCTATTTTGTTTTGCAAAGTGTATGGAAATGGTCATGTTTAAATTTTTTTTATTAGTTTTACTAATTAAATTTCCATTCAGAAAGAAACTGCATTAGTTTTCATAGTAATAAAGTGTTCTTTCTTACAGACATTCGGCCTAGGAATCAGTTTTGTGATTTCTCTCAACTGTAATATAGCTTTTTGATAGGAAAAATGTCAAGTGCTCTTATGGACTGGGAATGTATGAAGTTTGCAGCTTGAACTTCAGATTGTTGAAAGTATAAAAGTTTTGTTCCAAAACAAACAAACAAAAAAAAAGAGCATGGTTCATTTCACATTTGCATTAGTAACCTAGATGATCAGAACATGTGGATATGTTTCATGTCCTTGTCATCTTCCTTATTTTTATTTCCATATGAAAAATACAAATGTTTTTCTTTTGGTTAAAATAAGGTAAAGCATGGTGAAAAATAGTGCATTATGTTTTGATGGTGTTGTTACTGATCCCATGTACTGATCAAAGTAGTTATTCTGAAGTTTTTCAGATAATTGATGACTGTAGATTTTTGGACAGACATTATAGATAATTGTCTCTGATTCCACTCAGTGGAAATAGTATTCTTTTGAATGCACAGTAGATTCTCCTGAAATCAGCAGAATGGTTTTAAACATCTTCACACAAATTCTTTGCTTTAAGTGGGGCCCCACCAGATACATTATGATCCATATGGACGATATACTTGAGAGGTTAATGTAGCAAACAACATCCAAATAATCCTATCTTTCATGTCCTTTATGGTAACGCATGTTACTGCTAAAGCTGCATTAAGGATTATGTAATGTGAACATTGTTTCTAGGTTTTTTATGATCGTGTTTGTTTATTTTAACATAATACATAGTAATGTAAACTGTATTTAAACGAAAATTATAAAAGCAGTGACAGAATCAACATGGATAGAAAGATCTGTGAGATGAAGAGCGATTCCCCCACCTCACTCCAAGCATTTTCCTTTTCTTGAACTTATTCATACTTCTCTGAATGTGGTATTCCACGATTGTTGTGAAGTTTCAGCCTATATATTTTTATGCCTCTATTAACGACTTATATTTCTGCAGAAATCACTCTTTCAGTAAGTTAGCCGTACACCCAAAAGTACTTTCTCTGTGAGCAGATGGGGAAGATGAAAATAAACGCCAATAAATCAGCAACTTTTCTTTAATGTCAACAGAGTGTCAAAATAGTGTAATGATATCGTCTTGCAGCAGACTTAAGCATTTGAGTAGTACTAGAAGGAAGAAATATTTGATCACTAAACATGCTGGGGCTCAGATAAATGTGTTTTTATGAATATAAACATTCATTAAAAGTTCAGTTTGTTGCAGATCTTGCTGCCTCAAGATATTGTCAGACACGATAACGTTTCTCATTTATCAGTATAGTTTCTGATGGACTAAATAGGGTTCTTGGCAGACTTGCTTACAATAAGAAATAAAGCAGAGTAATTTTTTTTCCTATATTGAATATTGAGGTACTTGTCAAATAAAAAGGGAAATAACGTTTGTCTTCCCTTTCCTGTGGAAGGAGTGCTGTTCATGCCAGTAGTATTTGATTACTTTTTTTTAAGATGACAAGCAAAAAAGTTATATAAATAGTCCCAGACACTGTAAATATTCATTAAAAAAACTGTGTCATGTTACACTGTAATGATTTTGCTTGCCATTGCACCTATGCACAGTAGTGTTGGGCTGGTAAGAAGCTGAGAATCCTTTCAGATCTAGGAGCTTTTGCAGTTGTCACCAAGCTCTTACAGTCCTCTGGTAACAGCAATCTCAAAAGAAATAAAATGCACCAAAAAAGTCATATTGCAGGTAACAAAGACTCCTGAAAGTATTTCCTATCCACTTGGACATAAGCATTTTGCTTGGGTGAAGTCTGTCATCTTCTTACACATTTCTGAAGGAGAGAGATGCAGTGGAAAGGCACTGTAGTCATCTAAAGAAAATTAAACCTAGAGTTGCAAAAAAAATTTTTGATAGAATTCATTGATATTAGAATATAGATTCTGGAGCAGCTTTTGTCAATTGGAAAAAATGTTTTTAATAATCTCTGATATGTATAACTTCACTAAAAAAAGAATTTTTAAAAAGGATTTTTACACAAATGTATTTGCTATAAATGGAGGAGGAAGAACATAGTGCATTGTTTAATAGATTAGAGTTTGGGTCTTTCTTAATTTTTAGCTTTCCAGACTGGTTCCTACCTTCAAACAAGAACACTAAAGCTCTGCCATGGGAGGGATTTGCTAGGAAGCAGCTGTGTTTAAAAACTCCAGACCTATGCTATACAACAAAAGTTTTGGCATACTTTGGTATAAAGTTCTTTATTAAATCTACTGTATGTATCCTATATTGTAAACATATTCCAAAATAAATTCTACCTTATCAAGAAATTATTATTTATATGAAAACAAAGAAGAAACAATGCAGCTAGCTCTACTTTCGTAGTCTATGTGTAGTTTAGAAACAAAACAGTTTTGAGTTCCCATATAAACTGAATGCCAGTATTAATGTATATAGCAGAAGGTATTGGAATAGTACTGCATCACTGCTGCCATGCTCAGTGGAAGCTTTTTTTCGTAAGTCAAATAAGCAATACATAAATAGATCAACAAATGTAATGCCTTTAAATTCTTCTTGAATTGGAGTGGTTTTAGCCCCTGGATTTTTTGATAAATTTCCTTCAAATGGCAATTTTTATCTTCTGAAAATATGGTTGTTTTTTTAAATTTTGTTTCCAATTCAGATTTTTTCCATGTGGGAAGAAGATGACTATGCTGATAGAAAACTAAATGCAAAAAAAAAAAAAAAAAAAAAAAAAATTCCCTCCAGAAAAATTAAATAGAAAATTATTCCCAGACAGCAGAATTCTGTTCTATTTAGGAAGAAACATCGTGTTACCACAGATTAGAAGTGGTATTACTCTAATGAATTTCTAACAAAGAATGCAATTCAGCATATAGAAAACAGAGTTGAGTCAAGTGGTGTGGAGTTCTGAGAGCCTTAGGGAGGAATGAGGAAGAGCTGCTTGCTGTTGCTAGAAGAGCTGAAGCCAGGAAAGGCTGTGAATACTAAAGCAGGAACTAAAATCTCACATGTTAACAGATAATGAATGTTCAGTGACAGAAGTATTTCAGAGGTGATTTTAGGAAAGTGGTTTTTAATGTTACCACATTCTTACAATCTTGACTGCATAAATTCAGATTTTTTTTAGTTCCACCAGTCTAATTCATTTTTTAAATTTAGAGTTAAAATTGCACAGAATTCAATTGTAAATTAAAATATATAAAAGTAGTAAATTACAACTAAAAGGCAATGTGTTTTTTTTCTTACTAATTTTGAGAACACGAAATTCTGCCAAGATAGGGCAAAAGTTCTGGGGGTTTTGTTACAGAACTGCTAGGGTTCAGCAAGGACAGGCTGCTCTGTGAGGGAGTGCATGTGGAGCAGAGTGCTGCAGCACCTAAGAAGAGCAGAGCCATCTCTGGGGCTGCTGCTAGGCCAGCCACCAGCATGGTTATCACCAGAGAAGTCCACAGGGGCTGGGTAAACTCATGGCCAAGGCAGGAAGATGCATCAGGAGAGAAGGGTGGGGAATACCAAGGTCTGACTGCAAATACTGTCCAGGTATTTGAATGATACTAGAAGAGATTTCTTTTTATTAAACAGTAATCCATGTTTCTTTGAGTCATGGGTCTATAGGTCATATTTGTCTTGCCTGTAGATTGTAAGTATGAAGGCAGATAGTATTAGAAATTGATGTTTCAGTGCGGTGGAGTGAGGCTTAGACTTTAAGTAAATAAAAAAATATGTTCTGTTGTTAGCCAGTTCTGCTGGGAAAAAGATCTTGCATGTAATGTGGAGTATCTTGTGAAGAAATGTTTTTTTCTTGTTGTTGTTGTTCAGATGTCTGGAGAATCTTTGTGAGAAAATGTTATTATTAAAAAGTGCCACAGAGAATTTCTTGTTGAACCAACTTTTTCTGTGTCTGATCTCACTGTGAGTCCGTGTACCAGACAAAATCAAAACCATAGCTTCTAGGCATAATGCTTGTATTTTGTCCATTTGTGTTTTAAATACTTTCTTTTGACAGTCTGAAGTCTCTAAAGTCTCTAAAATACTTTTCCAGCTTTTGCAAATTGTATAGGAAACTAACAAAACCATGTGCTAAAAACGAACAAAAAGAAAAAAATACCTCCAAAATGATGTTTTCTGAAACTTCCTTGAGAGATTTGTGTAGAGTTTTCCTGAGTTTTTCACTTTCCATTTGAAATCACATCCAAACTTTTACATCTCTTCTTCCTCATCCTGTGTTTATTATCATTATTCCCATTAAAATGGGGAGGCATTGCCCTCCATCCTGCTCCATCCTCCTTAGAAGGAAGGAGAAAAGTCTTGCTTCAGTGAAACTTTTTAAGCCTAAAAAACTCTTACGTTGCCTTAAACAGAAGTACAACCTTAAGATTTTTTCTGTTATTTCACCATATTAGGAGAAACTCCTGTTTCTGTCTGTGTTTCTCAGGATCTCTGTCCTTCATATCTAAAATACTTATTTTCCAAAGTTCCCTTTATAGAAATATAGATGTGCATGTGTGTGTACACATATTCATACATGTATTTTATATACATATGCTTTTCCACTGGAATTTTATTCTGTAGTTTTAAAACAGCTAACATTTCTTGAGCATTTGCCTTTCATTGCATTTTCAGTAGCATTTGGCTCAGCTCCCTTACTGAGAAAAGTTCCTTTAGCTGCTTTCCTGTCTTGCTGTGTTGGTCTCACAATACCTGTCTTTGGCTGTGCATTGGAAAGGAAGGTCTGCACAAGCTACTTGCACAACGGATGAGATGATTTTCAGCCTTTTGAAACTATGCAGCATAGAGTAGATCAAACAATCCCAAAGTGTGTGTGGGGTGGTAGTAGTGTTAAACTCAGGGGGGGGTATCAGGTCTCTTGGTGTACCTTCAGAAGGACAGCTGTGAAACAGTATACAGAGCTCATCAGCGTATTGTTACTTGCTTCATTTTGTTTTAGTGAAAAACTTACTTTCCATAAAGACTTGTAATTGGAAAACAAAGCTGGTTAGTTTTTTCAGTTAAACAACAAGCAACATCCCAAAACTTGTTTCTAGAGGGAGTCAGATTCCTGAAGCTTTTTTGGTTTTGTTTTATTTTGTTTGTTTTAATGAGGATTTGTTCTTAAAAATCTGAGTTAATGACTAACATTGCTGTTAGTCATTGCATTTAATCTTTTCCAGAAGCTACAGGAAGAAGCTATAAAAAGACCCTTCTTACAGCATTTGAAAGTGGGCTGAGCAGACTTGAATGCGTTCTGAAACATCATAACAATTCTGCAAGACTTTCAGCAAAAAATGCAAAAGAGGGATCAAGAAATACAAATGTTTCTTGTTCTTCATAACATTCTGTCATAGTTTTGTGATTTTCAGTTGTTGGTATTCCACATCATAACATCATGTAGTGGATGTACCTGGTTCTCAGAAGAGAAGGACTACTACATTCCCCACGGCACTTTGCTCCTCTGTCACCATTTTCCAGCCGGAGGGAAAAGATAAAAACTTGCAGATCATAAGACCTCGTCCCTTTTTCCACCCGTCTCTCATCTTGGCAGCACCTTGCTCCCCAGCCATCTTATCGTCAGTAGTAGAGTAAGGCCTACCTTGATTTTGGACATTCTCTCCCGCTGTATTGGATTTATCAGCTTAAATTGTAATTATATTGTGTTATAATGTGTTGTTTTGCATTCCGATATCTTATTTAGTAAATTAGTTTGTTTCTCCTCAGCTTGTTGCCACTGTTTTTGCTCTCAGGCCCATCTGCTTACCCTTTTTTCCCTTTTCCCGGGGTGTGGGTCCGTGGGTCCCCTGTCCCATTCGTCACAGAACCAGGCCAAACGCCCCTTAAACCGCTGACCAGACCTAATCTTTTTGCTAAGCTTTACTCTCCCTACTCATCTTAAAAGAAGAACATAAATGATGGAGAAGCAACTTTCCAAAGATTTTTATTATGTATTTTATATGCATGTACCTTAACCTCTTACTTAAAAATACAGCATCTTTAGATTAGAAAAGTAGTAATGTGATTCCTGACTGTGAATATCTATATTTCATCTTTGAAGTACACTGTAACAGCAAGAGAACATAACCTTATAATTTCTACTTCACTCTTTTAAAAAATAAATCAATATACATCACTGAAGCCTTCATTTTTTTCATATTTAAAAGCTGTAACGATACTGTATATTCACAGATTTTCTGAGGCTTTTGTAATGAACAAACAATTGCTTCTTTCATGACCAATCATTAAGCTATTTAAAGTGTGTTTTATTTCCCAATCAAGTTAAGAGAGTAAAGCTAACTCATTGAACAAATAGTTGAACTTGCATAGGAAATATTTCTCACACATGCAATACCAATACTGCTGCAATTATTAAAATTGCTATGAAAATATGACTTGAGTAAAAAAGGAGAGAGAAAATTGGAATTATGCATCTCACTGGAAGATTAAATAGCAAATATTTTTATTTTGTATTTCACTTCTGCAAATATGGACATATGTCTTTAATTGTAAGCAAATGCAAGCCAAAATTATCCTAATTAGAGGTTATCAGGACTTGAGTAGATCATCTATTAAAATAGAACAGTCAGAAAAATTAACATAAAATAATACTTTTTAAATAGCCACAAAAATAAATGTGTGTATTTTTTCCTACTTTAGAAAGATTAATCAGCAAAGACATTACCAAAAATACTTTGTTCTTGTCATTTTTTTCTCAGACTTAGGAAAAAAAAACAAAAAAAAAAAAAACCAACAAACCACTTCCTTCCTTATCAGGAATATTTCAGTTTTCCACTAAACAAGTCTATATATATAATTTCAGACATAATTATTATTTGATTTGATGTGATTAATATGTTAGAAATTTCATATAGAATGACAAGTCACATTAGTTCAGGAATACCTGTGTAGTTGCTCCTGAAATAACAAAGGTATCAAAACTGTTTCCTGCAGCCTAATTACATTCACATAATTCTCTTCTGTCATTGTTTTAAATGTAAATATGAAAATACACAGATTTCTAAAAAGCAAATTTGAGTAAATGATTTCAATGCTCTTAGCTTCAATGAAATCATCACTTTTAGGAAAATTATACTCAGATTATTTCTGAATATTGACAAAACACTCACTTTTAATGAAACATAAAATAAATGTCTTTGTCTAGTATGTCTTTGAAATTTATTTTTCTAATTTTTCCTCTCTTAACACAACTCATTAGACACTTTGCTCAAAGGGTAGTTTTTGCTAATTCTGACATAAACTAACTCTTTGCTCTTTTGTTACGAGTAACAGGAATGTTTCGGGTAGTTTCAGGGAGTGGGTGGGCAGGCTGCACCCTACGTGAACTAGAGCCAAGAACAGCAGGCCGATGCAGGGCTGGCACTGGCCAGGACCTAATCCCACACTGCCTGAGAGAGGAAAGCTGAGCGGGCCTGGTAATGGTAACCACGGTTGGGTCCAGACCATCAAATGAGTCCACAGCTTCTGGGGCTGTTGTAGGCCATGGGTCAAGGTTGGGGTGGAGCTCTGGATCAGTGGCGCATGAAAACAGTAACAAGCATTGCTCAGGTACTGACTGAAAGTGAAAGAGTTAGTTTAAAAACAACCATGAAGTATCAATAAACTTCCTCTGCTGAGTCTTCTTCCTGCTTTTTATAGCTCACATCAGCTAGTTGGCCTTAGATGCTGCAAGCTGAACTCCTGGAGCTGGAAAGAAAGTGTGCTCTAATAGGGTGCTTGGGTCCTGAGTGGAATTAGGAATGCATGGTGAATGTATCAGAGATACTTTCTCATCTTTTTAACTGAGATAGACAAAAATCACATGATGACTTTGTGAAGGTGGTAGTCCAAGCTGAAATCTGAAAACTGAGATCTGGCACCTCTGTTTTTTTTGCATTTTCTTTACCAAAGATGAAGGAGAGAGCAAATACTGCCTTGGAGAGCATTATATTAAAAATGCTCTTTGGGATAAGCATATAGTTTGGGAGAACTCTAATGAACAATAAACCATTCATAATTACCAACTCTCTGAAAATAAGCCAATATAATATCTAAGAAAATATGAGCTCTAGTAATTTGCTGAGCAATGATTTATACTAAAATAAATGATACCGATCTTGTCTATGAAAGATATATAAACAAAATCATTTTGTGACTTTATTCTGGAGATTTTTGCTTATCTAGTATATTAAATGTTAAAAATTATCATTATAGACATGAACTTGTAGACATCCTGGCTGCAATGAATTCAGATTTTACAGACACAAATAAGTAAATTTATCTTTGACATCACCTCTTGGCTTAGAAATCATCTTGCGCTTAATTGCTTGAGTGAAATTCAACCTTGGATGGCTTTGTGATTTCTTTCTACGTGAAGTCAGCCAAAAATGAATTGGTATTGATTAGCATCACTGTAAGAAGGTGAACTTTGAGTCTTAGAATTTGAGTTGTGTCTTTTGGCAGATGCTTTGGAGAAACTTAGGGCTTTCTTGTGTTCCGAATCTTTCATGGTTGGTTTAAAGGCATTATGCCTGAACATTTTTCTTTTGGTAGAAAAATACAGTTTTTGTGGTTGTAGTACAGTACATAGTAATTGAATACTATAAATCTGAACAATTTGAGGGAAAAATAATTTGGTGGTAAATAGATCTATGTGATCTTTTATTTTCTGGTTACTGTACACACATTTGGTGGATAGAGTTTAGAGATGTGAGCATCAAACGTTCTGTTTAGCGTTGGAGTTAACATCTTTAGACTCCTTTTGTCACTTGTCAGAAGACCACATGGGAAAAAAAGTTCAGTCCCCAATTCCCTGTATAATTTTATTGCAGATGCTTATCACATTCTAGATTATTTATTTAGGTAGTACTAAACACAAAGATAGTATAAATGTAAAACATGTAGGCTTTTCACTCTGCTGTATCTTTCTATACCCAGATGGGGAGAAACAAACAAACAAACAAAACCAACAACAAAGCGTCTAGTTTTGTAGCTGTGTATACAAAGACAGCTCCATGACTGCTGAATAGCATAATGGTTTGAAAAATCAAAATTAGTTCCCAGATAATCTGCTAATATGATGCAGAGCACAAAAGGAATATATTTCTTTCTTTCTTGTTACTTTACCTAATTTTACATTAAAGGCCCTGTTTAGTTTTAAGAACTTTCTTGGACCTCTCTCCAAATACTACCCTTAAGACTGACCACGGTTTCAAGAGTGCCTAAGTGGCATTTGTTTTTAAAGAGAAATGAGTAAGCATTGATGAGAAGAAACAGCCTGAGGAAGTAGCTTTTGTTGGTAGGATGAAATCTCTTTAAAAATAATCCATCAGTTTATAACTCTTTGACAACTGACTCTTTAGTTCACACCCATCCTCTGTATTTATGTGAATGGACTTAGAAATTGAATTTGGATTTGGCTCTAATGAATTTGCTGAATACCTATTCTCTTGTAATTTTGGAGTTCTTTTGTCTTTGATTTCACATTATTCTTTTTGTTAATAAAGAGCCCATGCCTAAATTACATAAATCTTTGGGTATTACAAATCTCATTTTCAAACAGAAAAGCTTATCATTGAGTTCTAATTTATATGTGGAAACAGTGAATCATAAGTATTACTGTTTTTCTTTTACTTGTTTTTGTTATTGGTAAAGGACGCTTGTGGAGAAAAAAAAAAAAAAGCCTCACTATTTTCTCTTTCTTCCTACTTTGCTCAGTCTTTCTGGGACTCTAGTTTACCATATTTGGAATACTAGTTAAAGAAGCATCTGGAAAAATATTATTGTCTTTAGAAAACAATCACTTCCCATTTTCTATCAAATATAGGTTTTTTTCCTCACTAAAGAGAGTTAGAAAAGACTTATTTATATTTGGACTTTATATTTAATTTTTAATACAATACCTATATTTGAAAAGATCATTTGTTTTTTTGACAATTTAAATATTTTCCTAAGAATCCTAGCAAACATTTCATTGATTGTTGATTTGTTTCTTTCCATACTCACTTTCATTTTGAATCATGCTACTAAGTGAATATTATTTTTAGGCCAATTTCAGCTTTTTATTCTGGCATATCCTATCCTGGATGCCTTTGCTCATTGTTTTAAGAAAATTCCAATGGCATGAAAAATATAATGAAATGATGTGAGAAAGATTAAATTTTGCGACTCACTGTCAATGTCTGCTTTTACTTAGGGAGAACTTCACTTAGACAAAATGCTGGAATATACTTTTCCATTCACTCTTCTTATCTGGATGCACTTCAGCCTCTGTCAGAAAGCTATTTTACTTTTGAGAGAAAATGTGATTCAATTTCTTTTGTGAATTTTTCCACATTTATAAGTTGTTTCTTCTTGATATGGTTTTGATGGAGAGAAAGAGGAAGAGCTGACTCATAATCAGTGCCCTAGGAGAAGGATAAGAAAAAATTAAATGCAAGATTGCACAGCATTTCTCAATTGTTCCATTTTTACATATGCTTTTTTTTCAGTTCTAATTGAAAAATGTTCTCCAAAAAAAAAAAATAAGAAGAAATAATAATTTTGATTCCTCCCTGGGATCTGTTGAATTGTAGAACTATGATTTCTATACTCCCTGGAGTAGGTCACTATTATATTTAGGCATGTAACTATCTACATGTGTACACATATACACATGTGTACATTTCCTTATATATGCACATAAATTTGTTTTAGTAGCATCAAACATGATGATTTGTTTGTGCCATGTACTGTTATTTTGCATGAGGGCTCATCAGCCTCTCTGTGTTGAGCTCTCTCTTAAAGCTGCAGAGATAGAGACTGCCATTTAAGTTGTTTAAGCTGGCTTTTGTTGCAATCTAGAGAACTTTTAACACACTGTTCCTCTGAGGTTAGTTAGAGGGCTGGATCTCCTTGTTTTAACTAATTTTAAAAATGTGATGCTTAATGTTAAAACCAGTAAGCATAATTCTGAGATTAGTTAAATTCAGTTGTGAGTGAGCTAGTTAAATATTTTTGTTATGCCTTGGTATATTACAAACACTTTGAAAATCCTTAGTTTCATTGCTGAGAACATTTCCAATGTGGTTAATGGGACATGTACAGAACTAGAGTCTTAGAAAAATGAAAATTTGCTTAGAAATAAGGTGGGAAGAGACAAGTTGTTTTTTTCTAGCTAGTTAATCAAATTGTTACAGCTCTTTCCAAACCTTTCTTGGCTTAAAACGAAGTGCCTTCCACTGTTGTCAGTCTCTATATTTTTATCAAATAGCTGATTCTAGTCTTCTCGGAACTGAAAACTATAGTTATTTTTTATTATTTTGTGTATGGACATTTTTCTTCTGTCCTTTTTTTCATCTATGTTAAAAGAGCTTGAAACTTTTATTTTCACAGTTTTTAGTCTAATTTAATCTGTGTTAATCGTCTTATAAAATTAAAGTAAAAAATATAGAGAAACTGAAAACATGCTTGTATTTTGTTCTTTGGAGAATTAAATATCAATCTAATATCTTAGACTGATTTCTAAGATGCCCACTTTACATTGAGGTGAGGCTGCTAGCGTCGTCCTATAAAAACAGGTTTTATCATACTTCTCTTTCTTTTCCTCTTTTGGTCATTCTCCCACTCTGCCCCCAAATACTTCCTAGCTGGAAAGATTGCAGTTTGAGAATACTTCTGAATGGGGAAAGAGAGAGAGACTTGAAGTAGAAAAGCAAAGTTTGGAAGAAGAGATCAGAAGGTTGAAGTTGCAAGTGAAAGAAATTCAGGAACTTCTGGAGCTGAAAAATAAAGCAGTACCAATTAAATTGAGTTGCGGCCATGAAAATGCACAAAGTCAGCTGCTGATTAAAAATAAGGTATGTACATTGTTCTGTTTCATTACTTAAGGAGCATTCCCATGTAGGATTGCTATTTCATAATGACAAATGCCAAAATATGTCCCTAAAACAAGGGCTGTATCTCAGAGACGATCTGTGTTTGTGCATCTCAAACCTGGGCAATTAAAATAGAGTGACTTTGAGTTTCTGTAGGGTACAGAAATAGAAAGAAAAATCTCTTCATTCTTAAAAAGAACCAGGGAACTGACAAGTTAGACAAGAAAACTTGGGAGCAAAAGTAATGACCAAGAGGAACTAAAGAGATTGAGTAAATTTTGGTAGCTACAGGATTCTGATGAAGATCAAAGAAAAAAGTTGTGAGGCAAATTGTTTTTCAGTCCTTCTGAATATTGAATCTCTTCTTAGGAAACAGAAAATAAGTAATTTATCTTGGTAAAGATTAGAAGAGAAAATGTTCTGCACCTGAGGTCTGCTCTTAAATGTAAATGATTTTTCTGCATTTCTGTGATGGTTCAGGACCAGCAAGTTGCATTTCATGAGTATAGCTTAACCTTATAGAATGTCTTCTTATATAATGACATCTGTTTTTAATTTTCCTTCAGTGAAATGTACTGTATCAAATCATATCGTACCACCTGAAGATTTTCGTGATTTCTTTGTAATGCAAGTAATTTGAGTTATTGAGATTGGAGATATGGCCAGAAAGAGGTACATCTGCTTCAGCATATTACCATGTTTCAAATACCTTTCAGTTAGACATGTTGTTTTCTTGCCTTTTTAAAAAATGTTACTTTTGTAAGAATATTAGACATCTGTGATAGTTCTCTCTGTTACTATCATGGCTCTGTTGCAGACTACTTTGCATTATTTTGTCAAAGTCAAAAGGAGAAAATGGTGTCCAGGCATCTCTCTTTTCTTGTCATGAAAATGAATGTCCATGCAGTTTTTACCTTTTCATGGTTTAAAATAAGACTGTCTTCAAAGCAACTGATTATCAGTTTCAATGAGAAAATTAAAAATGATAATTTATTGGCAACTGAAAATATGTAAATCATCATCTGGTAGCTTCTTAACAGTTATCATCCAAAGAACAGGAAATGATTCATTTGTAGCTGTTTGTGTTTCACAAGAATCTCAGAACAACACCATCAATAACCTGAAAGAATGACTGGTTTCTAATCCAAAAGCCATTTTTTCTTGGGTGGTAGTTTGGGTTCAAATAAAATAACATGTTATATGGAGGATTAGAAGAGCACAAGGATTTTTGTAAGACATGGCTGATCAGATGTTTATGGATGATTATGGATTTACTTACCAAGTAGACAAAAAGGATGTAGGTAATATGTTGTGGAATTAACTGCAGAGGAAAACACGGTTATCTTATGCTCCAGCTTCTCCAAAACTTGCATTTGTAAGATGATGCGTGAGATCCATTCTAGTTGTTTAGGACAACATATAGAGTTATTAATTGATGTGTGGCTGATTCTTAATTTGAAAGGTTATAAGCAAACAATAACAACTTTTTTCTTTATTAACAGTTTTAGGAATATTAGGCCTGGTATCAAGATACAGAAGGGAAGTTCTAATGTTCTTGTGTAAATATTTCATGTTGACAATTATCTTAATATTTACACATCTATAGAATATAGAATTTGTGCAATCTTGCCACTCGTGCAAATTCAATTTCTGTGCTCAAAAGTTGTTATTACCATATTTTGCACTAAATGTGAAGCCTTAACATCATTCTTAGCAGGCAGTATGTTGATTGAAAATGTTTCCATGTGCAGTTTTTCAAAGGTTAACTCCTGTCCTACAAAATGAGCAGAATTGATGAAACAGTTGAGATCAGACATTGTTACTATGCAGTTTTATCGATTTTACATCTTGAAATGGAGAAAAACATTTAAATTAATAGCTGTATTATTTGACAAATAGCATGGGAGTAAATATTAAGTGGATCTAACTGGTTCATCTACGAAGAGATAAAATGAAGAAAAACAGCTTTTTGATTGCATCGATCAATACTCAAAACATGGCCTTTATGGAAAGAGATTTTCTATTTCAGCTGTGGAT
Organism: Numida meleagris; assembly: GCF_002078875.1. Classification (NCBI taxonomy): domain Eukaryota; kingdom Metazoa; phylum Chordata; class Aves; order Galliformes; family Numididae; genus Numida; species Numida meleagris. Next base: position 92,760,544 of record NC_034410.1, on the reverse strand, counting down.
ATCACCTTTAGAAAAACTAATACATTAATTAGGAGGAATAAGAACAGTGTTGTTTTGCACTGTCTCTAATTATTATGTCCAGTAGGTGGTTATTAAACGTTTTATTCATTGTGAATGTTTTGTAGCTGACTAGTATAGGATCTGAGTACAGAACAGTAAACTGTTCATAGACTAGTTGTTTAGTTTAGCTTTGAATTTTAATATTACAAGACTATAATTTTGTTGCATGGATTTAAAGAGGGGATTATGGCCAACATGCATTTTTATGAAGCCATCCTACACTAACATTATTTAGCAAGATTTCTTTTAAATCATCAGTGTTTCCAGCTTGCTTTTTCAAAGCTAGAAAGCACTCCATTTTTTATACAAATACTTTGAAAAAACAAAGATGGTAGGGGTATGCCTGTAGTGAATTTACATGGCAAGTTTTGGTAGCAGGGTGCTGCCAGGCTCCTCTGTGAGATGGGGCTGGGGCTGCCCAGTGCTGGATAGTCGATACCTGCCCTCTCCAAAGGCTCCGCCACAGGGCATGGCTGGGCCCAGCAGCCAGGCTGGAAGAAAGCCTGGCAGGGGCCCCTGTCCCCACCAACCCAACGCCAGAGATTTGCGAGTGCACTTCACAGGCAAGATTTCATTTTTGCGGTAGTATCCTGAATGAGACTGTAGTTTCTTCAACTGCATCAATGGGTCACAGGAGCAGGTGAAACCCAGGTTTGCATGTTTGTGCATGAGCCTCATCACTATGCCTAATGCTGCAGCCTGCTTAAGGAGAAGGTGGATGTAGTACTTAGGGACACGGTTTAGTGGGCAATATTGGTGGTGGGTGGAGAATTGGACTAGATGATCTTAGAGGTCTTTTCCAACCTTAATATTTTTATGATTACCGTCTTCTGCTGTGCTGCCATACTAGTGTGAATACAGCCAGATACAAAAATGTATGCAAATTACCACCTTGTCAACAGCATTCAGAGGTCTGGGTCTGGCTAGCCCTTATCTTAATGCATGCGATCTGCCAGAAGCATTCAACAAGGCACCACAGTACACAGATGGAATTTTGTAATTTGCCTAGGAGAAGATTGAGTAGTAAGGGGTTAAAATAATTGCTATGTGTTTCATTCCTGGTTCTGTCACAGATCTCTTGGGTTGAATTTTTAATATAGTTTTACTCTTTGTCAGAAAATAATACTCAAGAGAGCATTATGGTACTATTGTTAAACACATTGATACTTCACTTAGCACTGTTCATCCAATGGAGAATTATCTTTGTTTCAATGCAGACCTCTGGGATGGTTAATCTGGTGGTTAAGCAGCAATGGCTGCACAATTTGCTCCCTTAGCAAATTTTTCAAATACAATATATTTTGTCAGAATTACCTCTTGGGATACAGTTGTTTTATATCATTTTTTTTTCCTAATTACATTTCTGATTAAATGACTCAGACGTGAATAAAACAGCTGCTTTGAAGTAACAGCCTTTCAGATTTGTTTGTTGACAAATTCCTTTTAAAGAGGAAAAAAGGGGCTAATTCAGGAATTAAACCTCCAGTAAGATTTTGGGCATCATTTGTCAGTACTGGAAAAAGAAAGGTTGTTATTCTGTGTTCCACTTGAAAATACGTACTTATAGTTCTGAAATGTGGGTTGTAGTATTTGTTTCCAGCTCTGAAAATCTCAGTTCTTTGAACAGCCAGCAGTAGATGTTTGAATTACCCTATGCTTTGTTTTGATGTGCTTCACTTTCCTCATTGCTTTCAAGACAGCTGTCTTGGGTTATTATGTTCATGGAGGAGATCTGGCTCTCAGCTCTCTCTGAAACTGCCTTTCTAAATCTTTTTGCCAAGTTTATGTAGAAGATGTGCAAAACCTCCTGAGATTTCTTGTTTTTTCTTCATCCCTGTATATAGAATGAGCAATGGTAATCAGAAGCATTCTAATTTAGGCCTGATGCTTGACTTTTGTGCTCATTTGAGTAGTGTTGCGGTTGTTTCATCCATGTAATTCTGGTTAAACTGGTAATTAAGAGGATTATCTTTTCATTATAGTATTTTTTTATTGTTTTTCAATTTATATATTTCTTCACTGAATCTGTATTAAATAAATCAGAGCTTAAGAACAGTATTAAAATTACCTTGTGCCAAAGAAATAATAATAAAAGGTAAATATGTTATTTATGTTTAAAGTTATGTTGTCAAGGGATGGTTTTACAAAAAAAACTGTCTTTTGTATACTTTGGAGACGAGTAGTCCTCAAATGGTGTAAATATTGAATTATAAAGCTGAACACCTCTTGTCTTACCCAGTCACATCCCATATGCTTTGCTTTGCTCAATTTAGGGATGTTGGCATCTCTGTCCTGCTCTGTACCAGAGAATTTGTGAGGATAAAAAATAAGAGTTGGTATACTAGAAGTAACCAAAGTTACATCTCTGTCTGAAAAGAAAGTCCCATGTTTTGTTTTGTTTTTTTTTAACATAGCTTGTCCAGAATTTTGTTTAATATTTGGTGAAGACAAAGGTTGTTCCTTAAAAGGCAAGTAAAATCCTACATCTGAGCTGCACGTTCCATCACGTTACAACTTGTTTCTCCGCTTTTTTTCAGAGAGATGACATTTTGTTACTTACCTAAGTCATGCATCTTACCAAAGGCATTTATTATATTACCAAATGTGTAGTTTGAGCAGCAACCATGTTGAAAGGAGAATTCATTTATTTAGTACAGAATTGCATACCTTATTTGATACACTATTGTGAATATAACCTGTTTGAGCAGGGTTGTAGAAATGTTTCTGAAAGTTTTCTAGAAACTATTTTTGCTGTCTGCTACTGTAGTGCACAAGATATGTTTGAAATTCGGAAGGTGATTAGACCATAGAGACTGTTATATATATATATATATATTAGCCCATGTATACTTAAGTTGTGGCTTTAAGTGTTTGGAATTTTGAGTGTCTCTTATGTTGTACTACTGTAATTTTGGTATCAATGTCAAAATCAGTATGTTGATATCTTCCCCAGTATGTCAGAGGGCTACCTGTTCCGTAGGAAAAGAGGAGCCAGAGCTGACCTGGTTGCCAAGGCTAGGAGAACCAGCAACCTTATCCCATCCCACAGCCCATGGGAAAGATAGCTCAGGTGGTGGTGGACAGGATCAGCTGAAAATGAAGATCACTGCATAAGTTCTTAGTGACTCTCCAGACTAGTAATCCAGTCAGCGGGGCTGGGGCCCATATTAATTGTTGATTTGATCCAGCACAGGCATGGCTGCATTCACAGCATGGCAGGTGGGGCTGGGGCTTAGGCATGGCCTATGGGAGCCTCAGCATAAAAGCTGCAAAGAGAAGGAAGTTGTTTCCAGCAGAGATTTAGGGAAGAGCTTTGCTTGAAGTCCTTCCCAAGAGGGGAGCAGGGGCAGGCCCTCAGCTATGCTATCTTGCAAATCGACTCTGAGCCCAGGCAGCCAAACTTCAGGAAGGGAGTGTGCCCTTAGAGCCCTGATATTCTTCACTCAGTGCCAAATGATTCTATTAGCAGTAGACCATGGCTAAGAGGCTACAAAGTGTTTGTGCAGGGAGAGGTTCAGCACAATCCAATCTAATTCATGAAAATATCAAGAAGATCCTTTTGTCTTCATGCTGATTAAATATGATTTATTTTTAGAATAAATTATTTATCAACTTCTATGTTTTGTTGAAGGTCAAGAGTGGAAATCGCTGACCTTCAAATGGAAATGTCTGTAGCAGGCTCTAGTATAGTTGAGCAGAAATACCGTTTTGCCAAGTCTAATGGCCTAGAACTGATTAAGTTTAAATTGGTTACTCTACATTCACACTCCTGTGGTTTTATGATTACTAGGTGTAACGGTGTCCACAGTTTTGAATTACCTTAGTAATTTACCTTTCATCATGTATACAGAAGCCACATACTATGATTGAAAATAGTGCTTTTTCACAAGAAGTTAAACCTGCAACTGAGTGTAAGTGAATGCTTTTGGCAGTTCTCTGTCCTTGGTTTCATTAGTCTAAAATGACATCAATTTAAATGAAGAATATTGTTATTAAAATCTCTAAGATCATGATACTCACACCTACGTAATAGTCTGCCTTATAAAATCCCTCTAACTTCAGAAGAAAGCTGCTGATGCTTTGTTTCAAACATTTACGGTTGTCTTTAATAAAGTTTTCATGTAGGAAAACTTAGGCAGCAAATCTCTTGTGCTTACAAAGTACATGGAAACAAAGAGAGTAATGACAAGATGAAGTGATCTAACAGAAAGCAATCTGGCTGCATTACAGAAATATGGTTTGGAAAATTCCCTCATAGTACTGACTGCTGTGGTAACAGATATTATAAAATGGAGATTAGGAAGGGATTGGAAATTGTTCTCTATTTCAAAATGCAATGTGTATTATAAAGAATATGAAGTCAAAAGGAATAGTGAAACTTTATGGTTTGAAATGAGGGAAAATAAATGGATTACCAAGGGAACTACTCTAAGAAAAAAATTAAAAATGCATGATTAAGAGGTAAATTTTGAAAGTAGATGTGTATGAGAGACTAACTGCACAGGCAGTTAGTAAAGATATTCAGGGCAAAACAGCAGAATGATGTTCTTGGTCTGCTTGCTGAAACACTTGTGCAACTGGAGATTCAGCCTGTACTCAACAGTGTTTTCCATCACTAAGGTATGAAAAATACGTTCTCGTGTTCTGTGTTGCAGTGTTGTGATCAAAGTTCTGCAGAGAATCAGTAGAACTGCAGGGAATGTTTTCTGCTTATTCAAAGGGATTTACCTTTTAACTGTCACCACTTGGCAAATAAATGTTCATTGTTGTTCTGAGAAATTGATTATAGGCTCAATTGTTTATATTCAAGTCCAACAACACTGCATATAAATTTTATTTACATCATGACATTTAAATATTATGTAAGTTTTTAAACTAATTATCTATATGTAAACATGGGGCATAAAAAAAGAAGATTAGAAAAACCGTTAGAAATAATAGATTTTCAATGGTGCTTTTATCTCCCTCAGGAAAGAAATGTAAAATATCTAAGATATATTTAATATTAATATCTAATTTAATTCAATCTAATTAAATATTTAATTTTAATATTAATGTTTGAGTTTATCATATCCTATGGAAAGGTGTGTGGTAACATTTTTGCATGGACTGAAAAGACTACTTGAAATTATATGGTTCTCTTTGTGAATACATTTCTTATTTTTCATCTTATAAGTAGTTGGTACATCTAAAGATTTCTTAATACATCATACTGTGTTTATGTATAGTATGAATGTTCTGTTTGATAGATACAGGAACAATATTTACAATTTAAATCAGAATTGGTATTTTAGCCTTATCACGTGTGTATCTTACAGTTTAAAAACTGGATACTCATTAAAAAGGCATTAAAGATATGAGACAGCAGTGTTATTTTCTTCTTGTCTATAACAATTGCTTATATAAAAACTATTGTAGAATGTGGGTTTATTGATAATGCTGTTTTGCTGTTGGGGTGCATTCTAAATTCTAAAATGAATTTTAGAAAATATCAACTCCATAAATCCAAAGTTTCTTGTAAAATACACTACAAATAGAAAGAGCAAAAATATAATCCCCTATAATAAATTAACTTGGTGTTCTAGTGTTAATAGGACACCAGTTTTTGGTTGTTGCTGAGAGATGGGAGCGTTCTCATGACAGCAGGGGGTGGGGCGGAGCCAGAAGAGGGCGTGAATTAGGCCCAGGGGGTTATTCCATACTAGGTGGCATCATGCAGAAGGCCATAAACCTGGAACTGGTCATTGTTTGGGGGTTGTCATGTGTCCCTCAGTAGGGGTGAGTCTTTGTGTTGGTGGTTGAGTGCCATGTTGGTGATGTCAATTGGCAAACAATTGCATTGCAGCTGTATATATTCTTATTGTTGTTTTATTTCTGTTTGCCTTTTCTGCTTCAGTAAATAGTTTTTAATCTCAACCTATGAGTTTTATTTCATTTCTGATTCCCTCCCTCATTCCACCTGGGGGGAGTGAGCAAACAGCTGTGTGGTGCTGAGCTGCTGCTGGGTTAAACCACAACACCTGAGAAATGAGAAATATGAACTAATATCTAGGCTGTAATAAAGCTGCTTGGCTTGGAATACCTTTCCAAGCCACAAAGGGATTTCTTATGAAAATGGTTTCTAGTTAGTGTATAGAAAAATGCACACTGTTTCAGTTTAAAGTTCTGTTTTTTAATTTTATTTGATTGTTGGGATTATTCCTAAACAGAAGGTCAAAAAATAACTAAATAGTTCTTCTGATTGAAGATGAATCATGGAAAGTACAAAACTTTGGAATTTTGCTTAACCTCAAATATTTAATATGAATAACAGATAAAGCAATCTGTAAAATAAAGCCCCGTTACATACCATATGAATATGGTACAACCTCTACATCTGAATCTGAAAACATGCTTCCTAATCACTGGGAATCACTGGAAGAGTATGAATCGTCTAGTTCCAGAGCTCAAGTACAAATTCACTTTCTTAAAACTCCAAGCAGTTAAACAGCATAATAATAGAATCATTCATCAAAATGCTTATTTTGGCAGGTTCTCTTTGTGGACTTTGAAATAAATAAATCCAAATAGATACTATGTCATTCCTTATTCTACATGGCGTATGTTTCTTTATGAGTGTTATTATAAAATCTTACATTCAATGGCTGAAAAAGGAGCCCTCTGTGTATATAACCTGTGTTTGGACTAGTAAGAGTAGGCTGGTAAAGTCTAACCTGGATGTTAATGCAGGTTGGAGTATTTCATATCTGTCTGTAAACTGCAGACAAAATTATAAAGCTTTGTTTTTCTTTTATTCAACAGCTCTGTCGGTCTAAAGAATTTCTCTTGCTGTAGTAGTGTTTGTTCAGTTTGGCCCTAGAAAAATAGCAGTTGTATTTTATAAAAATCAGCCAAACTGATATTTAGAAATGTCACTCAAGATACGGTGGCATTTTCTAGTATATCCGGTGGTTAATAAAACCTCTTGCTCAGAAGTGTTTAGCTGAACTTACATGATCATATAGTCTGTTTCATATTTGGAGGCTTTATTTTTCAAATAATATTAAATTATTGGACTTGCAGATTTACCTTTATAGAAACTCAGGAATTATCTCTCGTTATGACAATAACTCATAGTATGACATACTCTGTAAACAGTCTTTAGAGAAAGGAAAAATTGATTTATCAGTATTAGCTTCATTGTGTTTTACATCCAGGTCTGTGCGCTATGATTATACTTCATTTTGAACAAAAAATTTGACAGTATACTTAAAGCGTAAGAAACTTAATAAAAACCCTACTTAAAGCATAAGAAACCTAATAAGAAATTATTCTCTTTCTAAGATACGTGATCTTTTAGCATGTGTATTAAACTAGGCTTGTTGATAATAGTTTGTTTTCAGGGTACTCTATAGATTAAAGCTCCATTTTTTTGAATGTACATACCATCCAGCTTCTATGCCTTCTCAAGAAATCAAGAAAGAATACAGAGCAACCTGCTGTCTTGTGTGGTCTGAAATAGCCACAGGTTGTTGATGCTAAGGGTATTTATACAGTATTTATACAGTATTTATACAACTGAAAGATGTAGCTTACTATTTATTCATATTTTGAGTTGTTTATTGTGTTTTTGTTTTCATTTTTATGTCTGTTATGGTCTTAATTGCATTAGCATATTAACATATTTTTAGGCCGGCGTTTACCATAATATTGGTGTCAGACCACCATTTAAACATACTTAGATCTTTTTGCATTTCAAGATCATTGATTTCCTCTGATTACACATGTGATAGAAATTAATAGGAAAAGAGGTTAATGTCTTAACTTATTTGTGAAATTGTACTTACTGTCTTCTGTTTTAACAATAACTGAATATAAGTATTCAGTATATTACTTTTTCCTCTTCGTGTGACTCCTGTCTGAAAATGTCAGTGCCTACTTATTTTTTTTCCATAAAAAGCTGAAAGTTTTGCACCTATGTTTAGGAACCCACTGCTTATATTGTGATAATGTTTAATTATCGTAATGTATGTATTATTCATTCATTATAATTCCCTTTAATTTTAGGAAGACCTGTAATAGTTATCTGTCCCATATACTATAAGACCGAAACTTGTGAATGTGGGTTTTAAAGTTTTTTAAACTATAGCAGTCGTTGCGAGAAACAAATAAGAGATCAGAGCTATTAGCATGGTAGGAAATGGTTGTGTGGAAGTGGAATATTTGATCAAAGAATTCCTACTAAGTAGGGAAAGCGTAGATTTGATTAGACTGGGAAGGAGGAATAGTTGATATTAAAATAATATATGAGAAATGGTGATAAAATAAACATACTAACCAGAAACTTTACAACATAGTGGTGTGTTTCTGTATGAATCCTTCAGAAACCAAGAGCAGTACTGTAAGACTTCCACCTCTAAACTTCTACTTTTTCAGTGTATTGTGTCCTCTTCCTCTTTTACCCTAACCTGCTGTCAAACTAGGTATAATTCTGTTGATGACACCTGCAGAAGTTGACAGGAAAATTATTCTGCTTTAGAATAGTCCTCAGACAAATTGCTCTAGAGAGCTGACAGAAGTGCCTTGCTGGTTTCATAAGACATACATTAGAGAACTTCTAAGGTAATCTGAGGGAAGAATAATCCTTCATACGTTCTTTTTCAAGATCTGAAATAGCATAGTGGGATATTACCTTGCAAGAAGGTTTTAGATGTGCTCGGAAGACTGCTTATTGTGAATTCTTTCTATCACAGTGAACAAACTAAATAGCTTTTATGAAAGTATCAAAATGAAGCAGGATTCAATTTTTTGTTTGTTCTTCGAGCCTAATAACATCTCTGTGTGGTTACTGCAAAGATTACACACGCGCGCACACACACAAAACCAAACAAATAAACAAAAGAAACAAAGCATCACAAAACAAAGCAAACGAACAAACGAACAACCATGCTGCCAAGGTTACCACAGTACTTTGGCATGGACAGCACTCGATTTACAAACAGAGTGAAATACTGTGAAATTGGTTAGAACAGATTCATTAGAATGCGTGAATAAACTAACACACTTCTAATATAGTGTGCTACTTTATATTTAGGGTAACTATGATGTTTTCTAGACAAGTTAGTAAGATAATTCAGATGGAAGGTTGTTTTTAACTTTTGCATATGTGTTCAGTATGCAGCAGTTATATGAAATTGCTGAAATGAACTGGATTAAGATATGCATTAATTCATAGGGAAGCATAAGGCAGAAGGACTTAAGACAGAATAACCGCAATTATATAAGGTGGCAAAATGAATGTTTTCATCAGTGTGATAGCATCCAGTTCAAGATATAGCTCAAGACTGCACATAGTTGCATTAAACACACAAGCAAAAAAAACCTTAATGTTTTATGCTAAGGTGCTCATTTGTTCAGACAATTTTAGATACATCTCCTCTTCCCTCTGCCCCATCAGCTGCGAACTGTATTCAGGTGGAATTCAAAGGTCTTTATCACAGATGTTAGGGAGCTGTCTTATTCAGGGTACAAACCTTGAATGGAGTACAAAATTTCAAAATTGAAATCTGATGTCAGTCATGCAGATCAGCCTCACAAGACCTGTGCAGTGATGCCAGTATTGTGAGAAGTGCAGATGTTTTATTGAAGATGCTCTGAATCGATGATCTGATCATACACTGTAAATTTGGCATGAGCAGAATGCATTGGCTTTCCTAAGTGTGCTCATGCCTTCTACACACCTCACAGCCAACAGATCTGACTTCTTGGAAGTATGGACTCAATGTACTCGTGTGCTGAATAGGACACATGTATGTGCTGATAAACATTAAAGGAGTATAAATATTTGAGAGCAAAAAAAAATTTAAATGTAAATGGTGATAAAAATAAATGCTTTTTGGGTGGCTTTCCTACATTTTCAAGGTTTTGATATGATGCAGGGGATGATTTGAACCATTTCTCTTCATGATTCTATTACCTTAAATAAGTGTAGCTCTTCCTTTGTGGCACCAAGTCACGCTTCAGGCAATAAAGCCTCAGAAATAAAAAACTGTTGATTTCATCATATGCCTGAGAACTACACTGATGCACTACGTGGATGCTCGTTACAGCAGTTTTGCATTTTTTTCCTCCCTTTCTTTTCATAATCTTCACTGAGCTTCTGACTGTTATATTCCTTTATTTTATGTGCTTTATTTCTTCCTGCCCCTATGATTAGAACCTAAAAATTACTTTAGCTATCCTATTGTAGTTACATATCTAAGAAATATTCCTTCAGCTTACATTTTTCTGTTTTCTGAAGGCAAGCTAAGACAGTACTAATTTGCTTATAATCAGGCACTTTTCTGCTTAAAGCATCTACTTCAACAATTTATATTTTTTCTTGATGTTGATAGAATTTAAAGAGTGAACAGAAAACAGGTGATGCCACACGATATATACAGTACATATTTGTGCAGTTGTGGAAAATTGATATATTTCTATCTGCTTCTAATAGTAAACTTTCTGTCACATATAGTCAAGCTTTTGAACAACAAAATAATACAAAAAAAACCAAACAATACAAAACTGCTGATGATATTTTAGTAGTAGCCAGAATAGCATCTTAGCATGAAACTATTTGCATACTTTTTATATAATGTATTTATCATCTTGCCTGTACTTTGAACATTACATTTAAAAATACAGAGAAGATAAAAAACGTTTTTTAACAAAATGTGTTCTCAGCTTTATTGCAAAAACTGATGACTTTATTTAGATATTCCTGGGAGGCAAGAATTGCACAACAATATCAGTTTTAAAGCAACTCTTTCTGAGGTAAATAAATAAATAAATAAATAAAATAACCATTTATTTAAAATGTCTAATCACGCTTCGTATCTCCAATTTATCACACAACACAATGGGCAGTTTTATGTTGAAGAAATAAATCTAGTTGTCTGTAATGGAGGAGTAGGATGCTGGGAGATGAATAGAGTGATTTCCTTTCTGAGAGGCTCCATTTACTTGGAACTCCTGGTTTCTGTTTAACCATTTATAAACTCACACTGCACACTATCTAAAGGTAGCTTAAAGCATGAACATAACGGCAGCGCAGTGCTGATTCTATTGTATCCTTCATGCTCCACAAACAGAATTTATTTTTCATTTTACATCGGTAGAGGCCTATTCTTGTTTAGCAAAAGTCAGATGTAACATCAGAATGATTTTAGCTTGAATTCACTTCCCATGTATTATAATCTTAGTCCAAGCTCTGTACTCTCCTCTGTCTCTCAGACACAATAATCTTATGGAGGGGATTAACTGTTACAGTGCTGCATGTTGAATGTCATTCACTGGCAGTCATTAATGAGGTGGTCATTCAGAAGAGAAATGCTGAATTAATTCTTAACAATATATGAATTCTGCTTGAATTTCTTTCTGTAAAAGTTCATGAATGGCCTAAAGGATCAACAGAGTCTGCTCTATCTCAAGCACATCATTCATTCAGCAGAAATTCATCTATCATTATGACTCAGATTCTGGTGGTTGGATAAAATAATCCAATAAAAATTGACTGCAAATCAAAAAAATTGACTGCAATATGAAGTTAACTCTTTCCAAAACATGTACAGGAACACAAAGGGCCTAAGGGGTACAATTAGAAGATTAAATATTTAGATAATTGCTGCTCAGAATTTGATCTTAAGCAGTAAAAACTAATATTTAGTCTAATACTAAAGCTGTTTTAGTCTGTTAGCTGATTAGCATGAAATAATTTGCAAGATTTCCTTTATCTATTGTTGCTCCACAATATAATGCCTGAATAAGAATATAAACCAAGTTCCACACCAATAAAGCTCATATTTGACGTTTAGTTCTCTGTGCTTTAGGGGAGCTAATTTTGATTTACACTTATACGATCTAGCAACTATAGCTGAGAAATCATCCAAAGCTGAAAAATTGCAAAGAGAGGACTATGGATGCAACAAGAATAAAAGCAAAACCGTAGATATAACTTGCTTTACTGTTGAGATACTGTTCTATAAGTAACTGCAATAAACTCTGGAGATCTCTTCAAGGTAGTAATTTTTTAAGTATTAAACATCTGATTGTGTAGGTAATTTCAGCCGCTGCTACAGTCCCTATTACGATGTAGGAATTATTCATCTGTTTTCTGAGTGCTGCTGTAAAAAGGCAAAAAGTAAGATAAAAGATCAGAGGATATTTTGGTGTGAGTAACTGCTATGTATTTGTATATCTTTTTGTTCCACTAAAGTAAATAAGGAAGAAATCAGGAAACGTACTTCCATTTTAGGAATTTTAATCATGCTAGGTTATCATCATAAGTCTTCCACATTTATTTACATTTCAGCATAGTTTATTTAAATAGGTGACTCCTAGGATAAGAGTTTCTGTGTAGTCTATAATTTTATTTTTTTACTTAAGCAGTAGATGTTGTCTTGAATAACTTTGTAACAGAAAGGGATTCTCACGCTGTAAGGTTCTCACTATAAGAATAAGGTTCTGAAGTTACTATATTCTGCTTTTTCTAGATGATTCTTTGTGAGCCTCCACTGATTTCTCCAAAGGCTCCATTTAGCTGCTGTGAGAGGGTTCTTTTTTTTTTTTTAATTTGGATTCTTAACTAAATTTTATCTGTAAAGATTTTTATTTCCATAACTTTGATTAAAAAAACAATTTAAGTACTGAGTTACAAACATACTTAAAATATGGAATAGGCTATAAATCTGTGGGTTTAAATGTACAAAAACTGTACTGAATTCCCTGGGATTCTGTGTATTGATCATGCTGACAATATCATAACTTTGATAAAGTGACAGTGATTACAACTTAAACAGGAGGAAATGAAGCTGAAAAATACAGTGGCCCTTTGGACCAGAATGAGTAGATGAACTCTTAAAATTTATTTACTTCCTAAGCCTTTTTCTTATTTCATAAAAAAGGTAAAACATGAAAGGTAGAAATGAATTTAACTGTGAACATCAGTGACATATTGTTCATATTGACAAATATTCTACAGCTAAGTACTGCTACTAAAATTGAAGAATTGAAAGAATATAATAAGAAGTACAGAGAGCGTAGTGGCATCACCTACCTCCAGTATTTTAACTCAGAAGAAATTTAGAATCATATAATTATATCATAGAATCATAGAATAGCTTAGGTTGGAGAGGAGCCTAAAGACCATCTAGTTCCAAACTCTGTCATGAGCAGGGTTGAAAACTGCTACATAAGGCTACACAGGATCCCATCCAGCGTGGTCTTGAATGCCTCCAGTGATGGGGTATCCACAGCTTCTCTTAGGGAGCCTATGCTAATGCCTCACCGCTCTCTGAATAAAAATTTTCTTCGTAACATCTAACCTAAATCACCCATCTTTTACTTTACAGCCATTCCCCTTTGTTCTGTTACTATCAGACCATGTAAAAAGTTGGTCCCTCTCCTGCCTGTAAACTCACATCAAGTACTGGAATGCTGCAATGAGGTTTCCCTGGAGCCTTCTTGTTTCCAAGATAACCAAGTTCAACTCCCTCAACTTTTGTTCTTAGGAGAAGTACTCCAGTCCAGTACTCAGTCATCTTTGTAGCTCTCCTCTGGACCCACTCCAACAACTCTGCATTATTCCTGTTCTGGGGCTCCCAGGCTTGGACACACTACTCCAGGTGGGTCCTCACTAGAGCAGAACAGAGACTATCACCTTCTCTCTGCTGGCTGCTCCTCTTTTGATGCATCCCAGAATACTATTGGCCTTCCAGACTGCAAGCACATACTCCTGGCTCCTGTTCAGCTTTTCATCCATCGGAGCTCTGAAGTCCTTCTCAGCAGGACTGCTCTCAATGAGTTTTTCTACTAGTCTGTATTCCCATCTGGGATTGCCCAGACCCAAATGTAGCACCTTGCACTGGGACATGTTAAATGTTATTAGTTTCTCTTGTGCTCACTTTTCTAGCCTGTGCAGGTCCCTCTGGATGGTGTCCCTTCCTTCTATTGAATCAACTGCACCACTCACCCTAGTGTCATCAGCAAACTTGCTGAGGGTGCACTCAATCCTGCTGTCTATATCATTGATAAATATGTTAAAGAGTATTGGCCCCAAGACAGACCCCTGGGGGTCACCACTTATGACTGGCCTCCACCAGGACAGAGAGCCATTGACAACACTCTGCCTGTGATCATCCAGCCAATTACTTATCCACCAAGTAGTCTAGTCCTCAAATCCGTCTTTCTTATTTAGAGTTAAGAATGTGGTGCGGGACCATGTCAAAGACCTTGCATAAGTCTGAGTAGATGACATCACTTGCCCTTCCTTTGTCCACTGATTCCATCACTCCATCATAGAAGACTAGATCGGTCAGGCATGATCTGCCCTTGGTGAAGCCTTGCTGGCTGCCTTGAATCATCTCCTCATCTCATATGTGCCTTAACATCTCTCCCAGGAGGATCTGCTCCATGATTGTCCCAAGCATAGACACAAGGCTCACCAGCCTATAGTTCCCCAGATCTTCCTTTCTCCCTTTCTTAAAAATGGGAGTTGTGTTTCCCTTTTTCCAGTCATGGGGAACTTTGCCTGACAGCTACAGTTTTTCTAATATGATGGAGAGCTGTTTGGCAACCACATCAGCCAGTTTCTGCAGAACCCTGGGATGATGTGTATTGTCCAGTCCTGTATACTTGTACATGTTCAGCCTCATGAATTGGTCTGAGACTTAATCTGCTCTTACAGTGGGGTGGATTTTGCTACCCCAACCCCTGCTTAGAAGTTTAGGGGTGCAAGAGGTATGGAAAGCCTGACTAGCTATGAAGGCAAAGAATTCATTAAGTACCTCAGCCTTCTCCATGTCTGAGGAGGCCATCACTCCCTTTTCATTTATTAGAGTGGGTACACTCTCCTTTGCCTGTCTCCTTTGCTGAATGCATCTAAGGAAACCCTTGTTGTTTTTCACTCTGCCTTGGCTTTCCTAATCACATCCCTGCACAACCAGACAGCATCCCTATATTCTTCCCAGGCCACCCATCCCTACTTCCACTGCTTATACTTTTTTTTCCTCTCAGACTGACCAGCAGGTCTTTGCTCAGCCTTGCTGGTTTCCTGCCTCATCTGCCTGATTTCTTATTCTGGGGGTGGAGATCTCTTGTGCTCTCAGAAGGACATCCTTAAAGTGCTGCCAGCTCTGTTCTGTTCCTTTGTTCCTAAGGACATTTTCCTAGGAGATCTCATTCAGTAATTCCTTAAACAGCCTGAAGTTCTTTCTCCTGAAGTTCAGGGTCTAGACTCCACTCTTTGCCAGGTCTGCATTCCTCAAGATCACAAACTCAACCAGGGCATGGTTGCTGCAGCCCAGGCTGCCTCTAATGTTAACCTCTTTAATGACCAGAAAGTTATCATTATCATTAATGGATTCTGGGAGTATCCTGAATTGCTTGTAGCTGGCCATGTTGTTTTTCCACCAGGTAACTGTGTGGTTGAAATCCCCTATCACGATGAGAGCCTGAGTACGTGATGCTTCTTGTAGCTGAAGTGAGAAGCCTTGTAGCTTTTTGTCTATAGTGTTACTGTCTGCTTTGTAGCTGTTGTAGTTTCTATGGAAATAAATAGGAAGCATTACTTCTGGAGAGGCCTCTGTAGTGTACCAAGGTTCTGTTGGCAACAGATAGCAACAGAGTACCGACAATTCCTAATAGTTTGTTGGTTAGTATGGAAACAATCAAGCGTGAGATGTTGCTGACACAACTGGGGACTGCAGAAGCAATCGTTAACTTCAAAAGGATTGTGCTTTCTGCTTGATGTGTCTGAAAAGTAACAGCATTTTTTCTTGCATTTGGTTACCAGTTCTCTTCATTGGGGCAAGCAGGGGCTAAAAAAGGGAATGATAAAGTGTGGACTGTTGAGTGTTCAGGCTCTGGCTGTGGAAATGTTAATGTTTATATCTCACTTTTTCTACTGGTTCATATATCTTTGCATGTGGTAAGAGTTACTTGGTAGAAGTTCAACAGAATATAATGGTCTAATGCTTCTTGTGTGAGAAGAAATGAAAGTGAGATGTTGTCATGGTTCTCGTGAGTGATGAGACTTGTAAAAGGAGAGGGAGTGCAATTACTAAATAGTGTTTCAGGCAAAATATCACTGAATTTCTCAATCACTGCTGACTGCTAATCAGTTTGTTGAGTGATTATTAAAATGTTTTGCTTTGATCTACAATGGCTTAGCAGTTTGAGTCCTACCTAAGTGACTCTTTCTGATAAGGAACCACATTACTCTCTCACATATAAGCTCTTAAATCCTTGTTTAAAGAAGAAAAAATTGTGACTCACGATTTTAGTGTTTTACAATTCTCTCCAGTTTTGTTTCTCTCTAAATAACAGTTTGTCATCTTCATCATACTGTAATCATTTCTTTCATTCATAAAGGTTGGAGGAGAGAGTGAGGGATGTCAGATGAAAATGACACTGTTTTTAGGAATCTTTTTAAGATCTTCCTCCATAACGTTTTGATCTACTCTTTTTCTGTGTGACATAGGGCTGTGGTGACAGAAAAAACATCTCTGGGTGTGCAGGTGACCTCATGTTCTCTTCTGGATAGGAAAGTCACCTTCCTTAGATAAGTCAAAGAGAACAAAAGCCGCTAAATTACAATTAGAAAGCTTTTGTAATTTTCTATAAGATTACATACAAAATAGCCAGTGTATTTATGTTTATATCTGTGTTGATTAGAAAATTATGGGTATATGTGTGCATACTGATTACGTTATTATAATGCTAATTAAGCATGGTAACTTCCAGGAAAAAAAAGATGCAAGTGCATTATCTTGCATGTAATTCAATGGTATACCACTGAAATCTGTACTTCATATTTCAGTGCAGCTCTTCAGACACATAGAGGTGATGCATGTGTATAGTCCAATTCAAATTCAGTAGAGCAGAAGCATCATTCCTCATTGCCCTAGTAATCCTTTTGTAAGATTTATCTAACAGTCAGATAAGATCATACAAAAGTTTAACTTGTTTAGTCTGGGGAAAAAAATGCTGGTACATCAAAATGTCAAGGTAACTGATAACACTGAGCTTTCACTTTCTAAAGCAGATTTATTGTTGAAAAGCTTTGTGCAGAAGTCAGGTATGATTTTAACACAATTTTGGTCAAAGTCCCATCTTAAAAACTCTATATCATCTGTATCATTTGTGAAGTGATTCAAAACTGGGAAATTATTTAATACTCCTCAGCAGGTTTATTTAGGCAAAAGTTAAATATGGTTCATTTTTTTATTTTAAGGGAATAACAGCATAAACAAATTAAGATACAAATTAGATAACTTCATGAAGGGGCTTTAGTTTTGAGCTAAGAAGATAAGTTGATAATTTTTTTACTTGACTGTATTCTCTAGTAAAATAGTAAGGAATGCTGTTGTAGGTAATTTGTATAACTATTATTTCTGAGTTGATTTTGTTTTGGATTGATTGTAATTAAGAAACTCAATGCTCTAGTTCAGGTCACGCTGAAATCAGTAAGTGTGTTGCATTTGTGCATGAAGAGAGAAAGCAGTCTCCCACGTGTATTTGTTTTGTTGCTTGTGATGGTGGTTTTGTGTTTGTGGGTTTTTTTAATTTGTTTTCATTGTTTAATTGATTATTTTTTCCTGAATCTAACTAAAATTTCCAAGCACCATAAAGATTCTGTTAAAATACAATTTAAGAAATTGCATGTGGAGAACTGTATCAAGTCCTTATCTGTGTATGAACATCTCTAAGAATGGAACAAGCACTACAAAACCTTTCTTAAAAAGTACAAGGTGTAAGGAAAGCTGAGTTAGTTACACTGCCACCTAATAGCACAGCCAAAGCTATTGTTTGGAATAGTTGGCTTTGCTCATATGCAGGAGCAGTGCCAGTGTTTCCCAGTTTAGTAGGAAACCACTCTAAGCAATGCTAAAATGTTGGTTGGAATTGCAGAGCAATAGATTAATTTCTGTGCAGGGAACTACAATCTGACTCTGCTTGGAAGAGTAACATCTCACTTTAGCAAGATTTATTGCAGCTTCAAGATGAAAATGTTTCTTGATTTTTTTTTCCTCTAAAAAGGATGTGTTGGTCTTGATCAAAGCATTGTCCTAGTGATTAATAGATCAGTTGTGTACGTTTGGTTTTGTACAGGCTTGAAGAAGGTAGGTAGTACTTCCCTGCTTTGGAGTTCTCATCAATCAAAATGGACTATACTTTCCTATATTATTAGTTAGATATAAGCAGAAATTTTTGCTTGTAAGGCCTCTAGGGAATGTGGCTCCATAGTACCAGAGAGAAACTTAAGATCCTAATATCCAATACCTCTGCCTACTTAAAATTCTAATACTTTTTTCATTGTATTGCAACCACTGCCAAATAATTGGCCCACTCTTTTGTCTGATCTTTAAGAAATTTCACCCACAGGACATGTAAACGGCTGTGAGTAGCTTTACATGCAGATGAAATTTGCAGGTTCATTTTAGTTATACATCATTTATGTACGTAATTATATGAAAGCTGTTACCCTTTTAAAGCTGCACGTTATCAAAAAATTAAATGAACTGGAAAAATGTATGAAGACCTAGTTGGCCATGGATGTGCAGTTAATAAACATTAAGAAAGCATCTGTAATGAACATGTATGTTCATGAGAGATAAATAAAAATTCTGTAATTTCACTGCATGATGAATCGTGTCCCCTTCTGTGTATTACTGAGTATTTATAATTTTCTGTTTTTCATAATGACATTTTTACTTATCTTGAATATCTTGAGAAAAACCCAGGTGATTCAGAAGCAGAGAAGTATTTCTTTAATGAATAAGCTCTTTAATTATATTCTTGTTCTGCTATATGCTTTGGATTGTAAAATTGCTGAAGAGAAGAGTAAGTAATTGAATAGCAATTTAAGTGTGAATTTATTAAATCTGTTAGATTTATAAAAGTAATTTGAAAGTACTGCTATATTGGGCACACCAAGTATATAAAAATTTAAAATAGATGCTTGTAAGTGTAGCATAGTTTCTAATGGGAGTTTGTCTTGGTTATAATAGTTACAATGATTGATTTCACATGTCTTGCAAAGCTTATTCAGTAAGTTTCTTTTATCCTAATAGCACTTCAGAGGAAGACCATTTCATTTGAGACTGCTGGGGAATCTCTAGATGTACTAAAAGATTTCATAAACTGATGAAAATTTATAGTAGGAATTCAGATATTGTGGTGCTTCACTTCTAAAGCAAACAATATTTATTCTACTAACTGAGTTGATAAGGCTAGTAATTTCTGTACGCTTTGACCATCCATGTGCATTATGTTTAGTTTTCTGTGTAATGTACTATGCAATATTTTAAATGGTACTTTGGAAAATTAAAGCAAAATGAATTTGTGGAACTTCGGCTTATGTACTGTAAGTAGGCAAATGGAAGTAGACAAAATGGCTATGAGGACTTATATGACCAATAACTAATTTAGTTCATCTGAAGAGATGAACTCTTACCATGTTTTATATGCATTGTAACAGAGTGTGAGAGAAGTTGCCTTAAATGTTGAGAATGAGGTGTTACTGCCTATTCATTTGTTACCCTCCTGCCTCCTTAATAATGGAAGGTAGGATGTCTGTTCAAGGTTTTAATAGTGTGCTAAAATAAGACATAATACATGAAAAGTTCATTCTCTCTTAGTGAAAGCAGGACTGTATAGTTTTTCTTGTACCTCTGGTTTTGTGGCAGTCTCCTCTTCTGTCTCCCACAAAATACCTATGATCTTTCAGACCACATTTCTTATCCCATGAGATTGTTTCACTGCTTGGTCTCTGGACATATGCAAGATTTTGAAATATAGCTTTGTTTTTACGGATTTTCTTTTCCTCTCCACTTGCAAATATCTACTGACTGCAGTTTTAATTAACAGCTCTCATTATTGTTTTGTTACTACTTTTCCCTTTTTTATCATTGTATGACTTTTTTTCCTGATTATTC
The DNA here is from genome assembly GCF_002078875.1 of Numida meleagris. NCBI lineage: Eukaryota > Metazoa > Chordata > Aves > Galliformes > Numididae > Numida > Numida meleagris. The sequence continues at coordinate 92,740,529 of NC_034410.1, read as the reverse complement.
CAGTGTGTGCAAAGTCAATGTTGAGGCTACATATTAGTATTAACATCAGAATAGTTTTGGAGAGCAAAATTAAGATTGTTTGCTAGAGAATGCGTATATACTCCATTGATTAACATTGATGGATCATTAAGATCAAAACAGGCCAAATGAATGTGTTTGAGATTAGCAGAGAGATTGTTTATATAACTAAAATAAGAGTTTGAAAAAATAGTAATCTTGAAATAGTATTCTGGAGATCCACAGATAATTTTGTCCGAGGTGGATGGTCTCAAAATATTAGTATTGGAAGACAGATTTAATATCTGTTTCAAGGTAATAAGAAAAGTGTTTTAGACTACTGCTATCTGTATCACCTTGTGTACTTATCTCTAAGGCCTCTTTGGTATTATCGGCAGCCATTTATGGGAATAAAGTAATAAAACTTTTAGTCTTAAAATATTACTGTTCAGTGAATGCGGAAGTAACTTACACTGTATTTTAAGGATGTGAAGCATTGGAGAATGTAATGAAAGAAAATAAACTTGAACTGGTTTGCTTTATTCAGATTCTGAATTTGTAATGCAAAAGAAAAGCTAGAGAATGTAAAATTGTTGTAACTAAAGTCTACATGATGTCTAATTGGCTACTGCAACAAACACTAAAATGGTGACATGATATTTCCTCCTGTAAAGATATTTATGTACGTATGTATAACAGTGGTGGATAGAGTAACACTTCCCTTACTTTGCTAATAATATTAGAAGCAGGTATCATAACTTCTGTGAAGCGTACTAGTAGCTGACTCTTTGCGAGGCTGAGGCATCAATAGTCAGAGCTGTGTCTCTGATATCCACAGTCCACATACTCTGCTATCACATAAATCATTTGAGATATATGTCCAGTTCCACACCATCTCCTGGACCTGACCTTACTATTAATAAGTTAGCACCAAACTTCATGCATCACCTTGTCTGCTCTCGCATACTGCACACACTCCAGTCACTGACCATTTGTAATTATTTCAATTGAGGCATTGCACAGCTCATTGAACAGACAGTTATTTACTATAGCATATGAGACCTTTAAATGTCCTTGTTTCTATTGTTTTTATGAGGAAAGAACACACAACATGTAGGAATCAGCCAAAGATCATTGATGGCATAAGTAGACGCTACTGCAGATTATTGCCCTAAGGAGTTTAAGGATTCAGAAAAATAGGTTATATGAAATAGACTAGTAAGTTTAGAGCAATTTTTTCAACTCTTGAGGGAATACATTTACTTTCACCGTGTGTAAAGTAAATAACTTACAGTGGGAGAACTTTCTAGAAAACAAGTAATAGAGGCCATCAGAAAAAAAAAGTAAAAATTTATGAACTGGCAAGAGATTGGAGTGGAGTGAAGGCTTGTGGACTTCATTCTGTTTTTTTAAAGTCTTTTCTTTTTTCCTTTTTCACTTTCTCTCTTCATCAAAATCTGGCAGTATTGTAATTCAGGAAAGGAGAAAATTTCAATGAGATATCCATTACTTTTTAATGTGCAGACAGAAATATTACAAACGCTAAAAATGTTTTCATGAAGTGTGACCAAATGTAACAAATAATCTTATAAAGCTAATGCATTTTAGCTGTGAGCACTTAGTCTTAGCAGATAGTGTGAAGTCTAGGGCCAGTAGATTATGGAGTCAAGCAGAGGTTCTTATGAAGACAGATAGATAATATCCTCAGTATATACAAAATATTTAACAGCAGCCCTTTAAATTAATGTCACCATGGTGGTATGCTTGAAGCCAGGCAGGAATCAATGTTAGCGTGGTAGTATTGATACAACAACAACAGCTATGTCTCTTTAGACTGATCAAACAAATCAATTCCAGAAATAAAGATATAGTACAGCGAGGATGACAGTGACTGCATTTCCCTTCTACCAACTACATCATTCATTCTTCAGATCTTACTGAGAATAGTGCTGGGCCACAACTGCTGTGGTAACAGGAAACCTGGGGAAAATGTGGGAAATAATACCAGTGTGCTGTGGTGTAAGAAATAAAATAAAAATGCATCACCAGAACCATTTTAAGAAATGGACTTATTTTTCCCTTATTTCTTATGGTCTTCTTTCTCCCAGAGATTACCTGATTTCCTGGGGTCTCCAAACTATGGAATATAGGAGGGAAAAAAAAAAAAGATTACACTTATCGTTAGTTGTCACTAAAACATGCTGTATTGAAGCGTTTAGTCTAGTATAACTGGTGTTGTTTTCCTTATAGTGCTGGTGTAAGGTAGTGTTCAAACTTGATTCGGTAAACTAGTAGATGAAAAGTCTGAAGAAACTTAATCCAGCTGTCTCTGAAATTCTGGAGCATTGACTTGCAACAATTTTGATACCTGTTGTTTGAATGGCATCCTCTCTTTGTAGTTGTAGAAAAGTTTATCAGATTTATAAGACACACAGATCTGCCCACCGCAACAAACGCATGATGTTCTGAACAAGTTTTTATTTTAAAAGTCCACACTGAATGTAATTTTCCTAGACTGGTAAAATGTTGAATTGAGTGTTCAGAGAAAAAAAATAATAATTTGGAAGACGAAGTGCTGCTGGTGAAATCCTCTTAAATCCAAGAAGAATTTTGGCAGTATGAATTTGCCAGAGTTTGGATTTTCTTTAAAGGAGTTTGAACTGTTGTAGCTATCTTGAGTTGCTGTGTGATTAGACTCCAGGAAGGCACGTTTAGAAAGTGTATACTTAAAATCAGCAGTTCCTTAATGCCTGAACGTCATTGGAGAATTCATGGAGAGTACATTCTGAATAGGGAATTGAGACAGTACTCTCACAAGAGATGGGGAACAGTATACAGCATTAAGAGCTGAACTAAAAGCTTCTGTTGTAAAAACAGAACTGATACTTAGGAAAAAAATACATAGATATAATGTAGCAGCTGAGCTACTTAAGAGATTTTGGTCTTCCCTGAACAATAACTAAAATGGTTTCAGATCCTCAACCCCATGCTTAGTACAGCTTCACACTGTGCTTATATTACCTGACTTGTAGGAGCTAAATACATGGAAAAAATGAATGGAAATTTACTCTACTGTGGTGCTTCTTGTGATCCTACATGTCACTATCATTAGATTAATGTGAATTAAACTAAGTATAGCATAAATGAATAGAAAATGTTGAAGCTAATATCATCATTGTAGAGTTGAGAGGGAGCACTGAATATGTATCAGCTTAACGCACATGAAGCATGTGAAGTTTTGGGGGGTTTCACAACATGTAAAGTTAAAATGGAATGATGTAAGGAAATACTGTAAGCAAATGGTCCATAAAAATTTTGGAAGACAATACTGAAGGAAACTTTGAAAATATTGTGTGATCTTTACATTCTTTCAAAATATGGAATGAGAAATGAATTTGAAAGGACACAAATCAACAAATATAAAGTCAAACATAAAACTGAGCTCTAGAGAATTTAAATATAAGTAATTTTAAAGCACTCCTAGAATGGAAAAACAAAGCTTTTAGTATGGATGTTCACAGTGTGACAAATGCAGCGGATTAAGACCCAAGTAGCATTTAGAATCAGAGGATCATAGAATCATAGAATCAGCTAGGTTGGAAAAGACCTACACGATCATCCAGTCCAACTGGTAGGAACTGGTTGTCTCATTTGATTATCCTCTATTCCCATTTCTCTCCTTCTGATGTTGATAAATAATGGGATATGTTTCAATATATTTTTTTTTTAAGTGGAGAACCATCTTGAGCAACTTAGTGAATTTTACAAGGTATGAACTGAAGCTTAGCTCAATTATCTATAAATCTGTGATATACTTGTGCTCTCTTTTTAAATGTAAGCAAGCAGACAAAATGTGAGTTTACTTAACGTTTTTTAATCATTCTGTTTAAGAAAAAAAGGTTTTGGTGAGAGATGACTGACATATTATCACTTCTCACTGATCAGCTCCCTTGACTTGCCATGCTGACACTTCTGGAATTTTCGCTGTAGGTTTTCTCAAATTAGATGATGATGGAAAAGGACTATTTTAATTTTTTAATACAAACAAATCTATTTTGTATTAATGGTGGGAGAAAGTTCAGCTTAAAAATATTTTGTCTCGATAACATTTTTTAATATATATTTATGGATGTCCCTGAACTCTCTTAATTTACTTCATATATACTGGTAGTCTTGGCTCAAGCTAGAGCATGATAAGACTGAGCCAAAAACACCAGACATACTTCAATACTCTGAGTAACTAATTACTTGTTTTTGTTGTTTCTTTTTGCCTATGAGTGATGTCTAACCAATTTTCAAATGACCAGCTTCGTTAATAGCGTTAGTAAATTCTGCACTTGAGTCAACTTGTTTACATGGAAGAATAACTGTTCCGGTACATGTAATAGGGGTATTAAGCTCAGCTGGATTTTTATAAGGCTATAAGCACAATGCAGTCAAGCAGGACATAGTTTTGAAAGTGTGGTTCTACTATAATTGTTGAACAAAGCATTATTATTCATCTGAAAACAGGTTTTCCCTCAAAAATGGCATAAGTATGGTAGTTATAACTGCAAATGGTGCTCCATTAGTCACATGGGGCTTACATGATCAAGTTAGTCGAAAAGTGATTTTTTTTCTCTTTCCCTTCTCTATTGTATCTAAGTTCTAAATCATACTCTGGAAACTAACTATAAAATAAAACAAAATGAAATAAAATTGGGGGGGGGCAGGGAGGTAGGATGTGAAGTGGTGGTATAAATTGAGGTTGATTCCAAGCATCTGCCACCTCATAGAATCATCATGCAGTGGGTTGGATTGGAAGGGACTTTAAGAATCATCTGTTTCCAAAACCCACTTCCATGGGCAGGGTTTCCACCCACCAGACCAGTTGCTCAGGGTTCCATCCAACCTGGCCTTGAGCCCCTCCAGGGATGGAGCAGCCACAGCTACTCTGGGCAGCCTGTGCCAGATCCTCACCACCCTCTGTGTGAAAAATTTCCTCCTCACATCTAACCTAAATATCCCTTCTTTTAGTTTAAAACCATTCCGCCTTTTTCTGTTGCTCTTAGACTATGTAAAAACTCTGTCTCTCCTGTTTATAAGCTCCCTTTAGGTATGGCAAGGTAACATAGGGGATAGCTCCCCCACCTCTGGGGATAATTCTGAAGTTTTCCCCTGCTGCTGCCTAAAGTGACAGTGTTCTCTGGCTCTTCTCTGTCACTCAGAAGTACCTCCTCTTCCCCCATCAAATCTAGTTTAAAGTTCTACTAATCAGTCCAGACAGCTTGCTTCCCAGAACATTCTCATCCCTCCTGGTCAGTTGCATCCCATTCAATGTCAGTATGCTTAGTCTCTTAAAGGTGCATCCAAGATCGTAGTATCCCAAACCCTGAGTATGATGCCATCCATGCAGCCAGTGATCCATTCTCCTTCTTCTAACAGGGTCCCGGTCTCCAAGAGGGAGGATCGAGGAGTACACTACTTGTGCTCCTAATCCCTTCAACACCTTCCAAGGGAAATAAAGTCCTTTAATATTTTTTTGTCTCCTTGTTGCAGCCTGCTGTGACCCAGCTTGCAGGAGCAGATAGTAACCCTCTGGCTTTACTAGACCCGATAGCCTCTTTTTTGACGTTCAAGGTGTGGGACTCCGATAGACAGCAAACCTCTCTAGAGAGCTTATCCAGTCAGCAAATGGCCTCAGTGCCCTTCAGCAAGGCATACCCAGTTACTAACACTCTTCATGTTTTTTTGGTGGCACTGGATCTGACTTGGGTCGTTGGTTGGATGAACTCAATGTGGTTGTCCCTTCCCAGGTCTCAACTTCTACGTGCACTCGTTCCTCTGTCTAACCCCAGGACACCATTTCTGATGTTTAGGGGTACTTTGAGGGCAAGGAGGACATTCTTCCTTTTGCTCCAAGCAGAGATGATTGTCCAGTTTTCTTCTTCTTGTGTGTTTCTGTGGTCTGTCTCTTCAAGGTTGGAAGCTAGCTCAGCTTCTTCCCTTTGCAGGAACTTACGACAGGGCTGTCAGTCTGCCCATGTCACTGTGCAATACCGTGGATCAATTTCTCTCTCAGATTCCTGATTATTATGCTGCCTGGTGATTTCCTCATGTAACACAGTCGCTGGCTAAAAAGTTCCTTGAGCTGGGTACACTTGCATCTATGACACCCCCCTCTGCCTTCAGGCCCTTGGAAGACTTCCAAATTCAGGAGTTCCCCACAACCAGAAGTCCGTCTGGGTGCATGCATCAACCTGGGATGGTTGTGGCCCCTCAGTCTGGGTTTCTACTTCAGCGTGGTTGTTGTGGTAGGTGGTCACCATGTTTGTTTCAATAGATTGCAGCTTCCTGCTGCTCTCAGGAGAGAGATAGCGGGGTAAGCAGGCTGCCTGCTGCCCTCCTTGCGTGCCCACCTGCACAAACTTAAGTGTATGAAGTGAATTTTATCAACTTTCAAAATCATAGATGCAACAAACTATTTCAAGTTGTGATTTTGAATTATTCCCAGCCATTTTTATTGGCAGTAATATCTGCAACTATTTATCTCAGTTAGGGAGAGAGGGAATTAAGCATTGGTAATACTAAGTAGCAGTAGAATTCTCAGTAGTAGCTAACTAAAAATCTGTGACAAGGGTCTGCTCTCAGAAAGTACACAGGTTTGTACAAACTTGGTCTTCTGAATATGGGCTGGAAACAGAGCAGATAGCTGAAAAGCAAAAAGTATTTAGTAAGGCTATTAACTCTGTTACGCCATAATAGCAGTATTTCTCAGTTACATTTAATTGAGTAGAAAAGTTCTTTTTCTGCATGCCTGCAGATTCTCTGACTTCATGACTGCAGTTCAGGTTTCAAATGTAACTTTGGATGTAGATAGTGAAGCTCATTTCAGTTAATTTAGCAGAATGGGCTGTTTTAGATTACTTTTCACCCGAAGGTAGATGTCTCTGAAAATTTCTGTTATCCAAGAAGGCACACATATGACATAAATGTGGCAGATAAGGTGTGACTGTGCAACATCTAGAAATGACTTGTGCACTCTACTTAGGGGCTCAAAATCATTCAAATCAGTCATTCTAAATGCCATCCTGACATATTGTTGACCATTTGGAAACTATAGGGGCTGAAAATCATGGCAATAGATGGTTGAAATAGGAATTATGGACAATTTCTTTTATATAATCATGTGTTTTTATCAGTATTAAAATAATTCAGCATGGCATTCAATAATAATTGTTCATTTATCTCTACAGCTGATGAACTTTGTCTTTGAATTTTATTTGTCAAATTTAATTTTGTGTTCTAAGTTGTTCAGGATAATGATTTTTTCTTCTGTTTAGTCAAGAGTGTAATGGTACTGCACTATATTCAAATGGTACCAAGCACAAATATAATATGAATTTTTAGCTTTTGTTCATAAGTCACATTTTAAAGTTATTTTATAGGTTGTATTGCTTTTGCTTCCTTTGAGAGTTGGTTTGATGCCCCAACTTTACAAACCAAAATATAAAATGTTCTGCTGTCATTTTCTTGCCTGCACTGATTTTATAATTTCTGAAGAAGTGCCAGTTTTACTGTAAGGGAAATACTATCTTGTCTAAATGCATGTATACAGTACTAGTGCTGAGGAAGGAATGGCATACCATGAACAGGATTGGTGGGAAGGCACAGGATGATAGTGATAGCTAGGCAGTTCTGTAATTTTTCTGCTGAAAGAACTGTTTTTTCTTTCTCAATGTTTGAAACAACAAAATCACCACCGTATGATAAATTGTGGCAGTGGCCTTGAACAATTTATAGCAGCTGCAAAAATTTCATAGTTTTGTTTGTTTTTAAATCCCAGTCTCTTTTTCAGATAATCTCTGCCATTGCTTACATTTCTTATACAGAAGTGTACTCATTGGTATAAATAAACTAAGAATCTTTTAAAATAATTCTTAAATAAGCTTCTGTCTCTGAAAGTCTTACTTTAGGAGCATAGATAATGGAGTAAATGTGGTCAGACAGATGAAAACAATACATGTGTGGATAAGAAATGTACCGTGTCCTTGTGTCTTTGTACTGGGAAATTTATTAATGCTTTTTTTTTTTCGCAGCAGTAGTCTGATTTCTTGGAATAACTCTAAAAAAAGTCATAGGGTTTTGCTTGTAGTTTTCCTGTTCTTTAAAGGGATCTCCATATATCAACAGGATACTTAAACAAAACAAAAGAAGGAGTATCAAGAAAAACTGGCAGAACTGATGTATGCAAACAGTAAAGTAAAACAGTATGAAACTGGACTTAAAGTACTGAGAGTTCATGTAGAAGACTCAAGAAGCTAAATCAGCCAACAGTTCAGTTAGGCCAGAGTAGGGCATACATAGTGTAATATTTTATCAGGAGCAATTGACTAACTGAAAAAGTAATATTATAATTTTTCCATTTAATATATTTATTGGAAATGAATCAAGATTTATGCTCTGAATACAGACAATGATCAGACTAAGCCACTGTTCGTAGTGTTCTCCCTGAAGAGTTCTCTCTGTTTTCTATCATACGTTCTTTCCTACCAATGTGTACATTTCCAGATTTTTGTCAGTGTTATTATATCATTGAGATTGTGACAGAATAATCTTTAAAACGCTATTATATGATGGTAAAATGTTAATACATGTTTCAAAATGTAATTAACTAAGTCTCAACAGTCCTGAAATTATGAAAGAAGTCAATTCTTGCTTGTGTCTCAGAATCAATTACTTTGAACGGGACAGGAGTTATTAATTTAAACTGTTAATGAGAATTAAAGTTTAGTATCTAGAAAACTGTATTGGAAAGAAGCAATACACTTTTGTTAATTAAATGAAATTGTAAATCATTTTTAGCATTTTCTTTAAATTCAGATTTAAGATCCTCATGAATATTTAATTTCATTCTTCTCTCAGAAGAGACATTGTGAAAAGATTAATCTTTGTCTTTAGAGCTGTGTTGCATTCTTCCTTCTGTTCTCTTTTTCTGAAAATAATATGGTTTCAAAGATGCTTTCTTATTCATCTCAGATTAGTTGTTTGTTTTTTTTTTTTTCCTAAATAAAATAGCTTATGAAAATACCTGTCTTTCTTTGATAGTGTGCTTCTCCTTCTCCCCCAGCTTCCTCCTTTGGCCTGGCCATTACAGACAAGGTCTCATTCAGGGAGACAAGGAGATGCCCAAGGGTTTACTCAGGACTGATAACAGCCAAGGTCTTTCTAAAACAGATTAATGACCTCAAATTTGTCTTAAACTGGTGGGCTGAAAGAAATGATAACAGGCAGCCGGTTCAACAGCTGAAGGGCGATTTGAGCATGCACTAAAACCATGACGGAGTCAATCTTCTTACCTCATAAATAGTGAGCTGCCCAAGAGTTCCTTTGAGCTGTCCTGCATGGCAACTCATGTTTGACAGGGTCTCCTATTGAGTAGCAATGATTCTTGAGATATGGTTCCTGAATAAATTTCTTACACCTTGATGACAAGAGATTCCTTGTAAATACACATCCTTGGTAAGTGACTGATTGTTTAAGTTTTGCTAATTTTGCTAAGATTTAATCTTAGATTGTGTTTATATAATCCCTCAGACATAAACCATCAACCAACTCTTAGACTAGGTGTGGGTTCAGCTGCTCCTTACCTCTATGGCTTAAGGTATTTGGAAAACAAGGAGGCCCACTCTAGATACTGTTACTCATAAGGAGGGTGTCCTGGATTAGTGTGTTCAGTCCTATTCTCTGTGCTGTAAATAATTAACTGTACCTTGTTATCTCAAGTTTTAAGTTGCTGTTTTATTTACAATTGAGCTTTGTTGTATCACTATATTATAGGAATAAATGTATTCTTGATTTTCTCCCATGAATGAATTGTAGTTTCTGTCCATGCTGTCTTCCAATAAATTACCAGGTGGCTGGACTTCCTTATTATTGTGCTTCCTTTTGAGGATCAGTTTCCCTGCAGAATTGCATGGAATTCACGTATTCTCACTCTTCTGAATTCATGAGAAGGGTCATAAAGAGGTAAATCACTAGCTGCGTTTTGACACCTATTAAAATCTTCTCTGTAATTGTAGTTATATGCTATTTTGTTAAAAAGGCCTCTCCCTGCCATTCATCTTTGTGTTTTTCTTTCTTGAATAGAAGTAGAGATAAGCATCTTCTTGTCAACCAATATAACCTTTATAAAATAACACAATGTGTAAAAACTCAAGTGAGGATGGACTCAAAATAAGTTATTCTCTCAGGCTGATGAATCGGTGTTTTTTTTTTTTTTCATTGAGATTTTGTTTTCATTTTTTGTGATTGGCTTTCTGATAGTCAAGTACTTCCAAAGACCGGATTGAAGCGAACAGACCTGAAAGAAAGGAATGATAGGGTTGGTAGGAAATTACAGGATGATAGCGGTAGTTGTTTATTGTTTGAAGTTCAAACTCTTGCATGTGTATTTCTGTTGAAAAACTGTAATTGCTCCTCTTTGTCAGTAAAAACTAAAATTTGCATCATAACTTGCTTGGTCCTTAGTCTTAATCTGACTCTTAACTCTGCCTTGCTAAGTAAATAAGGACTTGTTTGTAGATTGATTGCATGTATGGAACTGCTCAGATCTTTACCTACCACAGACTCCAATTTATTTAAAGTCTGAGTAACATATTAAGAATCATCATTCAGTTTCTACTAGACAGGCATGGTATCAGGACAGCCTTAAATAAAAGTCTGGATTAAAAGGACAAAAGGTAGCAGACAGAAAATGAAGTACAAGCAATTCCATTTAAACATAAGAAAATACTTTTTTTCCCCCACTTAATGGTGAAACATTGGCACAGGTTGCTCAGAGATCATATGAAGTCTCCATCCTCAGCAGTTCAAAACCCAGCTGGACCAGGAACTGAGCCACCTGCTGTACCTGATCTTGCCCTGAGCAGGAAGGTAAATCTAGATCTGTTGTGTCTCTTATAAGTGATTTGACAAAACGTAAAGATTTCTTTACAGTTTGAAACTGAGTGGTAGGAACAAAAGGAGAAGACTAAAGGCTGGTGTGATTTTCTTCAGATAGTACAACTTAACTACACTATGTTTGCTGTTAACATACATTGCATAAAAGAATTACTTAACAGGCAGTGTCTTTAATGCACGACAAAAGCAGTTTGTTGTTTTCTCTGTTTCATTGCCAGGAAACTGTCCTGTGTATTGGGGTGAAATGTGCCATCTAATTATTTGTATTCATAAGCTCAAAGGAATATGGAGATCTCTGTCTTCTGGCTCTTTTTGTTATTATCTTTTATTTTATATTTTTTTATTCTCCATATTATTTTTCACAATCCCTCATAGGAGATCATTTATATAGCTGTTGCCTAGCCTAGGAGGTTTTGAAGGGATTTTTGACATGCAGTTAATACTCAAATCTGATGTATGCAGATTAATACAGTGATCTGTGGTGCTGTCAGATTTTCTCATTACATTATGTACTACTTCAGAAATGCTCTGATGGTCCAGTAGCTCATGTATGGAGTGAGGGTGATTCCAAAATCTGTCCTCAATGAGTTAATAGTAAATTCTTCCATTACAAGGATAAAGGAGTTCATTTTATCTTTTGATTTATTGTTTAGTGAAATAAATTCTGCAATGTGTGGTAGCAATATGTAGCACCTAATTTTTGTATGTGAAATTGTGTATATACAGCTCTAGATATTGCTGGAAATAGCAATATGATCTTGTTTCCAACAAAATGCCAGTGAAAAATGTCCACAAATATAATATCTTCCTTTACAGTGGACTACATTATCCTTTTTTTTCTGTTTGTAAATTGTAGTTGTACATGTATGTACTTATTTTTTATGAGTTCAGAAAACTATTTTTCTTCTGAGAGATGATCTTCTAAAGATTTGTATAAAATATTTCATGTTATATAGAAACTAAATTTTACATGCTGAGCAAAATATAAGAAATATTAGCTATTTCTGAACAGTATATTTTCTCCCCAAAACAACATTTTGTGGAATTGGTTAGAAATGAAGAGAATTTTGTTGAAAAATGCTTTCCAATCAGTAAACAAAATTGGAAAAACAGTGCTATTTTATAACAGTTCTGGAGTGTTTCAGGGTACATTTTCATTCCTTAATTTTATTCTGTTGCCCTGAATTCTTATTTGGTCTCTGATGCCTTATGATCTCCCTTACTAATGCATAAATAATTGGTACATTTTATTCTTACAGTCATTTTAAAAAAATGTATTTACATTGTTCCAAAAGATTTTTAACTATTTTGTTTTCAATTTAACAAGAAAAAAGTTAAGTATGAAGATGTCAAGAGTAATGTTAAGCCTATCTTGGTATTCCTGATAGTAATCTGCAGTTCAGGATGCAGTGAGATTTGTGCTTCGCAGGAGTTGCTGAACTGATATCATAGAATCACAGGATGGTTTGGGTTGGAAGGGACCTTTAAGATCACCTAGTTCCAACCCCTTGCTATAGGCAGGGACACCTCCCCCTAAACCAGGTTGCTCATAGCCCCATCCAGCCTGGCTTTGATTGCTTCCAGGTAGTGGGCATCCACAACCTCACTGAGCAACCTGTCCATAAGTCTTTCAAAGGCGGAAAATATGCTTGATGCCATCTTGACTGTATTTAATCTCACTGAAGCGTGGGGCTCTACATTTAATTTGAAAAGCAACAAATGGAATGGTGTGGAAAAGAAGAGAAAGTACATCACAGTGTTAGGGCAGAACTTACAAAATAAGAGGCAACGGGACAGGGTTAATACTATGAATGGAAAATGAGATCTAAAATCTTGCTTTAGCAATCCTAGATTATCAGATGTATGTGTTCTTATGACAGTTAGGAACAGACTAATCTGCAAGCTGTGTTCTTCAAGGAGTACTTGAACTGCCTCACTGTCTGAGGGAGGGACAGTACAGCATGGCATTAGCAATGTTTGTGAAGGAGGAGTTCATGAACAGTATCAGTGACAAATTCCTGAGCCAATGAGGAGACGTGAATCTCTGCTGAGCCTCATACTCGCTAACAAGGAGGGGCTCATTGGGGACATATGGCCAAAGGTCATCTTGGCTTCAGTGACCATGAGATGGTGGAGATCAGTATCCTGAGGAGAAGAAGGCAAAAACCAAAAGATCCAAAAACCAAACTGAGGGAGAGCAAGCTTTAGACTCTTCAAAGATCTGTTTGCCAGAGTGCCATGGGACAAGGTCCTGAGGAGGAGAAGGGCCCATGAGAACTAGTTCATACTGAAGGATCACCTCCTCCAAGCTTGAGAGGGATACATTCTAACGAAGGGGAAGTCAGACAAAAATGTCAGGGGAAATGTGTGGAATAACGAGGTGCTCCTAGCTAAACTCACATACAAGAAGGAAATATGTGGAAGGTGGAAGCAGTGATGGGTTACTTGAGAGGAATATAGAGATACTGCCCAAGCATGCAAAGAAGCAATTAGGAAAGCCAAAGTTGAAATGGAATTGAATCTGGCAAGAGGATATCAAAGGGAACAAGCAGGGATTCTGTAAGTATGTAGGTACCAAAAGAGAAACTAAGCAGAATACGAGTGTACTGCTGAATGATGCAGGGACTGGATAATACAGGAGATTAGAGAAGGCTGAGGTTCTCAATTTCTTCTTTGCCTCGGTCTTTACTACCACGATCGGCTTACAGGAACCCCTGGTCACCTATAATGGAGAGCATTCTGGAGCAAGGAAGATGCATCTTTGGTAGAAGAGGATCAAGTAAGGGAATATAGAAGCAATCGGGGCATAAATAAGTCCATGGACCCTGATGGAATGCACCCACAAGTGCTGAGCAAGCTAGCTGTTGTCATTGCAAGACTATGTCTGTAAACAGTCATGACAGTTGGGAGAGATACCTGAGAACTGGGGGAAATCAGATGGCACTCCTATCTTCGAGAAGTGCAGGAAAGAGGAAACAGGGAGCTGCAGATCTGTCAGCCTTGAGCAGATGGTGGAGGAAATATTTCTGGAAAAATTTCTAGACATGTGAAGGACAAGGAGGTCATCAGGAGTAGTCAGCATAGATTCACCATGCCTGAGCAACCTGCAGATACCCTTCTAAGATGAAATGGCTGCTATGGTAGACAAGACAAGAGCAGTGAATAATATTTACCTACACTTCAGTAAGACATGTGATACTGTCTCCCTTAAGATCCTCACAGAGAAGCTGGAGAACTATGGGCTTGATAGATGGACAATGAGGTGAACTGAAAAATGTCTGAACAGTGAAAGAAAATCTAGTTTGAGGGCAGTAATTCCTGGTATACAGCAGGAATCAGTAATATAATTTTCTCTAATGATCTGGGTGATGGGGCAAAGTGAACACTCAGGAAGGTTAGTAAAGATGCAAAACTGGGAAGGTGTGGCCATTAACTCTAGAGGGTCATGCTGCCATCCAGAGGGAACCTGTAAAGGCTGAAGAAATGTGCACAGGAACCTCAAAGAACAAAAAGGCAATATATAAAGTTCTACATCAGGGGAGGAACAATCCCATGCATCAATGCTTGCTGGGACCAACGAGTTGGAAAGCATATTTTTGGAAAGAACTTGGACACCAAGTTGACATGAATAAGTTATGTGCTTTTGTGGCAAAGATGGCTAATAGTATGTTGTGCTTCATCAGGAGGAGTGTTGCCAGCAGACTGAGATAAGTGATCTTTCCCCTCTGCTCAGCACTAATGAGGCCAAATCTGAAGTACTGAGTCCAGTTCTGGACTCCCTGGTACAAGAAAAACATGAACATACTGGAAAGAATCTAGAAAAGGAAAGGCTGAGGGAGCTAAGACTGTTCAGCCTGGAGAATTCACATAGTGTATGTATGTTGATGCATAGAAAGAAATTTGTGGAAGGAGAATTTAAAGAAAATGGACCCCCACAAGTTACAGTGGTGTCCACTGACAGGGAAAGAGGCAATAGGCACAAACTGAGACCAAGGAGACTGCGACTTGAGAAAACACTTTTCTTTTTACTGTGTGAATAACCTGAGCACTGGTACAGGTTGTGTAGAGAGATTATGGAGTCTCCTTCCTTGGGGGTATTCAAAAGCCATCTGAACATTGTACTGGGCAACTGGTTCTAGTTGAGCAGAGGATTTGAACCAGGTGACCTCCAGTGGTGTCTTACAATCTCAGCCATTCTTTCTGTGAAGGCAAACTCTAAGATAGCTAGAACCAGGACCAGAACATAAAACAGTTATCTGTTTTACAAGGTCTTTTGAGTATTTCAGAAGTACTAGGAAAGAATCATCTGGCAAAAATGAAGAGCTATACTACAAAGAAGTCACAGTTCTGAAGTTTAGTTTTGTGGGTGGTAAAATGTTTCTCTTAAATTAGCTTCTTAGCTAAATGTCCTCAGAAGGGCAAAACAGAGGGAAAGAGCAGTTTTATCTAGATGGCAGTCCAAAAGGAATGTGAGAATGAATTGGTTAGAAGCACCTGCTCCAACTTGGGGAGGAGGAATCCATCAATTATAGTATCATTCTCGATGACATGTTAATTTTGTGAGTATTGGTGTCTGAACCAAAGCCTATGTATGCACTGACAGGATGATTTTCACAAAGAAATAATTTGAGAAAAGAGTGGATTAGATGAGAGAAACTTACTTATTCATCACGGAACCGGGCTAAACGCCCGTAAACCTTTGACAATATATTATACAGGAATTTCATTGATGGGTTTTATACTATTGTTAGTTGAAGACTAGAGTACTCAGTTTTGTACTTTCAACCATTTCTTTTCAAATGCTTTTCACAGCTCCTTGTGCTTAAAAAACTGCAATCATTAAAAATGATTTGTTACTTTTCACTTTGAAGATAAGCAATTTGTCTTGGTGTTTAGTTTGATCACTTGAAAATTTCAAGAAAAAGCCTTTTAACCTTTCACTGAAAAGCAGAGTGAAACTTTCAACATCATGACTGTTTCCTTTTCTAGCTGTATTTGCCCGGTTTTGATCTAAATTCTGCTCCTTATTGGTATAAAGATCCTCATTTTTTTTTCTCTTCTACACACTTTTTTCACTCTGTCCTGATGCTTTTGTAGTTTTTTTGTTAAAACAGTGTGTTTATTTTAATTTCTCTTAAGTGATAATCCTTTCCCTTGATTGACTGGCAGTGCTGTGCCTGAGGCACCAGGGTGCAGTTAACCTTATTGGCTGCCAGGGCACACTGCTCTCTCATATTCAACATGCTGTCAACCAGAATGCCCAGATCCCTTCCTGCAGTAGTACTTTTCAGCATCTCAGTGCAGCCACAGCAAGTTTGCAGATGACACCCAGTCATCAGCAAGTCAGCAGTGCCCAAAGGATGAGATGCCGCCCAGAGATACCCAGACAGGCTTGAGCAGTGGGCCCACGTGAACCTCATAAAGTTCAACAAAGCTAAGTGTAAGGGCTTGCACCTGGGTCATAGCAACCTCCCACTACCAGTACAAGCTGGGAGAGGTAAGGATGGACCACAGCCCTGCTGGAAAGGGCTTGGGAGTACTGGTTGATGGCAAGCTGGACATAAGCTAGCAATGTGCCCTCACAGCCTAGAAAGCCAACCACATCCTGGGCTGCATCAAAAGAAATGTGGCCAGCAGGGTGGGGAAGGTGATCCTGCCCTTCTACTCTGTGCTGGTGAACCTCACCTGGAGTACTGTGTTAAGGTGTGGAGTCCTCAGTACAGGAAAGATGTGGACCTGTTGAAGTGCATCCAGAGGAAGGCCACAAAAATGAGCCAAGTGGTGGAACACCTCTCTTACAAGGTCAGGATGAGAGAGTAGGGGCTATTCAGCCTGGAGAACAGAAGGCTGCAGGGAGACTTGAGAGTGGCCATTTAGTATCTGAAGTGGAGCTGTAAGAAAGAAGGGGACAGACTCTTTAGCAGGGTCTGTTATGACAGGACAAAGGGAAATGGTTTCAAACTAAAAGAGGGGAGATTTAGATTGGATATACAGAAGAAGTTTTTTTACCATAAGAGTGATGAGGCACTGGTGCAGATTGCCCAGAGAGGTGGTGGAAGTTCTGACCCTGTAGACGTTCAAAGTCAGGTTGGACCAGGCTCTGAGCAACCTGATCTAGCTGTAGGTGTTCCTGTTCATTGCAGGAAAGTTGGACTAGGTGACCTTTAAGGGTTCCTTCCAACTCAAACAGTTCTGTGATTCTATGATCTCAGCCCCTGGTCTGTATATAGATCCAGAGCTGCCCCATCTGAGGTATAGAATCCAGCATTTGCTCTTATTAAACCTCATGTGTTTGGTGATTAGCCAGCCCTGCAATTTGTCAAGATCTCTTTGAAAGGCTTCTCTATTCTTGAAGGAGTCAATAGCTTCTCCCAGATCAAAATATAACCTGTTTCAGATGGAATATCTGGTTGTTCTCCTACACACTTCCCAGCATGGCAGGTCGTGTTCTAAGCCATTTGTGTGGTAATACTGTTTAGAAGATTGTTGTTTGTGGTGGTGGTATTTTTTTTTTTTTTTTTAAGAGAATCATCTGTAATGTATCAAATGTTCTGATAGACACAATTCCCTCTTTAAAAGAGGCACAGATCCAAGGTCCTGACTATTTGCAGTGATTAAGACCAGCGACTCAGATTTTAACAGATATTGAACCAAGCTCTTCCCTTTGATTGTGGCGAGATTGTACAATTTGAACAGATGGCAGAATTTGCCTTGTGTTACTCCAGCCTTGTTCCGAATTGGGTGATTATGTTCTATGTAATTGTATTTCCCCTCTATTTTCAGTTCAGCTCAATATTCATTATTTCTTTACCTTTCTACTCAGCCTTTGTATGTAAGGAGTCTGTAATTCTATTGTATGGCTTGTATGGATAATACTTTTATAGAGTTAGAACAGTGTTTTTATTTATAGCAATGCAGCATACTCATTCATATTATACTAAGAATCTGTTTGCACACAACAGAAGAAAACAGTGCAGTCTTGAAGGTCTTAGAGTCCAGTTACTTCATTACACTTCTAAAATAATAAAGCCTGTTTGGGATCTCTGTTTATGTAATGTCAAACATGTCATCACTGAAACAGCCACTTAGTTTCTGAATTTTTGTATTCCCACAAAGGTACACAAAGATCTCAGATTTTTTTTTTTTTTTTTGCCTGAAAGTTTGTAGTTCTAATTATTATTTAAGAGATTTAGAATCTTTCACATTATAGTACATATCAACTTTTCAGTTTCTGCCTATTTATACTTTTAAAATTCTTCATACCCTCTTAACATCATCCCTTACTGTAAATCATGGAGTAGGCACCTTACCAAATGTTCAAGTTTAACTTTTGTATTTAGTTGATGTAATCAACATCTGTATCATTCTGCATGGGATTTCACAGAGATATTGAGAGAGGCTGCATTCCATTCCTTGCAGCTGAAGAGTCACTGTAGTCTTCTTTACTGCGACTAAACCATTTAGCTGGGATGTGTTTTGTTATTAGGAACTATGCTAAGATGGCTCATTTTTGTGGATTTTGCTCACAATAAACCTATAATGACAGATCCTTGCAGATAAAATAATGTTATTCCAGTGTGAATACAACTCACAGGAAATGATGCAGGCATGCTTTGAAGGAAACAAGCTATTTGGTGTATTTTGCACTTCCTGTGTACATTATGTGTAGGAGGAACAGTACAGTGAAAACTGATAAAGAGGGAACTGATTGACTTCTCCCTCCACCACTATGCTAACTGCTGTGGCTAGTGTCACTAGTTACTGTTAGTAGCATTCATGTAGACTGGGTCAGGCTGATGAATCACCCTGCTAATTCTTGGGAAGTAATTTGAGAAATGAAGACAAGCACGTATGACCTTTTAAGCTGAACTTTTGTCTATTACACGTAGATGTGAAATGTGAGGGCTTCAAAGTGGTTACCCTTGGTTGGGTTTGTGCTGTCTCCAGTTTGAGCTGGTAAATTCTGTACCACACTGATGTGTTGAACATTTTTGTGAATTTTCTTTGTTTTAAGTCTAGGTTGCCCGTACTTACTGTATTTGTTTTCCTTTCTTTTCTCAAAAAAGTACTAAATAGTCCAAACTCTCTCCCATTCAAAAGCTTCCTTGTTACTGTTTTTGATTCTAGAAAACAAGAAGAGTTATTGTCTCTTTATTACCACCACTGGTGATCCTGTTTTTTAAAATCTCTTGTAGAAAATTGCTGCCTTCATAATGTTACTAGCATTCCTGTCACTCTTATTTCTGCCAAGCACTGGTGATGAACCTTACCAAGATTTAGTTCCCATATGAAAACAGTGAGTTGTGGACTAGTTCACAACGCAACGAGAGAAAGACACTACTACCTCTGTGCAAAAGTGACCCATATAGTTAATACATAATCAACTCCTCCCCTAACCCACCTTCCCCCCATCCCCAGTTTCTGTGCATATATTCAAGTTTGGTCAAGATGTAAAAATGAGAGTGCACTTCACTTGGAAATGAAGCCTGATAAAACTGCACTATCTAATGGAAGATTTAAAGAATTCTGTGTGCTTTCTGCTTGTAGGCAGAATAATTTCAAAGATCAACAACAAGGAAATTATGTTTATTCTTTGTGTTCTAAATAGGCCTAAAAGCTAGTGCTCCTTATCCTGAATTACGTACATTGAACACAACCATCAGTTTCACTTCACACCCACTTTTAAGCACTCTGTTAAATTCAGTTCTGGTATATTTATGTCTTATTTTTTTGTAATTGAGTATGATTTCACAAATAATTTGAATAGCAATCCCTAGATTTCCTCTAGGCATTGTGTCTTTTCCTTTTTTCCAAACAGTGAACCAAAAGCCTATTTTATCTCATTCTGACTATGCACAATCAGCTTCAATTAATTCTATTTAGGAAGCGTGTAACTTGCAACACCTGCAGCAGAAGAGGCTGAGCTCACTCAAAGAAGATAAAGAAATAAATAAGTGAATATACTCTGAACTGATGATCTAACATTATCATAGGTGGTTTTTTTTCCTTTTTTTTTTCCTTTTTTTTAAAATTTATTTATTTTTTGGTTGTTCTATAGTGTCTAGGTTATATATGGATTTGGGTTTTCTTTTTCAGTTAATCTTTAAGATCAGTTCCTATGATTTAGTGCAACAGCCAAACTGACAGGATATTGCTGTGGATATTGTTACGAAAGCTGATAATACTATCAACTGACAGGAGTCAGATACCAATATAGAAAAATATTGTTGGGGGCCCAATCTATCTACTGTTATAGAAAAAAATGTTGGGGACCCCAGACCTGGATGCAGAACTCCAGATGAGACCTCTCAAGGGCAGAGTAGAGGGGGATAACCATCTCCCTCTCCCTGCTGGCAACCCCTCTTATTAGCCAAGCATACAGTTGGCCTTCCAGGCTGCAAGAGCATACTGCTGGCTCACGTCCAGGTATTTGTCCACTAGCACCCCCAAGTCCTCTGCAGGACAGCTCTCAAGCAGTTCTCCCACTCTGTACACATATCTGGGATTGCCCCAGCCCAAGTGCAACACCTTGCACTTGGCCTTGTTGAACCTCATTTGATTAACATGGGCCCATTTTTCAAGCCTGTCCAGGTCCCTTTGCATGGCATCCCTCCCTTCTGTTGTGTCAACTGCACAACTCAGTTCAGTGTCATCAGCAAACTTGCTGAGGGTATGCTCAATCCCACGGTGTCATTGATAAAGATGTTAAAGAACGCTGGTCTCAAGACACACCCCTGGGGGACACCGCTTGTGACTGACCTCCACCTGGACATAAAGTCATTGACAACAACCCCCTGGCTGTGATTGTCCAACCAATTATTTATCCACTGAATAGTCCACTCTTCAAATCCATTTTTCTAATTTAGAGATAAAGATGTGGTGTGGGACCATGTCAAAAGCACTGAAGAAGTCCAGTAGAGAAAATCAGTTACCCTTCCTTTGTCCATTGATGCTGTCACTCCTCCTTCAAGTTTTTAGAGTTGTGAAAATAGGAAACACTAATAAAATGTGAGAAACCTGTAGTATTAACAAAATTAACAGTGTGTAGTAACCTAGGGAAGATCTTGTCATATTTCATTAATCCTTAGTTTAAAATCAATACAAAACTAATTAAAAATACATAACCAGAAGACTTTGCTCAACTCTCTTGAAGCTGATCAGCCTTGATCTCGAGGTGCTTTTCTCACTTTGAACACTAAATATGTCTATCTGTTTAACCATGGGTTTCTTTCTATAGTGATAAAGGCAGTGTTATTTTGGAGCACACTAGTTACATTCTGATCAAGTTAAATGGAAGGATAGCTTTGTGAAAGAGGAGCATAGGTTATCTTTTAGCATGTGATAATTTCATGTAAATGCTTCACAGGGGGATTGGAAACAACAAGATTTCAGATACTCCAATTTTACACTTAAATGGATGATGTATATCAGTTTCTAACAGCATGTAAGAGCAGATAATTTGATAAAGCAACCTATGTGCTGACATTTGCTGCTTGTTTTGAGGCAATCAAGTGTTAACTGTTCTTATGCAAAAGAAAAAAGAGGGATGAGGGAATCTAGAGACTGGAATTAGAATCCAGACTGAATCCAGACATAGATAATCTACTTGTACTTTCAGAGGAGTACAGATTAAAGGCAAAAATATGTGATCACACCATAACTCTTTGGAGGTATGTCAAGTCCTATTTTTCATACAATTATTCATACTGTCAATTAAATTTTAAAATGAAACCTGGGGAAATAAATGTCTAAACAAATCAGTATTGAGATTTGAGATGTAGTATTATTGAAAATGGACATGTGGTACTGGTCATAGTGGCATCTCTTGGAAATGCTTTTACATTATCTTGGACAAAAATGACATGGAATCATAGAGTCATAGAATCGCTTGGGTTGAAAAGGACCTCAAAGATCATCTAGTTTCAACCCCTCTGCCATGGACAGGGTCGCCAACCACTAGACCAGGCTGCCCAGAGCCACATCTAGCCTGGCCTTGAATGCCTCCAGGAAAGGGGCATCCACAACCTCCTTGGGCAACCTGTTCCAGTGCGTCACCACCCTCTGTGAAACACTTCCTCCTAATATCTAACCTGAACCTCCCCTGTCTCAGCTTAAAACCATTTCCCCTTGTCCTGTCGCTATCCACCCTCACAAACAATCGATCCCCCTCCTGTTTATACGCTCCCTTCAAGTATTGGAAGGCCACAATGAGGTCTCCCTGGAGCCTTCTCTTCTCCAAACTAAACAAGCCCAGTTCCCTCAACCTTTCTTTGTAGGAGAGGTGCTCCAGCCCTCTGATCATCTTAGTGGCCCTCCTCTGGACCTGTTCCAAGAGCATATTGTTAATCACTGTGAAATAATGCAGAATATCAATCACTGTATCCTTTTGCCCCTTTTATTTAGAATTCAATCAGAATGTTTTATGAGTATCTTGATGCTCATTGCAAAGTTCCTGAATCAGAACTGTTTCTGAACCATAATATCAACGGTGTCATTAAAAGCTTTAAAATCTTAAGTTATTCAGTGTTACCGTTGTGGATATGAATACACGTGATTATACTCTGAATTATTTTTGGAAATATAAATGCAGGCTTTTGACTCCATGGTCTATGCCTTTTAGAAATGTAATTGCCAAGTTACATTTGCTTCTCCTTTTGAGACTGCTCTCTTTTCTTGAGAGCAAAAATACATGGCTCTGTCCATCAACTCTTCCTTAAAAGTACACAAAGGCACGGGACACAGGAATGTGCTCAAACTTAGAACATTATTGATGAAGCCTTTACAAAAGTTCTGTTCATACATCAGTTGTTTATTTGTCAAAAACATAAAAAAATAAATTCATCCACTATCAGTTTTCATTGCAGAGGTTTCATAGGGCTCAAACTGCAGTTCTGGAATGAAAGTTAGATATACAACGTGTTTCTAAACTATCTCTGTTTATATTGCTTTTCAAGTCTAGTGACATGTAATTAACTTACAGTGGCACACAAACTGGAGAAATACATTAAGATAAAGAAACGTCCTTGTTTGTGATTAGAAAGAAAGTTGTATATAATATCTTGTTGTTCAAATGGCATTTGTGAGTATCAATACTACTCTTTGAAGTTAAACATTTTAAAAAGTAACACATGTACACACGTAGAGGACAGCTTCAAAAATCATTTTTTGTTACTTGGCCTTTATTGCATTGTAACATCAAGGTAGAAACATGCTTAGAGTATTTAAAAATCAGTGGTTTTTTTTCAGCTTGATGGTTTGCTACGTTAGATTCTAAAGCTACAACAGTGCCTGGATAAGCAGACAGATGCAAAACAAAATCTGCAATTCCAGTTTAGGCATTTGAAAGCATGTAAATCACACTAACAGCTGGGTTTAGTTAGATTAAGTGAAGATGCACTATGCATTGATTAGATTTACAGTTTATAACAGTACTTAGAGTGAAATAACTATTATTATTTTGTTTTGCTATTCTGCACCTGTATTTCAAATCTTAAATACTGTTTCTAGAATTTTGTTGACAGCATTAAAACAAATTACAAGCAGTGATGGTGTTGAAACGGAAAAAAAAATGTAGGTCCCAGGAAAGGAACTTTATGAGGAACAAGTAATTATGCTGTGTATATGCATGTTGTGCCTGCAGATTCTGTGCCTGATGGTTTTGGAGAAAATGAAAGATATTTGATGTAGATTGTCCATTGCACGACAATAGAAAAGACTGATTGAGAGGAAGTTGGCATGGAAAATGGTGATTGAAAAGTCTGATCCTTTAAAATGTATCTCTTTCTGACAACCCAGATAATGTGTTTGCTGTTCAGTACAACCTCACAGAAATCTTAGGCTCAATGAGGAGCAATGACCAGTTGGTTACATGTCGTCATGTCTTGACATAGAATCACAGAATCATAGCTTGTGTTGGAAGGGACCCCAAAGATCATCAAGTTCCAACCCCCTTGCCACAGGCAGGGCCACCAACCTCCAGATTTGGTACTAGACCAGGCTGCCCAGGGCCCCATCCAACCTGGTCTTGAACACCTCCAGGGATGGAGCATCCACAGCCTCTCTGGACAGCCTCACTGCTTCATATTAAGAACTTCCCCCTGACATCCAATGTAAACCTTCCTGCCTTGAGCTTAAAACCATTCCCCCTTGTCCTATCACTGTCTACCCTTGTAAAAAGTCTGTCCCCCTCCTTTTTATAATCCTCTTTTAAATACTGGAAGGCTGGAATGAGGTCTCCTCACAGCCTTCTCTTCTCCAGGCTGAACAAGCCCAGCTCCCTCAGCCTGTCTCTTGTGCTCTCAGAAAAGCATCCTTAAAGAGTAGCCAGGTGACAACATGTGATGTGACAGCACTTGGCGTGATGACACGGGATGTCATATCATGTGATTCACCAATTCAAGAAAAGGAATATAATTAAATTATGTATTATAATTTTTACACACTATAAATATGTAATAAATCCCACATATATTACAAATTATATTTATTGTAATATTTATAAATTTTACATACTATATGTCAGAATATTTTAAGGATTCAAAAAATATCTCAGACTTTTTCAAACTCTTGAGGATTTTTGACTAGCATAGGGATTTTTTAACACCCAAGATGCAAATTTGAGTGATGTGTTATTGAGTATCAATAGAGTAGCCAGAATCAGAGTATTCTAGTATTCAGAGTATTAACTAGGATTTTAAGTTGGATCTTGAAAGTGCTCATTACCTTCTTCCTTTTAGTCTTAGTGTTTTAAGATTAGAATTAATAGTATTATAGGTATTAGTATTTTAAGATTAGACAGTATTTTAAGGTAAGCATTACCTAGAAAAACATCCTTCATCTTCTCAGTAAAAATGTGAATCAGAACATTTATGAGAAAGTTGCATTTTGACACCAGAACACTTTCATCATATATTGAAAGCACTGTTTTAAAGACTGGTTCCCTTAGATTATGTGAGTGCTACTACTCTGGTTTACCATTCTGATGATTAGATTAGCATTTGGGATTGCCATTCTCTGCCACTGACTTTGCAGTAGAGCTTGGATCAAGCAATTCTTCTCTGGACGTGTTCTTCCCCTTCCACATTTTCTCTTTTTCTTTTTAGTTTCTTGTCTTTATACTATGAAATACTCCTCATTCTCCACTCGATAATATCTAGAACAGCTGAGGTTTAAATTCAACTGTAATTCCCATTATGAAAAGTTAAATCTTGATTCTGTTCAAGGTGTATAACAAAGTATTTTACTTGAATGGGGTAAATCTTGTGCCATTGCTGTATGTGGGCAATTTGGAGACAATGGGCAAAAAGAGTCAAACTTTTAACAAAATCATAGCATATCTTGCTTTTTATCTTGATTAGTATACTTACACAATGTAAGAATACGAACAGCTTATACGTGTAAATCTTCAACCAATCTAGCACATTTCAGGTGTTTATGCTCCTTCTAACTTATCCTCTGGCTTTACAGTATGGCTTATCTTAGTATTATCTATGTAAGGTGGACTTCAGTTAGCGAGGAGACCCACTGTATTTTGATACCAAATTTTCCATGGATTTAAGAGGAATAAATGTCAGCTTGATAATATTAGAAAATTAAATAGGGGCTCAGTTTCTCTCTATGGCTAAATTTTATGTTCTTTCTTTGCTACAACTCTGCTCACCTGATTGAAAAAATAATCTACTCAAAATTTAGATTTGTTTTTCACTGATAGAAGGTAGAAACCTTCCCTGTAATACTAATGAAGCTATGTATCAATAATTTGTGGTGCCATATAGTCTTACTAACTTTCCAAAGTACTTTGATTCACAGGGAAGGGCAATAACAATAGCTAACCATTTTTTCTATTAAATAAAGTAAAGTAAATCATAAATATATTATTTGTATCCTTCAGGAATCTGCTTTGTGATCCTGTTGTTCAAATGACTTATCTCAGCAAGGTCAGAGAGGAGGCTGTGTATCCCTCCAGGCATTTTATCTCATTTTAGAATGGATGCTGATAATAAATCATCCAGAGACACTTTTATGCCCATTTTCTCATTAAGGCACTGTTCTGCCAACTAGCCCATTTTTTAATAGCCAGCCATTTATATATTTTTAAGCGTGTTCTAAAATATTTTTCTTCCTTGAGCTCAGGGTCAGAGTCCATGAAATGCACCTGCAATCACTGACTGGTATGCTGCTTCATCTGGGAGATAACTGAACTTCAGGATAATTTACTGTTAGTATTTGATGTACTCTTATAGTAGAGCGTTGCTCCTGTATCTTTGCATATTTTAGTTTCAGCTTTTGAAGTCCTGCCCATACAGGTGTTTGAATAGTGTTATGTTTAACGTGGACCATACAAAAGTGGTTCAACTTCCTGTATTCCACAATCTTTTTATTCCTGCTTATGTCTAATAAGCGTTGTTAACAAATTTATTTTTGTTTATTTCTTTTTCCTTTTTTTTTTTTAATACACTTTTTCCAGCTTTGTTGAGAGAATTGGTTGGGAAGAGTCCATAAAGTAAAAGACTTTATGGTCTGTGAACCAAGTTCTTTGCGTCAGAAAAGAATTAAAATAAAAATCAGATTTAGTCAAGCCTCATGAAAGAATGGTCAGGTTGTACTTTAAATCTTAATTACTTTTTCTAAAATATAACAAAATGATTTGAAATCATGGTTGCAGTGATGCTGCGCTTACATTAGCATTACTAACACTATTCTAATTATTACTCATCTCCATTTCTTTTATTATTTCATTATCTTTTATGCATCAAAGTGTTTTCATATTTATTGTTAGCAGAATTGCATGGAGAGAAGACACTTCAGAACCTTATGGGTTTGAACCCTTTGATATGCTTTCTTGCACTATAAGACAACACAATGTTCAAGCTAATCCAGTAATGTTCAAACTTATATTTGCTCTTATGCTACAATTGCAAGTATTTCATATGTCTGATCCTACAAATGCTATACTTTCTTTGCTATTGACTGAAAGAGCATTTAGCTGCTTTGGAAAGCAGCATCTTCTAATGAGTCATGAAGATTAATTGAGGTGTTCTTGCTTGGAAAAAACAAGCCTAACTTTACATATGACCGTACCTTGGAGTTATTTTTTAGCTGGAGCTTTGTTATATTGTTGAAATTATTTATAAAATGGTATTTAGAATTTACACTATACTTTTTTCTATAACGTTCTTCAGTTTTTCGGTTAAATCTAGATTTTGACTACTTTCCTTAGAGTAAGGAACAGCTTATAAAAAGTATAAGCCCATGTAAGTAAATAGGACGTGCACCAGAGGGACACCTTGATTCAACACCCTCCCACCTTTCTCCCCTCTCGCCACCTTCACCGGGCTCAAGCTTAAAACGTCTTACTAAACTACTAGTTATATAAATGACAATTAAGAGTTGCATTCAATGCTGGTGCTTTCATCAATGCATCTATCAAAAAGAATAAGAAAACCCAGAGACATAACTTGATTTTTCTATCAAGCATACGCATATACTTCTTCAGACAAAGATTGCTTGTGACACACCTACAGATACACGTGCTTTTCCTGTAGTTGCTGAAACATGCATATTAATGGTTATAATGACATGTATGACTGTGCCTCTGGACGAACAGGCAATAGTTACCAGCTAAAACAATCCTCTGATTAATGCACTTTTAAAAAGTATGCGGACTGTAATTGATTCACAGTTTACTTTAAGTACTATCACTGAAAATTTTCTGATAAGCAGAAGGAAGATACGAGTGGTTTTGCAGTTTTTCTTTTACCATTCTTAGGAAAACTGTTTACTGAACGCCTGTAAAATTCTGTCTAAGAAAAGAAATGCAGAAACTCATAGTGGAATGTAACATGCAGAGTGTCCATTCTGTCCAAATCACTGAAGACTTTTGTAAACAGTTTTTCCTCAGGGACTTTTTCTATTTTCCATTTAAAAAGTTAATGCCTTAACTTTTAATTTTTTGCAAAGTCTATGTTGTCATTCCTTATTTTCTTGTAATAGGTCTTTCAATGAGAAAGACCTATTAGGTCTTTCTTTGAGGAGAAAAGTTCATAACTATAGATGCTTCACTCTAATTTGCATTAGACTAGTCCAGTTTGTATCAAACTAACTGAAGTATTTTATTTAACAGATTTACTCCAGATCTTAATCACTAAGAAAATTATGCAACACCTGATATGCCTGGTTGGTTTTTTTGTTGGCTTTTTGTTGTTGTTGTTGTTGTTTGTGTTTGTTTTTTTTCTTAACGTTCTGGGAAAAGAAGCAGACTTGAAGTTCCTTACCCATTTCTGTTTATTTAAGTTGAACTTCTCATGAGACAGAATAAAAAATTCTGGACTCTTCAGTGAGTAGCATTAGCCTGAAGTTTCTGCCAAATATTGCCCTCGTTTTAATCTGTGCATTATAAAATCAAACTTCTGACACAATTTATCAATGCTAGTTACTTTTACTAAAACATTTACTTCACAGCTTAGAGTTCCATTACATGGAAAATATGGGTTCAACTCCACAAAAACAGAGGGACTTGAATCTAGATCTAAAACTTGAGTTCTAACCTCCAAAATAATTTATCTGCATGTATGTATCCAACAGCTGACTTTCTGGGCCTCCCTACAAGTAGTATATATTTTCCAAACCCTTAAGGGTAATGAATATTGCTAAGGTAATGTTGCTCAAGGTAAGAAGTCTGAATCCATAAGACTTATGTATTTTATGGTATCCTTTTGTGAATTATAAATGCCAGGGAAAAAAATCCTGTTCATGACAGAACTCTTCAGAATTAAAATTTCCGATTTAATTCAGATTTATTCTGATTTTCATGACTTCATGGATTATCATGCTTCTGTTTATTATCTTTTCCCAATTCATATGTATTTCCTACTTTTAGTAGTTCTTTATAATGACAACCGGATGGATGTAAAAGGATAACATTGAGTTATATAGTGTTTTCAGTGTATTTTAGAGTGCTCTTTCATTCCAAGGATGAAAAAGTGTTTATACCTTGGAAAACATTATTTATTTGCACTGTGTTATTGCATTTAATTTATTTATGTGTAGGGTTTTTGTTTGTTCTGTTGTGTATTTTTTCCTTCCCCCTTTCTAGTGGAGATTTCTGCTTTAGAATTATTACATGCATTTTTTATTGCATTCTTTTTTTAATGACATTCCTCGTAGAGTATTAAATGCTGTACTGATAATTGCAAAGACAGCTTCAGTTCATGCTGTTGTAGCTTTCCAATCTCAAGTTTTGTAGATCATTAGTTTTATGTAGATCTACTTATTGTATATAGAGCCAATGTTTCTTTGCCCTTTATGGCATAACAGTTTGAATATAATATGTCTAAACTGCTGTAAGATCATACTGTTTCTACTTTCGCACTTAAGACTTCCAAGTTCAATATTTGTTCTGCACAGTACAGATTGATTATCCATATTTTCTGCTTTTCTTTGTGCAAGAAAGCAGTGTTTCCAAAAAATGGATTTTAGTCTCATTGTTTAAACGTATCAATCCAGTATTTCACTGTTAAATTAGCTTTGCTTTTGCCTCTCTTATGAACGTGAAGTGTTTCTAAGTGCTTTGTGAACCTTGTCTATTTCCAGTATAATGCTTTATGACTTTTGGGGAGTTTTAATTGCACACCACTTTGCTAGAACCTCTGTATTTTTCTATTGTCACCTAAAAGAGTCTTGATTATTGATATTTTCTTTTTCTGAAGAGACTTTTTCATCACATCTTCAAAATTCTAGTGGCTTTCATAATAAACTAATTGGATCCAAAGCACATCTAAACAAGCTGGAACCAAAATTCTGTTTTAGGATCATGGTTCATCAGTAAGCTAGTACATGAGGATGCAAATAATACAAATTTATTTCTTCTCAGCCTTTTACCTTGGCTTTGTTCTAGAATGTATGCATGTTCTCCCTTCATAAACCATACATCTGAGCATGTATTCGTTCTCATCTTTTGTCAGTGAGACAAGAAAACTCTGATTCCTTCATTTTATTTGTATATGAATATTTTTCACTGCTATTTCTTTTTTGTATCTTTATGGTAGTAACAAAAATGTTCTTTATTGTAGAAAAGATGATACCAAATAATGTCTCCACTGAGGTCAACCTCTTTTTTTTTCTTGCAGATAAATCTATAAAATAATTTGATAATTTTTTATTCTTATTATTTTTATTTTTTCATCTCAGCGGGGAACCTAAGGCTAGTATATTATCAGAAGATACAACACATGGATGCATGGTAGCTAAGCAGTTTTGAGAAAATTCTGTTACTGCTGCCATTATGTGGGTCAAAAAGAACTTTAAATGCAATTGTATTCTAAAAGGTATGCTTACTACATGATACCTTATTTAAGTAGTTCCTTTCATTTACTTATCCCCTAATCAAGATGAGTGATCACTGATTTTTATTTTTTTTTTTTAAATAAACTTGCAGATAATTTTCGAGGTGTTTCCAGGCTTTCCCAGGCTCCTTCCTTATTTTATTGGGATTGCTGGAAAGAGGACGGAATGAGTGGTTCAGGCTGTACTCATCAGAAGATTTCAGTGCTCTCTGATTCTCCATGCAAAGGGAGTTCTATGCCTGTAGTAGAAGTTAGGGCACTGTGTGTCTGTGTTACTCTTTCTTTGTTTTCACCCTCAGAAATGATAAAAGTAGACAAGAATTGTTGGTAAACATTAAAAATAATTGGATTTATAGAAGGCAACGTTGTTAACAGAATTCTCAAAATGTCAATCAACTGTTCAGAATTTCCATAAGAGGATGAGAATTAAATAATGATTCTAAACTTAGTTTTTGAGCAAAAAAAAAAAAAAAAAGGCAGATTTTTATTAATGCCACTTGTCTTTGGAAATCTAAATCCATTCTCCTTCAGAAATTAATAAGCAATGAAGATCTGAATCTAATGTAAATTTAAGATAATCAAATTATGTTTTCATGACTGTTCAAACCAATTTAATTTTTTCATGGTTTCAGCCTCTATCTATGAAAACATTTAAAGTAAAATCTGTAGGGGTAATTAAGCTACAAATGACTAATCATCAAAATTTCTTCTTTTAATATCAATCCAGACTTTTTGTTTATCTGAGAGTGGTGAGTCACTGACAGGGGCTGCCCAAAGAAGTTGTGAATGCCCTGTCTCTGGAGGTGTTCAAGGCCAGGTTGGATGGGGCCCTGGGCAGCTGATCTGGTGGGTGGAAATCCTGCCCATGGGGCTGAGATAGCAGGTACCTTACTACAGCTAAGATTTTAAGAGAATTCTGAAAGGAAAGGGTAAAAGACAAATAAATAAGTTCATGTCTGATTTAAGGAAACATGACATTGAATTAGTCAAAGTGATGAATTTTTATCTTAGCTGAGGATATGCCTTAAATCTTATAATCCAATCTTGAACTATGGTATTTTCTTTATTTTTTCAATTTTCTGTGGTTTTTCATCTACTTATTTCATCATTTAATATTTTACTTATTTATATGAATAATTTTGATAATTTTTTTTCTCACTGGTACTTGCTATGACAATGATTAATGGAAAATATTGAAAGAAAGAATTATAGTCAGGCCTCAAGGTCCAGTGCTATAAAAGGTTAAGGAGCAACTTTAAGTGAAAAGGTGTTTCCATTATTTCTACAATTTGTGATAATAAAATAAAAATTTTCTTTTGTATATGAGATCCTGAAACTGTTAGGAACTGATACCTCATTCCATAAAATGGGATTAAGGTTAATACTGTTTCCTCTGCACTCAGGGAAGTGAAGGAAGATCTGTGTCTCCAAGACTAAGAGAAGAAGCAGGATGAGTAGGTATGGACTTGAGCTGAAGCTGGATACATGCTGTCATTATGTAGACTTTTCTATGGTCAAAATAGTTTCTCACCTCATGTCAAAGTAAATTTGTCTATAAGGGGAAAAGCACAAAAACAAAAGAAAACAAAACAAAACAATAAACACAACACAAAGCAAACCACCCTGGAGTTATATTCTGAACAAAACAATTAACTTACAGTCAAAATATACAGACATCATTTTTGCAGCTGTCCAAATCATAGATGCTTACAATATCATTTTTCCATGTGATCCAAGACTAAATGTTTCATCTGCAGAATGATTACATGATTTTCATAAATATATTTACCATTCCATTTTAGTGAAGTTGCCATTCATTAGTAGCTGTCATTCAAAATTAATAAGAGGAACTGTGACTGAGATGTCTAAAATGCTAAGCTGAATGACATAATGCTTCTTTTTCAGTAGTACAAATGTTTTTGAAATGAGAATTGAACAGTGATAGCAAACTGATTTCATACTTAGTTACATTTTTGTGCTAATAGCTACTTTCAGTCAAGGTATGGCAAACTAAAGTAGAATATACAAGAGAAGAAACATTCAAAGCAGGAAATGCTGAAAACATCTTTCTCATGTCCATTTTACCTTTCACACTTTTATGAACGTGGAAGAAGGGTGTTTTTTTTAATTCTTTAGTAATAATTCAAATAATTATTCAAATTATACAAAATTACAACATACAACAACATGTCCTATGATTTTTCCCTTTTCCCCTGTCAATGTTTATTCCTAATGATGAGAAAGTTTCAAAAAAAAGAGTGAATATCTCTGGCTGGTATTTTTAATGCATCTTGTAAACAAATGAATGGGCTGGAACTCTGTGCAGACAGTTTCAGATGTTGAGAGTTAGCAGGATGGGGAGAGTTCTTCAATGGCTTCTCTGACTCTAGGGGAGAACAGAAAAAACTCATGGGAATGAGAATTTATCTGCATTGGAGCTGGCCTAGCATCCCTTTGATGGGCCTCAGTGCCCTAGTCTTGGCTAGAGAAGCTAAAGAATAGAATCAGTGGTAATTTGATCACTAGTAATTATTTATTTTGTTAAATATCAATATTTATCAAATAAATAGATAAATGAAAACATAGTTGGCTCTAGTATTTTGTACCTTGTGTTAATTACTTTACTGTACCTTAAATGAAGATTGGTAGACCAAGCATACCTAGCTTAATGCGCAGTACGTGTCATTTGACACACAAATGCTGTAGACTTTGTATACTAGAGAGAATACCAGTACTAGGAGAGATTCTTTGGATTAATCGTGCAAGTAAGTAGCAAACTTAGGGAATAGGAAGGTAAACATGGAACTGCATTTTTCACAAGAATTCTGAAATAGTACCTACGGCTATTCTAGTCTAAAACATTTAAAATTGAGAAGATTAAAGAAGTTATAGTAATATCTCAAAGATAAGCACTTTCAGTTGATTTTATTTTTTTTTAGTTTGCTTTTTTTGCACAACAGTTAAGGCTTGTTTTCTGAAACTTCTGTAAAACTCATAATGGACTACTTAAGTTTAAGAACTTAATGGGCAGGATTAAACTCACACAATTATTCACTGGGTTGTACAGCTCAAAATGGCCACTAGAAACTCTAAACCATTGGTGATACAGTTTTTTCCTGTTAATGCTCCCTTTATAAACTAAAAATCTTGACAAAAATAAATAACTCCAAAACTGGTGAATTTTCAAAAATTCCAAAGATAAATTACCTTACTGATTTTTGAAAAAATAAATATATTTTCTATTTGTCAAATTATATCTTTCAATCAGTATTGTATCTTGTTGCACTTAAAGTCAAACTTCTATTTAAGAACACATAGGTTCTTACAGGTTGTGGCCACTTCCGCCTCTCATCTGATAAACTAAGATTTCTGTTCCCCAATTCTTTCAAATACTCCAGCCATGTTCTTGACTCTTCTACTTGTCCTGTTTTTTATTTAACATCATAGCTGTGGTCTTATATCAGACATGGAGAGAACATTACAGTGGTTGCCAAGTTCAAAAGTTAAAATGCTATTTCTCTCATCTGATTTTCCTTTTATGTGTACAAAGATTGTATTAGGCCTTTAATTCATGATATCGGTTTGGAAATTCTGTTAAAATAATTATTCCACAGTTTTGGTCTGAATGTTTTGCAGACTTGTAACTTCCCGAATACCATCTATTATATTACATATTTATTGAGTATGAATATTCCTGATCTAAATTTTTGCATATACTGTAACTATTATGTTACGTGGTTACTGTGTTTCATCTGTTTTTCAATCCTGCTATGGCTAATAATGACATAGGTCTTGATCCTACTACTTGAACTCAGTAAGAAAAGAAAAAATTATCATAATGTTGGATTAAATGATATTTATTTAATAATATTCATTGTAAACTGTTAATCTTTTCCTCCTCCTATTAATCATCAAGAGGAACAATTGGCACTAAGCTTGTATGAGGTTAGTGAGCTAGAAAACAATTTAAATATATATTGTTATTGAACTAATATTTTTTCAAGGGTTTTAGTTGACATATGATAGGTTAAAAAAAAGAAGAGGAAAAACTTAAAATGCAGTTATATTTTCACTAAATGCTGTGTTAAAGATCTGTTAGCCTTTCTGGTTTATTTGCTGAGTTACAGAACACCAGAATTATGTATTGTATTAATTTATAAAACTATTCATTTAATTTTCTACTCTTCTTTCTTGGTATATATTTATTCTTCAGTTCTCTTTAACAGAAATCCATATTTCCCTTTATTTGTAGTCCTAAACATTAAAATGTCCATTCTATGATTCTCAATTCTGTTGATAGTATCAGCATACTTTATATTGATCTTTTCTGTGGTATGTATTTTCTTGTGCTTTTTCTACTATATGGCATCTTTGGCTGTCTGCTTATCAAGGGGAAGAAATACTTTTTTGTAGCTGCTATTCTACTAATTCCATTTATACTTCGTTGTATCTTGATGCTATAAAAATTTATGTATAATAATTAGTGTTGTTTAGTTTGATTAGAGCATGCATCTGTTCCAGAAAATTAAGATCCTGTAGTTTTATTTTACTGTTTACTCTCATTATAATGACAATCCATTGCAATTTATTAGATTGTTGTTTCCTTCAAGACTTGAAACTGATCAGTAGTGAGCAGAATCTGTATGCACCTAACGTGTTCTTCTCAAGCAGTCTTTTTTCTTCTTTACACATTATGAATGGTGTTTATGTTTTCATAGTGTTGGCTTTAAGCAAATTAGTGTCTCTCCTGTTTTGAGTTAACAAGACATAACATAGTATCCTTTAAAAAGTATTTTCATATATTAGGAAGAATTTGCTTTCAGAACAGCATTTTAGAATAATTTTCATAAGAAATGTGTGATAGAAAAGTTAGATGGCAATAAACCGAAGCCAGTAAGCTTGAAATTTATTTTAGTATTAGTAAAGTTTAGAAATTTAGGTTGTACTGATGCAAACTAAGGTATGTATGATTACATTTAAATTATTGATGTATTAGGTATATACATTTTTTTTCTATTGAGCTACTAAAGAATAAAATGAGGACAGTTCAACATGTGCATTTCATTTATATTATTACAAAAAAAGTCTGCAGTATGCTGAGAGAATCTGATTACAGTGTAATAGTCCTGGGCCATGACCAGTAGTCAGTTAACACACTTATATGTCACAGAGGAATGAACCATGTTTTACCCATTTAAAATTCTTTGATTTAATCAGGTTTAATAGTATTGAAATACTTAGTTAATTCTGTATTGAATAGTGTGAGTTTTCTTCCATTACTGTTAACTAATTAATATTGAAGCTAGAGACTTTATAAACCTAGTTTCATGGCAAATTTGTTTGGCAAATATAAACAGTTTCTAAACCCAAGTGAAGAGGAAACATTTTGCATTTTATATCTTAGTTTGCTTACTATTGTAAATGTTCCTGTTTTTCATTTGTACCATTATTTATCCTTGCTGAGAAAGTAGAATACAGAAAGTAATGAAAACAGAAAGGCAAACTAAAAGAAAAAGCACAAAAGAGAGGAATACTATTAAAATGCTATTAAAATTCTAAAATTTCTTTCTTAAAATTAAAAAAGGCAAGAACGGGTATGTGATTGTGTTATTACCTCTATTTTATATTTTAACTTACTCCTATTGTTCCCTGTGAAATGCTCTGAATGTAGCTGAGTCTAAGAAATACAGAGAGGAAAGAGTTGTATACTGTTATGTATAAAAGAATATATATTTTATTATTTGGTAATGTTTTTTTAGCTTCATACAAGCATAGCATAGACACTAACTACTATATCATATCATTCCTTAAAGTCAGAAATCAGACAAAGATGTCAGGAGTACCAAATGGATGAGCAAGGGTATTATGGAAAAGCTTAAATAGAAGAATAAAGTTTATGAAATGTGGAAAAGGGGTCTGGTCACTTGGGAGGACTATAGGAACATTGTCAGGGCATGCAGGGATGCACCACGGAAGGATAAGTTTTACTAGGAATTAAATCTGATGAGGAAGGTCAAGGACAACAAGAAAGGCTTCTTCAAGTATGTCAATAGCTAAAGGAAAGCCAGGGAAAATGTGGTTTCACTACTGAATATAGTGGATGACCTGGTAACAGAGAACACTGAGAAAGGAGAGTTACTGAATGCCTTCTTTGCTTCAGTTTTCACTGCGAAGATTGCTTCTTGGGGATCCCAGACCTTGAATATAACAGAGAGAGTCCAGAAAAAGGAAGACTTCTCCTTGACTGAGGAGGATCTAGTCAGAGATTGTCTAGGCAAACTTCACATGGGCCCTGATGGGATGCACCCATGAGTGCTGAGGGAGCTGACAGAAGTGATTGCCAAGCCACTCTCTATTTTCTTTGAGAGGTCATGGAGAACGGGAGAGGTGCCTGAGGACTGAAGGATAGCCAGTGTCACTCCAGTCTCCAAAGAGGGCAAGGAGGAGGAGATAAGAAACTACAGAACAGTCATCCTCACCTCCATCCCTGTGAAGGTGATGGAGCAGCTTATTCTGGATGTCATATCCAAGAAAGTGGAAGAAAAGGTTATGAGGAGTAGTCAATATGGATTCACCAAGGGGAATCATGCTTGACCAATCTGGTAGCCTTCTATGATATTATGAACTCAGTAGATGAGGGAGAGTAGTGGATGTTGTGTACCTTTACTTCAGCAATGCTTCTGACGCTGTCTCCCATAACACCCTTTTAGGTAGGCTTAAGGAGTGTGGGATAGATGAGTGGACAGTGAGGACTGAGAACTCACTGGTTGGCGGAGTTCAGAGGATTGTGATCAGTGTCACAGAGTCTAGTTGAAGGCCTGTAGCTAGTAGTGTTCTCTGGTGGTTGGTACTGGGTCTTGTTCTTGTTCAACATCTTCATCAGTGACCTCAGTGAAGAGGTAGAATGCACCCTCAGCAAGTTCACTGATGATACAAAGCTGGGAGGAGTGGCTGACACACCAGAAAGCTGGGCTGCCATTCAGCAAGACCTGGGTAGGAACCTTATGAGGTTCAACAAGGTCAAGGGCAGAGAGGGCTCTGGGTAGGAATAACAATACAGGTTAGGGGCTGACCTGCTGGGGAGGAGCTCTGCAGAGAAGAACCTAGGTATCCCTATGGACAACAGGTTGACCATGAACCAGCAGTGCACTCCTGTGGCCAGGAAGGCCAATGATGTCCTGGGACACAATAAAATGAGCGTGGCCAGAAGGTTGAGGGAGGTTCTCCTCCCACTCTGCTCTGTCCTAGTGAGACCGTATCTGGACTACTGTGTCCAATTTTGGGCTCCTCAGTTCAAGAAAGACAGGGAGCTAGAGAGAATTCAGTAGAGGGCAGCAAAGATGATTGGGGAACTGGAGCATCTCCTGTGTGAGGAAAGGCTCAGAGACCTGGGACTGTTCAGCCTGGAGAAGACTGAGAAGTGATCTTACCAATGCTTATAAATATCTAAATGGTGGGTGCTGTGTAGATGATGCCATGCTCTTTTCAGTGATGCCCAGAGTCAGAAAAAAAGGACAATGGACACAAACAGGAACATAGGAAGTTCCATCCGAACTTATTTATTTTTAGGGGGATGGAGCCGTGGAGCAGGCTGCCCAGAGAGCCTATGGAGCCTCCTTCACAGCAGAAATTCAAAACCTCCCTGGACACTTTCCTGTATAACCTGCTTGTCATGGTTTTATGATTTTCAGTTATTGGTATTCCACATCATAACATCATGTAGTGTCATACCTAGTTCTCAGAAGAGAAGGACTACTACATTCCCCAGGGGACTTTGCTCCCCTGTTACGTTTTCCGGTCAGAGGGAAAGATAAAAACTTGCAGATAACGAGATCTTTCTGCCCTTCTCTCGTCCCGGCAGCATCTTGCTCCCCAGCTGTCTCACTATCGGTATTAGAGTAAGGCCTACTTTAATTTTGGACACACTCTCTCATTGTATTGGATGTATCAGCTTAAATTGTAATTATATTGTATTATAGTGTGTTATTTTGCATTCCTATATCTTATTTAGTAAATTAGTTTGTTTCTCCTCAGATTGTTGCCGCTGTTTTGTTCTCAGGCCCATCTCCCTACCCTTTTTCCCTTTTCCCTTTCCCAGGGTGTGGGTCCGTGGGTCCCCAGCCCCATTTGTCACGGAACTGGGCCAAACACCCGTAAACCGTTGACACTGCTTTAGCAAGAAGTTGGACTAGATGATCTCCAGAGGTCCCCTCCAGTCCATATCACCCTGCTATTCTATGATTGTATTACTGATCTGTAGTTTTTAATCTAACAGAAAGCTTAATGATAAAACAAAAGATGAGGAAAAAATGAATATGAACACTAAGCTATTAAGTATTAATGTATTATCATAAGGGTTTTTTTTTTTTTTTTTTGCTGTCTTGACTTTTTAAAAATACAGATGTGAAGAACTGTGCAAACATAAGTGATAAGACAGGGTAATAGGAATATTTTCACGGAAGTTTAAAATTAATTTTACTGAAATGCTGATCCTTCCTAATTCTAGACAATTTTCATCAGAGTAGATGAAGGTTGGTTTGTATCCATTGTAAAAATGGATACAAATAATAAAAAAAAAAGGTAATATGAAAAATATCCACTTAGTACTTGAACTGCTAATTTCAGAAAATTCTGTTGATTTTATAAAACTGGAGCCACATACTTACATCAGCATTCAATGAGCATGCATAACTTCTGAGTAAAAATGTTATTTCTGCTAAGGTTTCTTAATAAACCATAAAGGGTATATTGGAAAAATAATGGAAGTCCACTTTTATCATAATGGAAAAATATGAGAAAATTAAAGGCATCTAATGATCTTTTATGGGGAGAAATCAAATTTAAAATTATTTTCAAGAAGAAAAGCTAATATTTTGCTGATAAGCCATAATTTTCTGCTTAATAATTATTTTTCAAGGAACAGTCATATTATTAAATTGACTAATTAACTCACAGTACTACTGTGCTAATAGTGAAGGAAGCACACTAATTGAATATTGATAGTATGAGTTTTTTGTAAGAGAATAAAAATTAAATAGTAATGTGTGTCCCCCATATTCCTTAGCAGCAATTTAAATGCAAATGTACCATACAAAAAAAAGGAAAAAAATTAAAGACCTCCATCTACGCATGGAAGGAATGTATGCAATCTGGTAAAGTATAAAGGGCATTTTTTAATCCTAGAACCAGGCTGAGTAAAGAGAGAAGGTAATGTGGAAATGTCAGTTGTTAAAATAGATGTTAAAATCCCAGACTTCTGAAGTCATTGAGTTCAGCAGGGGCAGATTTGTTCAGCAGTGTTAACTTTCTTGAAGTGAGAATTCAAATGGAGTAATTTCCAAAAATGCAATTAGGCTTTGTAACTATGGAAAAATCTACTTGTCTTCTTGGAGAAAAACAGGGGTTACAGATTTTTGGAGAAAGCACACCTTTACTCTAGGAAGTAGTACGTGGACATGGTATTAAATTAAAAGAGCTCTCATTGTTTTAGCATAAGGTTTGGAAGACATTCTGTATCTAGTGAACAATAGATCATGCAGCGGTCCTATACATAGAACATAAAGTAATGGCATGAACTTGGGCTGATGGAAAGTTTTTCTGAGAAAGAACCTGGGGTAAAACAGAAAATGAAGGCTAAAATGGGAATATTTGTAAGTCGAACTTGAGTTGGGTTTTTTTGTTTGTTTGTTTTTATCATGGCTGGTCAAAAATTGCTTCAGCCCATAATTGTGTAGTCAAATAAGTGTTCACACAAGAAAGGAAGGTCAGATGGTTCTTCAAGGCATAAGTGAATAATGAATTTGAACAGTCCTATATATTGTTTCCCACAAGCAATATTTATATTCAGAACAGCGCTGATCTTCTGCAGAGAAAGACCTAACATCCAAATTTTACATCTAGCTAGATATTTCAACACTGCTATCATATTCATAGCTTGGTAACCTTACTTTCCTTTGGCATTTCTAATTTATAACACAGGCAGTCATCTAAATAATTCAGATTGATTATTTGCACTTGGAAAAAGGAGAAACCTGAAAGACTATGAAAAGAAAACCTACAGGTTTTTTTCTAGTAATTATGCTTCCAGAAGGAGGAAGGGAAAAACAGATACCTAATTGACATTTGTACATATTAAACAGATTCAGTGCTATATAGCATAATAATACGAGATTTAATTCTACAGTGTTAGTTGTGTCACTGCATAAAATACTAACAAATACAAAAGAAACCCTAACAAATACTTTCCCTAAGATTGAAATCTTAGGATGCATTAGCATCAAAATACAAGAAAATACAAAGAAATATTGGCTAAACCACTCTTCAGAGAGTATTGTAGATTTCTACTAGCATAAAATTAGGTTCCAATTTATTTTATCTAACACTCTCCTGAAATCACTGTCTTTCTCAAGACTTTTTATCTCTCTAGTTGAGAGGAAGCCTTTTCCTTTTGTGTCATGTTTTATTTCCCTCATTCTTGTTACCTTCTAATTAGAATAGCCACCAGTGTGAAAACTCTGGTTTCTCTATATGAATTGAAACAAGCATTAATGAAGGGACTTTCAGCTTGAATTTATAATGGC
This sequence comes from Numida meleagris, assembly GCF_002078875.1. Lineage (NCBI taxonomy): Eukaryota > Metazoa > Chordata > Aves > Galliformes > Numididae > Numida > Numida meleagris. The sequence goes on along the minus strand of NC_034410.1, from coordinate 92,699,668 downwards.
AATTATTATAACCAGTTTCTTCAGAATGGTACATTTTTACTGCAAGAATTCATAGGTAAAAGTGCTGGGAAATTATTCATATTAAAATCCAAATAAAAATACTTAGGAGTGCAGAAAGCAAGAAATCTTTCTCACTAAATTGTAACCCAAGGCTAGGTGTAGTTTATCAATCAATTAGTAGCATGTATTTTAGAGGTACAGCAGGTTATTTTCAGATCTCCAAATCTCAGGTACTTTTAACAGCGGGTTATCTTCAAATCTCCTTTACTTTAGCCATTAGGAATGTAATGCTGAAGAGACTTACATGAGATGTAAACAAACAGAAATAGATCACATATGGAAATACTCACTGCACAGGACAAGGGCTTTAAAATTAATTGAATGGCAGATACGTCAGCCATTTTTCCTCATTTGATTAATTCATAGGCAGGAGACAGTTCATCTCTTGAGCTTTTGTTTTTGATAGCAAAAAGGAGTTGGATATTTTCTATCCTCTCAGCGGTAGGAAATTAGATGATGAAGGGAAACATATTTGAATAGCTTTAAGACATCGATAATTATTATTTCAGACTAAATGGCCCCGGTTCACTCAGCCACTCCTCAGAAGTCTTGTTTTCTAGTCCCTTCACCAGTTTTGTTGCTTTTCTCTGTATACCTTCCAGCAACACTTTCCTTTATGGATGGGGCCCAAAACTGAACACGGTTCTTGAGTTGTAGTCTCATCAGTGCCGCGTATAAAGGGACAGTCACTCCCCTCGTCTAGCTGGCTACAGTATTCCTGATGCAGGCCAGGCTGCCCTTAGCCTTCTTGGCCACCTGGGCACTCTGCTGGCTCATTATCAACAGGTTGTTGACCAGCAGCCCCAGGACATTTTCTGACACACAATTTTCCAGCCACTCTGCTCCAAGCTTATATTATTGCATAAGGTTGTTATGACCCAAGTGCAGCACCTGGCATTTAGCCTTGGTGAATGACATGGTATTGGATTTGGCCTGTCAATTCAGCCTATCAATTCAACCTCTCCAGATCCCTCTGCAGAGCCTTTCTACTATCAAACAGATCAACACTCTGGCCCAAGTTGATTCTCAGAACGAAGACTAGAAGTTCTTAGTAACAGGCCTTGTTATAGCAGGATAGCATCCTTCAACATGTCTTTATGCAATGATCGTCATACATTCTGAAATGTGATATGATTTGAGATTAAATCGTAATTAATTTGAGTAGGAACTATGTATAGCATACATTAACCTTGTCATAGTTTTCATCCTATTTCAAAAGAAAAGATCTTTAACGCTCACAGCACTAGCAGTGAAGGTGATGTTCAGGGATTTTAGTTGTTCTGTGGGGTTGTTTGTTTGTTTTACATTAGAGATATCTAGAAATCTCATCAGATCGTAGCAATGATTTTCCTAGTAGTGCTGAGAAATTCCCATTTGTAATATGTAGGCAGCAATTTGAACACACCGAAAAACTCTATTTGAAAAGGTATATTTTTAGGTGTGAAAAGTCAAATGTTTAGCTCTCTTAAACTGTGATATTGTGTTGGCTTACAAAAGACTCTCAGATGAACAGTAGGTAGTCTTATAGGCTTGCAAAATCAGCTATTACTCTTGAGTTTTCAGTCAGCGTTTTCTCAGATACTTGTGACTTTCCACTAAATAAGCTCTAGAATTATGTGATTTAATGTGCTGGAGGTCACAGTCAAAGTCTAAGTACTGCAAAGCACATATATAATGTATGCATACATAAAGTCACTTTACTAGGGTTTTCGTTTGTTTGTTTTTGTCTATTTTAATTAAATGTTTGATGAATGAAAATGTAGTGCTCATGCAATTCTTTAAAATTAATACGAGCTGCAAATGCTTGAAGTAAACAATGATTAAAATGTATGACTCAAACCCGTAGTTGCTGTGTTGGCTTTTTTGTAATTTACAAATATCAGCTAAACACAAAATTATGTGCATCATGTAGCAAAGCACTGTATAATTACTGTCAGGAGTGACACTACTCAGCCTACAGAGTGAGAAGGCTGGGCTTCTCACTCTGGGTTGTTGTTGATTTTTTCTTCCTAAACTATAATAGCTGCATTTACGTATTTAACTGCCAGACAGTCTGATTACATTATTGAGATTACGTCCTTCAGAGTTAAATGTTTTTGGAAAGGCTAGGGTGCTGGCTTTATTTCATGTTAATATTGTTAGTATTAGAAAAAGAGTTGTTACTCTTCTTAGTTAGATGTTACTGAATTAGACTTGCATCACATCAAAGAAGTAGAATTTTCTATTCGTTGTCCTCTTGTATCTTTAAAAAAACATACTATATTACCGGCTGCTTGACAGTTCTGCTGTTGCCTTTCCGTGGTGATATCTTACGCTCCCCAAAAATGTCTAATGACTTATTTTTTAATCAAATGTGACTTAATAGTGATAGGTTCTTGGCAAAAAAAAATAAACCCTGTGGAAATCAATTTTAAGATAGGTCATTGGAAAAAAAAAAGTCAGGCTTTATTTGAGTTTATGTAGAAATATTTAAAAGATCCGTGGGAAAGTTCATCATATTCAGTCTGAAAAGTATTTTGAATAAATGTAATTATAGCACACACACAAAAAAATGATACGGTGTTCTAAAAATAATCACAACCACTCTACCACAGTGCAATAAAGTACCTTCTAAGCTTAATTACATAATAAGATATTTATAGAGGTTGGCATATGATTTGCCAATTTGATTAATAAAGGTTATAATAGCAAACAAAAGTAGGGTTCCCATAAAACATTTTCTATATCTCAAGATACATTAAAAATAAATTTTGAATGATAAAATAATTGAGAAAGAATAGAAAATGAGAGATTTTGGTTTTCTGATAAATTCTGGGTGAACTCATCATCTCAATAGTGGCTAGAGCTACTAGATATTTATTTTCCTGTTTAAACAACAAATGAATAATATTTAAAACAGGCTGATTTATCCAAAATGTCTGTTTTTCTTATAAAGCATGGCTGTATATAAGTAGCAACTAGTGGCTAAACTACAGCACATCAAAGTATTTTAAAATAATCTTACAAACTCATGCTGTCTCAAGATCAGGAGACAGTCACAGTGTTGTTACTTGAAGCGTGTATTTCTTAGCTGCTCAACAATTTATTAAAGAGAAAAATTGTCTGAAATATGACAACAAATTACAGTTGATATCTCATTGGTACAAAAACTTTGGTGGTGCTGCTCATGTTAGATTTTGAAATAGCTGACAAAATGTATTCTGTGAAACCTTAAAAAAATCAACATCTAGAACTTAAGTCTAGAAAAGCATTTTTTTTTTTTCTAAGGAAATAGCATCTTCTAGGCATTTAAGTTTGATTTCTTGGAGAAACTATTCTAAATCAAAACTCTTGGAAGTTTTTATCTTAAGAAAACTAAATAAAAAAGGAAAATAATCCAAATAATGTCATAATCATGTGGATCTTGCCTGTTTATATCTTGCCCCTCGTAATTCTGCATGAGATCTGGAAATATTTCAGGGGTTGATGAAGGGCAAAATATTCTGGCAGGAATGTGTCAGTATGACAAGTACTGCTTATTTTACTCTAGAATTAAAGTACCATTTCTATTTCTTGCCTGCAGTATTTTCCATAGCACTGTTGACTACTCTTGATTATCGTCGATTGTCTGACTGAAATGAGATATTTATTCACTTTTTGGCTCAGAACCTCCAGCAGTGTTTTGCTTCTGTGAAATTGGCATTAATATTGCCCATTGGCTTTGATAATTAAATTGTACACCTGTTCAAAAATAAGCACCAGATTGTTAATGATTCTTGGCCACCATGCTGGCAGTAGTTATCCAACAATATTTCTCTTCAAATTATCAGAACATTTTTGTATGTCTCTAATTGTGACATGAACTAATCCAAGTCTTCTGTGAGAAAATATTGGTAAAACCTTAACTATCTGTATTCTATATCAATAATGCTGTAGCTGAAGTGGGAAAGTGTTGTACAGAATATCATCCTTACTAAGGGTTTCTTTAATTAATCAGCTCCTAATAAAACATAATTCATTTCAGTTGTTTCTACAAATATATAACAGGTCTATATCTAACTAAATCACAGGAAGCAAAGGAATTCCAGTAAACTGAAATCTGAAATGCTTGCTCTGAGAATAATAATTTGTCTTATTTAAAATTTCTTGTTACTGAATATCTATGAAAAAAATACTAAAAACAGAGAATAATAAAAAATAAACAATTTTATACATAAATATTATTTATTGTTTCCTTTTTTCCATAATAAACATGACCATATTGTTTCACTGTTAATGTGCTAAAGCTTTGAGTTCAATCCTTTATTCTGCATATTCCTTTACTATGTTTTATTACACAATTTATGAGCTTTGTGTTTTGTGTAGGACATTTCTACCAGGTCAAGACTTTATTGCAAAAATTAATTATTGAAAGAGTCAGCAAGGACAAAAATGAGCAGAGAATACAGTAAATTAAAGTCTTTCCTTAGCCTCATTCTCTGACTTTATTAGTATTTTGATCTGTGCACATTTAGAGAAACTGGAGGGGTCAGAAAGCAGAACAATTGGACACGTTCTGAGTATCATACAAAGTATAGCGTCCTCTGCTGTCAGTCACTCTGCATATTTCAGTTTCCTGCATGGTTCAAGTTTGGCTTCCCAAGTATTGTTCTAAAATCATTTCCTTTTCCTTTTCCTTTTCCTTTTCCTTTTCCTTTTCCTTTTCCTTCTCCTTTTCCTTTTCCTTTTCCTTTTCCTTTTTTTCCTTTTCCTTTTCCTTCCCTCCCCTCCCCTTCCCTTCCTTCCCCTCCCCTTCCCTTATGCCAGTTCCTGTATTCCACAGTTAATGCCTGGTTCTTTTTAAACAAAATCCTAAACAGCTAATTTATGACTTGATTTCTTGTGGTATAAACAATCTCAAGAGTATAAACTGTTTTGCTGTCTGTAGCATTTCATCCTGGTCTGTTCTGCCTCAGGTTGCTAGGCCTCCCAGACCCAGAAGCAAAGGTACAACAGCATGTAAGCATGTCTCTTCTGTTCCAAAGAGCCATCTGTGTGGTACTCTAAAGTTGGTTACTGCATCTGGCAGCAGTACTGCTTTTTCTGGGATATACCTTATACTCACCTTGCAGACCTGGAATCTCAATTGCTGGCACAGCAGTGAGATGAGCGCTGCATTCAGTTGTTCCGTCTTCGTGATATATTCTAATAGTTTCTGCTCAGACTGCAGATGCATTATCTGGCTGAAGCCAAATTGATGAAACAGCCCATGGAAAAGAGCATAGCCTCTCTCTGCTTCCTCCACCTCTCTTTTTGAATGCACTCTCTTGGTGCCAAACAGCACCAATGAGCCTTGATCTGTTCCAGTGTGGGTCTTACTGCATTCTCCATTCATTAAAGTCCCTGATTTTTAATTTCTGTAATCATTCAGTTTGCCTTCCACAAACTTCACATAAATATGTGTACATATATACATATAAAGTTCAAAGCACAAGATGATTAGATTGTATTCACATTTGTAAGTTTAGAGTGTTTTTGAATCTGTGGCTCACTGCATCTGAAATAAAAATGCCACGTAATCTGGAGAGGAGATACAATTTTTTTATAGAGACACAAATGTAGAATTGCAGGGCGTGGAGTGGAGATTCTGTTAGTTGAATAGCAGGTAGCTTGCTTCAGCAATGTATTTCACTAATTTGGTAGTCACATTACATATATTTCCATTTTTATGGTAACAGCTTCCAGAAAGGAAGAAAACTTCTACTGGATATGAGCAGCTCTCTGTTATGCTGTACACCACAAGATGTTTGTATGCTGCAGATGGATAATTCTGTATCCCTTGTTGCTCTCTCTACTACATCCACATGGCTGTAATGCCTGCATTCTACTTTCTGTTCCAAAGACTGTTCCATGTCTTTGGTGTTTCTCAAATTGTGTTGTGAAGCCCCTGAACTTACAGCAAATCGTCTTTCCTTTACTTAGATTGTGTTATTTTACCTAGAAACATTGTATCTAACACTACCTCTCCAGAGAATCCCTGCTGGGTATACTATACTGACATCACATGCCCTTCAGGTAATCCTACCTTTGAAATGTGCGATGTACATTTGGATGCCATATCTATCTGCTTTCCAACATGTTACTTCTATATTCTTCTGCTTCTTGTCTTCATATTTAAAAAAGACAGACAAGTAAGCTTCCCACAGCAGTATGTCTTGCCCATAACATATGAACTCATAGTCCATCCAGGCCATTCTTTGCCACAGAAGTATATGATTGACAAAGGGTTTAAATGATTACTATTAATATCAGATCCGGGTACAATGACTGCTATAAGGATAAACTGTTCTTTAAGCAAACTGATATTAAAATAATCTTTTTATGTATGCAGGCAACCTTCTAAGAGTTGTCTATGAGCTGTTCAGTCATGCTATCCCACTGGAGCAGAGCTTTTCAATGTTTATGGATACAGTTTTACTGATGTCCACAGGGGATTTGTTGTGCAATTCCCTTTGTTACCAGGAGGTTGTTTTCTAATCTACTAAACACAGAAATAAAACTATACTCATTGCACAGCTGTATTTTTCATTAATTTCAGAAAACTGCAGGTTTCTTAATAGCCTCCATGACCTCCTCTGGCTTAAAGTCTAAAGTGATTACAGGAGCTAAAATCTTGGCATCCTTCCCATGTAACCTGCAGGGTAGAAGGACATGAAGCTATGAAATCCTTTGCACTGTGTAATAAAACACAGTTATATGGCCACTGATGAAATCAGAATGGAAAGAATGAGACAACGACAAAGTTGATTCATCAGTGAAAAACTGACAGCAGTACATACTTGCAGTCATGAAATCTACCAAATCCTGGGCTGCATCAAAAAAGAGGTGGCCAGCAGGTCAAGGGAGGTGATAATTCCCTGCTAATCCTCAGATAATTCCTCTAATCCTGAGATCCCACCTGCAGCACTGCATTCAGCTCTGGGATTCCCAGCAAAAGAAAGACTTGGAGCTGTTGGAGCAGGTCCAGAGGAGCGCCACAAAGATGACCAGAGGGCTGAAGCATTTCTGCTATGAAGAAAGGCTGAGAAAATTGGGGTTGTTTAGTGCAGTAAAGGCTCCAGGAAATGCCCTTCCAGTACTTAAAGGGAAACTTCAGGAAAGATGTGGAGTGACACTTAATGAGGGAATGTACAAGGGATAATGGTATTAAACTAAAAGAGGATAGATTTAGATTAGAATATAATTTTTTACTGTGAAGGTGGTGAGACACTGGCACAGGCTGCCCAGAGAAGCTGTGGATGCCCCATACCTGGAGGTGTTCAAAGCCAGATTGGATGGGGCCCTGGACAGCCTCATTTAGTAGGAGCGGTCCTCGCCCATGGCAGGGATGATCATTAAGGCCTCTTCCCACCCAAACCATTCTTTAATTCTGTGACTTACAGTCTTCAAAAGAGGTAATTTGATCTTGAAGGAGGATGCCCATTGTTTTCTTATTGAACTATTTCTAAAAGCAAATACAGAGTCTGAAACATAATCTTCCCCAGAACACATCTGTATTTTGTACTGTATTATAACACACATTTGAGTACTGCTCTAATTCCTTTGAGAATTTTTTCATTCAGTTGAGTTTGGTTTCCAACTTTTCAGTCTTGACTAATATCTATAGGTACACTGGATGAATAGCTTGTGACAAAGCAATTTAAAAGATCACGTGAGTCAAGAGTTGGAAGTCCAAAGCAGATGAGCCTAAAAGTGATGCAGATCCAAGCTCTGTGATATTGACGTTTCAACTAGCTGTTGAACTCTTACTCTACCAGAACTCTAAAATTGTAGATATGTATATGAGGAAGAGTGGTGCAAATGGTGTAGGAGAAAAAGAATGGTTTCATTTTTCCTTTTCCCAATTTGCTTGCAATATTGCTACTGTAGTACTTTAAATTGACAAAACTCATGGTGTGGCTATCCTTTTAATCTCTTAAACTACTGAACAAACTATAGTAATCTCAATAGAGGCAAACAAATCTGAATGTACATGAGACTTTCTTCTGGAAAAAAATTATCTAGTTTTTTTCCTCTGCTACTTCAATGTTTATTATGCAATTACAAAATTTTATTTGAAAAGCACCAGCATCCAGATCTCAGAATAGCAACACCACTATGCAGAAAAGCATTGCCAGCTCTGTGTGCTGCCTTATGCACTCTGAATTCACTTCCATACATTAGTAACAGGCTAATGGATTGCAGTAAAACGGCACTGCCTAAGAAACAAATTCCATCATTGAAGATTTAATTAAGATACTTAATAATATTTGGTCAAATAAAGCTCATTACTGATAAAGGATCTGGCATATAAATCCTTATAAATTGTTGATTATTGAACATGGCCCATGCAGTAAATACTAAGTCAATTACAACAGAACCACAACACTTTACATTTATTAAATTCATTTTAGAGCTCTAATGTGAGTAACAGTGAGGTATGTGTAATTACTTATATATATGTTCCATTATATCCATTGGCAGAAAAAAGCTCTTACTACTAGGGTCAGTGGAGTCCATCCCCACTATTAATTCTATAACCTTCCGTCTCTTTCTTGGATTTATTTGCTTGGACTGTATGCACGCGTACTGGTGTGAAGCCTGACACTGGCAGAGAAAGCACATGCCTAGCACAGATAAGATACTATGCTTGCGCTGTAGCCCTCTGTGTGGGCAAGTTGAGAGTGGCGAGCAAGACTCTCACCAGTTAAAAAGTGGAGTTAAAAATAAACCAAAATAATTAACCTGATTAAAAGCTAGAGTTCAAGTTCAAGAAGCACCTCCCCAGTTATTTCATCTTTTCACTACAAATGCAAGTACGACTGAAATACCTGATTTTCCTTTATTCAAGGATTATTATTTTTTTTTTAATTTAAAAACCTTACATGTCAGTAGTATCCAACAGAAACTTAGCATGTGAAATTTTAACCATTTTATTTCATGAAACATCTCTCAGATGTTTCAGTTTCCTAGTCTATTTTGCAGCTATATTTTATCCTTATTGGCTGTTTCAATTAAATTTCATTAATTTGGACTTTTCAAATAAGAGCTTAACAATTCTTATTTTAAAAACTAAGAGTACAATAGTAGTTTGAAATCTATACATTGGATTTTAAAAGAATTAATTGTATATGCATTGCTCATACTTGCATCCCCTGAAAATTAGTAGAGCCAAGATTTACTTTAGGAACTAGAAGGACACTTATAGGTCTCCCCGGAGCTTTTTCTTCTCCAGGCTGAACAGCTCCAACACCCTCAGCCTCTCATCACAGGGGAGGTGCTCCAGCCCTCTGAATTTGGCAGGATCTTTGTGATGGCTCTCCAAGATCTATACCCACAGTAAATCAGATAAAACATCAAAGTCCTTTAAATTGAAAGTGTTCTATTTTATAACAGTGCAGGGTTTATATTTTTAGAAAATCCAATACATCATATAAACAGAACAAGTGGGATTAGTACTTTGTCTAATAAGATGTAAAAATGTTACTTACTTTCCTCCAAAAATGATTTTGTGCTTGATATCACAGCCTTGTTCAGGCCCCGTGATGGCTCTTCAAAAGATGTCTATGCTAATTAAACCAGCATGTTTTTAGGGGAATGATTCCCCCCACCCCTTGGATAGTATCAGTCATTTAACAAATTTAGATATGCAGAAGCTTGATAGGAAATAATCTATCTGCATAATAAACTGTGTTTAGCCTTAATCTTGGAATTAAGAGCTTTGGACATCATTTCCAAATGTTTTGTACAGACTGGTTATCTGCACAAATGTCCAATCTCTTTTAAGCCTTCCTACTGCATTTGAGAGTGTAACCTTTAGCATCAACATTTCCATACGTCTGAAATATAGTTCCAGGTGATTGGATCCTGCACACTATAATCTCAGCATCTATTGTTTATAGCATAGGTTAGATATAATAAAAATCCTAGAAACTCAACAAAAAGTATTGTATGCCTGCGTGTGCAATACTTGTATTATAGACAAGGAACAGTATTAGATACATTACTGTTTTGATACTTATTCATTTTATCCTCTGCTGAATAGACACGTTAATAATGGAATAGGTATGCTATTCTTTGACATTTCTCTGGCTAGTTCTAGCTGCTGTTTTTAATGCAGATACTTCAACAATTCTAGTCTGCTTCTATTATTCATGGTTGGTATGTTGGAAATGACAGCAGCTATCACAAAAATTAAAACCAAAGCAAACCATAGCATCCCAAATTGCAACAAATAATAATTTAGAGGTATTACAAGCTTTATCTCTGGATATAAATGTTTTGCTTCTCAGACTGTTCTAGGTTCATTAAAATGGCACATCACTGAAAATAAAGGTATAAATTACTTCATAGAGCACCTAAGAAGGTGGCTGTGTGACTTCACTACAGTGAACTAACATTTTGTAATTTCCTTGTTAAAAATTTTTTTAAAAAATTAAAAAGTGAAGAATGTGATTGATAAATGCTGAGGTATCATGCACAGCATCATCTTGTCTTCTACAACTTCTGCTGGACCTTCCTAAAAATTTTTAGCTGGCATTTTCAGCAAGCCTCATTTTCTTTCCACAGCAGAGTCTGCTGTTTTCCTACAAATGTACTTTTCAGCTTACCCTAATATCTGTCAGCTTACCATATTGGTAGGAGGTTTGTTTGTTTGTTTGTTTTCCTTTGCTGAACTCTGTAACAGTAGGTAAAGTCTATTTGTTCTAGCTGTGGATTTCCAAATATGGTGAGAGAAAAAGTGTCAGCACAAAGAACTCTCTTCTGTTTAGTATGACTAGCTATGTAGGTCACTGAGGCTGGAAGTACTATTAATTGCTGACTAGAGAGAACAGTGTTATTACCTAATGCATTAGGAAATAATTAATATTGACAAAAGTTTGCAATAATTTGAAGAGAGGGATTATTGTCAGTACAGACTTTACTGTAACTGCTAAGTTACAGTATGTCAAAAACAAAGGATGAGTTTGGCTTTTCCACTCATTTTTCCTTTTTTTTTTTTTTTTTTTTTTTTGCTTGGGATGGGAAGAAGAAAGAATTATTCTTGCAGTTTTTCTTCAGGCTAGATCAGTCTAGGAGAGGGTGTGGACATTCTTTAATTACCCCTAATTATAGCAGTATGAATATGAATATATATTCATACTATATATGTATATTATATGTCATAATATTATAGCAGAATGAATTCTGACTTGAATTAAAGACCAAAAGACACATAATGCAGAGCCAAAAATATTGAAGTAAGTATAAGAATCTGTCTAGAATACAAGCTGTAGTCTCAAGCTTATTCTGAATTGTTTTGTTCTAACAAATGGAACCCATTTTGTTGTACAAGCACAGTTTTCATGTTATTGTATAGCAAGCTGCTCCTGGAGAGGAATAGCCCCTGGTGCCAGTACATGCTGGGGGCCACCAAGCTGGAAAGCATCTTTGTAGAAAAACAACTGGGATTCCTGGTAGGCACCAAACTGGGCATGAGCCAGCAATGTGCCCTTGCCACTAAGAAGGGTGATAGTATTCTTGGCTGCATTATGCAACATATTTGCAGCAGGTCAAGAGAAGTAATCCTTTCCCTCTGCTCAGCATTGGTGAGGACACACCTGGAGAGCTGTGTCCACTTCTGGGCCTCCCAGTACAAGAGAAACATGGATGTACTACAACAGATTGACACCGGTATGATGAAGGGACTGGAACTGCTCTCCTATGAGAAGAGGCTGAGAGAGTTGTCACTGAAGCCTGGAGAAGGGGAAACTCAGGTGGAATCATATCAATGTCTATAAATACTGAAGGCGGGGTGCAAAGAAAATGGAGCCCCATTCTTTTCAGTGGCATCCAATGCCAGGGTGAGAGGCAGTGAGCACAAACCAGAACACAAGAATGTTCTGTCTGAACAACAGGAATCAATACTCTGCTGTGCAAGTGGCAGAGCACTGACCCAAGTTGCCCAGAGAGGCTGTGGAGTCCCCTCCTTGAAGACCTTCAAAAGCCACCTGGACATGGGCCTGGGCAAGCTGCCCTGGGTGTCCCTGCTTGAGTAGGGATTGGACCAGATGGACACAGAGGCCCCTTCCCATCTTAACCATTCAATGATTCTGCAGTGATAGTCACTCTTGGCTACTGACAAAGTAGGCCCTGAGAATGCTATCAAAGATATATTCCCAAACCAAGAAAAAATCTGGGCATCAGAAAGATACTTGAATATATAGATAGGCAAACACAAGTTAACTTAGTTATCTTAAGTTAGCAAAGGTTTAAACTTACAGTTAGACTTGAGGTCTTTTCCAATCTAAATGATTCTATGATTCTATAATTCTAAGGTGAACTATTTCAGAGGTGTACAGGGCAAGGTGAGAAAAACCTTTTCCATGCTCCTAGTAGAAGTGGTAAGAAAATAAATACAAAATGTTACCCTGTTGACAAAGTTTATTTCCACAACCTGGACGAAATAGTGTCAGACAGATTACATGAACTTACATAGAATTTATTATTAGCTCTATGGAAGAATGGTTTAAAAGGAATATGTGAGTTTTTATTTCTTGCGGTGAAATTTGTCATCTGCTAATAAGGTCCCAGCTTTCAGGGTGCATGAAAAATCAATTATTTAAATGCTTATGAAGGGGGCAACAGTCTTGATCTTGTTTAACTTTTTAGTGAACCCTTACCTTCCCTAATAGACATCAAACATTGCTATGCAGTCAACATTTAGATATTAATTACTCTGAGTTTGCTTTTTTTGCCATGTTCTGTGTTTACTAGATAAAAACCTTCAATGAGGATTTGCTCAGATTTCTTCAGACATATATGCTCAAGGGGAATGAATAAAACATTTTAAATTATATAATAGGTTAGTTCACCTACATCATTAAGTGATAAATGCATAGAATAATTCTTGAAATAGTCATTTGAACAAATCTTTCTGGTAAGAATAAAGATGTATCTATGCAGATTCTGCAATTCAAAAAAAAAAAAAAAAAAAAAGGTGAAGGTTTCAGTGCCTTAAAACTAGATTCTTGAGATATGGAACTCACCAAACCCAAAAGATATGAGATATGATTGGTGTATATTCTACAGTATTATATCCTGCAGGATATAATGGCTTAAAAATAATAAATAATAATAAATTTGAACTTCAGCAAAGTTGCTAAAGGTTTGTGTTTGAAAGTTTATGTTGAATTTGTCTCCTAAAAAAAGGATTATTTCCCCTCAGCAGGAGTGTAAAGAATTGCATGTAATACTGCTGCCGCTGCAGAAGGGATAGTAAGTAACCTGAGAAGTTATTTAATTTAAATTTATTTTATTTCTTGCTGGATATATTTATGGATTTATCACAGTGGAGGTGACAAATTTAAAGAGCTGTGAATCAGTAGATCTTGGGAAGTGATTCACATCATGGGAATTGATTGATTCTAAACTTGTAGCACCATAGCAACACTCTCTCTGATCTACAGATTAAAATATTCATACTTTTGACCTGCTATGTTGGCAGCCAGGAATCACAAGATACTGTTTCAATGAACATGAGAGATTACATTATGATATGTACAATAAGTGTAGGAAGAGAACTCTGAGACATATAAGTTTTGCAAAGAGAATGTCTTATATACTTCTCCAATCAAAAATTTCAAGTTAGTGATTTTACTTCAACAGAGAAGCTTCTGTTTTAGCTGTACAATTAGCCAAGTCTAGTTTTATTTTATTGATACTGATAACATAGTAATGTCCACAGCTTCACACATATTGCTTCTTATGTATTGTTACAAAATATTGTTCTGAAAACTAGTCTGAACTAGTGGGTGATTATGTTAAATATAGGATTCAAAAAGAGCAGAGCATCACCATAATTGTTCTTAGAATGCATCATTGATCTTTCCTGAAATTGTTTTGTCACCAAAGACAAATAACATTTTTAGAATGATTAATAGAATAATTAGCTTGGTAATTTAGCTGTGGGGTGTTTTTCTGCTAATAGAAAATATTGTAAGCTTAAAATGTAACTTTAAAAACAAATTTTTTATAGATCCACACTCTTTGCATATTGATTATGAAAGAAATCATTTCTAATTACAGCTTTTCTGAAGGTATCAGAGTAAGTGGATGATCTTATACCGAACATTTTTAAAATGTCTCATGGCTCAGATTAGTTAATTGTCTCCAGTAAGCGTTCTAAAACATTTTCTCTGTGCTCGTCTGTGTATTTTCCAGTTTTTAAAGATTCTTCAACAGATAATTAATCATGTCAGTTTCTGTGTCAGTAGCTCTGTTCTTTATTCCTGAGAGCTTTAATTAAATCTTTTAGATGTACTCATCACTTCTCAACACACATTTCAGTTATATTTTATTCTTGAGACCAGAAGAAAGACTATCTTCTCAATTTTAGATAAGTATGTGAAGTGTATATATGAAATATATATATATGAAATATATTTCCAAAAAGTTGAGTATTGCATTATTGTATACACTTTTTTTAAGGTGGTAGCTTGGTCATCCATCATCTACACACTTGAAATCTTTCTACTGTGATGTGCGCATACTATCAAATGGGAGGAAAAAAAAAAAAAAGGATGTTACTTATTTTTTCTTAAAAGAAGCTTTTGAAAAGCTTTTAAAATTGATTTGATCTTCTTACCCTCTTTGGAGGCACATTTAAAGGTAACAGCAAACAAAAGACATGGAAAGTTTTTGAAGCCTCATACAGACCTCTGATGAACACCATTACCAATCAACGTTCTAGTACATCTCACCCAATACAATCTGAGAAAAATCATCAGCTATTTTCTCATTACAGTTGAAGCTGTAGTAAAACTCCTTCTCAGTAAAACTCCTGTGTTTGTGACCTTAATATGGGGAAACCAGATGAGCAGTATTTTGGTTTTGAAGAAATACATTTTTTCAAAATGTAAGCCAGATTGCTTCCTGGACACACAGAAATACATTTTTGATGATGTTACATTTTCTGAAATGATATTTCATTTACAAAGTTAATTCTTAAATTTAGATGAATATTCGTATTGCACTCCAGTTTTAAATAGACAAATTGGTATTATTCAGAAACATTAAAAAAATTTACATTTGGGAGCTAGGGGAAAAATTTTTACTTCTATCCAAAACTGAGCAATCTGAAAGCTTGTCATTTGTTGCAAAGTACACAAACTCAGATTAATTAAAAAATTAATTGATACAGCTGCAGCAAAGAAATACAATAGAGAAGTAAAAATGAAGCAAATAATATGAAAGTGCACTAATTAGAAAGTGATGTATGACCAACTGCTGAGATTTATAAGCAATAATGCATTTTGCAGAAGGTCCTGGAAACAATCATTTGAGTGGTTAATTAAATTCATAATATCTAGAAGATCTACTTTAACATTCTAGTGTCTTGGCCTCTTTTAAAGAGGAAACTTCCAGCCTAGGCTGTTTTTGTAAGATTTGAAAAATGAGATATTCTAATGTGAAGATGGGAAAAGGTAGAGCTGGAGAAGCAATCCTGCAAATTTTGTGCCCAATTAGATGTGTTGTGTGAAAATATATCACATATAGCAAAGGTGCAAGAGAATTTTGATGCCTCCAGTTCCAAGTATTATAACAAGCATTGTTGGACTCCAGTGCTACTTTAATGGACTTAAATTCTTAAATGAGAAATAGAGAGATGTTATTTTGAGATTTTGTTAGGCCAGCTTCCTTGTCAAAAATAAAATAAAATGTGTGATAGTTGTCTGAATGACTTAAATTCATCAAATTCATGAACAAATTAATATTGCAATGAAATGTAATGGTGAAGATAGTTCCATATGTTCCAAAGGTGAAACTGTATTTCAGCTTCATCCTTGAAGTCATAATTATGCCCATCTGTTACAGAGATAAATCACAATCTGAAATATAAAAGAATAAAGTCTGTGCTCATTCCTCTTGAACTTTGAGACGTTAGTGCTGATTTTGTGTGAAACAGAAACTCATGCCTATTAGTCCGGACATTTCTTTCCAGTTAGCAAGGCTTTATGTTTTAAATTTATATGGACACACATGCATGTAGTGGTATCTTTTACATGTTTTCCAGAAAAATATTTATAATGATCATGTGGATCCTGTACCTTTTATAAAATCCTGTAGACTTTCCTAAAATCTATGATAATTACCGTACAGACACTTTTTCAACCTGCTTCTGTAATTTCTGATCCCAGTGGAATGATGATTCTTTTAAAACACCTGCTGTGAATTTTCAGGAAATAAAGGGAATAAGTTATGCCTGATTTAGCAATATAAAAAAATGCTGGATTCTATTTCTCTTCACAGAAGAATTTCACAGCATGTTAGTCCAATAATCTATTAATTTTTGATGCCATAAAGAGAAATATAAACATCATTTTTTTGGTATTGCAACAATATCCTTGAGTAGTAGAGGTTTTCAAATGTCTTAAGAGTAGTCTGACATATTTGATCTTCGGAAGTTGTGAAAGATTGAGAGATATGAAATACTAAATAATTGTAAAGTGATAGCCAGAAAGAGAATATCAACAGCAATAAAACTGATCTACCCAGAAGAAAAAGAGAAAATACTCAAGGCAAGACATGTAAAATTAACCTTCAATTGTATACAATTTGAACTGCTAATATTACATCTTAGATATAAATACAATTTTTAATGTTTGTGCATAAATAGTAAAAGCACAGTTGGATATGTTCCTGCTTCCGAATGGTTCAAACTTATGGATAAGTAGCTTTTGAAAGAGAGAGCTTAAAGTCTTGGACTCTACTTGAGAAAAGAGCTGAGAGGGATATGAGTGAGATTTGCAGAATCATTAGGTCAGTGGATAAACTAAGCATGACACAGCTGTTGACCTAATATGAAAACTAGATGGCACTGAAGTCAGAAGGAGAGCACAATTAACAAAGGCAGCAAATATGTGCAGCAGCTTGTGCAACATTTTGCACTGAAATGGCCAGATGATCTGCTGAGAAGTACGTCATGGTTCTCAGCAATGGTGATGATATCCCACAGGGCACATTCTAGCACTCCTTGGAGCTACCACATTGACACAGCTGATGCGCTGACCCAGAGAGAGATCCTAAGGTGGCTGCAGCTCTACAGAAATGTCTGGAGACTCTCAGTGAGGTTGACAGAGGGGAAGCTGTCTCCTCATGCTCCTTCCCTCTTTCTTTGCATGTTAGTAGTGAAACTACATTGCTTAGGAAAGGAGTTGTGCAATGCATTCACTAGACTGCCCAGAATCGTAAATGATGAAAAAGAAATTCACAATCTTCCCCATGCCTGTACCTTAAAAAGCTTAAACTTCCAACTGTACTGAAAGAGGGGCATGAGCCCCCCATCATGTGCATATATGTCTGACAATAAGTTAACTGGTCCCGAATTTTATTGCAAATTAGATAATGTATGGATATAATTGAGATGTGGAAGATTTCAGGCATCTTTTCTTACCAAAAAAGTCATTCTTTTGGAAAAAACAGACACCTAACTTTGACTTATTTTCATGTTTCCAGTATGAAACCAAAACTATGAATGATAACACTTTGGTAGATAAAACATTGGTTGTCTTTGGCTAGGTCTGTTTTACTGTCATTTAGGAATCACTGCTTTTCCCTGGTTTTTTTTTTTTTTTTTTTTTTTTTTTTTTTTTTTGCATATATAAGGTAATTGTCCTAAAAGCACTTGGAATACTTTATCAGACATGATAAGTCCTAAGATAACAGAATGTTCATCATCAGCAGATTACCATCATTGCTTATTTCCAAGTCAGTTCCCACATGATTTCCACAGCAAAAACCTTACAAACCATGGAGATAGAGATCTGTGCTTTGTGATGTTTGAAAACTGAGGTTTGAACTTCCTCTTAGATAATTTTCTAGCTGCATGATATCTTTAACAGTTTGTGAGATAGCAGCCTCTATCATGCTGGAATTTGAAGTTGGGAGGAGTGAAAGGGGACAGAGTAAGTGCTTGCCATGTGCATGTTCACATTCTCTCAACCTTACAAGTTTAAAAATAAATGCTTTTGCTGTTGCAGAGCTTGTAATCACAGTACTGCAGTGATGCACAGTGTTTGTTTCTACTACAGACAGTTCAAGAGATATCAGACTGTAATACTGTCAAAGACGAAAAGTGTGTTTTGAGCAATGGTCCAAGGCAGGACACGGTGTATTGCAGAACTCTCTAGTGCTTCCCAAAGCTCTCATATAATTTTCATTCTGTGACTGTAAAGCAATTTATAGTAGTGTATTCAGGAAGTATTTCCTGTAGGAGGTGTAATATTTGATGATGTTGCATTGAAAGTAGGTTTTTTTCAGGAATTAAATAGTTTATGTTGTTAAGCATACATGTTTTTTTCCCCCTATTTTGAAAAGAACTTTATTTTCTGTTTAAATATTAGTGTAATGTTATCAAAGTAAAAAAAAAAAAAGTACATAAAGAAATGACTTGGCATGATTCTTAAGATCACTGTAGATGGAGTCAAATTTCAAGATAAATTTAGGCAGAGAATAGAAAGCGGATAAGGGAAAAAAAATATATCTGCTACAGAGTTGAATACTTTTTATACCTGGAAGAAGTAAAGGAGAAGTAATGAAGATGCATGTTGAACAACTGTTAAAAGTTAAGAATTCTGAAAGGGTAAATGGAACTAAATTGAAGCTAGCAAGCATGTAATTACTGGGATGAAAGATGATCATGCTTTTCATTGGTCTGAAGATTACATAGTTGAAAATAATACCAAAGAAAGTGAATTAATGTATATAAGAGGAATGAGAAAAGAGGTTTTGCCAAGTGTACTTTCTTATCCTTTTTTTTTTTTTCATCTATTAAGAAGGAAAAAAGAAAAAAAAGAAAAGAAAAAAAACAGCCTTCCATGTAAATTATATTTCATAGAGGAAAATTAAGTGTACGTATTATTAATGCTACATTCTCTGTAGGACTAGAAAAGCCAGAAGCCATTTTGTCAAGAAACATTAGAGCACATTGCACAAATAAGTCTCATGCTACCTACCGATAAGTCTTATATCTACTTAAAACATCTACTTTTCCCAGGTAGGCTTTAGTTTGTTTTTTAACAAGGAGTCTTTTTGCTAAAAGTTCATGTCTTTTTTTCTGTGTTAATCTGATTATATGAAAAACACAAAGTTGACTGCACTGTAAGTTGATAACTATTCAGTATTTCTGACATCTTTTTTTTTCAATTTTTACTTTTAAATTTAAATTTAAATTTTGAGTGCTTGTGATATGAATGTCAATCACAATGATTTGCAGAGAAGAATGTCAGAAAGGATTTCTATTTAGCCTTACTGTATGTGTAAGAATAAATAAAAAGGAGCTTAAGTATCCTTTGTATGTATGTATGAGGACATTTTCAGATCTGTTACTGTAATATGCAAGAAATTAAATATTTATAGATACAACTATATGAGCCATAAATAGTGATGGAAATGGAGAAAACACATTGTAAGATACGTTGTGAAAAATGTGCTTTTCTCTGCATTCTTCCCTTTTAAACCAGATGATATGTATATTTTTGGTTCATTCTAGTAGGTTTAGGTTATTCTAGAAATCAAAGTCGGAAAAGTCATGAGGTTACTGTCAGTTCTCTAAAAACCTAAATTATTTCTTGTTTCCTTTTGTGAGAGGAGACTGGATGGATCTCCTTTCAAATAGTTGAACTTTTTTCTTAAGAAAAGCAATTTTTTTTTCTGATGAATGCATGCCATAGCCTTGGTGTGATCACATTCTAAAATATATAATTGAAGAAAGTAGCTATTATGCAAAGTCAACGGAGCAGAAGTATGTGATTATCTGAGAATTAAGGAAAAATAGCTTAAGCTAAATCAGGCATTTTAAAAGGTCATCTTAATTTTTATTATTTGCTGGAAGAGTAAAACTGTTATCTTATAAATGAGAGTGATTCTTCTTTTGGAAAACCTCACTGGTAACAAAATCTGAATTTATGAATAACAGTTTTAAGGAGTCCTTATGCTCACTGCACAGTGCTCTTCTCTGCCCTTCTTAAATGACTTGCCAGATGGCATGAACTACTCAGTCTCCTGAAATCTTACTTTCAGGTTCTGATCTGTACGACTACAGTGACTCAGTTGCAAATCGCTATTTCCCATTTGCAGTAGTGTAAGTTTGCTGAAAAAATTAGGTATTTTGTCATGTTTCACTCCAGAGAAAATATTACAAGTAATTTTTACAAGGAAGTTTTTATGGTAGCCATTCTAATGCACAGTATTCAGAAATGAACCAGGGAAATTCATACTCAGAAGAATCCTGAAAGTTAATATGCCACACAAAAAAGATTTTCATAATAAAAATAAAATTACAAAAATCCTAATATGTGCATGATTTTCAAGAAGAAAAAATAATTGAAAGATAATAGACAAATGTGTTATTTCATGCACAGATTATATTATGAAGATACAAACTACAGTTTTTCATGATTTCCTTTCTTCTTCCTAATCTGTTTTCCTATCAGAGTGCCCTCATTTATCCATCCAGTCTTGTAAATACATGTTTTTCCAAAGAGTACTTCATAATCCTACTGTCATGGGTGATAAATGCTACAAGGCACGCAGAATTTGTAAGCACCACAGAGAGAAACAGTATATCTCAAATGATTTACATTTTATTTATGACAATTCTGACATTTCTTTATAATTTTCAGAATTTTGGATATAAATATCCACAAAGGACAAAAGGCTCTCAGACATCATGATTTCCCTCTTTTCTCCACACATACATGTGGAGAAAAATTTTGTTTGTATTTCTTGTTATATTTTATCACTGCTACATTAGTCAGTTACTATTTTACCTCTAGTCTGCACTTTTGAGATATCCCCCTGTTATCCTTGGGAAGTCTTCGCTGACTAACACAACAACTTTATAGTGCTTCTCTGTGGCACCATTACAGCAAATTGTGTGGACAAAATTAGTAATAATTTTAGTATGATGTGTAGCTACCTTAAAATGATTTCTCTATCTCTCCCAGTTAAATAAGATTTGGGAAAAGTCGTACATTATATTCATACTTCTTACACAGATACATTAAAAATATTTTAAGCAGAAATGAAGATTTTTAAATATTGTGTAGAGAAATACATGCACGAACTATATTAATTGAGCTCTAAATTAGTGGTGCTGAACAACAAAAGGAAGAAAATGCACAGTGAAGCAGGAAATATGCCATATGTTATTGTATACCTGAGCACAATGGGGACACTATCTTAATGGCTTTCTTAATGTTCCTGTTGTAGTGGATATTGGTGGACATATGGTATGCTCCCTGTTTATAAGCCTGTGCATTTCCATGATTCTGTTAGCTGACTTTGATAGTACCTTCTATTTTTCTGCTGTTAAGAAAAAGACTTTAAAATGTTTTATCTTTATCTCAGAAGACATACATTTTATTTTGACTCTTTTTTCCTAGCACAATTGCATATTCATCTTATTGTTAGGCTTTTCCACAATTTTAATCCCTCTTAGGAAATAATTTTGAACACAGTTCTGTAGACCTTCCATGTACAAAGGGCCTTTGACTCAGTCTCTTCTGGCCCAATAAACTGCTCACACAACTGCAGAGTTGACCGTGCTTTGCATGACCGTTGTGGGAACGTGCAGTCAGATGCTTCCTGCCTGCCTCAGGGAGCACTAGCAGATGGGAGCAGAAGTGGTTCCCACTTCACCTGGCTCCCTTTACACCACGTGGATGAGAAGAACTTCTTGCTCCATCCCTTCTGGGCTGCCAGATGTTGTCAATGCCAGCTGGTGCAGAATACCAATGGAAAAGATTTCCTTATTTTTTTTTTTTAATAAAAAAATATTAATTTCATTTTTTCATCTAGTCTGTCTTCTCAGTTGTTGTTTTTTTGGGTTTTTTTTTTTTTTGGGGGGGGGGGGGTTGGTTGGTTTGTTTTTTCGTTTGTTTTAATTGGATTTATCCAGATCTGCAGCAAACCACCTGCAAGATTGAATCTCTTGCTCGGTTTAAACAGAGTTGTGAATAATAGCTAAGTGAGATAAAAAAAATATTTACAGAAACTTTTCTGCACATTAGAAATATTAATTTAATAAATATTAGTATAAAATATCATTAGGATTTCTCTTCTTCACTCTTACTGATGTTTCTGAAAGTGTATCTTTAACATGCAGTGTAAATTCTACTATGTCTGCAGTGAATGTTTGGATGAACTGCAAAGTAATGTTTCCTCCTCCCCTCTTTCTCTGAGGACAGGTTTTCTTTTTTCCTTTATCTCTGTTATCTTGTTGTTTGTGGTGTTTATTCTCCATTTAAGGTAACTTTGATATCAAAGTAGGCCATCAGCTACTAACCTGCTACTGAACTATTAGCTTCTCTCAGCTTTCTTCACACAGCACAGCTCAGTTTGATTCTGTTGAACATAGATAAGAAAGTAAAATAAGAAAAAAATATACATTGGGAAAGTCCCTTGCATTTATGGTGCATCTTCTACCTAGAAACAACATGTAAATTGAGTAACTCTCATAATCATATCCCAGACAGAAACTTTACCAAATTCGCAAAGTATCAGCCATTTAATATAAATGTAATATTCTAGAAATGTATGCTGTTGTGTAGAATAAGTATTTTTTTAAAAATGCTAAATTTAAACACAGAATAACGAGTTGTTCTTGAATGTAGTAACAATCCTCCCTCTTCCTCCTACACCCTTAAGGCCCTTCCAATCTTTTTATATGACTCTGGAATTGTTTGGGTGAAATACAGTGTTAGATCTTTGAACTTTTTAACAATATGTGCAGATAATATAAATAACTGTCAAAAAATATGACAGTATTCATAATTCCAATACTATGATATCTTTAAAAACATAACAGTAGGCAGTGGTGTAATGAGAACTCACAGTTCAGGAGTCTTGAATCTCTCTGTGATTAGAAAAATGGGATGAGAAACTCCAGACATCCTACTAATAATTTTGATAGATATATGAAGAGAACATTTCACCCAGTTTTTATGAGGCTTCTTGCATTAGCCTGTTAACATGGATAGCTTTCCATGCTGTTTTTGTGCCTGTGCTTTTCTATAAAGTTAAGTAGTGCAAACCTGCCTTAGATGTCCCCAGATACATTCATAGCTTTAGTATAGTCATGTTTTTAATGTTGAGGTAGGAAAATGTAGAGCTTTAATATTTTTATCTTGTGGTATAAAATCTTATAGAATTAATTTTTCTTAAACATGTTTTTTTTTTAATTATTATTGCCTATTTACATATAAGCTCTTGAATTTATTATACTGGCAATAACAGTAATGGGAATACAAGTTTATGCTGTGATAATTGTGTTGCTACTGTCTTGACCTCATTGCAGCATCTCTCCATCAGGAGTAGACAATATTTTGGAGCACATAGTCACACAAACTCCAAAAGCCTTTCATTACTGTTGTCACATATAATGCAAATAATACATATATTGAAGGTACAATAGCAGAAAACTACTTGGAGGAATTATGTCATGTAAAGAGTAAAACAACTGTGCCAAATCCTTCTGACATATGCGTGATGTACTCCACTTATGTCTTGTCAGGAGTGCGTAGGCTTGAAAATTGCTTAAAACCAGTCTGTAAATGACTGAAATCTCTTGTATGTTAGTTTGTCAATAAGCACTCTAAAGTATTGTGGTTCATTACAGACTGGGACTTGTTTTAAATAAAATTGTCTACATGCTAGTGAGTTCTGGCAAGCATGTCTTCTTTTGCATAAGCATTCAGAAATACCAGTCTGTGTACTCATGGACTGTCTTGATTAGTAGCTCATGATATGCATACCTTCATTAATTTTATTAGGAAGTAGAAGTAAGAAAGAAACTCTCTTTCTGTTTTACAGATTGTAGATAAACAATATATGCAGAAGCACCAGATTCAGTGTTTCTAATTTAATGAAGAAATATTTAAAAATAAGTGACATGATTTTCCTTAAAAATGTAGTATGTGTGTTCTTAGGGGAAAAAAATAAGCTAATACTCACTCACTATGGTTAATATATTTTAGATATTTTTAGTTTCTTTAATTTAAAACTCTTTCAGATGCTAGTTTTAGTGATTTTAGGTTCTATTAAAATATTATAGATTAGCAAAATGAATAGAAAATTAGGGAACAATAAATGACATTGCACTAATATATTCACAAGTACTTTTAATAATAAGAAATCATTAATAAGACTTATCTAGAATTTTTAATAAAGTTATTATTGGACATTATGAAATTAAAGTAATTGAAAGGAGTGCTGCTTCAAAGAATTTGTTTTAAAAAAAATCCTGTGAAACTCAGTACTGACAGCTAAGTTTCTGATCCGCCTAGTCTTGTGTACGAACAGGATGAAGAATCTACCAGCTTATTGACTCTTACTGATGTAGGGCTTGGCAATTAGTTTGTATCTGTAAAGATTAGTGACATGTTCATCAGTAGACAGCAGCATCATGTTTACAGTGCCATTGTAAACAATCACCTTGCAGTAATAGCTCTGATTTTTTTAATACATTAGTACAAGTGTTTGTACAAGCTTCATACTAAGCTTGCTTGACCCAGAGTAATTTTTACATGTGATGCTATTTTTTTCTAAAAATAATTACCTTACATGTTTTCTAAGCAAATGACTTGTTGTTAGATGTTTATGTGTAGTAGCATTATTGACCCATTCTCACTGACAGGAACTGAGCTACAGCTACAGAGAAATTCTTAGAGTCAAGACTAATCATGTGGTTTGTGAATTCCCTTTTCTGAAAACCTGATCAAGTTACGTAAGAAAAACACAAAAAACCATAGGAATTGCACTGTGATTTGTGATAGCATTTCAGTGAAAGTGCAGAGATGATATGGACAGAATCTGAGATGTATACCTGTATATTTAAAACACAGGAAATTTTCAATTAATTATGGATGAGATATAAATTACAAGAGCCACTCTGAAAGTAATACCTCCTATTTTATTCTGTTGGCCCACGACATCAGAGGCAGATGCTGGTGGTAGGGCAGTAGAGGTTGAGCCATCCAGCCAGTACTCCCTTACATTTTGTTGCAGTTTGACAGATGACAGCAGAGGGGCAGTCTGACAAATTGGTGTCTGACATGAAAGCGTGTATGGAGCAAAATGTGTAATTGAATTCCTCCATGTGGAAAAATGGCGCCCACTGACATTCACTGATGCTTGCTGAATGTTTATGGAGACCAAACAGTGACTGTGAACACAGTGAGGTGGTGGGTGGTGTATTTCAGCAGTGGCAGCAGCAAAGTGAAAATAAGCCACATTCTGGACAGCCATGCAGATTTTTAGGAGCATGGAATGCAGGCTCTTGTTCATTGCTGGCAAAAAGACATGCCCAATGGTGGTGATTATGGTGAAAAATAGTGTCTTATAGCTGAGAATTTGCTCTATCAAATAGTGTATCTTTGCATCTGTGGTTGTTTCCTTGGAAACTACAGACTAGACAGCCTCACCGCTGTCCCCGGAAAGACAGTGGAACAACTTGTTCTGGATATTCTCTCCAAGCAATTGGAAGAGAAGAAGGTTACCAGGAGTAGACAGCATGGATTCACCAAGAGTAAATCATGCTTAACCAACCTGATAGCCTTCTATTATGTCATCACTGGCTGGGTAAATGGCGGGAGAGCAGTGGATGTCATTTACCTTGACTTCAGCAAGGCATTTGACACCATCTCCCACAACATCCTTGTTATGAAACTTAGAAAGTGTGGGATAGATTAGTGGACAATGAGGTGCATTGAGAACTGGCTGGCTGGCAGAGCTCAGAGGGTTGTCATCAGAGGCACAGAGTCTGGTTGAAAGCCTGCAACTAGTGATGTTCCCCAGGGATGGAAGCTAATTCTGGTCTTGTTCAACATCTTCATCAGTGAGCTGGATGATGGGGTAGAGTCCACCCTCAGCAAGTTTGCTGGTGATACAAAGCTGGGAGGAGTGGCTGACATACCGGAAGGCTGTGCTGCCATTCAACAAGACCTGGACAGACTGGGGAGTTGGGCAGGGAGGAACCTGATGAGGTTTAACAAGACCAAGTGTAGAGTCTTGCACCTGGGGAGCAATAACTGCATGCATCAGTACAGGTTAGGGGATGACCTGCTGGAGAGGAGCTCTGTGGAGAAGAACCTGCAGGTTTTGGTGAAAAACAGGTTGGCCATGAGCCAGCAGTGTGCCCTTGTGACCAAGAATGCCAGTGAGATCTTGGGGTACATTAAAAAGAGCATGGCCAGCAAGTCAAGGGAGGTGATCCTCCCCCTCTACTCTGCACTGATGAGGCCACATTTAGAATACTGTATCCAGTTCTGGCCTCCCCAGTTCAAAAAAGATGGGGATCTCCTAGAAGGTATCCAGCAGAGGGCGACAAGGATGATAAAGGGCCTAGAGCATCTCCCATATGAGGAAAGGCTGAATAACCTGGGTCTGCTCAGCCTGAGGAAAAGAAGATGGAGAGGGGATCTGATAAATGCTTATAAATATCTAAACAGAGGTGGGAGGCAAATGAATGAGGCCAGGCTCTTCTCAGTGGTGTGTAGTGACAGGACAAAGAGTCATGTCCTAAAACTTGAACACAGGAAGTTCTGTACTAATATGTGGAAGAACTTCTTCATGGTAAGGGTGATGGAGCATTTGAACGGGTTGCCCAGAGAGGTTGTAGAGAATCCTCCTATGGAGATATTAAATACCCATCTGTACACTTACCTGTGTGACCTGTGTATGGTTCCTGCTTTAACAGGGAGGTTGGACTCAATGATCTCTTGAGGTCCTTCCAACTCCTGCAATTCTGTGACCTATGTAGTAATAAAAAGAAACAATTTAGGTTTGCCAGAATTTATTTGCTTTTATTTGCAGTCTTCTTGGATCAGTTTGTAGTGTTGCTACTTCGGGTAATGACCGAGCTTGTAAATCTTGGTAAAACTGTTGTTCTATGCAGAACTATTGAATATCTGTTTACTGTGCTCTGAGTGTTGACACATGTTTTTGGTTCCCAGCTTGAATGAATATTCTTGTTCTGATGCATGTTGCTATTGAAAATGTGGCTTATCAAAGGAAGATTTATAAAAACTGATATATTTTTAGTATAACTATGTTTTAATGATGAACAGTATAATAGCCATGTTTTTGTAAATAACTTCCTCTTACAATGGACTAGTGGCTAGAATTCAGGTAAATGAGACATTGAAAATATCTTTGATATTCTTCACTGTTCTCCACATTCCTTTCTTCCATTAAAAAAAAAGAAAAAAAAAGAAAAAAAAAAGAAACCCAACAAATAAAACAACTCAGGAGTTAGATGTGAGTGCAGTAAATGTATCTTGAATATCAATAGTACTGCAGTTCAGAACTGTCAGTCAATAAATAATGGCTTGAGTCATCAGAAGGGAAGCAAGCAAGTGTAGCCTGCTTCTCCCTGTGAAAGACAATTCCAAGTAATTGCTCTAAAACCTTGTGCTCTTTTTTTTTTGTTTATTGAAGAATCAATTGAAAATTATCCAGCACGCACTATAAAGTTAACAATACTATAAGATTGAGTCTCATCTAAGTTCTACAGGTCTCCCCCTGAAATGTTTTCTTAAAAGAAATTTGATCTGCAATTGTTTTAAATTTGAAATGGCTTTTCCACCTAGTGCTCTCATCACACATTTATTTTTTAAACAATTTCATTTCAGATTAAAGAGACAGAAGAAAATGAGCTCAGAATTTGGGACCAGGCAAAGTTCCTTGTATGTTGTTGGAGATTCCACCAAGACAGTGAGTGAAGACACAAGAGAGATTACCTGCAGCAACAAGGCTTAAAGGAAAAAAAGGAGCAAAATACTTAAAGACTTCAAAAGACTTACAGGAAAATTAAACAGTGGAAGTACATATAACATGCATGGAAACACTACATGCATTATTTCTATGTATTTGACATTTTCAGTAAGGGCCAAAGAAATGTGTACTGCAGTGTGCACCAACTTAGAATATTTTGCTGTTTGTTCTTCTTCTCAGTTGTCTTAATTGCCATCTTCTAAAGCAAAAGATGGATTCTAATTGATGTAGCCCATAGTTAATCTGTGGGGAAAAAAAAAAGAAAATTACAATGTACATTGCAAAGGAGAGAGTTTCGTAGAAGGTTCTGTGAAGACAGTGAGTCTGAAATGGAAGTCAATGCTTTTTGCTTTGTTTTTCTTTTTTTTTTCATACAGCAAGGCACAAATAACTATTTCTCAGTTTTCCTACTTCTATCAGAGTGGTATACTGTAGTTAAATCTAACAATATATTTCTCTCCCTACTAATATACTGCATACTCCTTCTAAATCTGCTTCAGTGATCATATAGTTGTTTTTTCTTCTTTTTTTTTTTCATTGAGTTTGTGTAGGACCATAGAAAAAAGAAATAATTATTTCCATAACTGGTATCCCTGCTGTGGAAATTGGTGTGAAGACATTGTGTCTAATTTAAAATTTGCTTAGATTTAGATGGTGGTTTGTAAAGTTCGTGAATGAAAAACATGAAAGGTTTACAATTATATAAGAATCATGTTTTCCTAGGAATTTGTTAGCTGCTGGAGTTGGAGCACCTTCATGACACCCCATTGTGTAACATAACAGTACTGAAAATGTCAGTGTGTGCAATAGAAATTGAAAGTGCATAATTATTGATTTTTAAATGCTGTAACAGCCAAATGTACTTCTATGGCTACACTGAAGTGCCTGAAAATACAGTAATGTCACAAAACAACTTACTGATAAAAGTCTTTATCTAACCTCTACATACAAGCAATTTTTGTTTTCTCTGACAAGCCATAAGAAATAAGGGTCTTTTAGAGATGAAACTCTAGGGTTTCAGCAATTGAGCAAAATCTCTTTAAGCCTACAGTACCACCTGTGGCTAAAAATCAAGTCAAACAATTCCATGAGTTACTGAGGAAACCAGGATTCTGTCCTTCCCTCTCTATCTCTAAACATGAAAGAAAAACAAATATTGTTTAATTGGTGCTGGAGAACATCATTGTGGTAACAGTTTGCCAGACTAATAAGGATATTGATGGAAATCAACAGCTAGGAGCTACTTTCTGCTGATCTGACTTGCACTTCTGTATAAACCTTTAGTACATGTTTGTCCTTCACTTCTCTGTATTATAATTCCCAGTTGGTGTGATATATCTGGCTATTCCAGTGCTCATAGTGGCAACAGATAGATCATTGAACCTATTCTAGTATTTTATTTCAGAATAATGATACAGTATGTTTTCTTTCTATGAGGAAATTCTCTCTATGCCACATGATTCTTGTAATCATATTACTGACCATATTTTATTTTCAAGTGCTTTCTTCTTAATTGTGGTGCTTAAGTTTTATTGGAAGACTGCAATAATCAGACAAGTCACTTCAGTTTTTTATAATTTCTCCCTGTTCCCTGAGAAAATTCAGCTACATCTGCATCTGTTAAGTGCATAAAATATTTATTTCAGCAACTACTTACACAGAAAACTTCAGAGGTCTCTGTGAAGAAGCATACCCATAAATTAGTCACTTGAAAGAAATCCAAGATATAATAATACATAATTGCCCTGACTGCAGTTGAGAATGTCAGAGAATGTTAATTTATGACCTTTTCATCATAATACTAGAATGTTTCCTGATCTTAAACATACATCTATGATATCTGCTCTCTACTGATATTCCCATCCATTCACCTTCACGTTCCCCTTGGTGGGCAGAGAAGACTGCATATTTGTGCAGAAGAAGTGGCTTGCTCAAAGTCACTAAGGATAAATATTTGAAAAAATTATCAGGAAAACTTACCCTAAAGCTGGTTCCAAACCATTGAGCCATCCTCAGTCTCTCAGAGGCAATGATCGGTGCCTAAAATAGTGGAATGCTTCTAGAAAAAGAATTAAAAATCTCATCTTGTTATTCTTTTTAAGAGATGATACTGTATGTATTGCATGTCAATTAGTTTAACAAACAAATAATAAACAGAGAAAGACTTACAAATGACTTTCACAGCTGGTAAGTTGTGTTACATCTTAGTTAAAACAACAAATGTTTATATTATTTCATATTGGTACAAAAACATTCAAAAGATTAGAGAGATAGGAAGGAACGATTAAAGTGGTCGAGTGGTCATTTAGTAGTGGATATAGAAATAAAATTAATGCTGTCTTATACTTCCTCCTTCCTAAATAAAATACTACCCTTCTGAGAGATGTCTCAACCTCCCTTTAGAGTACTTTTACAAACACTTTTCAAGATATATTTCAAAAGAATGTGTTCTTATCCTGTTCCATCAAGTGAACACTGGAATATGTCTTAAGTGCATTTGAATAGATGTGAGCTTCGTCTCAAGGAGTAGTGATATCAGAGTTTAATTAAAAGCTGTAATATTTTTTTTTCATTAAATCTCTACCTCTCTATTCCCCAAGTCCTATTGCCTCCATGAGTTCATGCCTAAATCTTATGACAATTAAAGGTTCCTCTAAGGGTAATTTTCCTCAGTTTAAGGGAAAAGAATCCTCAAATACTAAATTAAAAATATACCACTAAGTAATGATTTCTCAGGAACTACAGAGATTCTTTGATGCCCTCTACTAGTACAGAACTTTTATTGTATGACTTCAAGGAGAAGGTAAGGAATTTTATTCAACTGAAATAAAAAATATATTAATAATTTGTCTAATTTGAAAAAAAAAAAGATCTAAAAATCAATCATTATTTCAAGGGATGTTGTCATTATGTTCAACGAAAATAACTGTGCTCTAGTGAAGATGTGATTCAGTTGTCTGCTTTAATCATGAACAGGATATTTTCCAGGCAATGCCATTTCAGAAGCCAATTGATCGTAATTAGAAAAGGGCAACGGATGAGCTTATGCTGAGATTGAATAAAATAAATCTTAAAGTTATTAACATTTGAAAAGAAGAAAATGAAGATAAGAAAAGGACAAATAAAGGCCCACTACTTTTCTTTTAATCTTTGAATATATTCCTAGTAATAGATTCTAAAATGAAGAAGTATTAACATACTGTCCATCACTGAACACATTGAATAAAATGCTATGGTACATATATAACATACAATATTTCTGTCAATGAATGAATGCTGACCTTCTAGCCAGATAGTCAATAAAATATAGATTCAGCAGCTTCTCATTGTACATAGCACTACTTCATTGATATATACAGACACACAGAATTTAAGAGCCATAACTTTGAGATTTGAAATGGCAACGTGTTATTGAAGGCTACTGTTGTTGTTCAGTAACGTCCTAATGGCATTGATTAGATGTCAAAAAAAGCCATAGTAGATAGTGCCATTGTAATTCTTTAGGAAAACAAATCAGAATAAAAGAGGATCTCAGATTTCATACTTTGAGATGTCTTCCCTTAAAAGTAAAGCAAACAAAAACACAAAGAGTTTTTGTCTTTTGACATAACTCAGACATGTATTTTGAAATATTAACCTTTAAAAACAAAAATTCCAAAGGTTCTTTGACATCACTATAAATTTATACAATTATTATTTTATTTTCGTCTTTTAAGGAAATATTTTAAATTTTAGATTACATATTTTTTCCAAAATATTCACAAGTTGCAAGGATTATCCTAGAAGATGCAGTTTGTCCAGCCAAATTAAGCCTAAAATTCAATTAGCTGTCATCAGCAAATAGCATCAGAAACATCTTTTGTAGAAATAGTAGATATCACTTGCAAATTACTTCATCAAGAGGCACAGGTCAATTTTTTTGTTTTTATTTTTATTTGTATTATGGCTTACAATAGTAACTTTGCTTTATTCAGTTATTAAATCCTGTATCACGTAACACATAACCAGCAACAGTAACTTACTAAATACAAAAGAGGAAAAGTGTTTTGGATGTACGAAGGGGAAACATGAAATCTTATTGCAGCTACTGCAGTTTTCTAGTGTTAAAATTTGAGAGTTTATTCACCAAGATCAGAATGCATCCTTATCTTCATTTAAAAAAAAAGAAAGCAAGAAACACAAGTTAAGCTGGAAGGCTTTATTTCTTGTTAACTCTGTAAATCTGCTGTTACTATTCATTTTTCTTTCTGTTTGTTGCGGACGCTTATTTTGCATATTTGTGTTTAAGAGAAGAAAGAAATTAAAATGTATAATAAAGTATAATAAACTGTGGGAACACTTTTGAAACTTAAACAGGACTCTCACTAATGAGAATGAGGTGCCATGTAGTTCTGAGCCAAAAGTTAAAAATCACCATAATTATCAGTGATAATAAATGAAATGTTCCATATTTTGTTAATTAAAGCCACTAACATTCTCAGAGTTTGTACCATTATACATTCCAACACAAATCAAAGGAGAGATAGAAAATACTTTTTTGTGAACTCTGTGTTGAATGGGAGTCCTTTAATGGACCCAGGGAAAAGGGAGCCTCGTGAGTTGTATGGCTATTAGAATTTAACCGTGTTAAAAATATATGCTCATGGGAAACAGAACCAGAACTGAGAACATGTTATAAAGAAGACTATTTTTGCAGTTCTTTTTAATTGAAAATCACCCTAGAATTCTCAGGAAACAAGAACTCAAATTAAGCTTTGTACAACATAAACACAAAAGTCATAACTCAGCATAAAGAAACAAATGTTTTAATTAAGAGTTACTATTTTCTTTCTTTAATTTTCTATCCTTATTTTCATATATGGAAACATGTGGAAAGGCAGGTAAGATTTTGAAAAATTAGGGATAATTCACCGCATTTTAACATTAAAAAAAAAAAAGCAATCAATACATAAGTTAAAAAACAGGGTAGAATACTCTAATTCCTTGTTGTATAATTCTGACTATACCACATATATCTGTTCTCTCTGTCTTCTCCATCTCTGCTTCCAGTAATTTTGGTACTTGATCATCACACTGGACTGAGGCTGGTAACAATGACATTGATTAAACTAATTTGCAGAAGTGATTTTATATGTGATTTCTAATACAGAGTATCATATGTATTTATTCCAAACCATTGCGTACTGAGTTCTGTGTGACTCTAAACTGAAAACCACAGCAATGTCTTGGAGCAGAAAATCACTCCATGCAGCCAATTTCATTTTTCAATATTTTTGTCCTAGCAGAATCCTGTATGAAAGTAAATTAAATCATGAAGCCTGTGCAACTTCTCTACTCTTACCTTGGATATACTTTTTGAGAATATTTTATATATAATTTGCATATTTATTATGTCTGTGTATTAGGTTGTTGTACTTCTATTGCATTCTCAGGACATGTCTATGTCAAGTGCTATT
Source organism: Numida meleagris (assembly GCF_002078875.1). NCBI lineage: Eukaryota > Metazoa > Chordata > Aves > Galliformes > Numididae > Numida > Numida meleagris. The sequence goes on along the minus strand of NC_034410.1, from coordinate 92,666,342 downwards.
GGAAGATTAGTGAGGAATGTGGAAATGATTCAATGTTTCAATGAAACTGAGGAGTGTACTCTACCAAAAATATATACATATATATATTCAGCTACTTTTGGTTTACCTGTGATTATGTAAAAAAGAAAAATCTAATTTGCATCCTAAAAACAGTTAAGTTTTGTACTCATATGCTTGAGGCATATTTTTAATACTATAATGGTAATGTTCCTGTAAGAAACTTCTGGTTTCGTGGATATAAATATAATCATACTAAGATGTATAAGATAGTGTAACAGATTCTGGAGCAGACTGTCTGTTCACAAAAATTTGCTCTCTGAAACTGTACAGTAAATGTAAGCAGCACAAGTCCCATGTAAACACGTAAGTGGATTACATTAACGTATTTATTGATGTACATCAATACCAATATACAACTTTGTTCTACTGACGGAATTTCATTTATTCTCAGGATTCTGGGAGACCAAAAATAGAGAATGCTTTTCTAGGGTAACTTCATTATGGAAACTACAAAAGCAGAAAGCTAGTACTTCTGCCATGTGCAACCTCCCATACACTATTACAGTAGTTCCTCCTTACAAATAACAACAAAATATTATTACAATTTCATTTGATAACTAAATTTCAGATTTTGTTCTGTGACTGTCACTCTAGTAGAACATACAAGTTGCATGTAACAGCATTATTTGATCATTTTAAGTATAATTGTTATGTTTTGTTTGTTTGTTTTAAAGATAAAAGTAGAATCCACATTTCAAAACTATCTGTAAGAAAGTTGAAGTGATAGTTTACTGGTTTTCTCATTATTATGAAAAACCTGGGAACTTTGAAAAAAAATAAAGGAAAAGAAAAACAGTGATTTTTTTTCCCAGAACTTATTTTGCAATGATATTTTAAATACTTTATTATTATTATTTAATTTATATTTTTGTCCTCCCAAATGTCTCAGTAAAATGAAGTTTATTCCTATGGAACCTGACATAGTAGTTCTTGGATTCTGAAAGCCTACACGCTACTCTTGTGTCCACATAACACCCTGAGCAACAGAATTTTTATAAGGAAATCAGATTAAGTATTCCACGTCACTTTTCTCAAAACTTAAAGTTTTTCTGTGTCTATATTGTACTATTTGGTACTTACTTTGAAACTAATCTGAGTCCTGAATCTGTCCTAATCTGACATAGATTTTTCTGTGCTGAAAGTCAATGATATTCATGATTTTTGTTCTGAATGTTCCAATATCTCTTCTTTTTAGAAATATAAAAACAAAAGAAAAATGCATGAGTGACCATGTGTATTTCAGCTCCACCCTTAACACTAGAGAACTTTATTTTTCTTCATAACACTAGGTACTGCATAATTTAAAAGTTAATTTTACAATAATTTCACAATAACAACTACCAAGACCCGTCATGTTGTGATGAAATGCAAGAAATAAATTTCAAATTCTTAAAAGAAGTATTCAAATTCTGGAAGTGTGAGAGAAAAAATAATCAGGGTGGCAGAGACAATTCCTGGGTAAGTCAGGTACACTTCCCTATGTATCTAGATATGCCAGTTTCTAAATATGAATATTCGAAAACCTCGAAGAGTCACATGAAAAAGATGACTAAAGTTTGTTTATTGTGCTGTGAAAAAATCTTTTATAAGCTGATCCTGTAGGGAAAATGCATAGTATAACTCAAAATCTATAACTGCCATTTCTCCAGGCCTGATTTTCCATAGTAAAACATTTCACCAATAGAAAAAGAAATTGGTCGGTGAAAATGTAACTGTTTTCCATAGGCACTGTCCTATGGGAGATGCAAGAAAAGATTTTAATCCTAACTAATATCCAGACAATAAAAAGTAGAAGCTAAAATCTCAAAAGACAAGCATTTCTTACTTTTTTTTCATCATAATTTCTTAAAGCACTGTTGGAACAATGTTTTATTTCATTGATTTGGCCAAAAGCAAACTTTCCATATATTTTTAAATGAAAGTATCTTCTTAGTGTTAGTTTCTAATTAAGCCTTAATGTAGTAACCATCTATGCTATAAGTTTAAAAGCATATCAGTCTAATGCAAGTATATTGATTTAGAGGCTGTAAGAGACAGAATCACACAGGCATTCAGAAAAAAAAAAAAAAAAACCACCAAGAAAATCTTGTTTTTTAATGTGAAAATATTCTACCAATTCTTAGTTAATATATATTTTATACACGCTAGGAAAAGATATACTGCAAAAGAGAAGGCTTTGTGCCCTCAAGAAAATGATCTACATATTTTCTACTGAAGTATCACAGTATATAGTTAATTGTTTATAATCTTCCTTAAGGTAGCAATTCTATGTTCTCTGTCCTAAATTTTAACATTTAGTGTTATTGTTGACTTAAGTCTTTTACTGCATATTGTTTTTGTAATATACTTATATTGAATTAAAATAAAAAAGTGTTGTGCAGAACACAAATACAAAGTATCCTAATAAAGTGATGTAGGAATACAATCCTCTGATGTGCATCAAAGCCATCTGGCCAAAGGTATGACACTAAGAAAGACAATAAGGCCTACAGACAGAAAATTACCTCGTGGAGCATAGCACTGTAACACTTCAGGATAGAATAAGGCCAGAAAAAAATTAAGGACCTGGTAAACATATAACTGTATTTGGAATGTACAACATCTCAGCTCACTTCCTTTCACAGCAACCACTCTGCTTCCACACAATCTTAGAAACTGATTACACGTATGATAACTTAAGGCACTGATATCAATCAGTTTGATGCGCTGAGTGAAACTTTGTGAATGCGTCTCAGTCTGAATATAAAGAAACTGTTATACTTACAAAACTCTTGTCAGCCTCAACTCTTACTCAGGTAAAGCTTCCATCAATGAGAAATGTGTAACAAACCTTTAGATCAACAGTACGTATGTGGATATAAGTACATAAAATACAAATTTTTTTTTTACAGCATACATAAACTTAGGTTTGACATCACCTAGCACAACAAAATTAAGGTATAGTTTAGTTGCAATGTTTTGCAACAACATTGTTTGAATGTAAATTTAAAAAAATGGAAATTTTGATTGCTCTTGGACCTCTTTTTACTGCTTCATTGCCACTGACATGAAAATCCAATAATGGATAATAATCAGAGGGCCGTACCAAGTTAGAGACTTTTGTAACATCTCTTAGTCAGGCCCCAGGGAGGCAGCAGACTTCCCCATGGTCAGCTGTTGTGGCAGCAGCTCACCACAACACCGATGTTTGCTCACTCTCCCTTGCAGTGGGATGGGAGAGAGAATCAGAAATGAATATAATGAAGTAGAACTCATGGGTTGTGATAGAAACGATTTACTAAGACAGAAAAGGAAGAAAACAGGAGAATCGTAATAGTAATTATAACAATATAATATACATTTACAACACAAGAGATATACAACACAATTGCTCACCACCCACCAACAGATGCCCAACCAGTCCCCAGGCAGCAGCCGCTGCATGTTCCCATGGGAGCTCTGTCTGGGTACCTGTGGGGCTGGATAGGGCACAGGGTATGCAGAGGACATTGCTTTCTGCTGAATGGGTGCCATGACTGGAGCTCCTTGCCAGTGGGTTACGACCTCTGGTAGAAGGGGCAGCAACAGCACCCTCCCTGCGTACCCTCCTGCAGGCATATGAGATAACTGAAAACTCAAATGAGATAAGTAAAAAGCATTTACCAGTAGTTTTCCTCTAGTACTGTTTCCGTTGTCTTGCTTGTTTTATAGACTTGTTTATGGTTTTAGAACAAAATCTAGAGTGTTCTTACAAAATACTGACAACACAAAGATAGACTTGACAAACCAAATGATCATACCGTATAGACATGAAAGAGTTCTGAAGAGACAGATGAATGTAAGTAATACAAATGCAGCGAAATGCAGCAGTACAAAATCCAAATTTATGTATTTAGGAACTAACCACGTTCTTCAAAATCTTGTTATATATGAAGTCTGAACTGCCAAGGGCAAGGAATCAACCAACAAATTTCAAAACCTCTTTGCTGTTCATAAATACATATATTATATATAAAATATATATATAATATATATAATATAATATATATATATATAAATAGTTATAATATCTGTAATGCTATGTACAATGCTACTTGCCAATGTTCATGAAAATAGGATTTAAATTGGAAAGTTGCTGTCAAGGTGTCATGGTTTTGTGATTTTTCGGTTATTGGTATTCCACATCATAACATCATGTAGTGGATGTACCTGGTTCTCAGAAGAGAAGGACTACTACAGTCCCCACGGCACTTTGCTCCTCTGTTACCATTTTCCAGCCGGAGGGAAAAGATAAAAGCTCACAGTATAAAAACTTGCAGATCACGAGACCTCGTCCCTTTTTTCCGCCGTCTCTCGTCTTGGCAGCACCTCGGTCTCCAGCCGTCTTATCGTCGGTAGTAGAGTAAGGCCTAAGGCCTACCTTGATTTTGGGACATTCTCTCTCTCTGTATTGGATTTATCAGTTTAAATTGTAATTATATTTTGTTATAATGTGTTGTTTTGCATTCCGATATCTTATTTAGTAAATTAGTTTGTTTCTCCTCAGATTGTTGCCGCTGTTCTTTGCTCTCAGGGCCATCTCCTTACGCCCGTAAACCGTTGACACAAGGGCTACTAAGAAGGGTATAGGAATGAAGAACTTTTCATTTGACTAGATTTGCTTGTCTTCCCAACCAGAACAAAGTCCTCAGACCTTCTTATGAACTCATGATAAGTTATGTGGGTGATGAGGTGTTTGATGCCATGATTTCAGAGTTTTAAGATGCTATTCAATGAACTTGGAAATGATTTCAATTGAAATACAAGTACATTGTGTTGTAACAGGGAATGGGCATGTGGACCTCAAATTCTTTGGAGCTCATTGTATGAGCTTAGACTGATATATTTAATAGAAAGTGAATTATTCCCGTTGTCCATCAACAGAGCTGCATGCAGTAAAAGTGTGTTCCAGTTGCAGTAGTATAATGCAACCATTCATCATATTTTTCCAAGATACCTGTTCTCCAAGGTACTTTTTCCAAGAAATATTGTATCTAAACTTGTAGAATTAAGGATAACAATAACTTATAGCAGAGCAAGCGGAAAGCAGTATTATAAGTCTGTAGCTAAAAGGTGTCTGTGACTATAGTATCTGAAATTCTTCATCTTTTGGGATATAAATCAATTTTTTGAGTTTGTATAATGCATGAAAAATATTTCTGCAGTGCCTCTGGATCTCAGATGGGAGTGAATCATCAGACAGAAGAAACTGTTTCTGCTGCTGTTCTTAACATTTAGTTAAGCAGTGTAAGTAAGGTAATGGTGTGTTGTACCACAACAACATTTCATAGAGGCAAAAGAGACTTTCTGCCCTTCACAAGGGCAGAATGGACTCAATTCTTGTAGAATATCTCTAAAGAGAGAAGGTTAATGACCTTTTTTTTGTGATGTGTGTGTACTTCGAAATGATCCTAGCCAACAGAGATTCAGACTTAACTAACTCCACAACCCTCACTCTCTCCAGTAATAGATCTCATAGTACTCAAATATAATCAGACAAATTTTCAAGTGACTAGAAACTGTGGAAGACGAGAACTGTTTTTTCTTTTGCCTCAAAAACAAAAACCTGCTTCATGAGGCCTTTTTGGTGATAAGACTCTAACTGACAACTGCGAATTATCTAGGGGGGTGAGCAGTGGGTGTCACCATGCCAGGGTGCTTCTGCTTGTGATTGTAAAGATAAGCAGAAGTGGGACAAGCAGGCTTTTTCGGGGGTGTGGCTTGAAGGAGCTGACCACTGCAAAAGGTGATAATGCTTGCGCATGGCAATGAAGGCACCACTCCCTGCTGGCTTATCTGTTGGCCCAGGTGTGTCACACTAACAGAGAGAAAAAGAAGAAGAAGAAAAAAAAGAACCGTGAAACGGGGGATAAAATGTCCCCACTAAACTAAGAACTTTGGAGAAGAACTCCCAGAGAAATGAAACCTTTGGGGGAGAAGAACTCCCAAAAGAAAAGAAACCTTTGATGGAGGAATTCTCTAAGAGAAAGAAACCTCTTAGGAAAGAACCCCCCAGGGCCTGCTTGCTGCGAAACTTCCTGGCTTTCTCTCATCCCCTGTGGTGATTGGACAAGTTCCTGAGATCAGTGGAGGCACTACGAACAACGCTGGACCCATGGTGGTGACTCTCTCTCTCTTGCTTTCTACAAGGACTCCTTGCTTTTATTTCCTATTCCTTTTCTATCGCCCGCCTTCCCTTTCCCATCTCCCTAAGCAACTAGGGTTTGCAATAAACTGGTTGGGCTAACATTTGACCTGTTGTGTCTTAATCTCGCCGTCGGGTATACATATATTAAAAGAACCTCCTCTCCCTCCTATAAATTGGAGTGAGACAGAAACACAAAAGGCCTGAATTCTTTCACTAACAACAACTGTAGAGCTGACCATAGGAAAGAGGTACTGAAATGATTTTAACCTCTGTGTCTTCATTCTACAGGTGTGCAGTACCAATTATTATGGTTTGCCCAATGGGAAAATGACATTTGGATTCTTGAATAACAGCAGGGTAACTGATCTCTAATTGGCAACAACAGCTAAAACATTTAGCGCGCTCTGGGAGTTGTTCAACAAACTCACATTCACTGAAATACTGCATAACAGGTGCTGGACCTCAGCCATGCACTAGGTAGACTGCAGCCATAAGCACCAAGTCATGAGCTACATTCTCAGTATACACTTCTTTTCAGGAGTCCTTCCATTCCCTACACTCTGCAAAAAAGAAATATTCAGTACTTAGAATTTTTAATTAATTAGAATTCTGTTTTTCTGGCCAAATCTGGTACAAATTCATATGACCTCCACCTTAAAAGAGGAATCAGTCTGATTTTTGGCACAGTGTTCCTTTTTTCATTGATAAGAAGGAATTTATCACAATGGAATAAATTAGATAATTGCAAAATATTTAATACATCATAAATACGAATAAATTACCTTCCTTTTTGACACCAGTGTCACTGCTTACTCCTTCAGGGCACATCCACTGCTGCCCCCCGGGCTCCTCTGCGGCTGCACGGGAAGTTCTGCTCCGCACAGTGCCCACGGGCTGCAGAGGGACGGCCTGCTCCTCCGTGGGCCTCTCCTGGGCTGCAGGGAGCTGCTGCTGTGTGCCTGGAGCTCCTCCTGCCCTCTTTCTGCACTGACCGTGGTGTCTGCAGGGCTGTTCTCTCACGTCTCTCACTCTTCCCTCCCAGCTGCTTTTCTGTGGCATTGTTTTCCTTTCTGAAATCTGCTCTCCCAGAGTACCCCCAGCAACACTTGTGGCTCAGCTCTGGTGAGGTCCCCTTTGGATCAGTTAGAGCTCTGAGTTGACATGGGGCAGTGCTGGGCTCTGCTCACAGTGGCCACCCCTGCAGCGCCACCCTGCTGCAAAAACCTCGACATGTAAGCCATCACTTTACATGTTAGAGGACTGCAGTTTGCAAGCAGCACAACTTTTTAAAAATCATTGAAAGAACTCATTTTTTTCCCCAGTTATCTTTGTGGTAACCTTGTAGCTATGATCACATTTCATTACCAGTTTATAGAACTGTAATACATTCACAAACAGTTGTGTCAAAAAGTAGTAGGATATTGAGACTGGAATGTCTCCTGGGTACAAAACCTCTGTGAAACCACACTTATACTTTCATTGTTAGTATCTGAGGAGTCAGCAGATCTCTTCAAGGACAATGGTTGGTCCCTGTGTCTGAGTGTAGTGGTAAATAAAAGATGCCAAAAACTGTTCACTGTCTCTGAGACAAAAATGGCATATCTCACATCCACATGCCTCCCAAAAGAAGAGGTCAACATCAGAACTGCTTCTCTGGATTAGTCCTTGGCATGTTCTATCTAGGACAAAGTGTTTGGGCAATTCATGGCAGCCTGCTAGATGATGTTGCCCATGGCTGTGTGAAGGACCATGTCAATGACTCAGCAAGTTGTCACAGCAGACAACAATCTTGACTGCATTACAAACAATAACTGTGATACCCTCTCAAGACTGACTATGTTTTATTTATTTGTATGGACAGGACAGGACCTATGAAACAAACAGTAAAAGAGAGGGGTTTAACACTTGCAGAACATTAACTGGTCTTGGGCTGAAGGAAAGATGTGCTATGAAATTTTTCTGTTGTTGTTCTGAGAACTATGAATTTCAAAATCATAAAGATCTTTTGATGGATTCTAAGTAGCATGCTTTTTTATCTACTTAAGCATCTTTTTAGGGAAGCACCATAATTCCAGATACTTATATATACAGGTACAAGTGAACTACAGACCTCACATAGTTTCCTACAAGATAGTCATACAGCAGCGGACCTGATTTCCAGCAGTAAGATCCCTTTCTGTGCATTTTTCAAGAAGCTTTACTTAAGGACTGATATGAATTAATTCTCCTGCAGAAAAACGTATGTCTTTTGAAGCCAGAGGGAATTTGAGAAATAAAATAGGATTCATGGATGCAGAAAGCTACAGAAAGTAAACATTGCCATTAATCACATAAATGAGAGATGTAATAGCATGAGTAAGAATATATCTCAAGCCCAAATCAATACTAGCAAACTAGTCACATAATGGATGTTTGACTCAGTACTGGGTAGTTAAAGTTGACTAAAGTTGACTGAGTAGTTAAAAGTAATTGACTTCAAAGTCATAAATATATTCCTCCTGGAAATAATTTATTAGCCACATTATACCTTTATTAAAGTGTTCACAGAAAGTGCAAATTATCATTGAAGATTATACTTACTTTTTATGTTTTTTTATCCACAGTCAGAGAAGAGTTGCCAAGTCTGCATCTTATAAAACATAATAATTTGAATCAAGCTGAAAAATAAATAAAAAAATAACCACAAAAACAAACAAATGAAAGGAAAATGATATGGCCTACCATGGTTTGGAACATGACCAAGAAAAAACAGAATTGTAGTGTAAGGAAAACTGTGTTTACTCTTTAAAAAATACTAAGCAATTTTTAATTATATTTTAATAGCACTCTAGAGATAAATTTTGAGAGAAAGCCGTGATCTTGAGCCACAAATCATCATGAGTGATTTCCTTGAAGTTCTAGGAAAAAGGAAAAAAGTATTTTTTTGTTCTAGAATCATAGCTGATGGAAAACATTTTGGATAGCTCTTTCAACTTTTTTGGTCTGAATTTTCTCCTTATAGTGACATTGCAATATTTGAAAATTTGTATGTATAAATAGATGTACCATTTTTCTTAATGCATTTATGTAGTGTATCAATGCTTACGGTATGTACTGGGATCTTTTCATATTTCAATCCAGAATTATTCTCTTTTGATCAGAAAAATAATATGCTATTAAACACTTCAATTATATTTCAAGGCTGTTTATGTATGATGGGGAAACTCTGAGAACCAGTTCAGTGTGTGTCCCAGACAATAGTGACAATTGGTTACATTGGTTTGTACATGAAACATTGCAGAGTAATAATCTTATATATAAGTTTGATAACATCAAAGTCCATTGGTGATTCAGTCAAATTTTTATTTTTGGTACCTAATGCACTTAGAGGCAACCAATTGGCAGTAAAAAAACTAAGTGGAAAACTTTATTTTCTCCTCTTATTCCACAATATATAACTCAGAAAACAAAACAAAACAAAACAAAATCAGAGGGAACTGTAATTATTTTTGAAGCATTTTATATAAGTTATGAAATATTCTGAGCTGTCATCTCCTTTTCAGCTAGCTCTGCAGCTACTAAATGTTCTGTTACTTGAATTCATTGAATTATTCATGAATTCGTCAAAATCAAATCTGAATATTTGGCTTTACTTTTTCTTTTCACTGGAATATTCCTTCTGTTTTTCTCTTCAAGAAGAAAACATTACTTTTATTATGTGCAGGATAGTGTAGTTTCGTATCTATTGTAGAAGGTGTCTTTAAAATGAGATATACACCACTCTATGAAAATATAGTGCTCTGTAAATGTGCCAATGCTATTTAAAAAACAAATTTATTGGGAATATTTTTATGAAATCATCTCTGTATAATATAAAGATCATTTTTTTAGTTTATTATCATATTATTATTTTATATTTTATCATGTATTATGTTAATCTGATTTGCAAATGCTACATTCTAGATTATCTGAACTGCTCAGCATCAGCATGATTTCTCCTATGCAGCCTCTTAAAAATTCTGAAAAGTCAGAAGAAAAGCATAAGCCATAGGTAAAGACAGTTGGCTTCCAGATTTCCTTCCATCTGAGATGTGAAGCACATAACATAGAAAATCAATGGATGGGGTACGTAATCAGTAAAGTTCATTTCATAATTCTAAAAATCTTTTTTAGATTGATGTGAAAGATTGAAATGAGGATATTTTGCATAAATAGTAGTATTGATTTGTTTTGATTTTTTAGTTAACATGAATCCATAATTGTCCACTTTTGAATCCAGATTATTGTTCATGGTTATAAAAATGAAAAATAGTGCAGAGTACATATGCTTTAAAGGTTTAAATTATACGCATTTTAAAATTTTTTGGCAATTCTTTTGTGCAGACATGGCTTTTTTACTTGTTTGTTTGGTATGGTGATAAAATAAGTAGAAATATTTATATATTATGCTGCCATTTTTGAGGATTTTTTCTTTTAGTTATCCTTTTTTTGCAGTTGCATTTGAAAATTAAAATTTTCTTCTGAGCTTATAGTCACTGTCACTCTTTTATTAGATTTTCATGAATGAGTGTCAAAAACTGAATTTAATAAATTGCTTTGTAATTCTATTTTTCTTTAACATTAAGTGCATGAAGTGAAGGAAAATGAGATCACCTGTTTCTCTTGTTTTAATTACATGGATAGATGTGTCCTGGCTACATTGAGTAAGAGTCTTCATTTAACAGAAAAGATGGGAAAAAATCTTAGCAATGCTAAAAAGAGAATAAGAAATGTATGTATTCTTTTACATTTCTTTAGCTGCAAAAAGCCTGCGGTGGAATAATTTTTAAATAGAATTGAGGACACTGATGCTGAAAGGGTATGAGTGAATTGAATTATTGATTGACCAGGCTACTTTTCAGGACTTATTGATAGCATATCCTCCAGAAAATCTGGCAAACTATTTGTGGACAAATGTATATCTAGGGGACAGACTGGCAATATTTCAGGATCAAGGTTATCTTTATCTACATGTATAGAGAGCATGAAGATTGGGTTTTGGAAACACCTTGACCTACCTTCCAGAGCTAAGGATCTCTAATTTCCTATGCATGACATCTAGACTAACACACACCACAATATGCCTGAATATGTTTTTCTGCAAGTTTGGGCAGCCTGCAGGAAACTTATTATCAGTCACATAGTGATGAGTGGACACAGTGTGTTGCACAGCATCTTTCATTTATACACCCTTTTGGGGACTGATAAATAGTAAAAAATTCAACATCTCTAAGCAAAGCACACCCAAGTCATTTACACTTGGTTGTAAGGCCAAATGGAACAGTATCACTTGCAGCCAGGTACTCACACTCTCTCCCCCTCAGCTTTATTCAGCCTCTCCTCTGGCTCTAGCTCTTCCTCGCTGGCATCAGAGCAATGCTTGAGGGCATGCTGGCTGTCACTGGCCAAGCATCTGCTGGGAGCATGCTGAAAACAGCATCATGGAAGTGATTCCAGTCTGTTTTCTGTTTTATTTAATGGTAAAACCATAAATCAGGGGGAACAACAGTATTACATCCTATTCATCTTCTATTAAAGAGAGTTCAGTGTTCACCTGATGGGAAATCAGTCTCTCTAGAGAGAAGGTACCAATCATAGATTGATTTCTGAAACATTCTCAACCTTCTAGAATTTAAAAGGAAATGGAAAACTGATTTGTGTTTCACATGCTACATTCATTTGTGGAGCATGTCTTGAGCTGAAGCATCTACTGCTTCTCCATTACAGTAATGTCTGCGAAGCTGATTTACATCAGACTTTTGTAATACAATTCTCTTTTAGCTCCCAAGACCACTGGAGACATATTGCTAGTCCTTCCTTACTTTTTACATGAGCACAAAAGACGCTTAAAACCTGTTTATTAACTCAGAACTTAATGCTTTCCTCTCTGCCCTGTTCATAACCTTTTTTTTCTGGATAGCATTTTCTTGGTAGGAAGCAGGAGGTATTGTTCTGTTACACTGCCTTTGCTACATGAATTAAATATGATTAAACAGATGGCAAGGTTTCACTGTAATAGTGATCGCTCCTGAGAGTAACAGAATAATGAGAGTCCCTTTTAGTAGATATCCAGGTTAAGTCTGTATATTCAGGAAAGACCTTGTAGACTGCACAAGGCCAATATTTGTAGTATTTTTCAGCTCACTATTTGAGTTATCCTTCCTCATTATGCATTAGCTTACTGTTTCTTTAAAAGGTTTAAAAAAATATACTGATTATGAAAACTACTTCATTCCCTTGAAACTGTTAAAAAGAACCTATTGATTTCATTTACAACTCTGACCTTTCTCAAATGTGCTATGCCATATCTATTCTAGATCATTTGTTTAAGTCATGGACTTGCTTGGTTCTGTTATGATTAGATAAAATGAAGTTTGCTTAGGCCAAGTAAGCTGAACAATCTTAATTCCACAGTTCTGTAGCTCACTGAGCAACAGGAAGTTAAGAACCATACAAATTAGACTTCAGTCTGTGTCTGGAGGGAAGGGATTGTCATATGGATTCACATTTATGACAACTGATTTTGTGCAGCATGTAATAGATGCCTTGGTACAAAAATGATGACATATTGTTTTCATACAGTCTCTGAAAATTAATTAGATTCTGTGGATAATTCTCCCAGGATATTCACCTTTTAGAAGCTAACATTTTACATCCTAATCCTACCACCTCCATTCCAATGACTTAAAAATAGCGTAGTCTATTTTATTTAGTTATTTTTTTTATTACACAATAAACATCTTGATTAATAAGTATCCTCTATAGAAAATCTTATCTTTTTGTTCTACTTCATCATCTAAGGAGCATGGATTGTACTGTTATATACTGTCTCCTTAAAATACATACAAATATTTTTCCTCTCGATATCAAAATATGCCAACACAGAGATACGAAGCAAACTTGCATTATCAATCAATAGTAAAGAGCTTAGATATTACTTGTGTTCCAAAAAATTCTCTTGAGTTTTCTACGGACATGATATAATGACTATTAACTAAAGAAAGACAAAAGGTCATTAGAATTGGACTCTTAGAAATGTTTCTGTTGTAACCAATTGGAACCTCTAAAAAAAAAATCTATGTATCATCATAACCTTTCATATTTTTCAAGCTCTACATGACTAGGTCATTTTGAGGATACAATTCTATATATGAATTGCATCCCAGTAGCATAAGTGGGGAAAAGATGCATGAATATGCAGAAAGATGCTTTCTCATTATATTGAATAACTCTCTAATCAAACTGTTTTATTTCACCTAATTTATGTGTATGTTAAAGCATGAAAATAAAATCTAGGATCTGCTTTTTACTATTTATCACTTTTTTAATTATTTTTCAGAGTTTTCCATCCAAATAAAAAATATATATACCATCCTCCCTATTCAATTTGAGAATATAAGAAGATTTATCTTCACATAAAAGAGCTCTGGTTAAAAGAAACATGTTTCTGAGGCTAGTCAAAAAGAGCTTGAAGCCTCTAAATACCAGTACCTCTAATTCATTAAGCAAAGATGTAAAAATACTAACATTATTGATATGTCCAGCAGCATTTCAGAAGAAAGTAATTTTGAAAGTAACTCTAGATGCTGTGAAAGCTGAATATTTTCTGAGGGACAGAATTCTGACTGACTAATTCCTTGTTGGGAGAATTCTTTATGAGCATGATCTGTCTGAAAAGGAAGTAGGTGCTATGTTTCTTAGCCTGTTTGTCAGTGGAAGAATTTGAAGAATCACGGAATTGTTTGAGTTGGAAGGGACATTTAAAGGCCATCTAGTCCAACTCTCCTGCAATGAACAGGGACATCCATAGCTAGATCAGGTTACTCAGAGCCTGGTCCAGCCTAATCTTGAATATCTCCAAGGACGAGCCTTCCACCACTTCTCCGGGCAATCTGTGCCAGTGCCTCACTAGCTTTATTGCAAAAAACATCTACCTTACATTCGATCTAAATCTCCCCTCTTTTAGTTTGAAACTATTTCCCCTTGTGCTGCTACAACAGACTCTGCTAAAGAGTCTATCCCCTTCTTTCTTACACCTCCCCTTTAGATATTCAAAGGCCGCACTTACATCTTCCTGGAGCCTTCTCTTCTCCAGGCTGCACAGCCCCATCTCTCTCTGTCTGTCCTTGTAGGAGAGATGTTCCATCCCTTGGATCATTTTTGTGGCCTTCCTCTGGATGCAGGCCAACAGGTCTATGTCTCTCCTGTACTGAGGACTCCACACTTGGATGCAGTACTCCAAGTGAGGTCTCACCAGTGCAGTGTAGAGGGGCAGGATCACCTCCCGGAACTTTCTGACCATGCTTCTTTTGCAGCCCTGGTTACAGTTGGCTTTCTGGGCTTCAAGGGCACATTGCTGACTCACATACAGCTTGCTATCCAACAGTACTCCCAAGCCCATTTCGGCAGTGCTGTGCTCTATCCTTACATTCCTCAGTTTAGGAGCAGGGTTAGTGGGGAACAGTGGGGGTTGCCATGACCCAGGTGCAAGACCTTACACTTGGCTTTGTTGAACTTCATAAGTTTATCCTGGGACCACTGTTCAAGCCTGTCTAGGTCTCTCTGGATGGCATCCCATCCCTTAGGCATGTCGACCGCAGGTTGGTAAACTTGCTGAGGGTGCAGTCAACCCCACTGTCAGTGTCTCTGATGAAGATATTAAGGAGCACTGCTCCTATCTGGACACTGAGCCATTGATCACCACTCTCTGGGCACAGTCTTGTAACGAGTTCTTCATCCATCAAACAGCCCATCCACCAAATCCGTATCTTTCCAATTTGGAGAGAAGGATATTGTGGGGGACTGTGTCAAAGGCCTTACTAAAGTCCAGATAGATCACATCAGTGGCTCTTCCTTGTCCACTGACACAGTTACATCTCATAAAAAGTAGCAAGTTTGGTCAGGCAGGATCTTCCCTTGGTAAAGCCATGCTGATTCGCCCTTATCACCTCCCTGTCTTCTATGTGTCTTAGCATAGCTTCCAGAAAGATGTGTTCCATGATCTTTCCCAGCACAGCGGTGAGGCTAACAGATCAGTAGTTCACTGGGTCATCCTTTCTACTTTTTTTAAATACGAGTATGACATTGCCTTTTTTCTAGTCACCAGGGTTTTCATCTGACCACCATTACTTTTCAAATATCATCAAGAGTGGCTTGACAACTATGTCAGCCAATTCCCTTGGGATGCAGAGATGCATCTCATCAGGACCCATCGACTTACAGATGTTCAGGTTTCTCCAGCAGTCATGGATCTGAACTTCACTTACAGCAGGAGGAGCACTGCTCCCCTGCTACCCGTCTTCCAAACCATACACTGAGGGACTGTGTGTAGAGCAGTCACCAGTGAAGGCTGAGGCAAAAAAAGTAGTTTAATTCTTCAGCCTTCTCCTAGTCCATTGTTCCTAGTCTGCCTGTATTGCTCACTAGTGAGGGTATGCCCCCCTAGACTTTCGTTTTCCGATTGATGTACATATAGAAGTCTTTCTTATTTCTCTTTGCTCTCCTTGCCAAGTTCAGTTCCAGCTGGGCCTTGGACTTCCTGATCCCATCCCTACACAGCCTAGCAGCATCCCTATACTCCTCCCAGGGTACTTGTCCCCACTTCCACTACCTGTGCATTTTCTTCTTGATCTCCAATTTGACCAGTTAAGTCATGCTGGTCTCTTGCCTTCCTTTCCTGACTTCCTCCACCTAGGGACAGAGAGCTCTTGTGCTCTAAGGAAAGCTTCCTTAAAGTTCTGCCAGCTCTGCTCCACTCCCTTGTCCTTGGATAGATTTCCAGGGGGTTTTGTTGACTAACTCCCTGAAGATCTGGAAGTTGGCTTTCCTAAAATTAGCTAAATCTAAGCTTCTTGATTTTTCTCTTTGCCTATCCGATATCCCTCAAGAGTGTGAATGCCAGCACGGCATGGTCACTACAGCCCAGGCAGCCTCCGATCCTGATGCCACCAATCAGTTCACTTGTGTTGGTGAGCAACAATTCCAGCATGCACGCCCCCTTCTGGGGCTGTGGGTTGCAACGGCTGCTTATTAAGCAATAGCTGCTCATTAGTACTCAATGCTGCTACGCAAGAATAGCTATTGCGCCTGCACACGTGACCGAATGAACCCGGAAGCTCCGAAAGTCAGGAAAGTACTGATGCGGTCAAAGAAGGATGTAGAAGACAGAAGAGCCGACCAGAAGGAGGGCGGGCAGCCCATGACACGGAGCCTCGTGCACGGTGCGTGACCAAGGCTGTGATTGGACGCGGAGCCTCATGCACAGTGCGTGACCAAGGCTGTGATTAGACAGAAGTTACGAAACCAGCGCGTGTCGCGGGTGTGGCCGGGTGTACGGGTATAATACCGGGAGCGTCCCAGGGAATAAACGAGATCTGCTTCCACCACATCGGTGACTGAGAGACTCCATCCGAGCAAGCACGGACAGCCTCGGGTCGGGAGAATGGGCAGCCATGGGAGGGGATAGCAACATGGGGCTGTCTATTACCTGGCTTAGGAAGTTATCCTCGATACATTCCTGGAGTCTCCTGGATTGCCTGCAACTCGCTGTGCTATTTTTCCAGTCAGGGTGGTTGTGGTCCCCCAACAGAGGGGAGAATGATGCTTTCTGTAGCTGGAGGAAGAAGGCTTCATCAGCAGGCTCTACTTGATCAGGCAGCCTGTAGTAGACCCCAGCCACAAAGCACCTGGGTCTCTAACTCTCACCCATAGATAAATAAAAATCTTCAGAGGAAAAGAAGACAACCACCTTGTGAGTGACAAAATATCGCAGGTAAATTTTAGAGGTTTAAACCACTTATACTTAAAGGGGAAGCAGATTTCAAGAAAGGCAACCTCTTTCCTTTCAGCCCCTCAAGGGATGAAGAGTTGTCCCTTGACCTTACCTCCCTGTTTTATGTCAGCTGAAATCATTACTAGCAACATAAAACAGTGGTGAGCTCTCTCATTCAGATAAGTGTTTCTTTTGGCCCTGTCCTCATCTGGTGGGATAGTAAAGAAACCACTTTCAGTAGCCTCTGGCAAAAAGAAAAGTTGATCAAAGATAGTGGCCTTTGAGAAAGCTGTTGTCTAACAACATGGACTCCCATTAAGGAAGGCAACAAAAGTCATGAAAATATATTAGCAAGAGCAAGCTGTGTTTGAAAATATAAGCCTTTATTTATCCTTGATACTTCTACTTTTTGTCATTTGCACTGGCATTGTAGAGTATGGAAAAATAGATCCCTTCTCATTATTTTCCATGATTACAAAAAACAGCTGACTCAAAGCCAAGCCATGATCAATTCAAAAACATTTCCAGCCATAGTACAAACTCAAAGTATAATTTAAGCCTTTGAGAATTTTCTGAGTCTGTGTAATTACTGAAGCATTATTTGTTAAACATCACCACTTAATCTGGATGCTGCATCAATGGAAATGCATTCTTTCGCACCCAGATATCTGCTTACCACATCTGCTTATGTGCTGCATAAACACTCTATTTTTCTTGGAAAAAATACTATGAGTAAGAGATATATGAAACCTAACAGGAGAATTTTCTAACTTAAGTCATAGAATCATAGAATCATAGAATCATACTATTGGCCTGATGGAAGTTTGAGGTTAGACAGTCTGAATGCTATTATGTGTTTAACACAGTACATACTCAGAGTAGTAAAGATTTACATCTTTTTCTTCTTTTTTTCTTTTTTTTTTTTTTTTTTTTGGAGGAAAAGGGGAATACCCTGTCAAGCCAGAGAATTTCTACATGGAACTAGGCTGACATGACTTTAATTCCATCAAGCCATCAGTTTATCTCCCAGATGTTTTAAGGTAGGGTATTAGATTGCTTTTGCTATTCCTTCTCTGAAAGAATGATCAATAACAAACATGATGGATGGATAGTGCTAGACAGAGAGTGAGTGGTCCTTGTTGTGAAAGATGCTAATTACGTTTTGCCCATGAGGCAAAACTTCATTTCATGAAATTGCTAATACAAAACATCCTTTTCAATCTTCACTTATTTGAAGGCTTCTCTTCTCTAACTTGCAATTGTAAATATGGCACAGAAACCTCCAGATTTGCACACTGTCAGAGGAAGCCTAATGTTTCTAGCTTCAAAGTTGTTTATAGTAATGCTGTTTGGAAGTTTATTCTCGCATTTCCTTAGCCATTATTCCAACACAGTGTTTTAATAGAAAGTCCCCTGTTTTTTTCCTGCATCTGTCTATTTTACTGCTGTTTACTTTTCTCTTTTCTATAGCTCAATCTAGAGACCTTGTACCATTCCCCAGTCCTTAGCTTTTTTATCTGTATACTATGCACTGACGTTAACTGAAATGTCAGTTAGAATACTATATAGAAATGTTTATGAAATTACTGTGGTTCTTACTTTATATTGCATCGAAAAAGGAAGTTCTCCTGTGACCACCCTCTCCCAAACGTTTCTGTAGCACTGAGAATAAAAGACAATAAAATTGCTTTTTTACTTTTTGTGTTGGAATGAATCTAATGTATCGTTAGGAAAAACAGTCTCCATTGCAGGAAAGCCATTCATGGCTCACTGCCCTAACATTATTCAGCATGCATTGAAAGCTCTTTCAAAAGGATGAAATGACAACAAAACATGAAAAATTTATTATCTTTTTACCTGAAACACAGCATTTTCTTACAATCTTCCTCTCTTCCTTCCAAGGTGCTTATCAAAAACTGGGAGAAAGCTATCTCAAACCTGAAGTTAACAAAAAAAAAAAAAAAAATACCACACATACACACAAAATAAAAGAGGAATTTTTTAGACCTGGACTCTGATTTTGATAATTTAGAATACGTTACTTATTCATTTATTTATTGTACTCTTATAGAAATATGTTTAAGCAAATAATCAAAGTGAGATGGTAACACATGTAATTAAAAAAAAAAACACAAATAATAGAACTGAAGCATAGCACTGTCACATGGTTTAAAGGTTAACGTTTAAAAATTCAGCTTACTTCATCATGTCATAATTGCATTTTAAAAAAATGGGTAGCTGAGCACACATTATTTCTGATTGTGGATTACAGGTTCTCTTCAATGATTGCAAGTATGTTTTCTTATATAATCTTCATCTGACTATAATTAAAATTATAAATGTTGTAGAGAGGTGCTTCAGCATATTTTTTTTTAAGTCTTTTAAAGTTCTAGTTGCATTGTTGGCTAATGTAAAGTTACAAAATGGGAATATAAAGGCACCCTATTTCATATAGTCGCCATTTCATGTAATATACTCTGGCCAGAAGTGAACAGCAGACAGACACGTGATGAAGAATTAAACCTCTCATATTCAACATCTGTCTCCTCTAACTTTTTTTGCCTTACAATCTGTTCCATTCTCACTTTTACTTGATGTCCTTACACATTTGCTTTCAGAAATTAGTGATTACTTCTCTCATCATTATGCACATGGCTACTTCTTTAAGTTTCACAGACAGTAAGAAAAAATCAATCTTGGAATAGTTCCAATGACCTCAAATGAAATTCTCTAAGGATACATTTGTCTCTCTATTAGTTGAAATTTCCTTACCATTTCCAACTGCAAATTCTGCAGCTGAAATAGAACACGGTTTAAAGCTCTGATATTGCCTTGTGAATTTTATACTAGGACTTCTGAAGGAACAGCCACTTCTAAATATCTCTCCAGTTTTTGTTGCTGCTTTTCAAAGTATTACTGGTCCCACACACTGGCATTTGAGTTGCGAGTACTGCTTCCGACAACAGTTTGTTTAGGATCGCCATTTTCTCTTGGAAAACATCAGGAAACTGGAGAAGTAAAATGCCGTAATGACAGCAAAGTGGATGCCCAAAAGTTGTGACCTGCTGCAGTCATGACTTTGCCTTACAGCAGCAATGCTGTATAATGGATGGCATTCTGTGGATGCTATTCCAAGGGCACGCACCTTCGGCTGTCTCGATTCATCCCTTTCTGTGCTCTCTTGCTTGAGCTCAGACTGTGTATGCTCTGTCTTCAAAAGAAATTCTTTACACAACAAAATGCTTGTTAAACTGGGACTGTACATGCATAGAGTGTGAGAGCATCTCTAGAGCGTGGCATAGGATAGCAATTCTAGCAAAGAAGAATTAATTGTAATACTTTGTAGCTACTAGCAAAGAAATTCTGACAGAAAATGCAGGATGTAAACAATTATGTCAGCGGCAGAAATCATAGAGCTGCTCTACAGTTTTCTAGAGCAGCGTATTTTATTGTTTGCTAGTGTGTCCAGGGACATGCTTCAATAACTCTACTGCAGAAACAATCAAATATGTCAGGGGAAATACTCCCAGAAACAGAGGTGCCTTGAAGTCCCAATGTCTCGATGCCAAGCAACTTCAAACCAAATCACAGTCTACTGAACAATTTCACTGGTGTATTCTAAGGCACCAGACTTGTCCTATGACCATGTTGCACAAATCTTGCAAATCCACTACAGAAGTCAATACAATTATTCTTTTGCTAGATCCCATCTTTATATCATGTATCAATTTGAAATCATCGTCCCTGAAAACCGTAACAGTCTCTGTCTCCCCTCCCTCTATGTCATATTTCTGTATATTCTACTGGTTCCAGCACTATTGCTTTCAAACTGGTAATGATTCAGCCAATCAGAATTCAGAGATGACCTTCTTTTTTTTTTTTTTTTTCCACTTTTTTCCACTTCAGGGGCACTGAGGGTGATATAACTGAGAGAAAATCTGCCACAGACAGTAACAAGCACAATTTTTCATCGTTAGGAGACAAATCCTGCACCAGTAATATAAGGTTTGTTTTTTTTTTCGCTGTTCCCAAAGAACAGAAAGAAGTATGGCTAAGCACACACATTTGTTTTCCAAAGTGCCTGTGGTTAATTTAGTGAATTCTGACTGACAGAAAATTGTATTATGTAGGTTCTGAACAAGCTGAAATAAATCAAATAGCTGACAAAATAGAGGATACTCTAGTTTGCAGAGGGCACTTACCCATCAATGGCAGTTCCATCTATCAGCTTTATTTCAGGTCACACATTGAATGATGGTGAGTATCTAAGAGAGTATCATTGTTTATTTTTGTCATTTCTGCTGAATGGACTTGGGACAAGACAAAGTTCTGCGTGGACATCATCTTATTTCAAAGGTGAAATAATGTACATGATTAAAATATGCTAGGCTGACAGATAGATGTGACATCTTGTTATAAATATTTAATGTGATAAAAGATTTAAAATGTTTGAAACAAAAATTAAATACCAGAAAAATATACTGTTACATATACATGCTTTTGAAGAAACCCTAGATGCCTGATGTAAATTAGCACAACTCCAGTGAATTAATTATCTCCACCTCTGTGGTATTGCACCAGTTACTAGCTTGGTAAGTGACTTTTAAAAAAGAGTTAGCATTAATTCAGTGAAACAATGCTATTAATATGCAGTTTCAAAAGCATCAAGTAGAAATATTTTTTTCAAATTTAGTTAACCCAATATGAATTCTCTGAGAGTTACAATTCACTTCACTTGCATTAAGTTACACAGAATCACAGAATTGTAGGGGCTGGAGATCTGGAGAGCATCTAGACCTGCCCCCTGCTAAAGCATGTTCCCTAGAGTAGGTTTCACATGAAAGCATCCAGATGGGCTTTGAAAATCTCCACAAAAGGACACTCCACAACCTCTTTACCTAGTCTGTTCAAGTTTCTGTCACCCTCAAAATAAATATTTACTCATGTTCAGATAGAACTTCCTCTTTTCCAGTTTGTGCCCATTGCCCCTTTTTCCGTCACTGAGCACCACCAAAAAAAGCCTGGCTCTATCCACTTGACAACTGCCTGTTAAATATTTACAAGCATTGATAATATTCCCTCTCAGACTTCTCTACTCCAAGCTGAACAGTCCCAGCTCTCTCACCCTTTCTCTACATAGGAGATGATCCAGGCCCCTAATTATCTTTGTAGCCCTTCACTGGACTGTATCTAGAACTCCCAGAACTGGACACAGTAGAAATTCCCCTTCCCTTTCTTAGATCAAGTTTCACAGCCATATCCCATGATACACATAGCTGGAACCATCATGTCCACCAGTATGTGGCTGCGCTTTTAAGAGATGAATGTGATATGCTTTTCTCTTGTGGTTTTCACAGTTCAATCAGAAAAAACAAATGGGAGCATTATGCACCTAAACTAGTCCATGCTTAAAGTTAGCTGATGCCACAAGCTGTTGTGTTCCATACTCTAATGCAGTTCTTCTAGGCGTGTATCCTGGATACTGCATGAAGGAGGCATATTCTAGGAACAAAATACAGAGGCTATTAAGACAAACACACTTCATGATAAAGTTAATCTGGCATTTCCAAATTTTGGAGTGTCTGACATTTTGATTATAATTTTTTAAGGCAGGGTTGTTATATGTATGTGGAGAATGAAGAAACCTATTCAATTTCACTAGTTAGTGAACATAAAAGAAAAAGAAATTAGAGTTTCATTCCTTATATCTTTGTTGCTCACTGCCCTTTCTTGAAATGCTCATGACAGGCTTTGGTAGAGCAGTCAAGTGTGTCTCTCCTTTGCCTTGTCTTCAGAGCAGGTTGCAATCTGGTGAGTGGGACCTGCTCTGGGGAGATGAGTGGAAGACTACATCAAGAGCTGTTTGGGCCTCTAGGCTGCCAAAAAATTAGTGCACCTTATCTGGCTGGCTATGATCAATGTTTCCTCTCCTTTTCTCATACTGGAGTGGCTGGTACCTTGGAGACAGTAAGATTCATCACCCACCAATCTTTGCAACTCTTAATTAAATATTTGATCTTTATTTCCCTCTTCATAAGCACAGAGAGATTATCTCAAGTCTAGTGCCACTATATACCACAAAGGCAGTATATGTAAAGAAAGGAAGCATGTTGAGTACAGATGGGTTTTTCTGGTAATACCCAGTTAGAGAGGCGGCGTGAGGCAACTCAGGCTCAACACAAAAAGCAACATATCACCTGTCCTGAGATTTTGTCCATGAGCTGAGTAGTATAACTACGATTCTATTACTGGAGAACCTGCACAACTATGTTTTTTGGTCTTAAAAATCAGGTTCAGCAAATGCAGTGCAGAGTTCTTGCATTTATTTTCCTGAACAATAGTGCTCGCTGAGGAATTTTCTGGCTATGCCCAAAGTGTTGGGGATATGTGTATGGCAAATCAGGCTAAGACACAGAGAGTTGCATAAGAGAAAAAGGAATATAATCATAGAATCATCTGAGTTGGAAAAGACCCCCAAGATCATCAAATCCTACCATCGACCTGACTCCTTACTGCTAAACAATATCCTTTAGAGACATGTTCACATGTCTCTTTAAACAGTCCATCACTTCCCTGGACAGCCCTATTCAATGCTTGACCACCCTCTCTGTGAAAAAATACCTAATATCCAATCTAAATATTTCCTGGTACCATTTTTAATATAATGGGGATCCCTTTTTGTTTTTTTCCATTACAACTGAATAACTACCTTTACAATCAGTGACCTACACTGCCATTTTGTGCAATGTTTTTCCCTGAAGCCTCCTCTGTGCTACGTAAGTGTTAATAAACACACATGCACAGACACACCTATGGTAAGTTTTTCAGTTGAAACCTCTGTTAGCTAAGAAGCACTGGAACTTCCACTGTTTCATGGATTGAAGGGCTGTATAGTCTTTAGGGCAACTTTCTAGCAGCTGTTCTGCAGCTATGCTAGACTTGGGGCCCAAAACTGTTCACAGTGGTTCTAGTTTAATATAACATTCTCAAAATTAGAAGTTATAAATATTTGTAATTGCCTGAAATTTTACAGCAGCTGAAATAAAGTACTCATTAAACCTAGTCTTCCACTCCAGCTGTCTTTGCTTTTCTTTTCCCTCAGGAATCTTCATTCTCTCCTGACTAATGCAAGTAATACTAAATTTTTGCAAGACAATTGCTATGAAAAAAATCATGTAATTTCCTAATTTCCCCACAAGCTATCAGGAGTGATCTGAAAATTATTGTCTATATTTATCTGGAAAAATATTAATATATTTTAATATAAAGGAATAGAGACCTGAATTTGATTTCTTTGTATATTTTTTGAAGTATGATTAGATCTCCAGAAAGAAAAAACACATATAAACATGGTAAGATTTTGCTTTAAAGCTATTTGTTTAAATGCTCTGAAAACATAATTATTTAATTTGAAAATTTATACAGCGCTTAGATATAGATTATTACTGTTTTTGTAAAGATAGTAAGCAAAACCTTTTATAACATATTTACAGAGGTAGGAGCAGAGCCACATAATGATTTCTAAAGTTCAACCAAGAATGGTCAAAGTAAGCTTGAAGTTTTCACTGAAGAACAATGTCGATGGTGATGGTGTTACAACAGTACTGCACTATTTTGTTTCCTAAATAAAATTAGGAAGTGATATATTGTTAGAATTTGAGGGAAAATAATGCTTTAATCAGGGAAATAATCCAAATTTTTACCATGTCTTTTTCATTTGCTGAAGGCTTATTGGCAAATTTAAATATTAAAACATTATGGAATAGTTTTTCATGGAGAAGGTTTGTTCTACAACTCTTATGGGAAATATTTACAGTTTCATGGGACTGCCCAAAGATGCATGTTCATTTGAGCTTTCACGTGGGAAATGATTAATTTGGAGTAAATCAGAAACACTAAGAATTATGTAATCATTATACAGATTTCATAATTTCAAAAATTTATCATTTGAGGCTTTTTAGACACAAAAAGTAGAATGAGATTGGTCCTACTGGTATTTGAAAAGCAAGAAGTGACTGTCTGTCAAAACTTACATATATATATGTAGTAATTAATACTTTCCACAGGTTTCATACCTTGATTTTGTACAACTTGAAAGTGAAGATTCACCCAACTTTTAAAAGGGAGACAGAGTATGAAAGATGTAGAGAGCAAAAAGTAACTCTTGTAGTGGTATTAAGTTTATCAAAGTGGAAAGAGAAACGGCAGATTTGCTACAGCCCAAGTATTAGTGTATTATCACATGAGTATTTAAATATTAACTATGAGATCAGTTGCTTCTTGTTACTGGGGTGGCCAGCAGGGAGTGTCTGTAGCTTCTGGAGTACTGCATCCAGGTCTGGGGCCCCCAGTACAAGAAAGACAGGGAGCTGTTAGAGAGGGTCCGGAGGAGGGCCACAGAGATGATCAGAGGGCTGGAGTACCTCCCCTATGAAGACAGGCTGAGAGAGCTGGGCTTGTTCAGCTTGGAGAAGAGAAGGCAGCAGGGTGACCTCATTGCAGCCTTCCAGTACCTAAAGGGAGCCTACAAACAGGAGGGGAATCAACTCTTTGAAAGGGTTGATAATGGCAGGACAAGGGGAAATGGTTTTAAGTTGAAGGAGGGAAGATTTAGGTTGGATATCAGGGGGAAGCTCTTTACCAACAGAGTGGTGAGGTACTGGAACAGGCTGCCCAGAGAGGTTGTGGATGCCCCGTCCCTGGAGGTGTTCAAGGCCAGGTGGGATGGAGCCCTGGGCAGCCTGGTCTAGTATTAGCTGTGGAGGTTGGCGGCCCTGCCTGCAGCAGGAGGGTTGGAGCTTGATGATCCTTGAGGTCCCAACCAACCCAAGCCACTCTATGATTCTATGATTAAATGAATTCTAATGACAACAATAAGATGCAGAGTAGAAGCATAGATTCATAGAATCATAGAATGGCTTGGGTTGGAGAGGACCTTAAAGATCATTTAGTTCCAACCTGCCTGGCATGGTTAGATGAGGTTGCACAGGAGCCCATGCAGTGTGGCTGTGAATGCCTCCAGAGATGATGTAGCCACAGCTTCTCTGGGCAGCCTGTATCAGTGTGCCTCACCACCCTCCGAGTAGAAAATTCTTCCTAATATTTAATCTAAATCTCCCATCCTTTAGTTTAAAGCCATTCCCCCTGTCCTATCACTATCAGACCATGTAAAAGTCAGTTGCCCTTCTGGTTGTAAGCTCCATTTAAGTACTGGAAGGCTGCAATGAGGTCTCCCTGGAGTCTTCTCTTCACCAAGCTAAACAAGCTCAACTCCCTCAACTTGTCTTCATAGGAGAGGTGCTCCAGCTCTTTGATCATCTTCATAGCCCTTCTCTGGACTCAATCCATCAGCTCCACATCCCTCCTGTACTGGGGGCACCAGACCTGGACACAGTACTCCAGATAGGGCCTTACAGGGGCAGAGTAAAGGGGGACAATCACATTCCTCCCCCTGCTGGCCACCCCTCTTTTGATGCAGCCCACGATACTGTTGTCCTTCCAGGCTGAAAATGCAACTGCTCGCCCATGTTCAGCTTTACATCCACCAGAACCCCCAAGTTCTTCTCTGCAGGGCTGCTCTCAATGAGTTCTCCCAGTGTGTACTCATATCTTGGATTGCCCTGACCCAAGATCAATACCTTGCACTTGGCCTTGTTAAACATCGTTAGATTGTCACATACCCACTTTTCAAGGATGTCCAGGTCCTGACATGGTTGGGAAACATATCATCCCAGTTCCTGGGATGCATGTCATCTGACCCAGATACTTATACACATTCAGCCTCATGAGGTGGTCTTGGACTTGCTCCACTCTTGCACTGGGAGGGATTTTGCTCCCCTGACCACCGCTTAGAATTTCGGGGACACAAAAGGAGTGACAAGTAGTGATAAGTTTATTCTTTAAATCTTAGTGAGAAATACAGTTCTGTTTTTTTTGGGTTGCTGAACTCTAGAAGTAGGGATGTACTCCAGATTGCTCCAAATTTTATATGACATTTCTTGAGAATCAAAGAACAGTGGTGGCTTAAAGCTATTATTTCTTCTATTAACTAGACTTGGTTCTGCTGAAACTGAGATACTGCTTGAAGTCACTTCTTAATAACTTAGCAAGACAAATTTTATTAGTAGTATTTCATAGTTATTCTCCCCACCTGCAGCTGCTCGGAATACTGCCCTCTGTCTAGTTGTCAGTTCACCACATGAACTAAAAATCTAAAAGTTTGGCATTCACATCTATGTGCAGCACTCCTTTTTGGTCTTGAATTCTGTATTCTTTGTTTTCAGTGAGATGAGTTTAAATTTTCATTTTAGCTTTTACTTTGTGGTTTTATTTGGATGTAATTTCAAGGCCCATAAATTTTGGGCAGGATGTATTTTATGTCTGATTTTTAAAGCTTTACATATTTGTGAGGATTACTTTGTAGTTTCAGATAAATTGTCTTGTTTTGGCCTGTATATTTGCTTGTTAGCTATTATATATGGTGATTGGCAACACTACTTCCACACAATTTTTCCTGGTTTTGATGTGATCCACATTCCATTGGTCTGGATTTCCCAGCCTGGGGACCATTAGCCCAGTTCTGCTGACATTCATAAAGATATTCTCATGTGTTTCCATAAAGGAGCCAAAACAAAGAAATTTTGCAATTTCAGCTTACAGTCTCCAGCAACGATATAGCTCCTTGAGTCAGCAGAATTACTACAACTCATTTCATTGGGATTCTGTCCAGGCTGCATGTCATCAGAATTGCTTTTTCAGAACCCAGGATTATTTAGAACAGTCTGCAGAATGTTATAAGCTCATAAGGCATGTTAACAGCACCAGCGATAGAATCTCTGATACAATTTCTGATTAAAAGCACTTCCTTTAATAGAATGAACTGACATGAAGTGGAAATGAATTTAACTGATTACTGATTAATATTTGCCAATTGTCAAGATCACAAAGGAGGAGGGAAAAAAATCATATTTAAACTCATTTATCTCATGTAAAAATGTGTAAAGCACTCAGATGTATTGATAGCAAAGACAAGTTTGAGGTGATTTTCCCATACTCTGCTTCATAAGTTGTGAAACACAATTTATTAATGTAACAAAAAAAAGTTTTCTTTTGCCTTTCATAGCAACAAATATTATCATATTATGTATGTCAATGCATGGAAAAAAAATGTAGAATTTGGAAAATATTCTCTACATAAAAACTGCTTTAGTATTCAGCATTCTAACCAGAAACAAACAAACAAACAAAAAACAACAACAAAACACAAGTGGAAGAAAATGTTTGCAATTATTATTCTTAGTTTACCCTTGGTTATTGCATTTACATATTATGGCTCTGCATATAAATTGTAAGTCTTACCAATTCTTCTCATCAATTATCCAATCCCTGAACTTCTCTTCCTGGCATTTACTAATTGCTTTGTTTAAATTCTACATCAATCTTTAATATTTTAATCCAGTTTTTTTTTACTGGATATCAATCTTCTCTAAAGAAAGGAGGAAAGAGAAATAAAATGTTCACAGCATCAAAAAAGAGGTAATATTTTTAATGTATGTGTTTACTTTAACAAGGTTTGACAATACAGTAAATTAACAAGATGTTATTTATTTTTTATGTTTCTCCTCAGCATGGAATCTAGAGAGAGTATTCGAGGAGGATTCAAAAATTTTGCAAAGTTCTCACAGTTCAAAGAAAGAAATTTTAAGGTCATTATTGCAGCACTGATGTATTGTCTTTCTCCTTGTGCATCAAACTGACAATTTTGATTAAAGATAGAGCCTCTTTTGCTTCCAATTTCCTTGTCAAAATAATTATTTGTGATCTTTTTTCAAGCAATTCTCTTTCATGTTTACTTATCTTAATTGTCCAAACCATAGAATTGGACAGGAAAGCAGAATGGCCTACGGTAGTTATTCACTCACAAAGAATAAAAACAAAGACTTGATGAAGAGAAACAATTCAAAGAACACTTTAGTTGTAGCTATGACTTGACAAATGTGGTCATAAAAGAAGCTGTTGCATCTGGTTAGTTTGCATCTGTTGAAGGCAAAGTATAAACATGAGATGAAAAAGAAAGTGTTTTGGTTTTTTTTCTAATTTCATGAATTGCGATTACAACTCAAAAATTATTGTAATGATTGTCAGTGAAGCAGCCTATTTGGGAAAGTGAAAAATTATGTCTACAGTCTAAAATAATTCAAAAACCTGTACATTGAATTTGAAGGACAGTAAAATAGAATGGCGACGATAGAGCATATAGGAAAAAAAAAAACATATGTTCAAAAATAAAGGGCAATTTCTCACACTCAACTACAAAAATGTGGTGCAGTGTTTGACAATATCTTTTGTTTTGCTTTACTTTCTAGTGTGTTGCAAAAAGCTAAATGATTTAATTCAATCCAAATTGATCTGACTCCAACATCACTGATAGACCCCTAAGCATTAATTATGACTGTGCTTATAAGAGATGTATGGGGATTACTAGGTCACAGCCTGAAGCAGTGATTGA
Organism: Numida meleagris; assembly: GCF_002078875.1. Classification (NCBI taxonomy): domain Eukaryota; kingdom Metazoa; phylum Chordata; class Aves; order Galliformes; family Numididae; genus Numida; species Numida meleagris. Next base: position 92,636,819 of record NC_034410.1, on the reverse strand, counting down.
GTACCGGGTGAGAAGGCAGGGCTAATTCAGGGAGCACAGGTGCAAGAAATGCACTTGGTTAATTGGAAGGGGCAGACTGAGAGTCCACTCCTCCTCACTCTTATTTAGCAGCTGAAGGAGTAAGATTTCCTTTTGGAGACTTCAGTGATCTTTGGAAAGTGTAAGCTACTTGTCCTTCTGAAGTACGTCTTGACAAATACCTTTATGAGCATGTTTGTATCCTGGTAGAAGGCAGTATCATCACCTTCTATTGCTCCCCAAGAGAACGTGGAACTTACTTAAGAGAGAGCGTTTCCAGAGTCAGTAATGCCAAAGGTAGGTTGCTTCCCAGGTGTTTTTCACTGGCATGAAATCTCTTGATTTCTAATTGCTGTTTTTTTTGTTATCCTCCTTGCTGCTGGACTTTTTGATAGTAAACTCACATACTTGACCTCTTAACTTCATTTCTGCCACTATATTTTTGTCACTAATGTCACAGTGGCTTTTGAAAAAAGAAAACAGACACAATCACTCACAAACACCAGTAAATATAGATGTGAAATACAGAATAATTGATTTCTGGGAATAATTCTCATGATTCTCATTTCATTTTATAGGACTTATAAGACAACTTTTTTTTTCTTTTTCACACTTTTCTGTTGGTTTTTTTTTTTTAATATATACTGGTAATATCTGGCTGGAACTAGAGGCATATGCATTGTAGTTTTTGCTACCACAGGCAGTCTTGAAAATGTTCATGTAATTGAACCACCACTGATGTAATTTCACTAAAGGGTTTGTTCCCTTAAATGTTTTTGCTGCTAGAGGCAACTACTGGCTCTACTTGACCAATATAACCAGTTCTAGGAAATAATGATGCTTCACATGATTCCTTTTAGCTTGTTTTTCATGTTTGTGTCTGCACACTACATTTGTCTGGCCCTCTTAAACAGTGCTGGCCATCCAGTGGCCAAATCAAATGAGTGTTTGCTTTCAGATTTTTTCAGTAGCACCAAGTCTCTTGGCTACTAACAGCTAAGTTTGACTGTGTTGCTCCTCTTTCATTTTTTGGTAGTGAAATACTTGGCCTCTTGATTTCATTTGTCATTGCTGAACTTATATTAATCCCTCAACCATTTTTTTTTTCTTATACGTTCTTTAATTCACTCTTTTCTTACAGTCTTTTTCCTTTCACCCTCTGGTAGGCTATGGCTTTCTTGTCACTTTGACTGCCCTGCAATAGATGGTGTGCAGTCTGACAGCCCTTGAGCTACTGATAGCTACTGCATTTCTTTTTCTGTGTGGCAGGAAGCCACAGACTTACACATAAAATAAATAAAGAGCATGAAGCGTTGATAAGCTGAAAGCCCTAACATTTTTCCTTTTTCTTTCAGATTCACCATAGTCCCTAGAGCAAGACTATAATGCTATTCTTAAGAAAAATGAACTAATAATTAAATCTTCAATGTTCATTCTAGAATTCTGTTTTTCATAGCTAATGCCAATATTTTTTAAAAAAGAAAACAATTTAATTTCATCATGTTGGCGCTCTTTCTCTTAACCCAGTGAACAGACTGTCCTGAAAGACCTGTGTTCCCTTTTATCCATATTGTCCTCATCTTTTGTAATCATTTTCTAATCTGGGAGGGCAGGATGATTATTATTATTATTATTATTTTTTTAGGATTAGGCAAGGAAGATGAGGAATTTTTTTCTTCAATCACTGAGTATTAATTTGTAAAGTTAAAATTGAAATAGCCAAACAAACCTTAATATCATGTTATTGTACTGCTCATGTCCCCTTTTCCCACCTAATGACTCATATTTTATTTCTCAGATTTTTACATTCCAGGATTAAAAGACCCCACATTCATGTACAAACACACATGATTTCTTGAGCTGTGACCATTGTGAATAAAATGTTGCCTCAAAAGTGCACTATTTTAACCTGTTTATCTGCTCTGTAAGGCAAATGCCACACTATAATGTTAAATCCGCTCATGCAATACAGAGTAATTCATTGCCCAGCAGACGGGTCATTTTTATAATTAATTTTTTGAATGTATTGTAAATATTTCATATAGAATACAAAATGGAATGGAACAGTTGGAAGGGGCCTACAAAGATCATCAAATCCAGCTGCCTGATGACTTCAGGGCTAACCAAAAGTTTTTAAAAAAAACAACCTTACAGACTTGCTCATTGGCTAACAAGCTACAGGCACCATTTCCAGAAAGGATGACCTTTGCAGCTGATAATTAACTGGAGGTGGACCAGACTAGGTTGGTGCAGTAACTGCAGAGCTCAGCAAATCTATTTGTGTGCAGGGGAAAGGGAGAGCATGAGGAATAAAGAAGGGGAATGGTTTAAAAAAAAAAAAAAAAGATAGAAGATGGCTGATCACATATAAAACAGGGCTTGTCAGTGTGCCTGTGTAAACTGAGCCCTGTGGCTGACCACCACAGCCTGTACCATCTTATATTTTCTCAGAAAATCTTTTCTGAACTCTTTGTGTACTCTCTCCTGGGTGTCTATCTGCTACAAGGACTATGTGCCAGCTGCTGTGTGTGTGAGAGAAGGCTGATGCCACCTCCTGGAGTCATGCCAGGTGTGTAGGCCCTGTGGTGCCAGCTACTGCAATGAGTGGGTTCCTGGCATCAGCTACTAGAGCAAGTAAGGTCATCTATCCTGAACCACTGGGTGGTGAGCTTATTCAATTTCTTCCAAAAAGGGCAAACCTCCACCTTTCTCCAGGAGTTCCACAAGGCTCACGTGTTCCCTTTCTATGAGAACATGGAAATGTAGAATTAATACAGAGCTACTTTCCATTGCAGATTATAAAAGTAGACTGTAGAGAAACTATCTCAAATTCTGGTATACTGTGACATTTGCACTAAAAAAAATCAGCTAATCTCCTGGTGATTATCAAGAGGAGAGCCTCTGAACTTGACATCTGGGTCAGCCCACTTCATATAGGAGAAAAAAATGCTTGTATTTTTTTTATATTGATCCATGTTTTAGAATCACATTCTTCTTTTCCTGTCAGTAAGTGAATCTCAGTATCTTTCACTGGACTATTTTTATTTGATACTATCTATGTACATACATGTATGTATGCACAAGTTTATATGTAAATATATTTTAAAATATATATTCTATCCATCTGCCTTCATATCCAGTAGTAACAGTGACTTTTTGAACTCCTGACTTTGTGCCCAGCATTGATAGAATATCCTGGAGTTCTAGTTTCAGTGCTACTGCATCATGTCAAATGACTTGGCTACAAATAAAACCTATTATAGTTTTTAAGTGCTCATAGAAAGTTTAAAAAGGCTAAAGGTGACATTTTGGCCTTGAGGCTATTTTCTTATTGTTGGAGGACAGAGAGCATTTTCTTCCTAGTCGCCTGAAGGAAAAATTTTATATTGCAAGGACAAAAAACATTTTCATGTGCACTGATCTCTATACAGAAACAGGCTGGCGGGATTCAGTGGACACCAGTACTGCCTGCGGCCGATAGTATGTTCTGAGTTCACTTAGTGTGGCACTGTGCACATAGCGTGAGAAAGCAGGCTCTCTTCTACTTGTTTGGAGCCTCCTTAATATTTTTGATTTGTAAGAACAGTAGCTAATGCCTTTTACCCTTTTGAATTAATATTAGGTTTATAAGCTTGGCTGCAGTTGTATCCTATTCTCTTTTCTTCTCCTCTCTCTATATATAGTGTACTATACAAATAATATTTGTTACCACTGTATTGCCTCTCCCTCTCCTCTCTTTTTTTAAATTCTTTCACTTATATACTTGTTTGTATATGCTCAAAGACTAGTAAATACTCCCAGTTTAGAAATTTTAAATTAAACTTTGTACTAAAAGAAGGAAAATATTAAAACAGATGTCAAGTAAAAGATTTATAGCCACTTACAGTGTTCATTGCACTGAAAGAAGGTCCCAAGGGCCCCAAAGTTGTACAGCAGAACCAAAAAGGATTTGTTATTTTGTCAGTAGGCTATTGCATTTAACTTTAATAAAAACAACAGATTCTGAAGAGCTGGTGTAAATGTGAACAGAATTCCCTTGATCTACCTCCCTCATATGTACTTTCAACAAAGAACTGCTAAGCTTCTAAGAAAAAGTTCAAGTTTACCCTTCCTCTCCAGAGTTTTGTTCGATTTGTGAAATTCCTTCAAGAAACTAGCTTGTTTTCCTGCAAATTATTCCCTTTATATAGCTCCTTTCCTCTGACAGATAAAATTTTCTCTGCTCTGATAAATTCTAAGTTTAGAAAGATTTGACAGAGCAACTTATATGAATGTATTTGTATTTCTGCATGTAAAGAGCTCATGTAAAAAAAAAACCAAACACATTTATAAATAGTTAACTGGAAGAATCATACTATAGCTTGAAATCAAATCTCAAAGACTAATCAAGACCAGGTACCTATTCTGTGTAACCAGGCTATTTTGACATCATCCTCAATCCCAATAAGCTTTTGAAGGAATAGGCAAGAATAGTTTAGTGTAAGTTTCCATTGCTTTATTTGGAATATTTTCCAAATTCGGAGTGTTTGAAGATAACTTCCATCAGAACAAGTTGGTGTTACTGCCCTTTATTTCATCAAATTTTCTCCTGATAAAATTGTCTTATCTGAACTATGAAAATAATGAAGAGTATAATTTAGGCTTCAGTTCCACTGTCATTCTGACAGCAATCCCTACCTTGCACTGCACGACATACATATATCATGACAATTCTAGTGGCACAATGTTCTCCACACTAGTATTCAAAATGGCTTTTTAATCACTACCTTTACTCACCAGGAAAAATAAAAATAAAAAAAAAAACAACTGTTCTGACTCTGCTCAAAAGTTAAATAGTGATGGGCAGGTCACAAATTGCAGATGGCTATTTTTTTTTTTTCAAAGAGTATCAGGCTCTTTCAAGTGTTCTTTAAACCTACATATTATAAATCTGACTGCTTATATTTCCCTTAGCAGTGGAACTGCACAGCCTTACTAATGCATAAATATTATTAGACGTATTGGTCTGACTTCTCATGCATGTTAACGTTTCCAGTGCATGTAAGGTTCTGTCATTTGTTTTTTCCTCCAGGAACTTACGAATAACTAAGTGACTGAAATGACCACAGGACGGGTTCTGAATAGACCAGTATTGCATTGTTTTCACAGGTAGCACACATCATAAAACAATAAGCTCTCTGCTTTACTTTTCCACAGAAAGTTCTCTTACATTCCCTTTAGCCCACTTATTTTCATTTTTATACTGAAGTGAGCAGATTGCTCATCGCAATATCTGTCTACATTCTCACTCATTTAAGCTTAGTGTCTTTCTTCCCCCTTGCTACCTAAAATTGCATATTTCAGGTTCAATTTGTACTTGTATGCCTTGCTTAGTCTGGAATAAGCAAACTTTCCCATCCTAAGGGATATCAGCCTGGGGTTGGGCAGGACCACTGCAGCCTCAGCATTATTGATTTCAGCATCTTCCTTCTTGCAGCAGTTTTGTTTCCCACTGATTTCCTTGGTATGCCTTCTGTCAGTTTATCTTTTGGATCTGCAGTAGGATATCATCATTAAGTTGAATTAGAAAGCATGCAGAGGTTCTATGACAGTATTATAGTAAATGACAAATGAATTTACATAGGATTTAAGTTTACTTCCATTGCTTGCATATTTGTGTGTATGTATCTGTCTGTATATTCATGCATCTGAAGTATTTGTTTTAACCTAACTTATATGTTTATGGGGTGGTGGTGTATTTTGAAAGCAAATGTTCATCCAAATAACTTTTTGTCTTTTTCCTAGACAAATGCTTTTAAATATACAGTGAAAAGATAACAGTACTTCTCCTGCATAAAATCTCTCCTGAAACACACATAAAACCAAATAGCTGAAATACCGGGAACACTCTAAAGCTTTTAAAATATTTTTGTTTCTGTTGAAGTATGTGGTGGTGTTGTTGAATATACCTTTAAAAGATACTGATTTTGATGGTAGTTTCTTTGGATTGTTTTATCAGATCCAAATGAGGGTAACAAATCACTGTTCTCATTTTCCTTTATTGTACTGTGTTTTCTTTTCCTTTGTAAATGAAAGCAATTGGCTGAAATCTGGATTCAGGGTTCAGATTTCTGCTACATATCAGATGAAGATAGACCTCAAATTCCTGGAAGCAATCATTTTTCTCTGTTAAACATTGAAAGATCTCCTTGATTTTGTGAAAATTTCAAAAAATTGACCACGAAAGCATAATCACTGCTTTCCATGAGCTGCTCGCAGAAGAAATTAGTGGTTTCATGCTTTTCTGTTAGTATAACAGAAACATTTCCCTAATACACCAGACTGGTGCGGTTATACTAAATATTGCAGAGAGATGTATGATAGAGAAGTCTATGTTTAGTTATTATTTCTCAAGTTGGTGCTGGTAAACTATGCTTGAAAAACAGTAACAGGTGGTCAGCATTCCTACAGAATCAAGACAGCAAGCCACCATCAGATTAGGAAATACCAACCCCATACCATTCCAAGTACCTCTGTAAGCATGACTCATATGTAATCCCAGCTGATGCTCATGCCACTCTTTAAGCTGCAGGGAGATAAGTAAAATAAATAAAACTCTTGTACCAGAAAAACACATAAGAAATCTACAGGAAATCAACTTTGTAATAAATGCTATGAACAAAAAAATCATAACTTTATGATAAGTTCTGTAGGCTCAGAAATGTTTAGTTTCTGGCACAATGATCACCGGAGGCATATCACTGACAAGAAAGTATAGCTCCTGATGCTAAATGCACTGCTTTACATAAACATATGTTAAATGGGGTTTGAAGGGAGAAAAAAAATGAGAAGGAGTCAGTAAAGCAGTGGTAGAATTAAAAATGGCAATAACTGTTTCACAGAAACTCTAAATAGATGTCCATTCTTCAGATTTTCAAAGCTCCTGGGCATAAGCTATGCCCATACACCCTAGATGCTGAGGTCATTTCCATTTTTTGCTTGCTTGGTTAGCATTATGGAAGTATTATTCATGATCACATGGTGTCTTTGGAGCTAGTAATGTTTTACATTCACTCTCAAGTTGTAATAAACTGAAGAAAGCTCACTGGAAAAGCGATATCTTCTTATATAGTTAAAGAAGTAATATTACTTTCCAATAAAATTTTTGCAGAATCCAATTGCAGTTTTTTAAACAACTGCAGATTTATACAGTACTGTAAATACCTATCTCAAAGCTGCTAGTCCATATATACCAATATTATTTATATTAACCATATAAATTCGGTAAACAACCTCAATTTCCGAGTCCAAAAATTATTTTAAAAATACAAAGAGAATGTGTTTTAAAACACTAAAATTTAGAAATGTAATCATCTTTCCTCACAAAGGTCTTTGTACAAGCAAGAATTAAAAGGTAACTAAAATTGACAACACTGCAACCAGCCTTTTCCCTGTAGGAACTAAAATGCTATCAAGCTTATTTCACATCTGACCTAAAATGGTAATAAACAGCACCATGAATTTCAAATCTTATGCTATCAGGGTTAAAAGGTATTACCAAGCTTTTTCAGAAGAGGGGCTAAGACCCCTGTCTCTCTAGTGCACATTACAAATGCATTTTATCCTCAGCTATTGCTCTTATTGGCTTTCAGGTAACTTATTGCTATATTAATAGTTGTGTAAAGAGTTATTACTTTCCTTTTTAGTTATAAAAGAGGACTCAGATTTTTTTTTCCAGATTTCCAGCTCTAATTCTCAATGTGTGCTTTCAGTGGCGTTCAGTGTCAAACAGATAATTGAATTTGTCTAAAAGTATTAGTCACTGATATTGCATTAATGAGAGGAAAATTGGTACTGTTTCTCAACACTAGATTTGCCCCATTGTTAAGAGTTGTGCTGATATAAATGCTCTTCACATCACCTACTTGATATTATATTAAAACGTTTGGAGCCCTATTTGCACTGTTGGCATTAATGAGGTAGTTATTATCTATCATAATTTTCTATTAAAATTAACAAATAGGTAAAGCCAGATTTTTTTAATTAAAGAATATCTTTCTCCAAATTCCTGATAAAATTCATACATCTTTTCAGTTCTAGATGTCATGATGTCAAGCTTCTTTGAAAATTTCCTGACCTAAAGGATTTGTTCTTTCTTCACAGACACAACAATTATTTTTTTGTTTACTGAATACAAATAAACAGGAAGCTGTCGCAGCACGCACGCCGGAGATCACGAGACAATACCAATATGGTTAGGCAAGTGATTCGTTTATTGATAGAACAATCAGACTTTTACGCATTTGTGAAAAGCGTGCTGCAACATGGCGTTATTTGATTGGTTGGCTTAAGCAAGTCTCTGTATGCTCTTGCTGTTTCAAAGTTCCTGCTTTTCCCAGTGCTTTGCTTTCTGCTGTTCTTGCAAGTTACTTGTTTCAAGGCATCAAGGACAACTCAAGAGTCCAGCAGGTCCAAGTAAACGTGCCTGTTGTCACGTAGATAGTTTCCCACAGGAAGCAAGTAGTTTGACTCTCTTGTTACAGACAGCATAACACAGTATTCAACAATGGATCAAAGAAGAATACTTAAGAATTGTAGAACATCCCATGTACGTGGGAATCCCCAAAAATCAGAACGTATGACTGAGAATGTTGTCTGAATGCTTCTTGAACTCTAGAAGCTTGGGGCAGCAACCACTGCCCTGGGCAGCCTGTTCCATGCCCACCACCCTCTGGTGCAGCACCTTTCCCTAACCCCCAGCTGCCCCTCCCCTGACACTGCTCCATACCGTTCCTCGGGCCCTGTCGCTGCTCCAGAGAGCAGAGCTCAGTGCTGCCCCTCTGCTCCCTGTGGGGAGCTGCAGCCACCATGAGGTCTCCCCTCAGCTCCTCTGCTCTGAGCTGAAATGGCAGCGTTCTGTTTACTACGTTGAAAAATATACAGAGTATGTGTTTAAATTGTTAGTTCATCAGCTCTTCATGTCAGGTTCCACAGACAGTGGATGAGTGGTCTCTGTCCATACTCATTCACTCACGCAGAACATGCTCCAGAGCATGAAAGATGTTCTGAATGGCAGGAAATAACTGTACTGCTCTTTTAATGACTTTCAATGACTGTGCATCTATCCTACTCTTCCTGAAAAGCAGAAGGACTCTTTCCCTTCTTTCTAAAGTCAAAATATCTGGGCTTTGTTTCTGAGTTTTTCCACCACTGGCTGAGTAATAGCAGTACACTGGGTAATAAAACAGATGCAGTAATGCCTATTTGACAGTCTAGTTTCAGCTTGTAGGAAACCAGGTGTTCCTACAGCAAATAAATGTGTCTGTTACACTCTCACACATCCTTGTTTTAAACAGAAGGAAGGTTATACATACATACCTATCTGGAAAACAAAAGATAAATGTTTTGAGCGGTGTCTGATACCTCGGGGGGATATCAGATGATTGGCAAGGTGCCACAGGAATTGCTGAAGGAAAAAATGTAGAATTTACTTTAACCTGATGGACTTAGTAATCTAATGTACATCTCATGCTTCAGTCTCTTTATGTCATCGCATTTTATACTACTACAGTGCTCACTACAGAATGATCTTTATGATTGCTGAATGTCTGGGCGCGCTGTTATCTGCTCATAAAAGATTTGAACTTTCATCTTTTTTTCACTGCAGAACTGTAGCCTTTGGCAAAGAAGCATTCATTGTGCTTTGTTTGTTTTCATCTGAACATACCTTGTCCATCAAATGTCATCTGTGTTTATCTGTAATAGGAAATGCTGGAATTTAATATTAGTTAGAAACTTGTGATGCTTCAATCTTAAACAAAAGAAATGAACATTACTGCTGCATGTTTAATGACTGCACTTACTGAAATACATACCTCTATCAAGATATGAATATTAGTTCTTAACTGACAATTAATAGAATTTAGTCTTACAATATGATAGCTACTGATAAAATAGATAATACAGCTAAATGTTTTTTTTTAAGAACTTTTTTCCTTTATTTCTGTAGTAATAAAATGTAAATGTGACAACCTAGAGAACTACATCTTTATCTTCCTCATTTTGTAAAGTTATAGCAACAGTAAGGTTCATAATGTGTAGGTTGCTCTGAAAGCAATGCCTCCTGTTTATTTCCATGGAAACTACAAAAGATACAATACAAATAGTGCAATAACACTATTTGATAGAGCAAATTTGCAGCTACAAAACACTATTTTTCAGCATAGTCACTATCATAAGCTATGCATTTTCACCAGCAATGAACAGGAGCCTGCATGCCACACTCATAAAAATTTGCACCAGTGAAGGTGACCTAGTTTCACAGCTGCTATGACAGCATCATTGCTAGGAAAATGTTACCCACACAGTCCATTTTTCATAGGCCTAAAAAGATGGAAGTGAGAAGGCACCAAATCCAGAGTATACAGTGAGAATGGTAGGACAGTCCAGCCAAGCTTGGCAATGTGCTCCATGGTCTTCAAGCTGATATGGGGCCTGACATTACTGTGTTGCAAGGGAAAGTTTGTCGTCTTCTCTGTCCTGACTCTGGAAGTTTGAGTCTTCTGCTTTGTCAGCATCTTCATGTATTGTTCAGAGTTGTTTGTTTAGCTGGGTTCCAGGAAACCCAGCAGGATCACCCCCTTTCTTATCCCGAAAGACAGTGCACATCACTTTACCCGCTGAGGGCTGCATCTTGAACTGCTTATTCAACAGCGAATTCACGTTACCACTGCATGGACTGCCATTTTGGCTCTGACTCTTAGTGGTGGCACCATGTCTCATCACCGGTAATGATACAATCCAGGAAACTGTCACTTTTAGCTTCGTATTGGCTTAATAGGTTTTGATAAACTTGCAGACAGTATTCGTTCTGTTCCTGTGTGAGCATTCATAGGACCCACCTAGTGCAAACTTTGCAATATTCCAACATTGACACCATTGTTAGCAGCATACTGAAGCTGATATTCAGCTCCATACACAATTCCCTGGTCATAATCTGATGCATGCAGATGAGCTGATCAAGACGCTCTTCATTTCATAGTGTGACAGCTGTACATGGTCATCCAGAACATGAATTGTATTTCATGTCATTGTTGCCACTGCTGAAATGCACCACCCACCACCTCTGACACCGTGGGCCAGCATAATAAATTAGGAGGCATTGCTTCCAGGACAGACCTTGTAAAATACGAGGCATTACTTTCAGAGCAGCCCTCATATTTTAATTCTGTATTTAATAATCCTGTAGTCTTGGATCCAAGATGAAATGCTGATGAAAATCATGACTATTTTATGTGTGCATGAACTGAGCCATTACTAAATTAACTAACTGGCCACTTGATACCAAAATATGACTTTTACTTCTTTATAACAAAGGCTTTTAGTGCCTCCAACATTATTCTCATTTATGCTTTCCTTTCCTTATGCTTAATTCAATAAGAATTTGTATGACTAGCTCCCAAGAATATGAATAGGAATTGCACAAATTATTTGCATACGACAGAATGAATACATAACCTTAGGAGTCATTATCTTCCAAGACTAGCATGCTGAAATAGTCTGTTAATAGCACATGTAACAGTGACAGGCTGTGGCTTGGGAAGTTACCATAAATAAAATTCTATGAATACTAAGGAGCAAATTTTAAAGTACCACTCTGTGTCCCTCATAGCCATATATTTAACTAACCATCTCAATCTGTATATACAAGAGAAAAAGGTTCATTTCTGCTAAGCTAAATATTTAAGTCAGGCTGGATTTCAAGTAAAATTCAGATATAATTGTCACTGGACAAATGAAAATAAAATGCAATAAACTGCTGATAAATTTGTATTGCTGCACCCTATAATATCTGCAGCATATAATGAATGATACAGATGCAGTGTGATGGAAGTATGAGGCATCATTAGATCATCAGGCCCTTACATGCTCAAATGCCTTAAGTGATAGCCGTGAATCTCTAACAAATTTCACTACAGGAATTCCACTTGCCAAGCAAAAAAAAATGCATATACGCGTGTGTACAGACATTCATAAAAATAGATGCACACACATACAAATATGTAGTAATTAAAAAATTTGATCTTTTAAACAACTACAGAAAAGACGTTAAGCAATGTATAAGCATAAGTCTAAGACTTTTTTGAATAAAAAGATTTATAAACACAGACTGAAGTATAAAACTGAAGGGCTGATGAAAATATTTGTTTGTATTGATACTCCTTTTATTACTTCTCTAAACTAATCTTGGTAATACTGAAGAGCTGCTCCAAAAATAATGCCTCCTATTTTATTATGTTGGTCCATGACATCAGAGGCAGATGCTGGTGATATAGCAGTAGAGACTGAACCTTCCCACCAATATTCAGTTGCATTCTGTTGCCATGAGACAGAAGGCAGCAGAGGGGCAGTCTGAGTTTGAGACCAGCAGAGGTCTTGCCTGACCAATCTGGTGGTCTTCTATCATACACTGACAGCATTGGTGGATGGGAGAAGGATGACGGATGTCATCTACCTGAACTTCTCCAAAGCCTTTAACATGGTCCCTCACCACATCCATCTCTCCAAATTGGAGAGGTGTGGATTTGAAGGATGGACTGTTAGGTGGATTAAGAACTGGTTGGCTGGTTACAGCCAAAAGGTTGTGATCAGTGGTTCTATGTCACGGTGGAGGCCAGTCACAAGTGTTGTCCCCCAAGGCTCAGTCTTAGGACCGGTGCTCTTCAACATCTTTATCAGTGACATAGACAATGGAATTGAGTGCACCCTCAGCAAGTTTGCAGATGACACCAAGCTGAGCAGTGCAGTTGATACACTGGAAAGAAGGGAAGTCATCCAGAGGGACCTGGACAGGCCAGAGAAGTGGGCCCATGTGAACCTAATGAGGTTCAACAAGGCCAAATGCAGGGTGCTGCACTTGGGCTGGGGCAATCTCAGGTATTTATACAGACTGGAGGAAGAACTCCTTGAGAGCAGCCCTTTGGAGAAGGACTTGGGGGTCCTGGTGGAAGAGAAGCTGGATATAAGCCAGCAGTGTTGGCCAGAAGGCCAACTATGTTCTGGGCTGCATTAAAAGAGGAGTGGCCAGCAGGGAGAGGGAGGTGATTGTCCCCCTCTACTCAGCTCTTGTGAGGCCCCATCTAGAGTACTGTGTCCAGCCCTAGGGCTCTCAGTACAAGAAGGATGCAGAGCTCTTGGAACGAGTCCAGAGGAGGGCCACAAAGATGATCAGAGGGCTGGAGCACCTCTCCTACAAAGAAAGGTTCAGGGAACTGGGCTTGTTTAGCTTGGAGAAGGGAAGGCTCCAGGGAGACCTCATTGTGGCCTTCCAATACTCAAAGGAAGCGTATAAACAGGAGAGGGAACGATTATTTACGAGGGTGGATAGCGATAGGACAAGGGGGAATGATTTTAAACTGAGACAGGGCAGATATAGGTTAGATATTAGAAGGAAGTTTTTCACTCAGAGGGTGGTGACACACTGGAACAGGTTGTCCAAGGAGGTTGTGGATGCCCCATCCCTAGAGGCCTTCAAGGCCAGGCTGAATGTGGCTCTGGGCAGCCTGGTCTAGTGGTTGGTGACCCTGCACTCAGCAGGGGGATTGAAACTAGACAATCCTTGAGGTCCTTTTCAACCCAGGCCATTCTATGATTCTGTGATTCGACAAAATGGAGTCTAATATGGAAGTGTGTATGAAGCAAAGGAGTATAAATAAATTCCTCCACACAGAAAGAATTGTACCCATTGACAAGCATAAACACTTGCTGAACATTCATGGAGACCAAACAGTGGATGTGAGGTGGTGGGTACTGTGTTTCAGCAGTGGTGAAAGTGAACAGTGGTGTTCACTTTTACAAGCATGGCATACAGACTCTTTTTCATTGCTGGTGAAAATGCATAGCTAGTGGTGGTGACTATGTTGAAAAATAGTGTTTTATAGCTGAGGATTTGCTCTATCAAACAGTGGTACACTTAGTATCTGTTGTAGTTTCCATGGAAATAAATAGAAGGCTTTTATTTCAAAGCAACCTATATTGTTTTAGAATAATGTGTGGAAAATATCCCCAAAAGGTCGCTGGCATTGTTTGTTTGTTATTTATACTCTAGATAGTTCTTATTTTTTCTTCCTTAGAAATACATTTCCTAATAATTCTACACTTTTTCTCTCCAAAACATGAAAAGAAATCCAGTGACCTTTTAGCTACTGTAAATGCCATTATGAGACATGATGTGAACAAGAATGAAATGAAAGTTTATAGATTTAATCTTATAAATATCTAGAAAGTATCCAATGCCAAATAAAAGAAGGGTGGAATTTCATGAGCTCTTACTGTGACCTGACTTTTACTTCTGTCAAACGGACAGATACGTGACCTCCCTTTAGCAACTGTCAGACACAGCAAGTCATTTGTATTAGAAGCAACCTTCATTTTTATTAAGTATTTTTTATGTTGCACGTATATTAGCAAGAAAGAATACTAGCACTGAATCAGATACAGAAATCCTTTGCTAGGCCAATCATGACATTTCATTTAAAATTTCCAGTGGATAATTAGAAGAATACTGCCTAGAGGCCTGCTTAACTGGTCAGTAAGTTTTATATTAACTGTCCACATATAGGGCTGATGAACTGGCTGACTATGTCTATGGAAGGTAAAAATTTCTGTCTTGAAATACAAAAATAGAAATCTCATTTATGTTATGTACTGACTTGTAGAATGTACTTTGGTCATCTCACTCAATGACAGTTTGATAAGTGAATTCCACATAATACAAGGCATTTATACTAAGATTATATATACCCCAAATCCTCCTAATAGTTGTTTTAAATTGATCATATATTTGTTAAAGAAGAAATTCATGAGTTCTTAACCAAAGTATTTTTGTTATCATTGTGAATTTAGTGCAAATTTTTGCAAATATATGCTAGAAAATGGCTAACCCATTAGAGTTAGGGAGACTCAATTTACATAATGTTTTTGGATTTTCATTTTGTGATGCATATTTGCAAGTATAGTTCTTGTACATGTTGTAACCATATTACCATCACACAATATTTCAAGTTTGAGGTGCTTTCTTTTTGCAGTTGGGTTTTGACATCATTAGATCAAGGTAGATGTTAAGTAAAAATGTTATAAAATTCACTATCTAAGGGAAAAAAAATAGTTATTTCTTACCCTATTTATTACCTTGCATAATAGTCAGCATATTCTGTGGAAAACAGCTGGACTTCAACAAAAAATGAATGCTCTCTGCTGTGTCTGGAAACTTAGGGGATGATATGGAATTTGTGAAATGATGCCAGTCACTAACAAAATAAGCATTTGGCTGACACTGAAATATTTTGGAGCCTTAAGGAGAGGACCTTCTAATATTCCGCAACATGTTCACACTGCCATTTATAATTCCCTCCCATTAAATGCCTGTGACAAATATTTTCATTCCATTAAAATCATTACATACCTTTTTCATTTATTTGTTTTTAAACACTAAATGATCTATAAGGATATCCATTATCACATTTCATTTGTCAGTGTATTAACACTACCAATTCCAAAAGGAGAAACATGTTAATACTTTATCTTAATTAAAACACAATTTTGATGCATTAGCATTCAGTATGCTACTTCTTCTATCAGTGGTATTACAGCCTTGTTTCCTATTTGCTATGCAATCTGAGATGAAGATTGACTATGAAAGGTACAGGATGCCACAGGCTTTATATGGTTATAAATCTAATTGATGTCAAAATGGTTAAAGTGTTGGATAATGACTTTAGAATATTAATGAATATCTCATTAGAAAGATTAATAGTACATAAACTAGATTTTCATTTCAGTACTAATTTTGATACAGAGAAAGCACACAGAAACATATTTAATTATCTTACTGCTCTTAATTATAAATCAGTTGCAGAAATAAAAAAAAAGGAAGTGCTGTTTCTGTGCAGTATATAACTCATGTAGGTTAAACATCATCACAAATATAAAAGATAAGAGACTGAACTTATAAAAACTGAAACTGAAGAGAACATAAACACAAAGGCCATATTTGATTGGTTAGTTTACAGATTTTAGTCTTACTACAATTATGTTGCATTGACCAAAGGCCCTAGCTTTTTTTCAGTACATTTTATTGCCAGTATCCCAGAAATACATATAAACAGGCAATGTAGCTCTTCCTCATCACACACTCCTTTTTCCATTTCTTTCTAATATTGGAAGTTACTCAGCTCTCTAAGAATCTACAGCAGCAGATTACCTCAAATAACTTCTTTTTGGCTGAAACCTATTTTTAAGAATTACGGGAAATTATCTAACTTTTAGTAAGAATAGGGTAAATATTGGGACGATGGAGACAAGATAGAGTCATCTTCTAGGAACTGAACATGGCAGTTAGGGACTTATAAGACTAAGAAATGCGCAGGGGAAAACATAAAAATCAAATTAAGAAGAGCTAGTAAGACTATTACCAAAATGCTATCCTTTTAACTATTGCTCCTTCATTATATTACAATATTCTTTCAGCTCTGCTTTACCTCTATTTCTTCATTGCATTTTGGTTATCTCAGTCATTTGTTCCACTGGGACAGAGTTTCTCACTCCAATGCGTAGGAGGGAGAGGAGGTTCTTTTAATATATGTATACCCGACGGCAAGATTAAGATACAACAGGTCAAATGTTAGCCTGACCAGTTTATTGCAAGTCCTAGTTACTTAGGGAGAAGGGGAAGGGAAGGTGGGCAATAGAAAAGGGGTAGGAAATAAAAGCAAGGAGTCCTTGCAGAAAGCAAGAGAGAGTCACCACCGTGGGTCCAGCATTGTTCGTAGTGCCTCCGCTGATCTCAGGAACTTGTCCAGTCACCACAGGGGATGGGAGAAAGCCAGGAAGTTTCGCAACAAGCAGGCCCCGGGGGGTTCTTCCCACCGTCAAAGGTTTCTTTTCTTTTGGGAGTTCTTCTCCCCAGAAGGTTTCGTTTCTCTGGGAGTTCTCCAAAGTTCTTAGTTTAGTGGGGACATTTTATCCCCCGTTTCACGGTTCTTTTTTTTCTTCTTCTTCTTTTTCTCTCTGTTAGTGTGACACACCTGGGCCAACAGATAAGCCAGCAGGGAGTGGTGCCTTCATTGCCATGCGCAAGCATTATCACCTTTTGCAGTGGTCAGCTCCTTCAAGCCACACCCCCGAAAAAGCCTGCTTGTCCTTCTGCTTATCAATCACAAGCAGAAGCACCCTGGCATGGTGACACCCACTGCTCACCCCCCTAGATAATTCGCAGTTGTCAGTTAGAGTCTTATCACCCAAAAGGCCTTATGAAGCAAGCTTTGAGGCAAAAGAAAAAACAATTCTTGTCTTCCACACAGAGACAAGTTTTTATATGAAGCAATGGATCTCCGCTGGAATATGTCTCACTGTAAGCTTTGATCGCAGTACTCTTAAAGTTTTCTTGAAGTATTTGTAAGGCATTGAAAACTTATTCTATCGATAGCCAATGTTGATAATACTGGATGAAATTCCACTGACTTTTGTATTAGAATAATGTGTCATTATTATATTTTCTATGTCTGTTAATGGTACCTTAGCTTACCATGTCCTTAGCAAAAAGAGAAATAACAAAAGGGTACATCAAAGAGAAAGAAAGCAATCTAAGATGTTCATCTAGCAGTGGCACTTCATATAATCATAGAATCCATAGAGCTGGAAATGATCTTTAAAGGTCCTTTTTACCCTTCTTAAAAATCAGTGTGATGTTCCCTTTTTTCCAGTCACCAGGGGCTTCACCTTACTGCCATGACTTTTCAAATATCATCAAGAGTGGCTTGGTGACTACATCAGCCAATTCCCTCAGGGCTCTGGGATTCATCTCATCAGGACCCATAGACTCAATTCAAAAAAGCATCTATTCATTATTAAAAATCACAGAAACAGTCATAAATGTAAATTGTACTACAGAAACAAGTAGCAAGCTCTGTGTCTAGATTTACTGCATGCAAGACTATTGTCTTAAGTTTTAGTCAAGTCTAGCACCATGGTAGGTTTAGGAAAAACTCGATTTCTACTGAAGAATTTTTTGGTAAAGAGAAAAAATGATCACAAGGAAGAAAATATTTAAAGAGAGCAAGCAAGAGAGAAATGCGCCATAAACAGCATTACTTCATTTCTGAATAATAAAAGAGAGCATGGCAACATAGTAAGATGTTTGAATTTGAGGGCATTAATTTTAGAATATTAATGTCAAGGTTGTGTCAAATTTTGACTTCACAGGAATTGGTGGAAGGAAACTGCTTTAACAAAGGCAGTTTAGATACCTAGGATGTTGAATGAACGGAAAGTTGAAAGGTGTTAAGATAAGAAATGAGCAAAGTTCTGACTATACCCAGCAGTCACCAGCACTGATGGCAGAACTGATCCTCCTGCTGTCCTCAGGCAGTTCATTTAATTGAGACTGGCCAGATCACCTGTTGTATGACTTCAGACAGAGGTCAGAAGACTGTGTTAGGCTGAGAGGAAATCCAGGTAATACATCTCTCCAGCAATGAAATGGGTTATGGAAGTCAGCTAAACATTCCCTTCATTTTCCCAGACAAGAGAAATATACTGACTTAATAAACCCACCAGGTTTGTATTAAAGAGTGACAAAAAGGCACAGGTAGGTTAAATTCAGTAATCCTACCCAGACTACCAAAAAAAAACCAACAAAAAAAAAAAAAAAACCCCACATAGATCCATTTGAAAAGCAGATCCTTCACAAAGAAGCATTTTCACAAACTGAGAATATCTTGCTCATGTTGTCAAATTATAGTTTAATCCTCTTGGAATGAAGAGATGTGAATGAATATTGCTAACAAATTGCTATACAACATACAATTGCTTTTATCTAAATCACATTTAAGTAAATGAAATAATTAACAAGTCTGGAATATGCAAAACAAAACATCAATGCAAGTAAAACAATGATTTGTGCATATAGAAAAATATAGTTCCTTGGAATTCATAATCATTAATAAATATAATGTTTTTGGAAGCTCTTTCTCCATAGATATTATTCATCCCTTCTGTTGCTGGCTCCTGGGCTTTTAGTCCTAAAAGTACTTAGTAGCTCTGTGCCTCTCCTATTGCTTCTTGCTCCCATGAGGCTATTTTATCACTTTAATTCCAACTCTGAGCAGAGAAGTGCTAGAAGTGCTACTGAAGTTGGTGCTAACAACACATCTTTATGGGTGCGTAAGCAGCATGAGATGCAGCACTACAGAGGTGGCATCCATCACTTTAGAAGCTGAGGTTACAATTTGGAATCCCCAGTGTGCAATAACAGCATCAGCAAGATCAGAGCATTTTCTTCACTGCAAATATTGCAGTCAGTTCTCTGACCACATGAAGTTACTCAGCAGAGTAAATTGCTTTTTTTCAAGCTTTAATTCTAACTTAACTCTTTTCTATTGCAATTATTTTCCTTATCACAATCCACAATTACTGTGAAAACATTCTTCTGAAATTGGTTTCTGCTCTGCAAAATAAATGAAACAGTAAAGTGCTCAGTTATTTTGAATAATAATGAACATTTTTTTGAAGAAAACTTGCCACCATTTGTACAAAGATTCAGATATGTAAGTTTTCAAAATTAAGTGAATGAATTTGAAATGTGGCTATTCTACGTGCAACCTGAAAATGAGATCTGTTTGTCTTTCCTTGCTAAGCAGTGACTTGTACATTTCAATGTCATTTATGCTACCCATTGCACTGCAATGAACATCACCTGAAGTATAACTAGAAAAGTCTGTCAAGTGCCTTTTCAAAATGGCCACTCTTCCATGAAGAATTAGATTTTCTTCTGAGAAATAAAGATTATTAATATACAACCAGGGGTGCTTATTGGTCAAGGAGTCATGAAATTTTTATATTCTAATTAGAAAGAGCTCAATTCAGAAATATCTGTGCCTTCCCTGCCCTTTCTCCTTCATTAATAGAATTGAGACCTTTTCATAGGTACAGCTGCAACTGGGACTCACAGCACATTATGTATTCATCATGATTTACTGAAACAACTATTTATCAGAACTGAAGTATTGATATCTATTTTGCCAAAAACATCTGTTCCTCGAGCATGATTTCTGAAACTTTATTTCTCTAACAGTTTGCATTGTCATTCCAATTATAGAAACACACACATACATATACTAAAAAAATATAAAAGCTTGAGCTGCTTCCTTGGAAAATATGTATCTGTGAAAGTTACTAGCATTAAAATCTGCAGTGAAGCTCCAAGCCATATGTCTAGCAATAGATTCTTTATAAAGAATAAAGAACAATTCTGGAAAAAATGTTTGAAATATGAATAATTTACTCCTTTTCTACAGTAATTACACACACCACTTAAAGCAAAATACCCAGAGACTTTCAACCATGAATTTTCACTCTGTGCTTAACTTACAAAAATAATGAAACCTTGCAGGTTCCTTGGATCATATTCCTCTCTGATTGTGTAAGGAGATGAAAAAAGGGTTTCATAGTTTTTCTTTGACAAAGCAGTGTATGGTATTGCTGTGTGTTAATTGCTATGAAATCTAAGTAATAGCATCTCTTGTTAAATCTTTCTTACTGACAGCCTGCATGTACCCAGTTGTAATTATGACAACTGGATGAATGACAGCTTACATTCCCAGGGTCTGAACCTTGAGTCAGTGATATAACAAACATGCTATAAATGCCTTCCTTTTCACTGGAAACTTCTGCATCTCTTCAAATACTGGCTATGTTTTTAGATCCTCCTAAATTTAAAAAGAAAAAAAAATACACCGATTTCTTATGCTTTTTGTTCTACTGGCCATATGCTAAGCATCTTTTCTAGCTTTTCATATTGTTTCCTGCACTGTGGGGCCATGCTACCTACATTATTGTCAGGTATGTCTTTGTCCTGTGGTTGAAACTCTTTCCATTTCATCTTGATTATTTGTGCTGAATTACTGATTCTCACTATTTCAATCCCTTTCGCGGATGTCAGCTGTCCTCTTCAATTTGGATGCACGATATGTGAGTTAAGCGTCTGTCTTTCAGAAATCTGTATTTAGATTGGAATCACGCAGTACACAGATGAGCTTTAATTAAAAAATTAATTTTATATTTTAAAATTAAGCATTTAATTTGTTTAAATTTTAAACAAAATTTAAAATGTCTTTAATTACAGATTGTTAGTTCCCATTTCTTCTCAGTTTCAGACAAGCATAACTTCCTTTTGATTCATCTTCTACGAATAAAGTATTTACTGTTTTTGACTGTGCCCATGTTTCAAATAAATGCTGATAGTAGTTTCATAGGCATGTCAGTTCTTATGTGTCAAACGTGACTTCGTCTTGAGTCACTCATGTTCCCCTTCTTGTGCTTCTGTGTGTTGAGCTTATGCACACACATGCTCAACGCTGTTCAACATCCATGTGCCAGATGACCTATTGCTACTTCTGTTTTTAAGAGTCAAAAAAAAAAAAAAAAACTTCCTTTTTTATCTTTAACGCTGCTTGAACTCAATAATCAGCAATACATTTTTTTTTATTCTCTTATAGTCCAACACTTTTCATCTCTATCCTTTTCCAGTATTTTTCCCAGTGCTTTTAATTGCTGCATTGTGTGCTTATTAGTCAAGTTCTCTTGCTCTGAATGTCCTTAGACTGATACCTTCCACTGTATTTCATGTACTTCTTGATGGCAAAGAGGAAAAGGCAAGGTTCTCATGAAAACCTGTGATCTTTATTAAGAAAGCCATTTATCCAAATGTTAGAAGCATATTCAACATTCTGTTTTCCCCATAGTTTTATTTTCTGGTGCATTAATCAGATACCTTCCTCTGAAAGTTATATTCTTTTCTCCAGTTCTTTCCATGTTTTAAAAAATTAATATTAGAATAGGCTGGATTTGCCAGCAATTGAGAGGTTAGAAGGATGGGATGTGTAGTAACCAAAGTGTGTCTGAGGTCTCTATGGTACCTCACTAAGCATTCAAAGATTCAGGACAAATTAACAGGGATCCAGAAATTGTGGGAGGATGTGTATGTTTGAATAGAGGGTCTTTCCCTCTCTTAAGGAACATTCCTTCATCCTTCTGCCCACACACATGCTCTAATTTCCAAATATGATTCCTACAGCCATTCTCACAGGCATTTCCCTTCTTTCTTTAGTTTAAGCCCCTGCATCCCATCACCTTTTTGTCGATCCTACAGCATGTATGCTTGGTTTTGCTTAATAAGGCTGGCTATACCTTTTATTCTTTACCTTTGCCTTTGCAAATGCTGGACTTTAAGGCACAGTAAAGTATTGTGTATAACAATATTGATTTCTATAGAAATATATTTTGAAAAAGATCTAATGGACTTTTGCAAGAAGCGAGTGATGACTGAAACACACACAACAAAATGTCATGTTTCTTGTTTCTCCTCACTTCTAATTGGACAATAACCTTTTTTTCCCTTTGGAATCTGTAGTGCCAATTCTGAATGGAAATTTAGCTATAATTGCCTTCACTGTATATTGCATCCCATGAAAAATGAAAGATATAAGATGGAGTATGAGCAGGAAGATCATTTTGGGGGCAGATTATGTTAGTGGCAGTTCAATTCTAACAGTATTTGCTGTGCCTGTAACCAGTGTATAAATTGAACAATGTGACCCAACAGTGTATGTCTTGTGTCCATCGGTCAGAATTACAGTACAGACAAAATATCTGGAACCAACGGATGACATTTATTTCTCAGTGGGAAACAGCAAAGAAGTTTGCAAGTCCCTTCATGTTGCCCCTGCTACTGCTAATGCTCTATACACGAGCTGTTCACTCCTCAGCCAGAAAGCATGTTTCTTCACCACATTTAGTCAAATAATTATTCCTGGAGCTAGCAAATGGGAGTGCTGAGAAACTCTCTCCCAGGTGAGCACAGCAGCTGTTATGATAACAGTAATTGCTAATTTGAAAAACTTTGTATACAATGTAACTGTGGGGAAGCCCACAGTTTCTTATCCCCTTCTTTCTTGCCCATCCCAAAAGATATTTTATCACCGCCAAGTTTAGTTTTTAACTGTGATTGGAAATTGCTGAAGGTCTATGTGTCATTTTTCTGCAGGCTATCTGGTATGCTCCAGTGGACTCTTATCAAAGTCACATTCATTCACAACTATGTGCCATTCACTATCTGTTTAAAGGTATTGCAGACTACAAAGAGAGCTAAATGAATCACTTATAATCAATACAATGGACATAGCCTGCAGATTCTTGACTGCAGCCTCAAGTCTTTTGTTCCAAAAACAGCCAGCACTTCTTGGTATACTTTCTCCATGCAATTTGCCAAATGGTTACAAGAAATACCACATCTGGGTATACATGTCTGGTGTAAAGGCAACACCATTTACCATTTTTTGTCTTGCTTGACTTAGACTTCAGATAGGAGTGGAAGAAGGAGTGCTTTCATATAATGTTTCCTTTTCTTTTACATGTGATCCTCTTTTTGGAACAGATGTAAGAAGGAATCTAGGATACTGATGGTTCCCTTGGGATCAACTCAACATTTGTTACAGCTGTGGCTTTTGGTCGTTTACATAAGTCGTAAATATATTTTAAGATTTGAAGATTAATTAGGGAGGTCTTTGGCTAAAGGAATGTGGAATAAATGCTTCATGTGGTCAAAGGGAACTCCCCTATCAGTTTAGCCATGCAGAAGATTTTATTTGCCATGGTGTCCATTTCTGAATTTATTACTGCTGTTATAGAAAGCACCGTATTCTTAGCATTTATATTCTTCAGAAATGTAGGGAATTATGTTTTGACCATCCCAATAATATATATGTGAGGTTAGAGACTGTGAATTCACTCACTTGCATTAGAAGAAAAGTATTATCAACACCATGGATTCTCTTTCCAAAACTGTTACTAGGGCAAGCTAGGTGACTTCACCTAGCCTAATTCAGGTACCTCTGAGTATGTGATATTGCCTAGATTCTGTCTTTTTAATCAAATAAACATCTATTTGCCGTCTTATTAGATAGAAGTCTAAATACTTCCTACTCAAAATAATGGCTTCTATTTTATTATGTTGGCTCACAATGTCAGAGGTAGATGTTGGTGGTACAGCAGTAGAGGTTGAGCCTTCCCACCAGTATCCCATTACATGTTGTTGCCGTGTGATAGATGGCAGTGGAGGGGCAGTCTGATAGAATGGCATCTGACATGGAAGAGCATGTGAAGCAAAGGTGTGTCACAGAATTTCTTCATGCAGAAAAAATGGCACCCACTGACATTCACTGACACTTGCTGAATGTTTATAGAGACCAAACAGTGGATGTGAGCATTGTGAGCCAGTGGGTGGTGTGTAGCAGAAATGCTAAGTCACAGATTGAACCAGTGATTGAGCACCGGGTGGGAAGGCAGGGCCGACCCAGGGGAGCTCAGGTGCATGCAATGCACCTAAGTGACTGGAAGGGGTGGAGCCAGGATCCACCCCTTCCCAGACCTCATTTAAGGGTTGGTAGTGGGAGGTAAGAGTATCTCTTTCTGGAGATCCCTGCATACCTGAGGCCTTCTGAAGGTAAGTAGCTTCTTTCCTTTATTTTTGTGCCCATAGCTGTTTCATTTGAGCAGATCTTTACTTGCTGCAGCCTGGGACCTTTCTGCTCTGCTGTCATTGCTGTGCTTTCCATTGCATTACAGTGCTGCTTTTCAGCAGTGGTGACAGCGACAGTGATTCACCTTTGCTGGTGTACGTATTTAGGAGTGTGGCATGTAGGTTTGTTCATTGCTGGTGGAAGCATGTAGCTAATAGTGGTGTCTATGTTGAAGAATAGTGTTCTGTAGTTGTGAATTTGTTCTATCAAATAGTATTACTGTGTTGGCTGTATCTGTAGTAGTAGAAGTTGATAGTGTTGTTAGTTGACTAATAAATAGAAGATATTACTTTCAGGACAATCTACATAAAATGACTTACATTTTCATAAACAAAAACTAGCTCAGATCTCAGATAAAAATAAAAATCCTCTAGGACTCTAGCCAGTGTAAGGATTTTAAGTAGAATTTCATGAAATTTTGATGACTTAAAAATGGTATGGTGTTTCAAACCAGACATGAAGCAACAGAGGTAGTCAAAATCCATAGATATTAGACAACTTTGGGACAGATTCATGAACTTAAAATGAAGCTTTGGTTCAGCAGTTCTGCCTTCTTAATATATTGTCTGTCCTCCCGTCTACTGACATATTTATCAAACATTATATTCATAGAACCACTGCGAAAGTTAAGGATGGGTTTCTCTGTGTCCCTACTATAATCATGTTAAGTACTAGTCTGTGTAACAGTGATAGGAAAAAAAGTAGTACTGGCTTATAATTTGGTGGCAATGTTTTGAAGCACTAAGTGGGTAGGAATTCTTAAAGGAAAATGATGCAGTGCTTCCTGGGTTAGATTAGATTTTATCTGTTTGAATATGATAAATATCTTAAAATTAATCCACTTAAAAGTGCTGGCTTCTTTATCTGGTTTTGTTTTCTAATATATACAGGCAAGCTGAAGTAATTTTTTTTTTTATGTACCCATCTGGAACCAAAGCCCTTAGTGATTCAAGAACAAAGCAGATTTGATGCACTATTGATTTTCTACCTTAGCTGTAGAAAAACAATTGCTCTATGCAAAGATCTGTTTTTCTGGATCTCTGCCATCAGTGTTAACACTTACGCAACGTATGTCTTGTGTAAGGAAAAAAAGTTCACATAAGGTTAGAAAGGAAAATTGTACAATCTCTCTTAAAAACTTAATTCAGGTCTTAATATTGCAAAGTAACTGCTGAAAGGTATGTAGACGTAGAATGTGGTTTAGACTATTGAATCTGAACTGCTTGTATGGCTGAGCAAGGCCCTGCTGGTCAAACTGAGGGATGAGAAGGGAATGTACACACAGTGGAAGCAGGGACACATGCCTGGGAATAATACTGGGATGTCATCTGGGCATGCAGGGATGGGACCAGGAAAACCAAGGTACACATAGAACTGAACTCTTTGAGGAGTGCTGAAAACAATAAGAGTTTTATAGGTATGCTCGTCAGTTGGGCAAAGGAGAGTGTACCCTCCCTGACAAATAAGAAAAATTGCAATGACAACATGGAGAAGGCTGAGATACTTGACAAGTTCTTTATCTCTGTCTTCTCCAGTAGTCAAGCTTCCTATGCTCTTCACATCCTTGAACCTCCACGCAGGCAAGGGTCGGAGAGGGGAGATTTAGGTTAGATGTTAGAAATTCTTCACTCAGAGAGTGGTTACCTTGGGCATAGGCTGCTTTGAGAAGCCATGGGTGCCCCATCCCTGGAAGCATTCAATGCCAGGTTGGATGGGAACCTGAGCAGCCTGATCTGGTGCGTGGCAACCCTATCCACGGTGGAGAGGTTGGAACTAGATGATCTTTAAGGTCCTTTCTAACCTAAGCCATTCTTTGTAGCATGTTAATGCCCTCTGCATCTCTTCTGCTATTACTTCCTTGCTCTCAGACTGCAGTGTCCAGTCTGCCTGCAGAGGTGTGTGGACAGGATTTGCCGCTGTAGTGTTTCTTTTCCAGTATGACTTTGAATACTGAGTTTTGGCCTTACAGTTTGATTCTGAAAAGTTTGATTTATGTAAGAAACAACAGTTTAAAAATAAGTCTCAGTGTATCTGGAATGAAAGAGTATCAGGGACTGAAGTAAGCTCCTCCTGAGAATCTGGTTGCAACTCATCTGAGCCTAACGTGCTTCCCTCTATTGTAGGATTTCTTTGCCTGCTATCTGCAATTAGTTCAGGGCTGCTACAGAAGTGTAGAGCAAATCACCGAAGCCAAGTTACAATGTAACTCTCACATGAAATACTGTGCTATGAGGGCAATTTTACAGCAGCATTCACAAGTTTCTAAAAAAGTCCAAGTATTTTATGTGTTTGTAGGTGCAAACAGCAGAACATTTAAGGCAATAATTCCATCTATTAATAAATCAGTGTAGGTACGAATGTCCAGTTCATGCTGAATTTCAGTAAGAATATTTCACAGAAACTGTGTGCGATACATAGAAATTTCAAGCATTTATAAACTCGGGGGGGGGGGGGGGGAAGTGACTCTTCAAAAGGCCTGTCATAAACCTCTTAGAAGATATGTCATTGCATTCAGCTGTTAGGTCTAATTACTTAGTATGAATACTAAATAAGAATCTTTTTTTATAGAAGGCTGAAAATCCAAACTGAACACATTTCAATCCATAAGATAGGTGTTTTATGGAAATGTTAGTTGTCATCAAAAAAAAAGAGGGGGAAAGAGAAATGGGGACAAGAATTGCATGGAAAGATAAGCAAAATATACTGCCTCAAGTTGTATCAAAACTAATGTCTGCTTTGTCCTATTGTTGTCATCAGGATTCTAGGTCAGCAACTTTCTTGCTGCGCCACAGTCTCAAGATATTTGCTTTCATCCTTGAATATTGGAATAATTCTACTTTGTATGAAGGTGCACTCTTCCATTTCCTTCTGAAGTCTGAACTGTTGTCATTCTGATTAATCCCTCAATGACTGGCTCATCTATAATGTTTAAAAGTCCAGTTCATGGTTTAAACGTATGGTTTACATGAGGACTTCTATTTTTTTTTTCCCTGCCTTTTTTTCCTGTTATTCTATGTTGTTTTGTTGTACTTCTGTTTTTCATGACTGATATTTTTCTTCACCCAGTCTCATCTCTTCCTATGGTCATTTCGATGCCATTTTAACCACCTCTCCATGATTTCTGTATGTCTAGTAAATGCCAGACAACTGATTTCAACAATTTGGTCTAGTATGCTTCTTCAGAAGTAGTATGTTAATGCAGTGTCAAGCAAAACCAAAACACTACTACATTTCCATAGTTCCTATGAAAAACTATACTCTAGAAATTTTTGTTTTCTTTAACCTTCGATTTGTTTCAAAGCACTCTATATCCATATACTTTTACATTTTCTCTCCTTCTGATTATTTTTAATTTTGTTTAGCAGAACAATGGATGTGTCCTGCAAGTGTTATATGATAAAACTCTACTTGGGCTAAGATAATAAATATAATTCCTCCCACTCTGGGGCGGGGGGGGTTAAACTAACATGATGAACTAAAGAGAATAATAAGGTTTCTTATGTTTCCCATTTCTAATTTCACTGCCTTCTTTTAAGCACCAGAGAGGTAAAACCTTTATTTGAGAACTGATTTTTATGTTTACTTTAATTAGAGAAATGAGAAGTGACTGACAGAACTGGGATTGTTCAGTCTGGGGAAAAGTCTGAAAGAAGGCCTCTTTTCCGAGACAAGTAGCAATAGGACAGGAGATAATGACCTTAAGTTGCACTGGGGGATGTTCAGGTTGGATATTAGGAAAAATCACCTCTCAGAAAAAGTGGTGAGGCATTGGAACAGACTGTCAGGGAAGTCATGGAATCACTGTCCCTAGAGGTGTTATAGAAACATGTAGACAAGGCAGTGAGGGATATGGTTTAGTGAGCATAGTGGTAATGGACTGATGGTTGGACAAGATGATCTTAGGGGTCTTTCCTAATCTTAATGGTTCTATGATTCTTATATTCTGGCTGCCAAGGTAGGCTTTTGATTCTGATGAATTATTTTCAATTTAAAGAAAAATCACATCTTTAGAAAGTACAGAAGCAACTATGTAATAAAAATGTGTGAAGTATGTTTTTGTAGGCTTTTCCAGAGACACACTAACTGATTGAAAAGATAGGATGTTAATATTAAATGTGTTTTTTTCCCCCTAATTCAATTGAAACATGTTTTTTCTATTTTTAAACTACTCAGCTTCAGTCAGATACTAAAAGTAAACACTTCTTATTTCTCACTTAAAAGAGGTAATATTAAGTCAAGAAGAGCAAAAATTGTGATTGAGTTGTAAGAACTGTCTGCCAGAGGTTGTAGATTACAGTTCAGGTGTTACTAGATGTTACTGACAGATTGCTGAATATGAAACAAGCAGATATTTGTCTCTGCATTTTTGATGTGTCTATTTTGTAGAGTTCTTCAAGGTTTCAGCAAGATTTTGGTAGTGAGGTGGTTTGTGTCACTGAAGTATGTAAGCTCAAAGTAAATGAAGTTATAGTGAACCAAAGAATCTTCTGAGATGTTCTTGAGCTGTGTGCAATCAGAAACCTATCTATGAATAAAATTATAATGAATCAATATTTGTTGCATAATAAATCATCAAATGATTATGTTTGATGGTGTAAGGAATGTAAAGTATGCACCCATTAGACACAAAGTAATCACTCACAACTGTGTATGAACAGTAAAGAATTACGAATCCTTACATAAAGTATAAGCAACATAAACCTTAAAATTCCTGTGTGTTCACTGCGTGTTTTTTTCTTAAATTAACTTAACTTTGCTCCTCTCCCAGTTAGCTGACAGTTTATTTTGCTGACCATGTGGCTGTAACTAGAACCATAACTTTGGTTTTGAACTGAACTAGGCACTGAGGACAAATGATAAGAGAATATCTTTCTTCTGTCTCTGCTATTCCCTGCAAGAATGCTTTGTACAATTAAAACGTTGTGAATTGTTTCTTTTCATGATGCAGTTGATACAGCAGAACAAAGGGATTTCATCCAGAGACTTTGATAAATTCAAAAGGTGGGCTTATGTGAACATAATGAGGTTCAAAAAAGAAGTGCATGATTGTGCACTTGGGTTGGGGCAATCCCAGATATGTGTATAGACTAGGAGAAAAGTTTCTTGAGAGTAGCCCTGCAGAGAAGGACTTAGAGGTCCTGGTTGATGGAGAAACTTAACATGAGTCAGCAGTATACTCTTGAGGCCTGAAAGGCCAATGGTATCCTGGGTTCCATCAGAAGAGGGGTGGCCAGCAGGAAGAGGGTGGTGCTTGTCTCTCTCTGCTCTACCCTTGGGAGGCCTCAGCAGGAGTACTGCATCCAGGTCTGGGACTCTCAGCACAAGAAAGACGTGGAACTTTTGGAGGGGGTCCAGAGAAGGGCCATAAAGATGTTCAAAGGGCCATACGCCTCTCCTATGAAGAAAAGCTGAAGGAGCTGGATTTTTCAGTCTGGCTGCTGGGAGACCTGATTATGGCCTTCCAGAATTTAAAGGGAGGTTACAGACAGCAGAGGGACTGACTTTTTACAAGGGTAGATTGTGATAGGACAAGGGGGAATGGTCTGAAGCTTAAGGAGGGCAGATTTTGATTAGATGTTGGGGGCAGTTTTCTACTGACAGAGTGGTGAGGTGCTGGAACAAGTTGCCCAGGGAGGTTGTGGATGCTCTGTCCCTGGAGGTGTTCAAAGCCAGGTTGCATGGGGCCCTGGGCAGCTCGATCTAGTACTTGATCTAGCAGTTGGCAACCCTGCCTGTGGAAGGGAGGTCAAAACCTGATGATCCTTGAGGTCTCTTCCAATCCAAGCCATTCTATGATTCCATCAAAGGTCTCTCCTCTTTGGGATAACTTTTTAAAATACTTTGCTTGATTTAATGCTATAAATATCTTATTCTTGGTTTTAAATAAACAATGTATTTCTAGTGTCAGAGAGGGAGGGAAAAAATGTGAGTGCCTGAATTCACTGGTTGGACTTCAGATTACACGCATTGCACAGAATGTTTATAGAAGCATTGAATTTTCAGCACTTAATTACTTTAGCCAGTTGCCATCTGTTCTTTGAATTCTGACCTTTCTTTCCAACGTGAGGCTACATGGAGTGTCTGCAGGCAAGCCAATTAGATCATGGATGTTTCATGCTGACATTACAACAGACTTAATGTCCACCTGCAGAACCTTGGTTGATAAATTTAATAGTGCTGACACAGTGGCCTTCTGCAACCCTCATCCAGCAAGCAAATAATAGTTTATTACACTTGGCATTCTTCGTTTAAAATGTAGCACAACAAGCAGTGGCAAAATCACATTTTGATTTGTTTCTTCTGCCTATGACATTAATCATACACTGTCAAAAGCTTTTCATGCTACAGTTTCTCACCAAAACGATTTAGGTTAACTCTAAAAGATATCCCCATAAAACTACCTTTCTCTGGGCTGAAAGGAATAGTAACAGACTGAAATAGCATGGCACCTTTAGCCACCTACCTTTCCATAAAATTCCTAGGAGGCCAAGGCTGATCTTCTTAGGAAGTCTGTCACTTTACTTGCATGCGGTCTATCTGCTGCTTGTGCAAAAGACTGATTGTGGAGTTCTACTAGCAACATAAATACTAAATTCACTAAATCTCTAATATTAAATTGTTTTAATAGATGATTGTCCATCAATGCTGAATAGTAATACAATGCTATTTAAATACTGCTTATGAGTAAGTGTTTATCTCAGTATCTAATGGGGACCCAATTTCTAGATGTGGGAATCTCAAAACGTTACAGTAATCAAAGAGTATAAGTCTATACAATTTAATATATAAACAAATCTTTTGAAATGATCTTCCGGAGAAATATATAGCTCTGGTTTTACAGACTTCTGAAAAAATAAGCGTTCTTTCCCTTGAGGAATGGTTTTGAAGGTGACTGTAAGTGCAAAGACAAGCTGAAGAGCATGATTTCAATGTCTTTATTGATGACCTGGATGAGGGCATTGAGAGCACCCTCAGTAAGTTTGCAGATGACACCAAGCTGGCAGGAAGTGTCGATCTGCCTGGGGGTAGCAAGGCCCTACAGAGAGATCTGGACAGGCTGGATCTCTGGGCTGAAGCCAACGGGATGAGGTTCAACAAGACCAAGTGCCGGGTCCTGCACTTTGGCCACAACAACCCTAGGCAGTGCTACCAGCTTGGGGCAGAGTGGCTGGAAGACTGTGTAGGTGAAATGGACCTGGAGGTATTGGTCGATGGTCAGCTGAGCATGAGCCAGCAGTGTGCCCAGGTGGCCAAGAAGGCCAATGGCATCCTGGCTTGTATCGGAAGTAGTGTTGCCAGTAGGAGTAGGGAAGTAATTGTCTCTCTGTACTCAGCCCTGGTGAGGCCCCACCTCGAGTACTGTGTCCAGTTTTGGGCCCCTCACTGCAAGAAAAACATTAGGGCCCTGGAGCATGTTCAGAGGAGGGTGACGAAGCTGGTGAGGGGTCTGGAGCACAGGCCTTATGAGGAGCAGTTGAGGAAGCTGGGATTGTTCAGTCTGGAGAAGAGGAGGCTCAGGGGGGACCTTATCACTCTCTATAACTACCTGAAAGGAGGTTGTAGTGAGCTGGGGGTCAGCCTCTTCTCTCTTGTAACTGGTGACAGGATGAGGGGGAATGGCCTCAAGTTGTACCGGGGAGATTTAGGCTGGACGTTAGGAAGTACTACTTTTCTGAATGAGTGGTCAGGCACTGGAATGGGCTGCCCAGGGAGGTGGTTGAGTTGCTGTCCTTGGAGGTGTTCAAGAAACATTTAGATATCATGTTGAGAGACATGGTTTAGTGGGGTTGTTGGTGGTGGGTGGATGGTTGGACTGGATGATCTTGTGGGTCTTTTCCAACCTAGCTAATTCTATGATTCTATGTGAAACCTATCTAAGGCATTGAGAATGAGCCCTTGAATTGATTTTAATGATGTCTGAATCAGGTCTTGTGTGAGATTTTGATAACCCGTTAAAATTTTCACATTTTAAAACTGAACTTCTCGTATTGATCTACTAATTCAAAGACAGAAAAGAAATGCTGTCTGAAGAAGTGCAAACACTTACTCCTGTATGGGAACACATTACTTCAGTGTTCCCTGGGCTTACTGAGCCAGACTGGTATGTAGAGCAGCATGTTGCAGAGTCTCAGAAGAAACTTTACTGAGGTTTATGGAGATAAATCTCTTAATAGAACTGTGGGTTGTCTGTTTGCTCTTAATAGGAACCTCTTATTCCTTCTTTCACTTTTCCAGTGCTGCAAAGTGCAATAAAAACAAGTGCGCTTGCACTGAATGAGATTCACTCTATTTCCAAGTAGTGATAAAACTTCTAATGAGCCACTTTGTGTGTTCTGTTTATTTGGCAGCATCAAACAGAAAACTAATGCACCAGGAAAAAAGCGTCTGGAGGTTTGTCATCTTGCTATGTCCATCCTCCTAAATGGAACACTTTCAGGATTCTGGATGTGAAATTAGCTGTTACTTTAGGTTAACAAATGAATCTAAATACTGAATTTCTTCTGTACAGAAACTGAGGTGTTTCAACACGCAGTGATATCTGAATACAGGAAAAATGCATGCTGCTTACCTTTATGACCTCTTCTTCGATTAACATCTGACCGTGTTTGTGGCAAAATAGTCTATAGACCAGGTAAAACATTGTTTTGATGCTTTCTGCAATTATTGTCTGCACACTTTTTTTTAAGTTAAATTTGGCCTAAGAAAGGCTAACACTAGTGAATGACCATATGAAGGGAAAAAAAAGACTTACCTGCCAGGCCTTTCATCTCTTTTGACTCTTAGTGGTAGTCAGTATTTTAAAACAGATTTTTATTCTATCAAAATATTCATTGTGTGTGTGCAGAAACACACATAACCTGATATCTGTCTTGTTCAAGCCATCTATTGCTCAGAATAAAACAGAAAAATATTAAAACAAACAAGTACAAATTTTGGTTTATGACCCATATCCTTACTTATTTTATGACCTGACAATGCTTTTATTCTCAGCTGGCTGGCAATTCAATGCTTCTTCAAAAAGCAGACTTTCTAGCAACTTGGTTGCTAAGGATTGTGCAAGTGGTGTCTGCTCCAGGACTTTGTCTACTACCTGCTATTTTCTTACTCCAGTGTCCTCCTCTTCCTTGGAGGAAGGCTGAGGCCAGTTCTCACCTTTTCCTACCTCTGGTATATTTCCAGCTACTTCAAGGCTATACACTGCGGTAGAGATGTAAACATTATCGGATATTTCTCTTACAAGTCCATAACCTTTTCCCCTCCTTACCTTCCTCTTCCCGTCACTCCATTCAATATTATTTTTCCCTGCTTCTCCACCATAATAACCCCTCCAACTGTTCAGAGATCCCCCCCCTTCTTTTTTTATATAGCCATGCCAGTTGTCCTTCACTTCAGCGGCACTCTTAACTGCTCACCTGTGTTCTCTTGAACTGACAAACTTCATGCCCACTCTAAACCCTTCTGCGTGAATATGTCACTTGTATTATTATCTCTCTCCATTCATTTTTTGCCCAGTCTTGGTGAAGCTGAGCAGGAAGATCATCTTGCTTTACAAGGTGCTTACCAAGCCGCCTTCTTAATTCTGGGGCCTTAGAAGCTGTCTGGATGGTGTGCTGAATATTGTGTTGATAGTCAGATCCTCAGCGGGTCTACATGACGATTATCTAACTGTCATAGGCAAATAAAGTCTGTCTTGCTTCTGAACTGAAGACAGCTGAATTCAGGCCCCAATGTTTTCCTTCTTTTTGTTGTTGTTAAAATGATTTGATAAGCAAAAAGAGCCATGTTAATAAACAGTCTTGAGTGGAAATCGAAGTAACATCTCTGTCATCTCAGTATGTCAGTCCACAATAGAACAGAGAAAATGCCCTGCATGGAGAGTGACTCCTCTTGCTGTTCACTCAGTCCATGTGCTATTGTATGTGCTCTCAACTCATGCCTTCAGTTTCCAGGCTGCTGCAGGGCTGGTATTAATGCAGTGCAATAATCAGGGAAGCCCAGGTCCCTAGGGTTCAGAAGTCTATTTTTGCGGACTGAGACAGATCACTTTCATCTGTTCACTTGCAGTTTTTGGAAGGGATTAATTAAGTATAATTAGCAGACTAAGAAGAACCACGTGGCCTCCATGGTTTAGGGCCAAGTTCATGCCATGTTTGTAAATTTTTTTTATTGTCTCCTTGAATTCATGACAACACTACAATTTGAATTGCTTTTAAACAATTATGGATCCAGTGAAGCTCATGCACTTGCTTTTTATGTCTTTTGAAAAAAACAAACAAGTGAAAAAGAGAACTACATGTGTATATATAACTATATATGTAAAAGAACAATGATAAAGAAGAGGGAGTGGTAAGTACATTTGTTGAACAATTTTTAAGGAAAAGATATGTTCCTCATTAGAAAGCAGCTGTGCTGTAGAATGTTGGAATATTATTGCTCTCCATCCAGAATAGGAAATCTTGGCATTAATTGCTCACTGACTGTAAATTATTACATTAGCTCTGCAGCTTATCAGTCCTACAAAAGGAAAAAAATGCTGCATTGTCTTTTCAAATAGCAAAGTAAATCAATACATCAAAAATGATCTATCTCTATTCTAGCAGCAGTTATTCAGCTTGTGTCAAAATACTGTGATGCACTGAGGTACACTGGTATTAGTCATAACAACTAACAATTAAAAAAAGACACTGAGATGGAAGCAAGAGGCCTTTGTCCCCCAAAACAGCATCAAGAAATGAGAGGAAACACTTTACTGACATCACAAGTTAAAGATTTTGACAGAAAATAGTTTGGAAAAAATAAAAGAAATAAAGCTTAAGTTATTACACAGCAGAACTACCAGAGTTTTATGCTCACTGAGAACTATGGGACTCTTTCATTATATGTACAGCAACTGAAAAGTTAGTAAAATTCCAGAAGTCTCTTTTAGTCTAGGTCCTAAAATCAGAAGTCAACGTCAGCATATCTATCACATTTCTGTAAATCATCCATCCATTTTGCTGGGTCTATCCAGCAAAAACCCAACTTGCATGTTACTTACAGTTATTCTAGCCAAGCTATGGAATTACTGTTTGTATACTTCATATACAGTACATAAATTCATCATTGTCTACTGGGATTTAGGAGGAAGCTAAACGCTCTGCAAGAACAAAGCCCTAAATAAACATTTGCATTCTTTTTGAGTAGAACCTGAAGCAGCAAGTTGATTCACATTTGCTCATTCTTTGTGTTAGAATGCACAAAGAGAAGCTAGTAAAAAAAAAAAAAGCAGAAATATTTTATTTCATCACTTTGTGGTTTAATCAACAAATTAAACAAGAATAGCAAAACCAATTTCCTTATTTTTAATGCCTGCAATCCTTTAGAATTTTTGAAGAAATTGATCATGCTTTGACTTCCTTGAGTTAAAGATTTTTTTTCCTTTATGAAAGCAGTTCATGTTGCCAATTATTTCTTTTCAGGCATGCCTGAAGAATTTTAATGGGAAAAATTCATCCCAGTGACATTTTTAGGTAATGGATTAATGCATTCTTAGTGTAAAACTATTCTTCAAAGGGATTAAAGAAGCTGGGAAGTTGTTAATATTGCCAAATATTTACGACTTTAATCTAAAGTGTTTAAGCTAACAGTTTAAAAGAAAAGATTAGAAAAATTTTATTCTTTTAAAATTTGCAAGTTATCCATGCTTCGATACATTGCATGAGACATTTGTTGAAACAATGGAAATAATATAGATAGACCTGGTTTTTAATATATGGGTACTTAAAAGCCTAAATGAATTTGTGGGACCACGTAAGTATGATATGATAACTCAGGGTTGTGTTGTTTTTTTTTTTTCTGGTAACTCATAAACTAGGACTAGATTAATCTAAAAATAACAAAAATAACAAAAATAACTTTTCAGCATCATTTTATTTTCTTAGTTTTTAGCCAGATAAATTTGCTGGCAAGAGTGCTCTCTCATTACAAAATTTTATTTTGATGAATTGGCTTTTTCTGAGAGAAGTCAAATTGTTCCTCACAAATACTAAATGACTAGTTAATACCTGGAAAGTAAAGGTGAAGAATAACAAAAATGTTGATACAAGATTGAATGGTAAGTTGATACTTTTGATGTATATAATGGATTTCCAGTGTACTCATGCAAGTGAAAAACCCAATAACCCAGAAATCCTGGTAAAGCCTCATGGTTTATATTGCATGAAAAGAAAGATGTAACTGTCTGTGTGAATCTTTTCATGTAAAACTTTTCACTGTACTTTCTAATAAAGACTACGTACACTTCAAGGTTCAATTTAAGCAGAGAAATGAGAAGGGGAAGAACTAGACTTATTATTTGGTAATTGTTTGGGATAGTTTCTAAGTGCTCTGTACATGTGATAATGTTTTAAAGGAATGTGATAAGGAGTAATTAACAGTAGAAACTGCAGAAGAGGCAAGGGATCTTTAACCTCTTTTCCTTCCTGTATTATTAACCATCACAGTAGGTGTTCACATGAAATGCTTTGAGTGATTTACAATGTTAGGACAGAAGCAAAGAGAAACTGCCATGTGAATGGTTTTTGTCCTTGTCCTGGTTTCAGTTGGGATTGGATGAATTTTCTGTGTAGTAGTTGATATGGTGCTGTGTTTTGGATTTGGGTTGAGAATAATGGCTTGGCATCCACCAGCTGGTGGTGAGAAAATCCATTGTGCATCACTTGTTTTTTATTTTTATTCATTTTTTTCCTTTTTTTTTCTCATTAAATTGTCTATCTCAAACCACGAGTTCTCATACTTCCATATTTACCAGTTGTCTCCCCAGTCTCATTGCAGGGGAATGCGCAAACAGCTGTGTGGTACTGAGTAGCTGCTGCATTGCACCACAACAGTCCATCCATTTTCTAGGATGTTATCAGAGCTGCCTAGTTACTGATTAACTTAATATGCTTTTATACAGATATGAATAAATATGAGAATTTTAAGTATTCACAGCATTATGTAAACAATGGTCCTGTCAGCCATTAATCCAAAATTCTTTATTTAGTAATCTTTCCCTCAGTCATTTCTCATTTCTTCATTTTTATGTGTCTTTCAAACAGCACATTTGCTTTTATTCCTGAAATTTTTTTCAATTCTAGATATTGCAAGTTAGAAAATGAAGAAGAAAGGAAAAATAAAAAAACCTTTTTTGGGGGGGTCATATTTCAGGTTGGAAGGATTTAAAAGATGTTGATTGGTGTCTTTCTGCTATATTTTGCAGTGTCCTTCAGAGTAGCGCAAGAAGTTATTGCATGAAAACTGAATAGTAAGCCATAGTTTATTTTGGATATGTAGTCTTTGTTCCAAATCCCCCCTGCAGTCATTCAATGTTTTTTTTTGATATGCCCCCTGCAAATAGAATTTTCTTTGGCTACTCCAGTGCTCAGCACATTGGTGAGCAGGCCACTGCAGAACAATGCATCACACAGCTTTCCTGTCTTCCTTTCAATTCCTTGCTTCCATCCACAGTCATATCTTAGAAATTACAGTCTTCTGTCAAGCTTGACTTTTACTAATAGTTTCAGTGTTATTAAGGGAGATGAATAGGAATGTGATCATGTGTGCCTTACTTCTTTAAGAAACCAAGGGATATCTGTATGTTTTAAATATCGTTGATGGAGTCTTTTTTTATGACCTTATCCACTTAACTACCTTTCTTAGGCAAATCAGTGGAAAGGCAAGAGGTTAAAAAAAAAAAAGTGACAATAAATTAAGAGCTTAATCAACCCTTCTAGTGGGAATAATATAAAAATGGCAGCAGGTAAATGTGAATTTATTTTCTTTTCTCCTACCTAAATCTCCACCCAAATTGTTGTTACTGCCATGAAGTGGTTAATATTCTCTTTTGTTTCTGCATTTTATTTGTTTTTCTTACCTTTCTTTCTATTTGCAAACTCTGTCTACCTACATTCCTCTATGTTTTGTTTGATTATTGCTGTTGCTCAGCTGTTCTTAATTCAAAGAGAGAAGCTTAAAAAATTCACAACATTAAGAGGGAGACAGTAACATCCACGCTTCAGAAAGAGTTAAGAAATACAGTATAAAAAGGGTAAGAGATGTGTTGAGGTTACTTCT
Source organism: Numida meleagris (assembly GCF_002078875.1). Taxonomy (NCBI): domain Eukaryota; kingdom Metazoa; phylum Chordata; class Aves; order Galliformes; family Numididae; genus Numida; species Numida meleagris. Next base: position 92,598,093 of record NC_034410.1, on the reverse strand, counting down.
GGGTCTTTGCACGTTCCATGGGTTTCTAGCATTTGGTGACATACAGATTAAAAGAGTATGGTTACTTTATGAGTGAACTTGGTTTTGCTTCTGAAACAGGCTGGAAGCACTTATTGCTGCTCTTGAATCAGAGGCTGGAGCAAGTCATCGAAGTACCATGATCTTTGTTTCCGGGGTGTGCCAGGAACTGCCACATCAGTCTGAGCTCCATGGGTTTCTAGCATGAATTTGGGTACATCCACATTATAAACTCACTTAGTAGATAAATCAGATGGTTTGCAGGTGCTCTGATCTTCAAGATATGTTTCTTAATTTTTTGTTGACATTTTGAAATGGAAGTTGCTGCCAATTACCTGTGTGTTTTAGGTGGAATTCGGCACACAGAGGAGATTCAGTTCACCACCTAAATGGGACCGCAAGAGTTATTGGGCTACAACACCTCCTTTCATTTGGGAATAAATATATCACTGCATTAAACATCAGCTTTCTGATATGTCTTTGCTCAAGAAATACGAGGAGCAGATATACTGCATACAGGCCATTTTACTTTCACCAGTTAGTCCAGGAGTCAGGGTGAGAAATTTAGGTGATTTAATACACTTAACTTCCTATGGAAACTTAAAAGACTTCATGCATTTTAAACCACCTTAACATTTTTACACAGCTTCAAGGTTTTGATGATATATAAGTCTTTTAGAAGGGGCTATCCTGCTGCAAAAATGGTTTGCATTGGATTAAAATAAGAAAGCTGCTTAAGGAATATAAAATGTCCGTAGCTCCTAAAGTAGTTTTAATGTCTTACAATTATATCTCTGTTATACAGGCTTTGGTCTGTGTTTATAGTATAAATATAATTACAAAACTCTGAAACAGATGCACGCTATGACTTTAAAACAGTGGAAATGTGCCTGAAGCTCTGAAGAATCCAGAGTAGTACAACACTATGTCCTCCTTAGAAAGCCTTGTCGTATGATTATGTAACGTAGGAAAGAAAATAATATTCCTATGGAAGAAAGCAGGTCTTCAGCGGCAGAATTTAACAGATAACTGCCACTCTGAGTCATAAACTTTGAGTTCTTATTCTAAAATTTATGTTTCACCTCATGTTGATAGATTGCCTGTTTTGTTGCTCTTGTTTAGGCAATGCACAAGTTCACTATAAAAGGGGACTTCCTCCTTCCTACATGGTAGCTTTCCGTACACATTATCTGCATCAGTTAGAATTTTAGAAGGCACATACAGCAAAGGAAATGATATGTCTGAGTCCAGATGTGATCTCCATCTGTGTATGTTAAATTAGAGACACAGTGACTGTATGAATCTAGATCAGCTCAGAGAAGAGTTGTGCTTCATTTCAGATAACCATATTTATAATTGGAGGGCTGACAAAACTAACCGAACAACTGTTTGGACCTACCGTAAGGCAATAGAAAATCCAGGGATCAGCTGGAATGCAAAATTAAGGGATCCACTATAACGGAGGTTTCACTGCTATCTTCTGGATCACTGGATTTTCAATTCTGTTGACCACGGCATGAAGGAAGAAAAATCATGGGTAGTCACTATTTCATGGCAGCACACGCTTCCATGATGAGGATTTGATCTAAGAAGGTTTAACTTTAAGCAGATGTAGGAAATGGTCACATGTACAAAGGACAGAGGATAAAGATGTAATATAGAGACTGCCCTATCTTAGATGTTAACAAATTTTAGTCTCCCATTAGGATGAGATTGCCCAGTGAAGGGAAGCTTGTGTCACTGGCTCTTTTCAAAGTGTTCTCAAGAACATTTAAGAGTACCACGTGATAGTTAAACACAACTATTTTTTCTGCCTGTGGTCTTTACTAACTAGTACTGGTAGATAATGGAAAGAAAAGAATCATATAATCAGCTAGGTTGTAAAAGACCTTCAGGATCATCCAGTCCAGTCTTCAACCTGACCTACTGAGCCCCATCACTAAACCATGTACACCCAAAAAGCCTGAGCCTAGATTAACCTTTACAGTTCTGAAGGTAGAAAGAGTGACTTAACACACGTGTATATAAAGTGGGACTTTTTATTTCAACTACAGAACTTCTATGAGGAGTACAAGGTCAAACTGCAGCAAGAAACATTGGAATAATGGCTTTCCAGAAACCTATTATATTAAGTGAAGCTTTCATATTATTATAAAAGAGTTTAAATTACATTCAGTGCTGCCTACTGGCTGAGATTATACATTTACATATTTTGCTTATTTTCAATAAGAAACTTTCCTGTAATTTCACATACATATAATCTACAGTATATTTCACAGATATCCAAGAAGTGTGGCATTTATGGATTGGTTTGGGTTTGATTTTTTTTTATTGTTTTGTTGATCAAATTGGTGGTTGTTGTTGTTGAGATTCCAAGTTTCAGCACTACAGGAAAACTGTTATTCTTTTATTTTTGCAAGGTAAATCCAATGAAAGATAATTAGCAGAGCTTCTTTCACATATGATTGCTCCAAATGTACTGAGAGAAAGCTTGATATGTTACAATTGTTTAGTCATAAAACTGTAGACTAGGTTGAATGGATCTTCTGGAGATCTTCTGACTGAGGGCAGGGCCAACTTGGAAGTTGAATGTCACAACAAAATTAAATCAGGTTGTTCAGTAACTTGTCCAGGAGAATTCGTGGCCTCTCCAAGCAAGTAATACAGACTGTCATTATATCTTCCTAGATTTGTCAGTCAACTTTTCCTCCAGTTCCAGCTAGCCCACTTACTGGAGCTCCTCAGGTTCAGAAGGTGGGGATGGTGCTTTGGACACATTTATTTCAAGAACAGATGTATTCATGCAAACTGTTTACTTACAGATTCATATATATTTCCTAGTCTACAGGCTAGCTGAAAGCCACAAGGCTATGGCTGAAAAGCACTGGAGTTTCCAAATCTTGCTGGTTTTATGTCATCTAAGTATAAGCACCTACTGGTCAGCTCAGAATGAGAGCAGAGCTGTCTCATGTCTGTCTGCAAAAAGGACTTCGTAGTCTGGATAGCTTTTGTATGGAGTACTTTATTTGCCTAAGGAGCTTGAAAGAGCCATCTGGCTGTTTTGATACTCATAGTTATTGTGATGAGAAGCTCATTCAGGCAGTTCTTCTGCAGCTGCAAAAAAGTGGTGAGACAGGCTGTATTTGAGAGAAAAAAACCTCAAATGCTTCTAAATTTGTTTCAGGATAATGGCCTCGATAACACATCTGATGAGTATTTAGAATAAGTGAATAATGAATGCATTAGCAGTGATAACATAGACAAAGGTTATCAGTACGTGCCACACATCAAACGTTGATCTCACTCCAGTTAATTTAAGTGAAAAATGGTCTCAATCAGCAAATGATTTTGCACTACACCAAAACTTGTTTCTTTGCTATTCCTCCTGTTTTTACTGGGAAACTTTAACCTGTACAAGCAGGTTAGAAGTTTTTGTTTGTTTTAATTTGCCACAGCTTCCAATGTTTTGTAATTAACCTCCCAACTTTACAGCCTGAATGTGGCAGAATATTTTTTTTCTGGGATTACTTTTAAAGAAGTATTAGTATTTTAATATAACTATCACCCAAATTGTCTTCACCATACTAAGTGATCTTCTTTTGATCATATTTTTGCTATTAGATTACTCAAAGCCCATTTAAATGAAAGTTAGCACTCACCAGAACTTTGGATGCATGTTATCATTGCTATTGGAAGGTATATCTACCAAGGTTAACTTCTGAAACACCACAATAATGTTTTGAAAAGATGACAGCAACTTAGATACCACCTACTGGTAGGGCCAGCATGTGACTTTGCACAGATGCTTGAGGAAAAAACACTTAGAATAGAGCAAGTTCCTGTCTGCAGGTTCTTGAAATGGAAATGATGGAGCACCTTAGATATAATCTACAGTGTAAATGTATATATAAAAATTTTTCAAAAGGTCAACAATTACAAGATGCGCAAAATAAGGACATAAATAAAACACAGTTGTGAAAAACATCAGGAAAATATGAGGAGAGCCTTTCAGGTAGGCTCTCTCATAGCAGAAAGACATTTATCATTTCTTAATTTTTTTTTTCACAGGTTCTTTTCAGAGGACCTTAAAATAAATAAATTGTTTAATATACTAAAGGTATTTATTTCTCTAATTTTAATTTAACAAGACACCAATTATTAAGTGTAGTACTGATGTAAGAAAGCCTCCCTACCGTCTAAATCTTCAGAAAGTGTGAGCTATGGAATCCACAACAAATCCTGGATTTAGGGTTCTGTACCAGTAGTAACTGTAGAATCCATAGCGCTGCACAATGTGTGCCCACAACCAACAGCTCAGTGCCAGCACTCTCTCTGTATTCTGGAAACACTGCTTTATGGAATAGTCAGGAGTCCTCTCAGAAGAACTGTATCATTCCCACTGTTATGTGTTGGGGTCATCCAAAGGCTTTAAGTGAATCTCCAAGAGCAAAGTGAGTTATTTTTTCAACAGGATTCCTGTTTCATCTACCTACATGTGTCTTTGTCAGCCAGCAATCAAAACACCATATTGCTAATTCTCCTCATTGGGCTACAGTTTTTAGAGGATCAGTTTAAGTGCCAAACTGTAGTTTTATAGTTTTGGTTAGATGGCATATTAGCTTTGTACGTAGGAATAACTATAACACTTTAGTTTGTATGTTTTCTTACTAAGTCAAAGACAAGTAATCCTAAATGAAGTGTCCCTCCTTCCTGTGAAAGTTATGAAGAAAGAATACTCATTTATTATATTATAATGTAATCAGTATCTTCATACAGAGCATACATTAATGTGTGATCATATATAAGTATTGAAAAGTTAGGTACGGAAAAATCAATTTCAAAATAGCATTTTATTCTTCATACGGTGTACTTCCTTTTGCAAATTAAATATTGAGTTAATCAGAAGAATTATAGTGACACTGCATTTTTATAAATTATAATTGGTCCATGCCTTATATTTTACTGATTATCCTCTATTCATATTTTTTCTGTTGTTCTTTACAAAAAACTTGCCAAACTTTTATTTCATAGAATCATAATATGGCTTGGGTTGGAAGGGGCCTCAATGATCATAGTTCCATCCCCTCTGCTGCAGACGGGGCTGCCCCCCACCAGCTCAGCTGCCCAGGGCCCCATCCGACCTGGCCTTGAACACCTCCAGGGATGGAGTATCCACAACTTTTCTGGGCAGCCTGTACCAGTGCATCACCACTCTCTCAGTGAACAACTTTCCCCTAACATCTGATCTAAATCTCCCCTACGTCAGTTTACAACCATTCCCCCTTATCCTATCACTATCCACTTGTGTAAAAAGTTGATTTCCTTCCTATTTATAATCTCCTTTTAAGTACTGGAAGGGTGCAGTGAGGTCTCCCTAGAGCTTCAATCTCCCAGACTGAGTAAGCCTTGGGCTCTCTCCATAGGAGAGATATTTATGATATTTATTCTTCTGGTATAATCTACAAACATTGAAATCATAATGTGTGGTAATCTGGAAACAAACTGTACTGTCGGCTTGTGTTTCTGCTCAGCAAATTCACTTACTGCACTTTTTACCTTAGTTCTGCTGTAATCAACCCTGTAGCATTGACTGTTGTCAATTAATCTGTTCTATGCTTTGAGGTATGCAGGACAAAATGAAAAGGCGCTGCCTTGCATTTACCTTGTTCAGAACTGGTGCTGTCTAGAATTTATGCCCACAATAACTTCCCCAAAAAACTGACCCTGGTCGCTTTTAAACATAATGTAGTGGCCCTGTGCTGTTAAGATGTATTTATTCCTTATGGCTGTACCGAAACTGCAGCCTAGGTGTTTTGTTAGGTAGGATGAAGGATATGGTCCCTGGGGGCATGGCCTGAGGTACTAGACGAAATGCAGAGGGAGAAGAATGCAGCCCTGTGGTGTCCCGTCATAATGTTCTTACCTAGACATAGGAAAAGAAACACAGGCAAGTGAACTATATATGATTTAGCTATTCCTACTCCTTTCTCAATTCACTTTTCATGATCAAATGTAATTTATACATGTACTTACAGAAGACAGTATTTAAGCTTAAATATTCAGCTATTCACAAGAAAACAGTATATTACACTCTTTGATAATAAGTGAAATATAGCAGTGAGAGTGATACGGTTTTCCTAGAAAGACATTTGACTGATTTTTTTAAAGAATTATAATTTTGGTCTGCAATACAGTAGCTCCCTTGCAATCAGAACCAATACAGGGAGGGGAGCAGGCTATATGGATGGCAGAGAAAGAGGTGACAAGGGCAAATAGGAAGAGCAGTTTCAAACACAGGCAGATACTGAGTCTGAGCAGAGCAATCCTTCGACTAAGTGCCTTATAGGTAATTGAAGTTTCCTCCACATTTCCATTATTCTGTAAAATTAGAAAGAATTTTTACTGTGTCAATGTTTTCACTTGTATAATTTTTGTCTGTATTTTATAGATATGTATACACAGTATACATACAATTTTCTGTAGTCTAACAAAAGGAGCAGAGATGACACATATTTGCCTGATGACTTTATATCTCTCACTAATGCTCTGTCTGCTCCAGAAATATTTCTAAATCATTAGCTACACACATGGCACTGAGAACAGAAGTCTGCTAACATTGCTTGGTAGTGCAGCCTGTACAGACTAAAGTGATGGCCTCTGCTCTGCACCTCCAAAGCCTCTATCTGTCTCTCTCTCAACAAATTTCTAGACCACAAATAAGAGCCAATTTTGAAAGATTTACAAAAAGATTCACAAGGCAGAGCTAAGTGGAAGAACAATAGTTATCTGGATTTATATCAGAGGCTACAAATTGTACAGCTACTAAAACCCTGTCAGTTCTTGACACTCAAGTTATATGCTTTTGCATAAAATTAAAGTATCTTATTCACTGGCATAATGGCACACAGCTTTTCTCTACCTCAAGCTTATAAATCTTTAGAAGTGAAAACAGTTGTACAGCTCAAAAGCAAAGATAAAACTGTTATTTGTTTACAAATGTGGGGAGTAGTTTCTGCTTTTCAATTACTAGCAGCAACATACAGAAATCTTAATGAAATATAAAAATGTAACTGAATCACCTGAAGTTGTGGTTGTGAATGCACATTTCCATGGAGAGTCACAAACTGTATTTGTTGAAAGCATTATGTGGCATTAACTTATCTAAATAAGAGCTAAGATGAAATATATACGTTAATTGTTAAATATGTAAAAAAGGAAGAGTATAGATACTTAAGGATCTATTGTTCCTAATAATTTCACATGAAGAAGTTTCCTTTCTCAAATGAAAAGATTTCCCAGCCATTTTAACATTGAGCTATCTCTATAAAGTTTACATTAGTGTGGGGTTGGGTTCAGATGCATTCCAACTTCATGCATGACTTTGCAATTTTGATTTGTAAGTCCAGTACAGCACCCTGGCCCACAGTTGTGTTGTGATTGCTGGCTGAATAGAGACCTGTGGTCATTCTTGACTGGCGATTCTTTCTGCAATGAGGAAATAACCAATATTTAACATTTCAAAACATGGAATAATTTCACAAATACAGTACATGAATGTAATATTATCGTGTGTCATGAAAAACTATAACACAATGGCCTATCTTAGAATTCACTCTCAGCTCTGTTGGTTTTTCTTTTAATTATTTTTTAACTGATTGGGAAAGGATTTTTCTCCTTTTTTGTGTGACGGCATAATGCCATCCAGAGGCCAAGAGAGTTCATTGCAAGGTTCTGTTGCGAGGGTTGTCCAGACGCCAGCCATCTTCTGGGCAAAGTGAGGTTTGGTCATCATTAAGACTTACGTTTTTCCTATAATAAGACCTGATTTTCGAACGAAACAACGCTTAGGTCTTTCAGGACTTTCAGCGTCTTCAAAGTTCTCTATCATGCTGGACTGTTCAGTACATTGGCACGCAGGGAACTTGAGAGAAATGACTAATCAAAGAGGAGCACATTAGCACAGCTAAAGCTAGGCACTTGATAGCTTAAATAAATTAAAGCATTTAGTTTCCTAGAATTCCCCATTCCCTTATCTACTTTCTCTCCTGTGATTCACAGCCATTGCATGTTATAAAGTAGGAGCACACTATCCTCTCAGTTTTCAGTGGGAGTAGTGGAATATTAATGCATGTATTTGAATTTCTTTATGGTTCATTCTCAAAGAAAGATCTGAATATTGAAAAAAAAAACCAAACAAACAAGAAAAAAACATGGTCAAAACAGACATACAATAAATTTAATCTTGCTGTTTCCAGAATATTTATCACTTGATACACCATACAAGCTATATTCACTATAGTTAGACCAAAATATTTTCATTTTCTGTCTAGGAAAATATATGTATTAACTTTACTGAAAAATGAAATAAAACAAATGTTTAAAAATTTGTTTATACCAAACCTTTGCCGTTTTTACTGGAAAATTGCCAGTCATCTAAATGTTGATAAGATTTATATTCCTTCATAATACATCATAACCATTGTAGGTGTTATAAAATTTTCATAGAAAAAGAAAAGAGAAATTATGTAATGTCATTGAAATAATATTTCAAAGACTAAAAAAGAAGAACCCAGGACCTGAAAATAATTAATAACTACCTGGGAAAAGAAGAAAAAATGAATTAAATGTTTTATTTCCCAGAACTCGTTATCTTTGCTTATAGATCTTAAGTAAAGATTAAAAATTCAACCTCTGTAATCAATTAGTTATGTTCCCCAAAATGGAAATCTTAGGCCTATGTAATTTTTAAGACATGAGAAAATTTGACAGAACAAGTTATGACCACCTACCAGTCAACTCATACTCAAAGACTTTCTGATAATACTCAGATTGATTTTTCATCTATAGATTATATAATAAGTACTGATGAGCAATATAAGAATAAATAAGCAAGGAGAGGACCAGCTAGAGTTCTTAGGCATGGAGCTTATCTTGAAATCCTTCCATTTCTGAACACGAAAAACCTTCTTGGAGTCAGTGTATATTTAAGTTGAAAGCTTGCTGTGGACAGAGTGAACAGCATTATCATCATATATCTGAGCATCTTGCATGCTTGTTTCTTGGTTTCAGCTAGGATAGATTTAGTCTTCTTACCAGTAGCTGGTGTGGTGCATGTTTTGGATTTAGGATGAGAATAATGTTGATAACACAATGATGTTTTGGCTGTTGCTGAGCAGTGCTCACCGAATAGTTGAGGACTTTTCAGCTTCTTGTACTGTCCTGCCAGTGGGGTCTGGGAGTGCACAAGGAACTGGGAGGGGACCAAACCAGGCAGCTGATCTCCGCTGGCCAAGTGATATCCCATACCCTATGGTATCATGTGGATCAATAAAACTGGGGGCCGCTGCTGGAGGTGTGGCTGGGCATTGGTCAGTGGGTGGTGAGCAACTGCATTGTGCATTACTTGTTTTGCATATTCTATTATTATTATTATTACCACTATTATTACTATTTTCCTTTATTTTTCCATCCTATTGAATTATCTTTATCTGAGTTCATGAGGTTTACCCTTTGTCTGACTCTCTCCCCCATCCCACTGGAGGAGAGGCAGTAAACGGCTGTGTAGTGCTTGGCTGCCTGCCGAGCTAAACCACAACAGGCTTAAGCCCTGAAGTGTTTTTCAAATTTACTATTTGAACTCATTGGTTTGAAGTAGCAAAGCGAAATCTGGAGAGAGATCCAGTTTCAGTACCCTGGCTTGGTCAAATCTCTAAATATTGTGTTTGTCTTATGTAGAAAGTGACAGTGAAAATGTGACTCTGAGAGTAACATGATTGTTTCTGGTACAACAACATGGAATATTTGCTAACAGTTCCCATTCAGTATGTGGTTTTTCTATGCTACAAGGATTGCAGCCTACAGTATTTATTTCTTCTTGGACAATTTAGGGATATCTCTATAATCACAAACCACTGCAGATTTACAAGCTATTTTCTCTATATCATTTGAAAGTCTTCACTTTCTAGTAGAGCAAGTTCTAAACACTGATGTCAAAGGAATTCAGATCACCAGTTTATATTAAGGTAAAATTTTCAAAGTAGATTTTTTTTAAAGGGTAGATTTGAAAAGAAAATATTTTGTTCTGTTTTGGATATACAACACATCTTAGTTGATATAAAATCTACAGAGTTGGATATGCTATAACAAATTCATGAGCAAATTAAATTTGATTACTGAGTAGATTAGCATTATTGCAGCCTATGTTCAGTTACTGCCGTTTTTCCTTTATAGTATTCAATGAACAGAAAGAGCGTACTGTAAAAATATCACTGAGTTAAGTATAATCGATAACTGAAATGGTCTTGTGTAACTAAAACTTAGAATTTTTTTTAGATTTATGTTAGATTTATATTAGATTTATAACACTAGTGGTAACCTCAATCGAGCACAATGTTGTGTAATCTGTGTAGTAGATTAATATTGCATTACTTCAGTAAAAAACAGAAAATATTTACCTCAATCACCAGATAATATAAAATTTGTTATAAAAATTCCACCATCCTTTTCTCTTTGAATACAACCAGTGGTTTTTCCATAATTTATTAGTACATATGCTGTCCCTTTTTCTATAGTTTGTCACGTTTCCTGTGTGAGGAAGAGAAAATTGATACTTAAATACAAGTTCTATATTCTAAAGAAAGTCCACTCTCTATAAAGTATCCAAGTGTGGAAAGGAATCTACAGAAGTGTTGTTTTCAGATTATTTTTAATAAAAATAGCAGAATTTAAATCTGCAGATATCTTAGAGGGGAAGGAATATGTTCCTGTGCCTTGCTACTGCTACTGCTTAGTAGCTACTAAATTCAAACCATGTTTACTTCAGTATTTCAGCCTTGCTTCCGAAAAGATTTATTCTCAATCTTAGTTGTACATAATACGAGTATTCATACCAAAGTAGATTTCAATGGAATTGTTCATTACATGTCTGGTTAGTCCTCTAGATATCAATTTGAAACTTAGAATGTAAGTGTTAGCATGTGTATAAATGAGCACTGGAACAAAATCTGTGTAGATTTCATGTGACCACTTCTACAAATTTTGCTATTTAGAGTTTCAGTCAGACTTTGTTTCCCACCTCTTACTATGCAATTGAGTTCTCAGGCTGGTTACATGTGTAAGCCAGAACCTTTCCTGTATGTGTTCAAGAACAAGGCATGTGAAATGGGGACTGAGAAGAAAGTATAAACTGCAGCATGCTATAGGTATGGGTCACAACTAACCACAAAACAGCTGCTATGGATAATTGGGCAAGTCGTGGAGGTATGCAACAATTACTATAAAAATTGCATCTGGATGCAGTCTACGTTAGCCCAGACTTCCTGTGCACCATTGCAAATGATATAACAGTCTTTTTTAATAGCTGATCTTTTTTTTCCTATTTCTAATTGTACTGTTGATTATTTTAAGTGATGTTAAGAAAGCTGGAAGTTGTTTTATATGTGAGATCTGAGCTGATTCCAATTACAGAGAGAATACGTTTTCTTTAGCAGCAGGGCAATCAGTTTATAAGGTTGCATTGATATGATGTCTTTGCTTGCAATAAGATGCAGTTAATTAACTTGAAGCTGTCTGAAAGTTCATGTTGAAGAGTTATCACAACTGAGTGCAAAAATAAAATGAATTGAAAATCAAAAGACATAAATGATTTCATTCCACTTTGACCTGTTTGACTTATTCCAAGTCAGTGTAATTGTCATTACTGTTATTTCTCTCTTCCTTTTCTGTCTTAGTAAATAATTTTTATCTCAACCCATGAGTTCTACCTTTTTTTCTGATTCTGTCCCCCATCCCACTGGGAGGGGGAAAGTGAGCAAAAGGCTATGTAGCATTTAGCTGCTTGCCAGGCTAAAACACAATGTGTGATTAAGACATTTTAATTCTTAATCTGAATCATATAAAGTAAATCAAAAGGAAATCAATCAATGAAACCCTGAATACCACAGTACCCTCGCTATTCAAATTTTTGGTCTCTTCTGTGTGAAAATATTTGCATTTGAAGTGTATTTTATGTAATGAATCAGTCTCTTGTTTTACTGGGCTATGTGATAAACTGTGGCATTTCCATCAGCTAGCCTCATCTCCTGAGGAAAAAGAATACACAAACTGATATCTCTGATTTTAGCTTAGCATTGGTAGGAAAGGTTCAACAACATTAATCAAAATGAATAAAAGGTTTTATCTACAAATAAAAAAATATGCTTTTGGCTTTGTATGCTCATATGAAAATGTACATTTCAATATTCTATTATTTTTTTTTAATTCAGTGATCAACAACAAGTTTCAATTCTAATGTAGGGGGAAAATGGGTGTTGAAGAGTTTGAATTTATTTTGAAGTAGAAATTCAAATTTTTAATCATCTGAATTCATAAGATGTAGACCAGTCTTTTTTTTTTTTCATAGAATAATACTTATAATTATAGTCGGAAAAGGCTAGGCTACTCTGGCAACACCTTTCTATGAGTCAAAATTTTTCCCTGCTTTCACCGTTCCATGAACATATTTCAAGATGAATTTAAGAAAGGTGGTTTGTTTGGATAACTTGAAGAATGGAAAATGCTATTTACCTTTTCCATAGAGCTTATACCTCTACCTTCTATCTTCTTCTTCAGCTGGACCTTCAGTCTAACAAAAGATTTGGATTTTTCGTAGTTCAGTTTAAAAGTTTCAGTCTGAGAGTAGTCCTACCACATGGACTACCAAACTGTGAACTTCAAATATGTATTAAATATGATTTATTTCACTCTATTTCTCATGACCTTCTTTACCTTAGATGAATGCCAATTTCGACTGAAAACAGGAAAAAACAGTGCTGGAGCACAGTACCAAAAATGATAAGTATGGTTGAACTATAGAACCATAGAATGGCTGAGGTTGACAGAGGTCCTCTGGAGGCCATCTGGTCCATCCTCTAGTATATCAGGGCCACCCAGAGAAGGTAGCCCAGGCCTATGTCCAGGCAGCTTTTGAAGATCTCCAAGGAGGCCACCCCGCATCCTCTCTGGGCAACTTCTGCTAGAGAACTGTCACCTGCAGAGCACAAACACAATTCAGAGGGAGTCTCCTGTGCCTCATGCCCATTGTGTCTTGTCCTGGCGCTGTCCTCTTTGCACTCTCCATTCAGGTAAATATGGAAGTTGATTAGATTCCCCTGTGAGCCTTCTCTTCTCCAGACTAATATTCCCAGCTCTCTCAGCATGGGAGACCTCCAGCATGTACTGGTGCATGGAGTTGTTCCTCCTCAGGTACAGGACTTTTCACTTCCCCTTTTTGAATTTCCTGAGGTCAGCCCATTTCTGCTGCCTGTCAAGATCCCCCTGGATGGCTGCAAATGCTCTGGTGTACCAACCACTCCTCTCAGTCAAGGTGCATCTGCCTCATCATCCAGATCATTAACAATTTTGAGCAGAACTGGGCCCAGCTAGACCTCGTGCCACTGATCACCACTCTCTGGGCCTAGCTGTTCAGCCAGATCTGTCTTCTTCCCTGTCTACTCATCCACTCGTATTTCACCAGTTTCTTAATGAGGATATTATTAGGGACAGCACTGAAAACCTTCTCAAAATCAAAGTAGAAAACACTAACTACTCTTTGTATACCACACTAGTCATAGGCAGACATGTACTTGTTAAAGGGTAATTTGGTACCCCCTGGCAACTGTGGTGAAAGAACTGTTATTCATGTTCCTAATTCCTGAGAAAACAATCATTTTAGCACTATCTTCATAACAGTGGTAGTAGTAGAGAGGAAAAAGTGTGTTTAGATTCTATAAATGCAAAAAGAGTATCATGATAAGTAGGCAGCTATTAAAAAATATGAATTAATTCCTTCAGAAAGATCATGGGTAGCCTCCAAACTAATGATAAATGTAAGAGTATAAATACCAAAGCATACCATATGCTCTTTTGTTTTGTGGACCAAAAAAAGAAGATAAATTAATAGGTCATACTTCCATTATTTGTGAAATTTGGAGAAGCTAATAATCATCGTGTTCATTTGCTTCTGTCATAGTTTTTTCGTTAAAGTAATGACATTTTCCAAAGAAAAATAAAACAGAGGAAAGTTTTAATGCTCATTCCCCTGAAAAGCTTATTAAATATTAAAAAGCTCTTATGTGGAATAATAAATTTTAGCTGAAGATCTACACACATAGGTCATCACTAAGTATGAGACATATAGATGTACATATCACAGCTAAGTGTGATTTACAGTTTTTCCAAGGGTTGCTACAGAGGCTGGAATGCATTAACAGCTGTGCTTGAAGCTAAGCCCATACGTCATATTCTGTAGTGAACATACAAGACATGCAAGTAAGCGTATTAAATTTTCAGGTGTTATTTTTATGATATACCTTAAATGGAATAATGGTACAGTTAATATTACTGTAGAGGTCAAAGGGAACAAATCAATAACTGTTATGTAAATCTAAAGTCTGAAATAACCTATACTTCAAAGCTGAAATATTAATGATATTCAAAATACAAATTGGATCCTTCTTTTAACTCCATTTTTACTTCTTAAAATTTCATATTATTAAGCTTCCTCTGAAAAAGACATTCAGGAATCTCCATGGCAATTCATTCTCTGTTGGTTGAATAGTTACAATGTAAAAACTTATTCCACAAATACTTCATGATAAAATAGAAATATAGAATAAATCTTAGTATCAGCTATCCTATACAGATAACAGCAAATTCTGATTTAGCAGTGAGTGAGATTAGACATGAAAAAATGTCATTTAAGTCAACATCTGCCAACATTCATGAAAAGACATTGAATACATGCTCTTTGTGATCTATTCAGTGATTTGTGCTTTTTAATTTAAAATCAAAAAGCAATACAGAGTTTTTCCGTTTGGTTTCTTCCTTGTTTACGGATGATCAGTCTGTAAGTTTGTACATGTATTCATCTGATCAGGTGAAGAGTGTTCATGTGAAATACATTGTAAAGCTGCTACTTCACTTATAAAATAGCTAAATATTCAAAATTCAGGCTCTCAAAAAGGTTATTAAAATCATCCCAGAAATGATAAAACTAAAAGAGTATCTGAGACCATCTCTGAGAAATTATGAGGAGAACTGAGGAAGAAATAAAAATGAGATTTTAAGTCTTGTCAGATGCTTGAGGAGAGGCTCATAGTCAGTCTGCAAAGCCACATAGCTGGACACACTAAATGTTTTACTAACCCAGAAAAGTTGCAAAGCACCTGACAGAACCCAGAATTCACTTATGCCTACTTTGTGGCCATCAGATCAAAGAATCATCAGCAATTTCACTGACACAGAGCAGGAAGATGCATGAAGAGAAATTTTAATGTGAGAAAGTTCTGGCCATTGAAGAATTTCTTGTTAAAAGTGAGTGGAGTAGGGAATGCAGGAAAAAATAAGTCAGGGGAAGAAAGTACTGTCAAAACTAACTGCTTAAAAAAATCAAATCAAATAAGGGTAGCCAGAGAATTTAAGTCAAGAACTGTCTAAAACTTCCATTTCTGAGTTCAGATGAAAATAAAACTAAATCAGTGGGAAAAGTCTCATCAGGTTCTTTTTAAACTCAATTTAACATCATATTTCTAGTGAATAATTGGAGAAATCAATATAGATAGATATTTCTAGCTAAGGTTTTGAGCAATGCAATTAACTATACTAGGCCTTTAAAGAAAAATCTTAGTTAAATGGACCTAACACAAAACTTCAATTTGTGGCATGGATGCACACTATTTTTGTTGTTAACTACGGTTCTTCTAAAAGGAATTAACAGATGACTGGGGCAAGAAATCTCACTCAAACTGCCAGAGATTTTGAAAAAAACATGTATTTTTGCCTTACCGAGATACCTAATAGGCCTAAGTTCAGCCAGATTTTCAGATTCTTATTCTGAAATTATTATAATTGTAATTATAATTTATCTGTGAAGCAGACAAGTAAAATGAAAGCAAAGAGCAAGATGAAAGCTATTCATCATGTGTCCCACAAAACATCTAATGAAAAAGAAGCATAGGAACAGGTTCATACTTTCAGTGTCTTGTAAAGAAAAACAGTAAAATATTTCAAATGAATTGAGGAGGGACTGATGGTAATATAAAGGCCAAAACTATAAAGAAATATGCCTGCAAAATAAACAACAACAAATACAATGAAATTAAAAAAAAAAAAACGCTCTTCAAAGACAAATAAAAGCCTAAATCAAAACAGGTAGGTTTTGTGTGCAAATTAAACTGCAAAGAATATCAAGTACATCTAAGACAGTGTTCCTATCTGCTAGAAAACTGTTGATACAAATGCTCAGCACAGACAAAATCAAGCAACTATTACTTTTTAATCTTAGACAGCAATATTTGTTACCCTCTTATCTGGCACTAAAAACTATCCCTAGAAGATATATTGCAAACTATCTTTGGGGGACAAGTTTTCACATAATTTCACAAGATAAGAAAAACATGCACATATGTATGTGAGTATGTGCATATTAATGTGAGTGTATAAACATAATTTAAGTGAAACTGGTAATCTGAGGATAGATACAATAGCAATGTTGAATAGGGCAGCTGCTTTGTATAGATACACACCTGTTGCCATCTCGTGCCATGAAACACTGCTACTGCACTGGAAGGTGTTGATACTCCTTAAGCATTTCACACACTTCTCTAAATAGTTAATGTATCATTCCGTGTCTATCACCAAAGTTAATTACAGTGTTGTCATAATATTAAAGGGTGCAATTACCTAGCCACTAGAGTTTTAAAGTATTTAACCATCCTAAGTGTATAATTATCATTAATCTGAAGATAGCATTTGATTGCCTACTACTGAACTTGAAAAGTAATATGTTTATCCAAAACATAAAGTAGGATAATAGCTGTGTAAATGTCTGATTCTTAATATGATTACAAATATATCATCTATTACAGTTTCTAAGACAATATTTTACATAGAGCTGCATTAGTTTGAATTAGCTGCAACTTCAGTGCTTATGTCAGTTTTAGCACATGGCAGTAGTTAAGCAGCCATAGAGAAGCCATATTCATTAATATTTTAATACTATGGTGGTATTGAAAAGGGTTGAGTATGTAATGGGCTTTTCAGGAAATCTGCTGCTTTCTTTTGTGTCTCTACATTTTGCCCAGTAGACTGCAGGTTCCAAGGTCAATGAAAAGTTAATGTCCTATCCCAACTGTGCTGTGTTTTAGAAAGACTCATCATAGCTATGTGATGTAAGAATACATCTCCTGATTCTGTCTCTTTATGAAGCTTTTGCAGTTATTGAGACAAGGCTTATAAAAATTTACAACTGCAGAAAATTTCAGTAGTACAAGGAAAGATCTCTCAAGACTCTCATTTGGCTTTTTTACCTGCTCCATTGTAAGAGTGAGGATAGCTGGTTACAATAATTCAAGAGTGCACTACAAAATACAGATTGTGTAAAATCACTGTTCTTTTGTATCATAGCTGTATAAACACAAATGTAATAACAAAAGAAGTGCTAAATATGTTCAAAATTTTATTAATTCTGCATTCAGAACAAAGAATATTCATAGGAAATAAAAGAGCAAGAAAAATATTTTATGAACATTTCTGAATAACGTTTCGTTACTTGAAGCTGAAAAAGCCTTAGAGGATTTTTTTTCCTTCTTCTAAATTAAAATATGTGCTTTCTTGTAATGGAAAAAGAAAAAAAAATCCAGAAATAGATGTCTTCCAAAATGAGCAAGGAGTATTGATTCTTATAGACTGAGTGTTGTCATGGTTTTGTGATTTTCAGTTATTGGTATTCCACACCATAACATCATGTAGTGAATGTACATGGTTCTCAGAAGAGAAGGACTACTACATTCCCCAGGGTACTTTGCTCCTCTGTTACCATTTCCAGCCGGAGGGAAAAGATAAAAACTTGCAGATCACAAGACCTCATCCCTTTTTCCGCACGTCTCTCGTCCTGGCACCACCTCGCTCTCCAGTTGTCTTATTGTCAGTAGTAGAGTAAGGCCTACCTTGATTTTGGGACATTCTCTCTCTCTGTATTGGATTTATCAGCTTAAATTGTAATTATATTGTATTATAGTGTGTTGTTTTGCATTCTGATATCTTATTTAGTAAATTAGTTTGTTTCTCCTCAGATTGTTGCCGCTGTTCTTTGCTCTCAGGGCCATTTCCTTACCCTTTTCCCCTTTTCTCTTTCCCTGGGTCATGGGCCCGTGGGTCCCCCGTCCCATTCATCATGGAACCGGGCCAAATGCCCTTAAACCGTTGACAAGTGTGTAGAAAGTTATAGAATTGTTCTGGGACTTGCTCATTATAATTCAGTATTTTCATTAACAGCTTGAATTATATTTATTAAATTCAATATTATCACCAAGGGAATGGAATGGAATGGAATGGAATGGAATGGAATGAATTCATTTGGAAGGAACCCACAAAGAACTAGTCCAATTGCCTGGCCACTTCAAGGTTAAACAAAGTTAAAGCATATTAATGAGGGCATTTTCTAAAAGATTCTTGAACACAGACAGGCAATAGAGAGGGTCTACAAGGAAAATATATATAATACAAAATAAATATATGTAATAGAAATTCCAAGTGGTCTTGTCAGATAGAAAGGATAATTAGTTTGTCTAAAAAAAAAAATCTTGAGTAGGGACAAGTATGGTGGTTTTTGATGAGAACTGTGCCACGCTTCGGGAACATAAAGAAGCATGGCCATGGAGAAACAATCATAGAGTCATAGAATCCACAGCTTCTCCAGGCATCATGTGCCAGTGCCTCACTACCGTCAAAGTAAAAAATTTCTTCCTAACATCTAACCTATACCTTCACTCTTTTAGTTTATAAACATTCCCCTTTGTCTTACCACTACCAGACCATGTAAAAAGTCAGTCTCCTTCCTGTTCAAGAGATCCCTTCAAGTACTGGAATGCCACAGTGGGTTCTTCCCAGAGCCTTGTGTCCTCCAGACTGTATTCACAGGAGAATTGCTCGAGCCCTCTGATCATTTTCATGGCCTCCTCCAGACCTGCTCCAAAATTTTTGCATTCTTCCTGTGCCGGGGGCCCCAGGCCTGGATGCAGTACTCCAGATGGGGCCTCATGAGAGCAGCGTAGAGGGGGAAAATCACCTACCTCTCTCTGCTGGCCACCCCACTTTTGATGCAGCCTAAGGTACAGTATGAGGGAGACAGTACAGAGGGTTTACATGTGTCCCATTATGAGAATTCCAATCCAAAGAAAATAAGGCCTGAGAGAGACCAGAAAAAGTGACTGTTACGTGTCCTATGTGACCTCTGAACATACTCTATAAATAATTTTTTTGAATGAACCTGATTTTTTTTTATTCTGAAAAATAATATACTGGAAATGTAACAATCTTTTTTTGTGTATAAAACATTGCTGCAAACAAGTACAAAATAGTCTGCTCTCAGTCCTAACAGGGTAAGAGGAAGATGTTGAAATTCCAACAAGGAAAGTTCCATCTGGACATGATGAACAGGTGTAATAAAGTATGAGGCTGAGTCACTTAAAGAATTTAGAGAACTTCCTTCTCAAATCTCGTAACTGGCTATCTTGCTTTCCTGAGAAATTTAGTCTTATGTAACAGGACTGTTAATATGCTTGACTGTGGATCTGATTCACCAACCAACCAACCAATTTAAACCAGATCTGGCAGAACACTATAGATGTCAAAGATACTGCAGTCATTTGCAGGAAAATTAAAACATTAATGGGTGAAAGTGAGAGACTTCAATAGAATCCTCTACATGTGTTTTGAAGCTGTTATTAAATAACAAAGATGCTCTCAGTGACATCAACTGTAAAATGAACGTATGTGAAAGCTGTTTCCTCTTCACTGTTTCTACTGAACATATATGGATATAAGGGTTTTGAGGCACATGGAGTTACAGTCCTATCGAATGCTTCAGTTCTTGGCAGCTATCCTAGCTGATCAACCTGATTCTTCAAATTAAGTTTAAAACAAATATATCTTTTCTCACTCAAATGCATTTCCTGCATGTTTTTGTTCTGTTATGGTCTTTCCTCTGTAGAATCACAAAATCTGAGAAGACCATTGCCCAAATTGGTTTGACTACATAAAAAATTAGACAAAAGAAATTGCTGTTTTTGTAATGTCAAGAATTTTCTCATCATCCAGAAGATAATAACATCTGAGTTGTTTTGGGATGGGGACTGGATGATCTGTTATGTTTTGCATGATGGAATTACGTCTGGTCTACTAGGACCTCATGTATGCATGATCTCAATCCTCTCCATCATTTTCCAAACACTTTATTCCATTAAGCAGCCATGACTAAACATAATAGGTGTATAATGTAGCACTTAGAGCAGTGGGCTGTGTGTGTACAGTATTCCCCAGTGCTTTGATCAATATAATGAAACACACATTTCAAACACAAAATTAGGCTTTGCTACCTTTGCAAATATGATTATTTCCATTTCCTATATGAAATAGATGACCCCTGAATGTCCTCATAAAATAAAACCATCCTGACTTTTACGTCATCATGAATATAAAGGTTTTATATATTTACACATGACATGTATATATACATATATATATACTAAATGGCAGGTGCATTCACCCCTTCACTTCCCCTCCCATATCAGACCACTTTCTTTATATAGCTGTCAGCTATAGATGAAGACTTCTTACATTAGTGTCATACTTATGTTTTCTATTTCCATAGGCTGAAATCAAAAGAAGCTGAACTAACAGCATCTTGCTCCCAAAATGTAACCATTAAAAACTGTGTTACTTAAATTTTGTAACATAACAACTAGATTTTTCTTTTATCACATTATATACTTTAGGGGAAAAAAAATGAAATACTTAAGACAGAATAGAAAATAGCTTTCTTCATTAGCTTGTTTTCAAGTGCACAATATTGAAATGCATTTTCTCACAACAAAAAAAATTCTTTTTTTTTAGTGCAGATAACAGTAACCCTGTGTTCTACACATGAGCATGACTGGCCATTCCTTTGCACCTCTGATGACAGCTTGTGGAAAACTTTCTTTAAGGAGGAGACACAGTGTCAACATGTGAAATTTAATGACCAGATTGGAGATGTAGGAACACTTCCTGTGTCAGACAAAAAGCCTGGATGCTGTCTCCTCTTCCTCTGTTTTTCACAGTGTAAAACATAAAGCCTGTGGGCAAGGAGTAAGCCAGGTGCACCTTCAGGTCTTCCACACTGGATGATTTCTGCCCTGTAGCCATGGCCACTGCACTTGTCTGCTGAAGCACGTGGTTCCTTCAGCTCTGCTGACAGCAAGGCATGCTGAATCACTGCTCTGAGAGGGAGTATCGGTCCTCAGCAGATGTCCTCAACAAAAAGGGATGCTAACAGAATCTAAAGTTTTTCCTAGACTGTTTGCAAACATATAATGTGATGCCTTAATTCTTGTACGGTAGGCAGAGGAACATGATTGATAGACAAGTTTGATTTCCTCAAATATAAATAATATCTGTCACTGACAATGTTTGTCCTCAAGACTTTTTATTTTGTTTGTATCAAAGGATTTCAGATTGGAAAAGACAACTAATCCTACTTAAATTGCTTCAGACAACTTTGGAAGGAGCATCCTTCCATTTTAACTCACTAAAAGTCTGTATTTTTTTAATATGAGTATATACCCATAAGGACAAAGAAAATATAATTGATGCAAATTAATAGAATTTTTATAAATTACTTACTAATTTACTTATAAATTACTTATTAATTTCTTATTAAAACATACCTGAGATAAACAGTTAGTTTTCATTGTACTGAAACCTGATTATATTGTTTCCTCAATTTAGGGAAAAAAAAAAAATTCAAGCATCCTGCACCATTTGCCTACAAAGCTGAAGGAAACATGAAAAAAAATCCTAACTTTTAAATACTAGGTTTTGACAGATCCATATTGCTGCTTGTGATGCTGTTCTTCTGAAACCTCAGTTCTTCCGATACAATATGCTTGTCAATCAGTAACTGAAATACAATATTTCCACTGGGAATAGTGATAGGCGAAGCTACCAGCAACACAGTAGACTTACTATTTCAGCTTCAACTGTGTCAAAATTTCTGCTATCACCATTACTTCCTTGCAAAGCACATAAATTCCTTGCTTGCCAAAGCTCTTTCAAGGTCAATGACAAAGCATTTACTGTGAATTCCAGGAGCTGTTTTTATTTTAACAAAATTTCAGAGAAAAAAATAGATTTACTGCTAAATTTAAAAAATGCACACTGTCTCTCATCAGGTGGAAAAGCACAAGACTAATAGCTCGGAGTAAAAATAATAAACTGTATGTATGTATAGATGTACAGAAAAGGTGTTTGGCATTTATGTCTTCACCTGTCTTTTGCTCTCTCCAAAATGATATTCATTCTGTTTTAAAGCTATATTAAAAAAAAGAAAAAAGAAAAAAAAGAAATATTATCTTCAAAATTTAAAGGGCGTATCAAAATAAAAGATCTATTTACAACAGTATAAGATTTCAAGGGAAGATTTTCTTAAAGCTTAATAAAATTCTTGGGACAAAGCCTTGAACCTTCCAATGCTCTGGAAGCATATGTTAATGTTTTTGTTAGGCATATTTTGTTTTGTCATAGTGCTGTCGTTAGATAGTGGAATACAAGTGTTCTTCAGAAAGGGATTAACAGCGGTTTTCTGACCTTGGAAATGGTGCCAATCAGTTGTATTGTATTTACACATATAAAAGGAGAGTTTATGTAGCCTACTGCTCTCGGGATTTGCATCTTTGAGGAAGTACTCAGATGACACTATCATGCCTAAGAGGTACCTAAATGCATCACAAAGAAAATAAAAGGTGTAGCAAAGTAGCTGACATCCTAACTTTGTTTTTAGTAAATTCATGCTTCATGCACAGTAGTAGAAGACTAGCGATAGTTTAGGTGTGAGAGCTTGTTTGTGTATGAAGCTATCTATGAAGAATGACCTGATCTGAGTTCTGCTTCTTCAGAGACCAGCCAAAAAGAGCAATTGTTTTGTTTTCTGCTATAGGCTTGGCTGAGCTCCCTACGTGGCAAAAAAAAAAAAAAAAAAAAAAAAAAAAAAAAAAAAAAGAAGCTACTAATAGAAAGCTGAGGATCTGGGTAAGGAGGCTATATAATAATTCTGTAATGAGATGGATTTTGTAGCTATGATGCCAAAATGCAAATATTAACCAATCGATTTTTGAACAAGGAAATCTATTAATATCCTTATGGACTTGCCTTTCTCCATTGAATGTACTTAACAAACATAATCAAGAGAGCCTAGTGGCATGGATAATTTTGTAGAAAGCACTCTTGAAATGTGTGCTATTTCCTTTGCTGACAGTTCTGGAGGAGGCAGCTACTGTTCAGGCTTTGCCTGTACAAAGGTAACACTCTTGCCTTTTCTCCTTTGAATAGCTTCAGTGTTACTGTTAGTTCATTGTACTGTTCTCATTTTACATCACCTTTGTGAGCTGATAAAAGTTGAACATGCATTGAGTTTTAATAAGAAGAGACGGCTGGGATGTGAATGGGATGAGTTCAGAGACTGTGCCATTGTGACTATTTAGCATCAGGCGAATATGTTTCTGAACTCTGAAAGAGTGCTGCATACAACTTTCTTCTGAGAAAGGAAATTGCAGTTTCATCCCTGCATAGAAATCAAGCAAACAAACAACCTCAGTACCTGAATATTATGGCCTACATGTTTCTCTTAAAAGTAGTGGTGTTACTCATTTGTTTTTGCTTTTTTTTCCCCCTGTACTGCTTCTTAATATTAAGGCAAGATTCATATTTTGTTTTAGGCTGCTGTGAGAAGTCACTATGTTGCATGTCTATACCTCACTTTTAGATGTATCATCTACATGTATCAGCATGTACATGTAATTTTTCAGATATTTCATCAGTCTGATGCATTGTCAGCATAGGAACGAGCAATCTGCCAGCAGAGATCTTTTGAAATATGTGATCTTAATTGTTGCTTTCTCCTCAGAGATAAATATTATCTTTTCAGAAAATTTTAAGGAAACAAAAAGGCAAAAAGTCTTGGCGGAGCTACTGCCACTCTTTGTGTGCAAGGTAAAGTTTTAGGTTCTCCTCTGGTTGGATTCACTCACTAATACCAGATAGGACCGACCTTCAGTACTCAAGAACAGCAGTTACTTTTCCTTTCCTGAGCACAGAAGTTGGGAGATTTCAGACACTTAAATACAAGACATTACTGAATTACCTAAGGATGTAGTTCTAGCTGCCCTTGAGTCACGTTTTGATTAAGCTGGAAACAACAAACAAGCACATAACTCTGGCCTTTAAAAAGCAAGCACACGCTTAGGAGAGATTTAGAGATATCAGGTGAGTTGAAGAGTTTACCTTTCCAAAACAAAACAGCTACTTTTTTTTTTTCTTTTGAGTCCATTCCCAAGCCTGCCTTTTCTCTCAGCAAATGGCACAGTGCTTAACACATGCTTTTACCATGCTAGCCTAGTTGCTTAATAGAATTAGAATATGTAGATGTGTTCTTCCTACCCAATGGAACAAAGATATAATTGTGTCACTTATCATGAGATTGTCTAAATCCTGAGTTTATAAGACAGTATAGAAAATGGCTTGCAACTTTTGCAGATGGATCTGCTTTACTTTGTACAAATACCATTGGAAAGTCTCTGAGAAAGACAAGCCATCACGTTTTGAAGAGTTACAAGAAAGAAGCTCCTTGTTCATGTTAATATTTATCTCATACAAAGTTATTTGGATAAAATGGTCTAAGCCATTTAGACTTCTTTACAGTATACAATATCATACAGTCAATGAATAGATTACAAACTCAAAATGAAAAGCCCATCCTGCCCCTAATTAAAAAGAAATAAATTAAATTAAAATAAAATAAAGACACCAAGAGCTGTCTATTTCTTGGTTCTACAGTGTTTGAGACATAAGCTAGTCAAACGAGCAAACTGACATACTATGGCTTTTCCACTCCTTTAATTGGAATTTCCTGAACTAGTTCACTGTACCTCAAAACAGATTCCCTTTACAGACAGTTTTGTGGTTGAATTTGGTCTATGAACTGAAAAATAACTTATTTTTATAGCCGTCAGCATCTCATCAAAGTTGTCCTTGTGGACATTCTTGCTGCCTGCAAGACTTAGATTTCTCATAGAAAGTGCTTGTAATAGAGAATGTATAAAAAGAGAATCATAGCTGAAACGCATCATCTTGTAATAAAGTTAGGTTGGCAAAAACAAACTGAAAAAAGGCTTAATAAGAATAATGAATTTTTAGCCTTTTTTTTTTTTAACATCCCATAAGCCAAAAAGATAAAAAAAAAAAAGGAGGAGGGCAGTTTGTGTTCACTTTAAGCAGTCATCTCTGACTATGCTGGTCAGCCTGCCAGACACATTTGCTGTCTCAAAACCAGTAACTTTTCTTTTCCCATAAGTACACATTAAATCCCTTTCTTCTAGGCAGTTTGCCTGTAGACAATGAATTGTTGGTAAGAACAGCTGTATGCACAACACGACAGGAGATAGTCCAATCAGAAAGAGAGAATTACTTTTCAAGGCTTATCAACTTCTCTCAGAAATTCACTTGGCTTTCAGAAAGCGGCTTTACTCAGCACTCCCACTAAACCTCCTCTTCCAAGCAGTTTATTTGTCTTCTTTTTTTTTTCTGTCATCAATTTATGGGAAAAGGTTCACAAATGAGAACCATATTACTAAAATTTATATTTAGTAGATTTTGTTCAATGCTGATCTGTTTTCCAACTGATTAACTTGGCACTACTTTGGTGAATGCTTGGTTAAACTGATCTTGGTCACACCTAAACAGAGAGCACATCTCCTGCAATGCAGTGGTTTAGTATATGTAGTCTAACATAAATAGAGCTTCTTGCTTGTGGATATTTATCTACCATTTCTTTGACAAATTGGAAATGTGGGGCCCTCTGAGGACTCCTTGTATTGAGTATCTGTGTGCTTGTTGTAAGTACCATCTTGCATGAAAAACTCATCTGAGCTCTAACATTATATACCATATGCTCCCTAATGATGGAAGATAAGCCCCACTGCAACTTGTATATGCTGTCTTCCTCCATCTATTCCCTTCTAACTTTGTCTATCTGTGTGCTCCTCCACAACTTATGTCTCAGTGGCACTATTTGCACTCTTTTAGATTTAAGACACTGCAAGATCTTGCCTGACTCCAAATGACTAAAGTCACTTCATTTATGCAACACACTTTGCTATGTAAAAAGGTGTCTGCATTCTCAAGGTCACCGGTACAATTGTGTTATCTACATAAAACCACTGGAAAAAAAAAGCGACAATATAGCTCTTCTGGTTAAGAAAATAACCAGTTTTATTTTTGTAACATACTTAGTTTTGCAATACTTGGCAGTCTGTTATGAATTTAAGTTGAGCCAAACAATAATCAAATTGAACTCTTCTCCAAGTTGCTGAATTTACTGGGTGAATTAACTTCTATATACTTATATTAACTTATTATATACTGGTATTTTACAAATTGCTTACTTTTTATCATCCCAACCACCAAAAAAAGTTAGACATCAGTTCTGTTTTTATCTGAAATACCTCATGGAATGTGCTCTTGGGTCTGGAGAGCCCGTGTTTAACCATGATTATTGCTGACTAAGGTTCAGTGAATTTAAACATCAGGCTATCTTTGAAATCTTGCTTAGTATGAAGAGCATATCACAGTTCATTTGGGTGAAACTTGAAAAATGGAAGTGAAACAAGTCACTTGTTTCATTGTTGCTTGAAAAACAGTATTTCAGCTGGTTATTTATTGAACTGATCAAGAAAAGAAGGTAAAATTTAAAAAGAGAACTTCTTTTCAAAACAAAATTTTGGGTAGGGACAGACATAACCATTTGTTTTTTTTTTGTGTGTGTGTGTGTGTTGGTAGAAAAGTTATTTTTTAGACACTCCTTTCCACTAAGGAGTAATTCCTATTATTGAAATAGATCGTCATAAAATTTACTTATTTTTAATCAACACTTCTAATCATTTATTTTGCTTCACTATCTCTAATAACAAGTAAGACTGAATCCAACAAAAAGCAAATCTTAAAATCAGATACACATCATGAACAGAGAAGACAGTAGATGTCTTCCAAATCTACATTTCAAAAATTCTTAAGCCTGTCCTTTCAGCTGTAACTTTTTAATGTGATACTGGCTGTACACATTGAAAGATGAAAAGTTTCAAGCATTGAATATGAAAGTCCATTCCTACTCTTCTGATTTATTGCTCTATTGTGTAGCATGCATTAGCCTATACAGTGACCCTTGCTCTTTGCAAGGTTTGTACAGCATTAAAGTCAAACCAGGTAACATGTAAGAAGTGCAAAAGAAGTCATGAGAAGAAATCTTCTATTTTATCATTAATGTTACTTCAGGCAGCCTTCTTCTATGTTTAAACTGACTGATGACATATTTAAATTAGGATTTAAGGTCACTTCTTTCATACTAGTAAGTTCAATATATGCTTTAAAGAGATCAAAGTAATATCAATTGAATTATGCATTAGGATAACTAATATTCTTACTTGGTTCTCCTTGACATTAGGCAGTGGTTAAGGTAAATGCAATCTGGAAGAGAGTGAACAGGAGTTTTTCCCCATATTGTGGCCTTTGGGATTTCCTATGGTTCAAAAGAATTTCCCCTGCTCCTCATAAACACACAAAGATCTTGCTGACTTTTTTGCCTATAGATTTTTGAAAGAATAATAGTGAGCTTTTGCTCTGTCATTCCAGAAAGAAAAAAAAAAATGGGAACAGAGGTTTTTGGAATGCTCTTTCATGGAAAATATGACTGAGGAAATCCTAAGCAGCAGTAAAACTGAAAATAGAAGTAGGAAAAAATTACAACATTTTAACAATAATTTTTGAACTGATTTTATACCAATATCTCATGCACTGCTTCTAAGTTCCTAATCAAGAATTGACTCACAAACATGAGCATAAAATATTGCTCTGGATTTGCCCTGTATTACTCAGGTTACAAGGTGAAGTGTGTGAAAATTAATGCATGTATAATCTTATCTCAATCTTTGCATGTAATCCAAGGACAATCAACAATTTCCTATCAAAAATTGTATCATGCCAAGTAACTAAAGGCCACACTGCTGAGCACTTAGGAAAAGATGCAGCTAGAGGATCGTGTAATCCATCTAAATTCTGACATTTCTAAAGCCACCTTTCAGTCCTCTTCCTTCCCCTGCTCTTGTCGTACTGCGGTACTTGCAGGTGGTTTGATGTGGCTGCTTAACCCACTGCTTAGCACTTAGGTCTGGGAACATGCCAGTGTGGTTTTGGCACACAGCCAAGATTTTTCCCAAGGAACAGAAGTTAAGAGAAGGGAAATTTCAGGTTTTCTTCTCTTAAGTGAAATGTGAATGTGATTCCATGAACAGAAAAAATGCGGACTTATTCTCACTGACTTCTGTCTTTCGTGCTCTACACTCTGCAGCAAATAACAGAAATGTAAACATTTAAAAAGATCCTTCAAAACAGAAAACATTTGACATTTTGAATGTATAAGTTCTCACAAGATATTATTACAATATTCTGAAAGAATTTTCTAAACTCAGATTTTGGCACAAAGAATAATGTGCCGTTCATCATTAACAATAAACTAATAAACAAAAAAGCAGTGAAAAGCTAATGAAAGTGCATTTCTGTTTAACCACACTTGCAGAGAAGTCCTGTTTGTTCCATTTTTCTGAAAGCACCTTTGTAAAATAGTCTTATTTCTCATGCAAAAGTACAAGGGAAAATCTCTCATAACCTAAAGAGAAGTTTTTATGAGAAATTTTCTTTGCTGTCTTTCCACTTGGAGGGCACACTTGAGGGACTACACGTTTTTTTTTTTTTTTTTGCAAGTAAATGGAATCATTTTACAAGTTATACGCTTAAATAAGAAATACATATACACACACCAGTGAGAGCAGAATGGGCCTCCAGCTGTACAGCTCTAATGGCAGGAGATACAGCGGTACACCAGAGGGCTTTGCCAGCACAGGGAGATACTTTCACCTGCAGGTGTGTGGCTGAGCTCAAGTAAGACATAATTGTTAGGAAGAGACAAAATATATGCACATATGTATACCTATACTTAAATGCATAAGCTGTTTAAAATTCATCATAACAGAGTGATCATAAATGCTTCATATATTTGCTGAATATAAAGAAAAGCTGAAGAAACCCTAAAAGCAGTAGCAAAAAAAAAAATAAAAGAAAAGAAAAAAGAATACTAGCTTATACAACAAATAAAATATCTAAACATCCTATGAGGCTGGAGAAATATTAATCAAATATTTGTTCAGATGTTGAATCTGTGAATTCAGTCCTTTCCAAATCCTAAGTTGTTTATGGTTTGTGTAGAAAATAGAAAGGTGTGAATCAATCACTTCCCTTGATATCAATCTGTGAATACATTCAAATAAAGCTACAATTTTTGGTTGCTCTTAGACTAATCACTTCAGTTTTCTGAGTAGCCAACCACAGTCACATATCACTGACCTTAAATACTCTGCTGGCATTCAGAGGAGACCCTCTTTCTTCCTCATTTTTTTTTAGACTAGATCCTATGCCTCCTTAGCTGCGTGAGTTTTGCTTGGTTTTGTCTGATTTAGAAAGGTCTAGTAAGAAAAATACCAGCAATTAAAGTGTTGTCATTCCCTCCTCATAGAGCAGGAACAAATGTATCTCCAGCAAGATTTTGAAATCCAGAATATCCGGAAAGATTTCTCCTTAATTTCTTATGGATCCATACATTGTCATTCTTACATTACATGATTAGGTGCACTTTCTTTACCAAAGCTAATTTCATTGAAAGCTAATTTCATTGTTTTGGTTTACGTACCAGTAGAGGAATGCTGAAGAACAGACTGTGTAGTTTGCACTTTGGTAGTGACCTAGCTCCTTGTGGAGTCATTAAGCTTTGTAGTGTTGTCATGTCTTCTTCATCTCTGGCTGCTTCTATTGCACCTCTACTTGCAGTGAGTAGAAGAAACCATATTCCTTATTTTCCTTTAAACAGGCTATGAGTGAAAAGGAGAATTTTTTCCCCATATCTCTGCATTGTTTGGAATCATGTGACAGTGTGAGGATAGCGTTAGGGTCAAACAAAAGCATCAGATCTGCATTCAGTGATTATCTACTGTAGACTTCAGTTAGAAGCTTTCATTTTGCAGAGGAGACAGAAATTGGTTTAAGATGTCTATTATGTTTGCTTATGGGAATGGATTTTCTTTTAGGCATATTGATCTATAGAAACTTGTGTGAATCCCAATTAGTAATAGACTAACTAGAACTGCGTAATAATGACTGCTGGTTAAATCAAATCTGAAAAAGAAATAGTATTTTGGCTAGGTTAGAATGTTCTTTTTGTTTCTCAGAAATTTTTTAATTTGGAAATGAAATGCAAGACACTTTTAATAATGGTATTGCTATATATTACAATCATAGCTGTTCTACATTTATTATACATTTTCTTTGTATAGCCAGTAAAAAATTATAGCGTAATGCGTTGAATACTGTACTTATATAACGAATATAAAAGGAAATAATTTATGAAGGATACACTTAAGGAGTTTGAAGTTTGTTCTCCAGTGCTCTCACAAGAAAAATATCTCTGGGATCCAAATGGAGCATCCAAGAGGATGCTACATTTGTTTCTTGATTCCTGCTTGGTTAAACCTGTGTCTTTCCTTAATAATTTAAGATGATCGGTTAAAAATGTAATCTAACCCAGCTATCAGGGTTACTGTGTCACCTACATGGGGACTGCTCTACTGCCCACCAGACTCTGAAGATATCACCTATGATCTCATGTCCACAATTAATATCTATTTCTTGAGTTATGGAAGGAAGATCATGAGGAATGTAACCCAAAAACTTTAAGTTCCTCTTCAAACTTGGAAGATTCTGGAAGTCATTTAAACAGATGTGGCTTTGATGGAAGATGAATGAAATATTTTGTTTGTAGCAAACTTATATTTTTATTAAAAATTAACAATCTGGAAAATATGTAAGGATATATATATACATATAAACATTTTTTTTCTACATAAATTTCCCTTCCAGAAAAGGAATAATTCAAATTTTTCTGTTGATCTTAGAGTGCAGATTCTAGATTCAGAGAAGAAAGAAAACTTAAAATTTTTAATACATAATACCTGCTGGAAATCATATAATAGTTGTAATGATCTCATCTTTGAAAATAATAATCATGCTTGCTCCTGATTAAAATAGTCATATTTAAAAGGTAAAACCCAGATAATCTGTGGTGAAGAAAAAAAAAATCAAGCAGAAAGAGCAAATACTAACATCACCTTCTAATAAAAAAGATAGGCAAGTAATAGCATATCTGACAGTCATAAATGATCAGCACAGAATTTTCTATCAAATCACTGTAGTTGTCTGAAAATACATTTAGTACTCCAAACTGATAGTTTCATGGAAAGTACTCCTTTCAAATTACTGTCTTTGGAACAAAAGAATGAATTAGGTGCCCAGATCTGTATAACTAAATTGAAGCTATAAAAAAATGCAGTCAAGCAACTCAGACGCTGATGGATTCCTGGATGATTTTTAAACATTCATAAAATGTTTAACTCCATTTTATAGACATACACAAGAGTTTTATTGCACTGTTAGGGCATGAAAACAGATAACAGTTCTATTATAAGGTACATTTTGGACCCAACATTTATTTGTGCATGAACACATGCTTACACATACATTTTGAGGCAAATGAATGAACATTAGATAATATTTTCTCATTTGGCCTAAAATATCATAAATGGTTTTAAATGAGATAAGAGAGTAATTTTTCAGGGAAATATTATTTCATTTGAAAAGCCTTATTTGAAAAATTTGACATAGAAAAATATTCTCATACTCAATTTTTCAAAAAATATCATTTTTCGATAACTTCAATTGCTCTACACAGGTGAACAAAATTGCATTAGCTACATAAAAATATCATTAAATATTAACCTTGGAAGATTAAGAATCAGCTATTAGCTAAATACATAATACGTTTATTATATTTGAATATTTGCAGAAAGTCAGTAATCTTAATATGAAAACTTTTGGCAAAGTATTCAGGCAAGATTAAATAAGTCATGAAATGATACACATACATGTCTGGAGATAAGCAGGAGACTATTTATGTTTCATATTGTACATCCACCTGTTGCCTACTCTACCTGATTTTCCAAGACTTTCAAAGATTGGTACTCTATTTCTCACTGGATTTGAAGACAGGGTCTGGTTAGGGTTAGAACAATCCCCAATTCTCAGGTCCTACAGAAAAGCTCATAGAGGATAGATTTCCTTATGAGTTCCACTTCTGTAAACTTCTTTATGTAAACTTCCCCATCCAGATGGGCCCTATTAATGTTACAGGTACTGACACTATCTACAGGACATCTCTACAAACTTGACACCTCTTTGCTACCAGCAGTCCAGATACACCCTCACGAAGTTAGAATATGCTCCTGTTTGGGTTTTAGTGTTTCTAGAATGTTCTCAGCAGAACAAAGCTTTTATAAGGTTTTCCACTTTCCCGCAGGAGATCCTATGCAGCTGGATTTTAAACCAGCTACTTTGTGAACAAAAACAGTGAGTTTTAGATTACTGTGTATTTCTTTTCTTTTTTTTTCCTCTGAGATGTCCTAGCCACAGTAACAACTCACCAGCTGCCTTCCACAACACTTGGACACGACATAAGAAGCTTGTGCTCTATGTAGTCCAAAGTGTGGTCACTGAAACTTACAAGGAGAGCAACACTGGGTGTGTGATGGACAAGATTTACTTGCTTTCCCTTACTGATGGGACTTGTTGCAGTCTTTATTCTTTATCTGGATTCAGTTTTCACAGAATTTCTAAGCTGCTACCTACTGTTTGGTTTTCTATTTCCATCATATTGAGTTGTTCTCTAGGTTGTGTCAAACTTCATGGGTATCTCAAGGATGTTCTCAAGGATGGTCCCCACTTATACATGCTTCCTTGTATCTTCCTGCATGTCCAAAACTTTCCTTTCATTATTTCTTTCCCTAGGAAGCTAGTCCAGAGAATACAAGCAGAAGTACACATTTTTGTTTAGATATTTTGGGCCACTATGTCTGGATGTTAAATTTTGCATTTTCCTTGTCTTAGGGAGGGGATCACCATAATACAAAAAGAATGAGGCAACAGAATGTGTGATGAAGACTACAGTTAGCAACAGTCATTTTTGGTTCCTCAGCATCTCAGCAACATTCTGCTCCTCTTTCTATTAGGTTAAGTTGAAATGTCCTTCAAATTTAAGACACATTTCTTTTCCTCCTAATTTCTTGGTTGCTTGTTATCTTCTCTCCATGTGGAACTGGGTAAGGAGAAAAGGTAGGAAAAGTTTAATACAAAAATACAAAAAATACGCCCAGCTAAATTGTCCTAGCTTTGTTCACTTATGTTTGAGAGGGCTGTGCTTCCTAGTATGTGAAATTTGACACTGAGGCACTTCCCTGTATTACAGTCAGTCTCTTTTCTCCAACTTCTTAAGGTTCTTCCATTAGGATATTTATCCTACAACTTGATTACTACAGCTTGGGGTTAGGCTGTTTCTGCTTGTTTCCTTTTTTTTTTTTTTTTTTTTGTAATTCATTTTTTCCCCATTTGTATATTTCTGAAGACACGCTCACAAAACCTTATTCTTTATCCTATTAAAAAAAAAAAAACATAAAAAGAATACTCATCTTTCCTATATTCTTTATGTTTCTGAATATGGTTTAGTTTGGAAGTGAAATTCTCTTTTTGAGACTCTAGAAAAAAAAATCAAAACAGATTTAAAGGTTACCTAAGAGGATAAAATTGGTAAAAAAAAAAAAAACAAAACAAACAAACAAAAAAAAAAACAAAAAAACCCAGGTAGGTCAGTCAAATATCCTAATTTCCCTCTGGGAATGGAGTGAACTGTAGAAACAAAGAATGTTTAGAATGAGTTTGGGATTACTTTTTTTCCACTGTAGCACTTTTCATTATAAGTAGATAATTCTTATAATTTATAGACTAGAAAGGCATAGCAGGCATAGCAAATATGAAGCAGGAGAAAGAAATAGCTTATTAATACAGGATTTCCATGGTGGAACACAATGAAGAACCAGAATTCAAGTTTCTCTTCAATAAAAGGTGTACTTTTCAAAGATTCAACTTAAGAGTTTTTAAAGACAGTTGTAATTGAAAATAATTCACAAAAATGAGATTTTGTACTCTAATAGTCTTCCTGCAGTGTTTCTGAAGATTGTTGGAGTATCATACATACACAAAATGGAAAATCTGATATTTTAAAGAGAGCATTTATGTGTTATTCACCATGTTTCATGTTTAGAAATTGTCAGAAGCCAATCAGAAAATTATTCCTTTAATAGCTACATATATATATTTGTAAGAGTATTTGGCTTAATGGGCTCTCTGAGATTTAGCTGCCTTAATTTGAAACATTATTTCCCCCAAAAGTAGAAGCAAAGCATCTTACTCTCAGATATTGCACTTCATTGTCTAATAAATCAGCCTAAGCCATTAAAAAAGCTATTAATAAAGCCAGTACATGTACACTTCTAACATCCTTTGTACAGCACATTGCTTCCCCAAAAAGGTCTAGGACAGATATTTGGAGAAGGTAATACCTCAGGTTGGTGCAGTTACCTCTGAGAGACCATATCTGTCAGGACAAAGATTGTCAGGACAGTTACTGGGGCTCCAGCTATGCCTATGTGATTTCTTCTTTGGGGGCAAAGAGCAAAAAGCATATATTATGCTTTGCATCAAAAGACAGAGTCTCAGAGGAGTAAAGATTTTGTTCTCAGTGGCACTCTGATAGAAGACAACATTTCCTTTCCAGATCTCCAGATCTCCTGAAACAGACAAAACTTATCTTTTTTTTTTTTTTTTTTAATTTACCTTTCTGATGTAGGTCAGAAAAAAAAAAAACAGGTTGGGATATTAGCCTGCCTGTTTACCTTGTATTTGAGAAGTGAAAGCATATATGTGATGGGTCTGGATAGTGAGACAACAATAAATATGCATGCCTTTTTATGCAGGAGCTAATGGCTTTGCTATTTGCAATGCCCATGGAAAACAATAGTTTTTTAATATTGTCTATCTGAGTGATTTATGTTTCGTGCTGGTTCACAAAGGACTCTGGTTAGTATGTGATTTATGGGTTGGAGTAAAATAATTGTCTGAAGCCTCGCTGAAGGTAGGCTTCCAAAACATTAATAATACATTACCTAATGCTTCTTTCTTGGCATTGCCTATGCAAATTTCTATTATCATAATAAGAATTACTGTTTATTTTAGATTGGAAATAGCTTTAGGTGGAAACATATTTTTTTATCAGATGTCTTGATTACATACTGCCAGTTCCCTGATAATCTTTTAACCAGAGGTTCTCCTTTAGACTCAGCTAGTGTTGGTGAGGGAAGAAGAGAGAAGCATCCTTCTTTGCAAGAATCAGAGAGCGGGATTTGCTTCTGCTCATCTCTGGCAAGAGTGGTGCAAGTCCCTCTGGGCTGGAAACTGAACACTAGTGTTAACCCTCAGTGGAGAATCATTCACAAATCCATGGAATGCACAGTCAGATTTGAATATATATCCTGCGAGAATTTGTTCACTTTGTGAAGCAAGCACAAGTGAAATAATTTCATTTAAACAAATTACATTCTGACAAGAGTGAATGGCTATTCATAATGTCTGTCCAAGATTGTTTTAGGCTTGATTGGACTTCGGTTAGATAGGTTAGAAATTAACTTCTCTGCTTGAAGTACTTGGGATTTGCTGAATAATTTCTGTTTTGAAATGATGATTTCACACCAGTAGGAGTATTAGAAATAATCTCTTACAAAATATATAAGGCATTAACTCATGGCAATGCATTCCTCACAATCCCACTGTCTCTCCTCCTTCTTCCTTTTAGCTCCCTTGAGTGTATACCTTTTGAATTTCTGAGAAAACGCCATGAACTTTCCAAAGAAAAAGAAGGTAAAGCACTTTTCACTTCTGCTTTGTGAAATCTTCCTTCTGAAGCAGCATACAAATACAATGTATATGTGTGTTATGAAGAATTTCACAATATCACTTCTGTGGGGAAGCAGCAAGACAACTCAGCCATCTTCCTGTGATTCAGAGACGTGCATTTATGGCAAGAGCTGCCTGTGGGACCAGTATGCAAATGGATATTTGATTGTTCTGTCTGGTGCCATCTAAAGCAACTGAAAATAAATACTGGACAGATCATCTACTAAGCTCAGGCTGGATAGCTTATACTCTGAAGAATAAAACCTTTTGTATTTCACATGCATTTTGTGTATCTCTTGTATTTTTATTATAATACAATAATAATAACAATAGCAATGACAACAATAATAGCAGCAACAATAATAATACAGTGATTAAGGGATAGATTTTAATGAAAAACACAAGAACAATAATAAATAATTGGGGGAAAATGGTTGAAAATTACTAATAGAGATACAATTACCTCTACCATCAAAACCATTTTTCATGGATGCTATATAATGAGTTAACACGCTCAAGAATAAATGGCTTATTATCTTTATCATTAGTGAGGTGACACAAGCTCTGTTGCGTTGTTACCTCTTACTGCAGAGAGTGAAATGCTTAAAAATGCCCAGGAAGTGCTGCCCTTTTTGTGTGGTACACAGCACAATCTTACTAAAAAACAAAGAAACTAACAAAGAAACAACAGAAAAAAAAAACAGCAAAAAAAGCCTTAGTTCATGCCATTATTTTTATCTCAATTTAAGGACACATACACATGCCAATTTTTGTGTGGCTCAGAGGTGATGAACAAGGGTTTAAGGACTGCATGTGAAACCAAGTCTACAAGATGAAATTTTTCTGGGTTAATCTGTGAGTGAGACATCTTTTCATAAGTTAATTGAATAGGATTATGTACTTTTCTGGCTGACAATTGCAAGGAAATGTTCCTCTCCTCTTTGATCCTTCAGGAACTTTCTGTACTTTAAACAATCACTAGTCTTATTGTGAACAAAGCTTATGTTTAATATGTTATAAGGTGCCTTGAAAGAATTCTCTGGTAGGCATAACTTTTTTTCTTTTCTCGAAAATCTAAAATGTTCTGACTTGACATATCATTGAAATAGAAATTAAGGAAGAATTCATATTCTACTCAAAGCAGAAGCTCATGCATATCCTTTTGACATTTCACTAGAAATAGCTAGGAAGGCACAAGTGTATATATGCTAAGCATTTTTTTTTCTGTGTCTTTTTTTCGGATCATATCTTTTATGAAGAATTGCATGGTTCTATAGATATTTGTTCTTGGATAAAAGTAATGCAGAGTCTTATTCTTTGCAAATGTTCCAAAACACATCCCATTGGTTGCTAGAAGATAAAAGGGGAGGCAGTCTCCCATCTCTCTCACCATTTACTAATTGACTATGGCAAAAGAATTCAGAACAAATAAAATAATAAGGATTCTTCTGGTAAAAGAGAATTTTGGCCTAGAATCATAATTTTCACACTTGTTAGACTTGGATAAAAAGCCAACAGCAGTCAATGAAAATGCAAGAGCCTTTAGATCATAACATTAAGACTGATTTTATCTATTTATTTATTTATTTTTGTCAATGAAATTCTGTTGAGCTAGCAAAAGGCTTTTATCACAGTTAAAAATATTTTGGAAATCAAAACATCAAGATTTCTCTTTTATTTTCCATTTTCCCTATACATGTGTATAGAGTGAAGTTACAAAGCTTTCCCTCATAATTCCAAACACCGGAACCAGTTTTCTTCCCTATTTTCTGCAAGATTCATCTCCAGTAAGTTCACAAAAGCTTCACTGAGAAAGCTGAATTCACCAAAAGGTTTGATCTGCAAATGCAAGTTACAACAAAAACTTCACAGTCTATTTGCTAAGAATATTACCTATCGATTTAAAATACTGAAATAAACCTGGCAATCTTCTAACTATAGATATATGTTTTATCTCCTCACTATACGTAGCATACACATAGGGATACAATGTATGCTGTAAATTCCTGATACATAAAACTTAAGATAGTGGTGCCCTCAGAAAAGGGTTATCTAGGAAAAGAACATAAGAAAATTTCATTAATAACCTAACTTCTTCACCGAGATCATTTATGGAGAGCATTTTCACAGCACAACACGCTCTCCTATCCATCATTTGTAGTTTTCCTTCCTCAAGCAGTCCAGATTAGTTCTTGTCTGTTTTGCCAATAACTAACCCAAAGATGAGCAGCTTCAGTAGAGTTTTTCCTGACCGCTTCTAAGCATTATCTAGTGTGCTGGGTTTTATTTTTTGTTCAAAATTCATTCTTTTTGATAGATCCACCACAAGGAGCAGTATAATTAATGAAAGGCATGGCCACCACTGCATGGGGCACTGAGTACCTGTCCATAGCACCTGACTTTTCAAGTTTTTCATTCCCTACTTCTGTAGTTTCAATGCCTAATCCATCTAGGTTAGTTGCACCGACACGACATTCCAGTGTCTGGAACTGGGCACCCACGTGCCCCTTCGCACACAAGCACGGCACGGGGCCCTCCTGGGATGTCTGTCCGCACGGATGTGCCAACCGGGCACAGCCACCCGGGTCTGACAGCTCCACACCAGTGGGCAACGCCGACGAGGCCGAACCGAGCTCCAGCTCTCAGCCCAGGGCTCCTCTTCCACAGGCCCTGGCCCCCCTCACAGCCCCCCCGCAGACCCGACAGAAGCTCGCGGCGGCGGGCTGCGGGCAGGGCCGGGCGGGAGGCGGACTGCGCGGCCGCGGCGCCGGGGGCGGTGTCCCCGCCCTGCTCCGCCCGCTGCCCCTCCCGCTTCCCCGGCCGTAGGCGCGGGCAGCTGCGGAGCGGGGTTGGTAGGCAGGGCGGTGGCGGCCGGGGTGAGGCGAGGACCCGGTGGAAGAGCCGAGGACCCCCTGCCATTGGGGCCGGCGCGGAGCGGAACCCGCGGGAGGAGCGCGGGGCGGAGCGGAGCGGAGCGGAGCGAAGCGCGGCCCCGTCGCTGCCTGGATGCCAGAAGCGCCTCGGGAGCCGGCGGCCGGCGGCACCCAGGAGGGCCCGGGGAAGGAGGAAGAAGCGGCAGAGGAGGAGGAGGAGGAGGACTCTGGGCGCGGAGCGGAGGAAGCAGACAGCGCTGGCCATGGCCTCCAACTTTAACGATATAGTCAAGCAGGGCTACGTGAAAATTCGCAGCAGGAAGCTGGGGGTGAGTGAGCTCTCCTTCGCCGCTGGGGGCGAGGTGTTGGGGGCGGTGGTGCCCCGGGCCGGGTCTGGCAGCGCGGAGCGCGGCGACCTGCTGCTGCTCCCACCGCTGCTGGCGCCCGGACTTCGCTCCCTTCCCCTCAGGGCTGGCGGGATGTGCTGCCATGGCACCTCGCGGCGAGCCGGGCGCTTCGAGGCGCCGTTCTCAATCAGCGGCTCTGGGCTCACTGTCCGCGGGCAGCGGCGCCCGTCTCTCCGGCCGCGGGGCGCACGGCGCGGGCTGACCCCCTCGGGCATCTCTTCCTCGGCTGCCCTGCTCCGTGCTGGGGCTTTGATGGAAGGAAAGCGGGAGGCGCCGGCAGGCTCTGGGGAAACTTTGTACGGAGCTTCTGCCCCCGCCCTCGCGTTGTGGGATGGGGATGTCTTCGGTCAGGGCAAAGACGGAGGGGAGCGGGGAGGCTGGGGCCCGAGCTGCTGGGGCGGGCGGTGACAGCCGCACGAACGCGAGAGCGGCTGCAGGAAGAGACAGCTCTCAGGGTTGGGGCAGCTCGTGGCTGAGGATGCCGGCCGCTGGTGCCCGCCGAGGCTGAGAGTAAGAGCGTGTTATCAGTGCCATGGACACTTGGTGGGATGCAGCGAGCCTTGAAAAGGCACAAAGTTGGAGTGCAGTGTCTGCAATGAGGCAGGGGTCAGAATCTCTTCAACTTCAGATGCTCCCAGGACTCATCTGGTTGGGCATTCTCCTGCTCTTTGGGGTGTCAGGAAAAGAGGAGGCTCACGGAGCTGGTAGCCCTAAGGCCTCCGCTGCCTCCTGCAGCTGCTGGTATTGCCAGCAATCCCAAGAGACCAGCCTCCTTGCTGGCTGGGGATCAGACCTCGAGAAGAGCTGGGGCTTGCCCTTCTTTGAGTTTACCTTGTTATGTTGTTGCTGAGTGTGTGGAGAAGTGTGGGTCCCTACCTGCTCTTCCCTGCACAAAGGTGGGCTCCATCCCCTGCTTTCCCTGAAATGCAGGGACCATGTGAAATCTGCCCCCTGCAAGTCACACGCTGGAAGCTTATCACAGTGCTAATATTTATCTCCTCCTCCACGGCTGCTGCGCTCTCCTTGCAGACACAGCGTGCAGGAAGGTGGGAGACATTCTGTAAACTGACCTTTGGAGCACTTTCTTGCGTTGGCAGGGATGTTAATGCCAAAAGAGCAAGGAAGAGTTTGGTTTGAGTCTATAATAGCACCAAGTTCAAATGTTTGAGAGAAGGTGTAAATCCAGAGAACGGATGCTCTCATTAATGATTTTGCAACCCAAGAGTTGCTCCACAAATCATAATTGGGCATTGGTTAATTGAAGAAACAATTCCTGAGCCCTAGGTTGTTGCTGGTAGTTTTCTGCTTAACCTTTGCTGGTCAGTCTTGTCCCAGCTCAGCCGTGCTGCTGGGTGGGCAGAGGTATCAAAACATGTTGGTGCTATTAGTTGGAGACGATCTCTCTGATTTGCAAGTCTGTATTTGAAGGTAACTCAGAGCTTTCTAGGTGTGAAATTGTGTATGTACCCATCTCTACATATGCAAATACTTTTATATATCTATGCGTATAATACATATGCAGCAAATGTGGAGTTCACAATATGGTAATCTTAGACTATGACTGCTGGCTTCTGAAAATGAAACGGTGAAAGTGTTGATATTTTATCATGGTAGAGCTTAAAGTAGCTTGAAAGCATAAATATGGTTTTTTGGGTTTTTTTTTTTTTTTGGAGGGGGCAGGAATGGGTAACTGTATTTTTTTGGAATGGATATTGTTTATGGTCAGAAACATCCTTCTGCACCAGGCAGGAGTGTAACAGTTCTTACAGCGTCTGTGGAGAATGTTCTCCTCATGACGAGGTGTGTGGGGGTGACAGTTCTGACCACACAGGCTCAGGCAGGTGGTAGCATAAGCTTAAGTATGATATATGGGGTTGCATATCTGAATACATCTATTAAGTACAATGTAAAATGGATACTATTTTGTAGAAAATAGCATCAAAATTCAAATGAGATGTGATGGTTGAAAGGTATGAATATGTGAGTATATATCCATAGCTAATTGGATTCTGGTGACTGAATTTCTAAATGAATGCAGTTTTTATTCACCAAGTGAAACATAAAAGGTTTCTATTTTTTCCCCTTATGCCCATCTCCTAATCCAGACCTTAATGAATTATAGTAGAGCTGTCATCTGTAAGCAAATACATCAGCTTTCAGGGATACAAATGTCTGTTAACAAATGAATACTTTTTAACCTCCAAAAAATACTAGAAGGGGGGAAGGGAGCTATGGGCTCTGGAAGCGTAGATGCAAGATCATTTTGAAATACATAGAATTCTATCTCTTGCTAGTTATGCTTTATCTTTATAGTCTGGAAATTATTGATTTTTATTTTTTATTTTTGGGGGGACATAATGGTTACGTTTTATGAATATTTTGATGTCTCCTGAAAAGTAGATTAGAACTAGGAGAGCTGAGGTGACTAATGCCATTTGTAGTGCTAGATGTGGGCAATAAAACTAATGCTAACCTTCAGGCTGGTGGCCAGCTCATGATGGAAATTCTTCCAGTGCAGCTTTTATTCTTTCTTGCTCTGTGTCTGAGGGAGCCCTGGCTGGGAATCAAAGGGAAGATGCTTCAGTGTAGTGCAGCCTGTGAAGTTCCAGGTACCACTGAGTGACATAATACTGGAGAGCAAAAGCAGGTAGCGTATCGCAGATCTTCTAAAAAACCTTGGGCTTGGGGTGGACTTTCAGATAGGATTTGTTTTCCAAAGAATTTAGTTTTCAGAAGGCTTAGTTGTAAGGTTTCTTCTGTGTACCTTCCTTTATTGATTTTGTGCTTTGTGAAATAGAAACTCTTCATGATTTTGTTTTTCTTACAAGGTACCATGTTTACCTTTGCCTTATTATGGCTGTACCTTGCATTGAGTGCTTATTACCCTGTCTGCCTCCTCCCCATGTACACTCAAATTAGGTTTATATTATGAGCAAGGGTGTCCAGTCAAGGAGAATGGAGAAACATCCATGCTGAACTGAGCAGTTGAGACTTGGAACTATTTAAGATGAACATTTTAATGCACTCCTCTGTATTTCCTGAGAGTCTAACACTTTCAGGCAAACCCCGTTCTGGTATTTTTGTGTTGCTTTTGGTTTGGGGCTGGATCCTCAGCATGCCAAAATGGGGGAACTTCACCAGCCCTTCTGTTGTTATTACAAGCTTCCATCTACCTCTGCTGTTGGTGTCATGGTTTCTGCATATTGTTAGGCCAGGAAGAACTATCCAGCCAGTTAGAGCAGGTACATTATCTCTTTACTTTGTTAAGCATAGGCTGTATATAAAGTGCATCTATGGTGCCTTGACATTTTAAACTTGCAGTCAGGTCTATGTGGTAGACTCTCTCATATGTATACTTGCAATCCCTCTATGAAGATGTCACACATCTTTGAAATTTGGAAGCTGTAGTCAGTGAGGAGAGCTGTAATTAAAACATCTTTTTAAGATCTGGTTTCTCTGTAGCCCAAATATGCCTTTCCTTTCAGTGCTCTGGCATTCCTGCACTGTTTGATATTTTGCTTTTCTCTAATACTACATAAAGGAAATACCTCATTCTTGCAGCCATTACATTTGACCTGTGCGACCCTCTTTTGAAATAAATTTGATTGTAATGTGGTGTGCTGTTCAGATCAGAATAGGTCATTTGTGTAGTGTGGAATAGGACTGTACTGCCTTTGTTCTTTTGGAGTCTTTCATAGTTGTGTTACATTAAAATTCATATGACACAATTTTGTACTGCGCTGGATGTGCTCATAGCTGAAACTTTCCTGTATCAGATTGGAATCCCTTTGTTGTCTCCTAATAAACTAAGCTGCAAGGATTTCATGCCTCGTTGAAGTGCTGTTTCTTAGAAGAAAAACAATTTGATGTCACATTAGGAAGTCCAATTAAAAATGAGCGTCGTGTCACTTCGATTGTCTTGTTTTGACCCAAATCAACCTTCGGAGTCTCAATCTTTTTGTTTGTTTGTTTCTGTCTTATTTTTGGCACGCTTGGGCTGGAGAACAAAAGAATCCTATTTGATGGAAATTTTCACTCAGTTGGTGAATAAACACTGGGTTTTATGTGTTTCTACATACTGAGTAGAATTATTTCCTGATTGGTTCAACTTATACCCTAATTCTGCTATCCAAAGAGAAAATTGTACCTGCCAGTCAGTCTTGATTGAGTAATAAATAACAGGTTGCTGTTAGTCACCAAATGAAAAGTTTTTACCGTATACACCCTCTATTTCTAACTGTACTTTTAAATCATTATGAGTAGCTCTCTGGAGAGGAACATAGTGTTTTTCCTCCTGCCCTTAACTCTGTCTTCAATCAATCAGCGCTAACAGTGTTATGAATGTGAAGCTGCGATTGCTGCTGAGTTACTCTTGAAATACTGCAGTTTAAGTGTTTCACAAAACCCTAACATTTAATTGTTACTATGTGTATATTTAGGGTGACGGAAGTGAAAGGATCTGCCAAATGTCCCAAGTGTGAAATTGTTGACTGACCACAGTGGCTTTGCAATGCAGTCATGATGAATGCAGAGGGCAGAGCGTTCTCGTTCTTTGAGTTTCCATAGCATGAGAAACAAACAAACAGAAAAGCCCAAGCAAGCAGTGCAGCCTAGAGTGGATGTCCTTTCCACAAATTATTTTGTGTTATTTTCTATGGCAAATCTGCTCATCCTTTCTGAAAATATTGAGAATGGCATTTCTAACTACATGCTAACCTGTGATCTGAAGTGTGCATTACATCTCAGAGCATGAAAATAATTCAAATGAAACTTTAAAAACTTAATTCCTATTTATAATGAATTTATTTTAGTTTCAGAGAAGCTCCAGACCAACAGAATTTAGATTCCAGATTGCTTTCAT
The DNA here is from genome assembly GCF_002078875.1 of Numida meleagris. Lineage (NCBI taxonomy): Eukaryota > Metazoa > Chordata > Aves > Galliformes > Numididae > Numida > Numida meleagris. The sequence continues at coordinate 92,553,868 of NC_034410.1, read as the reverse complement.
GTAAAGGAGTTCATTTTTCGTGCTAGTTCTAGACAACCTACGGTAGAGAATTTAAAGGATTTTGCTGTAATCCGTTAAGGACACCAGTCACATTTACTACTTAATACTGAAAGTATCATTTTAAATACCAGTAATTACTGCTTTCAATACTTTTTTGTGCTACAGTTACATGAAGGTTTTGCAGAATTAAATAGAAAATGTATGGATTTCCAATTAGGTTATTATAGAAAGAACAATCATCTTGAGCTTTGGAGCAGTTCTTATTGATTAAGCACATTGTGAAGCAAATGGAAAGAACTGTGTTGCAACCACTGTAAAGAAGAACAAAAAGTCTGATTTTTTTTTTTTCACTAATCTCTGCATTTAAAGAAACTTGCGGGTCAGGTTTGTATTAAGTGCTTCTGAGTTTGCTGTTTCCCAGTTGCTTCCCTTGATGTGTTTTTTCACTTAATTCTCAAGAGGTCTGATAGCCAAGTATCTGTAAACTTTGTAATGGATGGTACCTATTTAAAGGGGCAAATAGCTTCTCTCTTGCAGGTAGCATGTTGCTTCCTTGTTATCGATGGATTATAAATGCTTCTATTTTATCCTTGTGTGTAATATCATTAGCCTCAGTGAGATTATACCTTACTGTATGAAGATTATGCCAAGAAGTGTTTGTAGACTTGACCTTCTTCCCTTGCCTATGTTGAGATGGCAACATTTTATTTGCATTTTGTCTCTCTTGTGGGATGGTGGCCTTTTGGTTTTTCGTTTAGCAGGCTGTCATTTTTGTTCTATGATAGACATTAAAGACCTGATCAAAGACCCTGAAGTCAATTTAAAGAAGCCCATTAACTTCCATGGCTTTGGCTCAGAATCCAAGGGGGAACATTAGCCGGATGCATACAACACACATTTTTTTTTGTCATAAAATGCCCTTCAAATACTGCTTAAAGGAGTTGTCCTTTCACAAATCAGTTATTATGAAGGAATCGTTCTCGATGAATCCTTGAAATGCACAAGGAATTATTCATGTCATTCCAGTAGTGACTTTTCTTTCTAGTTTTTTGAAATAATCTTGCTTCAAATCATTCATTCAGATTTTTGCAAGCAGTGCAAAATGCTTTATAGCGGTTGCCTGGCAACAACATATTCAGGCAACAGCATATGGGAACCAGTTGTTAGTTATGCATTTATATATATAGCTGTATAGAGAAAATTCATTTTAGGTAGGTACTAATGAGAAATTCTTAACAACAACAACAAAGAGGCATGCTATGAAATGCTCTTAATTCTTTTAAGGACAAATAAAGGTTTTTTCGTCTATCATAAACTCAAAAGTTTGTCTTTTATTTTAGGTTGTGTGAAAGATCTGCTAGTTTATCTGCTTTTCACAAATGTCACAACACCGTTAATATACTCATATGCAGTCACAGCAAGCAATATAAAATATTCTTCTTTGTTGAAGGTGAAAAATACTTTCATATGTATGGATGCTGATTGATATCCCTCGGTCTTTAAATTAGTAATGCACTTAAAGCAAAACCTAGGAACTTTACTGCATAGGATAGCCTTTCAGATCTGTTAAATTTAAAATAATAATTGTAAATGCTGTGCTGCATTTTGCATATTTAATCTCTTCAATTTGGATTGCAGCTTTAACATTCAGAAGGATGTTGCTGTTGTATTTTAGTTGACTGCTGTTTTGTTGAAAACTTTTTTTCAGATAAAATATATGGTTTGGCTCTAAGCACTGTGAAATGTCTGTACTTAGGTCGAGAAAGAGAAAGGAGGAGATAGTTTATTTACAGTAGGACAAACTTGCAAGCATAACGACAAGTTGAGGGAAAGCAATTGTCTGTAACTGTATCTTAACAATTTCATATTGTGTAAATACTTTCTGTATATCAATACTATTTTACTATTCAGAACATATACCTATGTATCACATTTGAGAAGGAAATTTGTATGTTTAGTGCCATTAGTTAAGCAATTTATAGAACTAAAAATGTGGTACAAGTTGAGAGTTTTCCAGACGCTGAGATTTTCAGCTGGTGTGAGAATGGAATCTGCTGACTGCAGGAGTACTTTCTGTGATTAGGGTAGGCAGAGTCTTTCTCAGAAAGCTGGGACCAAAACTGTGAAGATTTTACAGATGAATGCTAATTCTGACTTCTACTTAGAAAATACAGAAAAAAATATATACATATAATCCGTGAAGTTCTAATGAAATATCCTTTTCAGTGAACCCCACCACTAAATACATCTTCCATATTTTGCAGCTCTTCTATGACTGTAATATGAAATGTCATTGCTGTCCTATTGACAGAGGTTATAGGACCATGCAATTGGAGCCTCAAAAGAATTAGCGTTCACTGTAGATGCACATAAATTGGGATGATAATTAATGAAAGTGTGTAAATCTTTTAAAATATTGCTTTCTTCTCTCTATTCAGCTGCCTTGCTGGCCCTTATTGTTCCTGGACTGATTGTTACCTGGACTGAACTTTGGAAAGGTGCGGTGTTGGTCAGGAATTAGAAATGCACAATATTGATTAGATGTGAAGAAACAGATTACAGACTTCCCATCTTCTGGAGGAATAGCTTTCCAGCTTGTTTCCCCTACTTGTTCACTGCAAAAATTGCTGCTAGAAAAGTTAAATATCAGAAGTCTTTCACTGTGGTATAACCCAATAAGCGCTTTTAAGCAAGAAGCTCACATTAGTTCAAGTACTTTCTCTTCTTCATCCTTGGAAAATCATTTTAGACACTGTTACTCTGAGGTCCTTTGCCCTCAGACCCAGTTGGTGCTTTCTTTTTTCTCATGCAAAAATTTATTTTTCTAGCCAAAAGAAAAGAATATATGAAGTCATACAAAATAATAATCAAAAAGGATTTTCTGAAGAAGTAGTCATAACTATTGCTTTTATACTGAACCTGGAAAGAGGAGACAACATTTGTAGTTGATATTTAGACATTATTCTGAAAAATATAATTTATCATTGCTCTTATTTATTTATTTATTTTACTAGTTGTAGAGAATGAAGTCTTAGATAAAATGTTTACTTGATGTAGCGAATGTGTCATCCAGATCAAATGTGATAAGAGAATATGAAAAAATAGAACATACGAGGCTTCACTAAGAATTGAGAGACTTTCCATTTTAACTTAAGTTGATGTGTTAAGTTATTAATTGCTAGTTTAGTGTGACAATAATAATACACTTGACACTGTCTTGCTGATGGAAGTAATTTTTGTTGATGCGGTTAAAATACCGATACTTTTTACGATAATTATTTTTCTTTTTAAAATTGCTCTTTCTGTGTATACCTCAGCAGGATGTACTTTCCAGAGCAGAAAAGAACTGTGTTTTTGGCACAATAAAAGCAATCTATAGCTATTCAGTGCACAGTCCTTTCAGTTGCTAAACGGATTCAGATCTCTCTGAGTTCTGTATCAGGCAGTAAAGGTCCTCAGCTTCTCACAGGACATAATCCTTAATGGATGTAAATTTTGCCATTATGCAAGGTGAAAAATGATATGAGTCATATTGCGTACTCTTATGTTAGTGATTCTTGCTTTTGAATTACATGAAGTTTACTCATTGTCTGAGGGAGATTGAGACTGCACCTGGGATGACTTAAGTTTCATATCTGAGAATAAATTACTTCTGAGTATCAAAGAGGTGTTTGATGCTTGGTATTATTATTCTCAAAGTAAGAGTTATATACTGCTACTGATAACCCTGCAATGACTGAGAGTTATGGAGATACAAATGCAAAAAGAATTTTTTTCTAGGTGAGCTGCTTTTTGCCTTTCAGGTGGAAAGTATTTTTTGTATATATATGTGTATACATAAAGAACAATATCCTAGCAATATAGCTAGAAAAGTAACTTTCCATAATTGTAATGAGAAGGGTAGTAAAACAAGGTGTGTTTTTTTTTCTGTAGTCTTTGTATCTTAAATTACTTCAGGGTTTTTGGAGCTCTTTGCACTGTTAATAAAATAATCTCTTTCTAGAAAACAAATCTTTGTTCTTACACACTGAATTGTATGTGAGAAGAGTTACATTTTAGTTTTTTCAGAGATACAATTTGTAACATCGAGCACTTTGATTCATTACAGACTTATTCTCAATTATACTAAATCCAATGTATGCGACATACATTACATTTAAAGCTGAATTAAGGCTCCTGATACTGCCATCAGAGTGAAGAACCCTGTTTGATTAAATGGGAGGCAGGCTTTCTGTCACATCTACCTACAGTTTTCTATCTGTAAAAGGAGTATAATCTTTTCTTCCATCACTTCTTTATTTTGTCTATAAACTTCTGGTAGATCTTTTATATGTAGATTGGCTAGCATTGAACATGATGAAAAGTGCACAGCACAGAAAACATCAGAATAATTTGGAATTTATTTTTGATAGTTTGAGTCACAATGATAGAATGGTTGAGGCTGGAAAGGACCTCTGGAGGTCGTCTGGTCCAATCCTCTGCTCAAGCAGGGACAATGTCTGTTTTAATGTTGTGTGAAGACTATTATTTTTGGTTTGAAAATATATTTCATTCAGTTCTTTAAAACATCTCTTTTTACAGTCAGGATTTGTTCAAATGGCTGAGGATTTTTTTTTAGTATACGTGAAGTAAATATTTTTTTCTTCCTCAGATTTTATTGATACAAATAATTGCTTGTCAGTTTTCATCGGAGAAGCGGATGTAAATGAAAGGAAAGCAGGGAGATCTGAAGCTGTTAACTCGGATGGGGCTTTTGTCTCTCTCATCTTATCTGATGCACAGTTTTAGCACAAAATCTGAAGTCCTGAATGGTTTCTCTTTTAAAAGTAGTTATGACTGAAAATGCTAACGGTACAATTATTTACATCTTATCTGTTGGAACAATTCTGAAATCTGAATCTAGTCCATGAGGCAATTTCATAACTCCTAGGGTTGCTGATGTGCATTTGCAGATGTAAATGCCTGGCTTCAGACTTGCATAAATGAGCACTATTTGTCAAACTGAACGATCTCATTGTAAAATGGAGTTAGTGATGTTCCTAAAACTTTTTCTTTTGCTAGTGAAGTGGTCAGACATCAAAGACATGGGGGTTTTCTTATCTCCAAATCTTATGAATTGCATATTCTTCCACAAAACAATTTGAAAACCTTTTGCCCTCCAGGCTCAGGTAAAGCTTTCTACTTAGTAATACTAAGTTGTACATTTCACGCATAAATGTCTTGGAGTGTGACACAGGGAGCATGTATTTCTATGGTTCCATAGGGATGGGTCTGTGAGACTTCATACAGTTTGTGGGATATATCTATTGCGTCTACTTGTAGAGATGGCAAAGTACTCATATGTTGTCTCTTGAGGAAATCTATCTATGCAGTTTGTGTCATTAAAAAATCAATTACAAAGTTGTTTAGTGGAAATAAATATACAAGATATATATTTTTTAAGTAGTAGCTAATCTACTGTTTGTCCAGTGTAATAATGCCAACATGAGCCCTTTCAAAAGAAGCACTGTAACAGCCAGTACTGTCAGGGCAGTGGTTTGCTTTTAACCAAAGAGTATTTCTGCAGCCTTTTGAAATCACTGTAAGATTTGTGTTCTCTCTAGCTAGGCCTTAGCTCAAAAGAGAAGGTTGAAAAAGTACCAGCTACCTTTTACTAATATGATGCATATTGGTTGAGTATACCCTCAAGCATGTGCTGCATCAACGCGGTTAGGTAGTAATATGTTTAATGAAACCCAGTTTCTTCATTTTATTACTTTTTTCCAATAATTAAATAATCCTATTTATTTATTTATTTTAAATAATGAAAATTCTAATGTAGACCCATCCCAAGGTAGAGCGAAAGGAAGGAAAATGTTAAAAATAGGCAAAAACCCCTGCTTTTTACTGTAATGCAAATATGTAGTGGAACTAGACCAGCTGTTTCTGGCATACATAATTGTTTTATTAAATCTTGGTAGTCTGTGTAGGTACACATTTAATTGCTTCTGGCAAGTGGTAAGATCAAATATTTTTGCATTAAAAGTTGTGTAACAGGCAAAAAAGTTTATCAGCAGTAAATCTCCATTTATGTCTAAAACTTAGCTAGCTAGTGTGATTTATTGAAAATGAGATCTACAAAACATTGAATAAAAATTTCAAGATCTTACTTTACGTATTGGAACAGAATTTCTGACAGCAGTTACTGCTGATAGTAAAGTGAGATGTATTAAAAATATACATATCAATATTAAAAATACTGTAGAAGGAATAAAGAGCAATACCAAGCAAATTAATTGGTTTATTCTGATGTCTTTGCAGAAAATTGGGAACGGAATTGTTTTTATGTTTTCAGAGATCCTAGTGAATCCTAAGATTCTGTAGTTTCTTGAAGACAGTATACTAAGTTAACACAAAAACTCAATTTCTATAATAAAAGCCACTGCACTGTACAGGACTTGCCCAAGTCCCAGAAACCAAACAAGATATTGCTAGGTCACTGCTATTTTAGAAGATTTAGGTTATTGGAAGAATTGACTGTGAATGCCTGTGAAGGATCATTAGAGGTAACTATTTTCAAGCACTTCTTAATCATTTGAGATGAAGACAATACCTAGAAATTGAAGAAGAGAGACATAGGTAATGATAACAACAGCCAGTAGAGAATGTTCGTAACAGATGGATTTGGGTGTCTGAGATGCTGCCAAGGCTGAAGCCACACAATGAGAAACTGGAATAGTTACATGAGATGTAGAGGCAGTAAGAGGAAAACTTATAGTAGCGAGATTCATGCTGCACTTATTTGAGGATAAATGTTAGTCTAGCAGCTTTTATAGGATAATATACTTAAAGCATTTGGATGTATTGCTTTGGGATTATTTTGGGCTGGAGAAGAATATGTACATATTGACTTTGTATGCATTTTGTAGACTTCAAAATATTTTGTAAATGCTATTTTTGACACAATCATATCAAAATGAAATTTATGTCCTTAGTGAACACAGAAGCTAGTTACATTTCAAAACCTTTCTAGAAATGTATTTTCCAGAACTTCTGACATCAGAAAACAATTCTTTTCTGTGATCTTTTGATCTCTCTCTCTTTTTTTTTTCTGTCAAATCGCTTGTTTCTGCTGTTTCTGGATAATAGAATTCTAAGGCTTATGTTAATATATTTTCTAAAAAATATTCCAGGTGACTCTTCTCCACTGCAATCTGAACAGAACTGAGTTAAAAACTGTAGTGAGACGGTGATGCCTGTTCTTCAAAATTATTTTCCTTTCCCTCTGCCTTCCCACTTCTGTCTACCTGAAACATTTCCTAGACCAGCCTGTAGGTAAATAATTGATTTTCTGATAGCAAACCTTGAACTTTTCTTTAATCTGCAAATTACTAGAAAGAGTAAATACCTGTTCTTATTTAAACAAACACACTTCTCAATATACGTAATTGATTTACTTGTGCTAATTAAAAAGACTTTAGCTAATGGTCCAAACATCTATTTGTCAGTAGAAAAGCATATGAAGAAATACAGCCTCTGCCAGGATATGTCAGGGTTTTCAGTCCAGGAGAATGTAAAAAAGTTGTAAATGGTATTGATTTGCATTGACATGAGCTAACTTGCAGCTGTGCTCATGGCTGAGTTGAATGTACAATAGATAAACTGAGTTAAAACAAAAGATTCGAAATGGGAAAATGTTCATTTCTACTCTTTATAGCTCTCCAACGTTAACTTCAAAGCAAAACTGCTCCCTGCATGGCTCTTAAGATAATCACAACTGAAGTAGTGAAAATGGAAGAAGCTAAACAAGCAATACTTGATTACTAAGAGTACTTTAATTTTTGTTTATCAGTAGAGTCCACTCAGTAAGTCAGGCTTGCATTGAAATTGCATACAAATACAGAAGAAAGGTGTTTGTGGAAAAAGGGCCAAATTTGCCTTGACTGTGCAAGTGGCTCTGAAAGTTTTGCAAATTGTACGTGTCAGTCACAAGGCTCCCCATGGATGTGAAAATTTTGTTCAAGTTTTATTAAATCCTTTGTTTCAATGGTTTCGTAGAGTTCTGTCAACCCCCAAAAATGGCATTAAAAATTAAGCTGAAAATTATGTTCCTCATTTTTAATATACTCTTTCTAGATAGGTAGATAAATATTTTTAAGAAAGTGTTACTAAAAAGATTTGTTCAGATTTTTTTCTTGTTTTTTCATAGAATCTTAGAACTGTTGAGGTTGGAAAAGACCTCCAAGATGATCTAGTCCAACTGTCTGCATACCACCAATATTGCTTACTAAACCATGTCCGAAAGTACTACATCTGCTCTTTCCTTAAGTACTTAATGAGACGGTGACTCCACTGCTTCCTTGGGCATTTTTCCAATGCCAAACCACTCTTTCTGGGAAGAAATTTTTCCTAATATCCAATCTGAACCTCTCCTGGCACAACTTGAGGCCATTCCTTCTTGTCCTGTTGCTAATTACCTGGGATAAAAAGTCTCTCCTGAGCCTCCTCTTCTCCAGACTGAGCAATCTCAGTTCCCTCAGCCACTCCTTATAAAACATGTGTCCCAGACCCTTCATCAGCTTTGTTGCCCTTCTCTGGACACACTCCAGGGCTTCAATGCCTTTCTCGTAGAGAGGGGCCCAAAACTGGACACAGTACTTGAGCCCTCCTACTCGATGTCACATCCCTGGTACTGCTGACTGTACTATTTCTGATACAAGCCAGGATGCTGTTGGCCTGCTTGGACACCTGAGCACGCTGCCGCTTCATGTTCAGCTGAGTGTCCTCACAGATTCTTTTCTTCCATGTAGCTTTCCAGCCACTCTGCCCTGACCCTGTAGCATTTTATGAGGTTGTTTTGTCCAAAGTGCAGGACCCAGCACTTGGTCTTATTGAACTTCATCCCACGGGCCTCAGACCATCAATCCACTCTGTCCAGGTCCCTCTGTAGGGCCTTCTTACTCTCAGGCAGATCAACACTTCTCTCCAAATTGGTGTCATCTGCAAACTTATTGAGGGTGCACTCAATTTCTTCAAATCATCAATAAAGATATTAAACAAGATGGGCTCCAACACCAATGCCTGGGGAATAACACTCAAATCAGAATCAAGAGGGATGAAAAACTTAAATTCCAAAACCTAAAGCTGAAATACTTCTGTGAAATTTTGTTCTCTGGACCAGATGCCTTAAGCATAGGCCTTTAATCCCTGTGCCCTAGTTACAGCAATTAAGGTTCATGAAATATAAATTTTTTTTACATATGCATCTTCGTTTCTTCTTTCTTCTGTTTCAAAATTAGTCTAAAATATTAATGATCACATTAAATGCCCTCTATTATGCGAATTGCTGTAAACATTGTATTCTAGTTATCCTCAGATGCAGTGAATGACACTTTCTAACACAGACTTGAATGTGTATTCTCGTGGTGTAGAAATCTGACTTTAATAATATAGTTTCTTGTAGGCCTGCCTCTTTGCCTGCAGTCAGTAAAAATGCTGAAGGTATTCAGCTCTTTGGAAGACCACAGTCTGAACTGTTCATGATTTGTAGTGCAGCAGTGTGCTGAGGAGGATGGAAATGCCAAATAAATTTGTCGTTGTGGTCCCTGCCTGGAGGAGCTTACACTCCTGTAATGTGAAAGCTGTCCTCCAAAACCTCATGTTATTTTTTTCACTGAAATATTCATCTCCCTCTAAATTTACCAGCCATTTCTGCCTATTTGTATCTATGTAAACATATTTCCAGAAGTTTGATCATAATAGTTCCTTTCTCCCACTTGATGAGTAGTCAAATCACTATCAGAGCACTTGCATTACGTGATTTTGTTCAAATTCGGGAAGGCGCTTGTAGGGCATGAGGATACAAACAGCTGGAAAAGCAGTTTGGTTTAGATATTTGCAAACTGAAAGCAATAAAAGAAGTACTGTTTGTACAGCAACAGGTATAGTGATGTGTGGGATGCACTTCTCTTATGTAAACACAAAAGCTCCCAAATGAAAAATTCACAGCCTCGGAGAGGGCTTTTTTCCTTTTCTAAGGCAAAAGCATATGCCACAGTAAAACAGTTACATCTACTTTAATGTGGCCAGGGAAGAGGCACTTAGCTGTTCTTCTGCAAGAGGAATGAGTTAATAAACCCGACGTGCAATCTGTCTCTGCTGTAGCTCTTGGCACACAGCAACCCTAATTGGTTGAAGCTATTGAGGCCTTAATTGCTGATTTTGCAGTACTGCCATGTTTACTGATAAGGTTTAATGCAAGCTAAAATTTGTTAACTAGAGAGAAACAGTCACACTTGTACCAAGAGTGCGAGGACAAACAGCAGACTTTGCTGTAGTACCAAATGACGATGAAGAATTGCAGTATGTGGCATTGTTAAATTTCCTGTTTCAGACTATTGAAATTGAGCAGGAGAGCAGGAAAGTGCTCCTGAGTTAGACATTGTACAACTATTACTGAAATAAGTCTGTAGTGGGAGTACCAGCTGGATGTTTGCTTCATTGATTCATGTGACTTTCAAATAAGGTTTTTTTTTTTCTCCTGTAGGAGGGCAGATGCAACTCTTTGGTTTGCATAGAGCCAGGAGATCTGGAATCTGGGGTGTGAAAAAGGAGAAACTCCAGTAGTGTCTGCCTGGCTAATAAATAGTTAGTCCACATAAATAGTTTTATCTTTCTGATACTTAGATTTTGGCTTAATGTCAAAATTTATTTATTAAGCTATGGTTTCATTCAGATTTCTGAATATGACAAAAGCTATCTGCTAAATAAATAGAGGACTTAAGTATCAAAAGTTTAAAAGCTTAGTCCTTGAAATGAGATATCCTCATTTTTTAATGCAGTATTATCACAGTGTAATGCAGTGGCCTTTTAAGCTACTAACCCACTATTCCTGAACTATGTTAAAATCATTTCTATTTGTATTTGAATTTTAGATAATAGTAATAAAAATACCCATTAATGTTACAATATGGTCATTTATGTCCCAAAAGCTAAAAAGAAAAATACACTTACATGTGTTTTGTACTTAGCATAATATGCTGAAATTGTGAGGTTTTTGTATGTTGAATGCATAGCTTGGAACAGAGGGAATGTTAGGTAGTAGACGGGTGAAAAGCAGATGCTGTTGTGAATTCCACGTGAGTTTTTTGTCTTCACGTTTGAAAAATACACGGCCCTGTATATTCAAAGAGATTTTTTTGCTTGCATGTGATTAAGATCTATTTTCTTAGCAAACTGTATCTTGAGTGTATCCTGTACGCCATATCTGTCATCTTACACAGGTCATAGGATGTATATTAATCAACATAACTGAATGTATACAGAAGAACAGATACTTGAAGAACAGACTATCAGCGGCTTTATAGAATATTTGTTAATGCTCAGAAGATGAGAAATGGGGCATGTTCATCAAACATAATAAGAAAATTAAAAGAAAGTATTATATTATTTTTTTTTCTGTGATTTAAGTTGAAATTATGCCCAACTCTGCTTGCAGACTTGGAATCTACGTCAAACATATTAACATATTAGATGTGTCTACTTCAGTTAATTGCCTATACTGACTGTAAATTTTCTATATCCTTTGAAAAATGTTGGTTTGTACAGTATATTCCATTAAGTAAATTGTAGCTCTGTATGGGTCTGAGATGGTAAAGATGTAGATATAAAAAAGGACAGATTTTTCTTTTCTTGTAATATACACAAGAGGTGGGTTTTGAATTTCTTAAAAACCTTCGCAGTAGCCCATAATGCCGAGTAGTTCAGCTTTGAAAGACAGACAAAGAATAAAACAAGACAGTCATCAACAAAACTATTTTCCACAGATAAATGCACTCCAAACTGAAGTCAAGAGTGGCTGAATCTCTCACTGCTTTTAAAAATCTCTGAAGTTCACCAGCCCAGCTGACAAGAATGGATTTCGTTTTGCCAAACTATTCAGCAAACTCTTGTGGTTATCCACAGAATATATAGTTGTTTTTTTCATTAAGCATATGTGATTCAGGGCCTAATATCACCTATTATTCTATTACCCACAGATGCAGAAAAATGTACCTGAATTTTAGTAAAGTTTGAACAGTATGATACTTCCAAGAAGTGCTGCAGAAGATACAAGTGGCATTCTGAAACTGCAATGTCAGTACTACAGATCTGTGGTCTCTTTACCTCTCTGTGTGCTTTGTTGTGTTTTCTTCTTTTTTTTTAATTATTTTAATTCCTGTTGCTGAGAAACAGTTATCAAAATGTATGTGCTCTATTAACATAGAAAATGGTCGTTAGTCAAATAGCAGTGACAGCAAAATTATGAACTTCCTTCAGCCTTTTCCTTTCAATTCATTGAAGTGTGAAGAGGAGAAAAAACAGTCTTAAGAAAAACTGGAAAACAAATTACTGTGCTCTTGACCTGGGTAACACCACTGCAGAAATATTAACTCTGGTATGTCCTGTCCTAACTATTTGATCTGAATGTGCAAACTCACCGTATGCTCATATTTTAAATTTTATATTCTACCGGTAATTTTAATACCACATCTTACTGTGTGAACTTCATATGGTAAATCACATCTACAGTGACTATGCTGTAAATGATCAAGTTTATTTAATCTCCTATTCCAGTTCTTCTCTTTTGACACCTTCTTCTGCTTGAATTTTAAGCAGTGATATGGAATTAAAATTCTGTAAGTAGAGAATAACACTTCAGAAGCATAAAGCATTGTTTTTATCTTCTCATAAGCGTATATTAGTTTAGATCTGGTATTTTTACTACCTGCCAATGCGCTACCTTACAGTAATAGCCCATCCAAGAAAATATGAGATACTAATTTCCATCTTTTTTCTTACTAGCAAATCAAACTTCTGAAATAGACAATTTGTATTTTAATATGCATTAAACATTGTGGAATAATGCATGCTATTTACTGCTTTCTGTTCTATTCTCTTTTAGAAAGAGCATTACTGTGACAAAATCAAAATGTTAATTTTACAGTATGCAGAAAGCTCTTATTAAAGCTTGAAGCGCCAACCAGAAAGCACTAAAAGCACTAAACCAGTCTTTATCCTTTCTTACCAGAAGCTTTATGATGTGGTGGTAACCTTAAGAACATGAAAAAAATCTCTTGGCTGAGAAGCCCTCTTTGTCTAAATAAATGAATCTGAAGATGTAAAAGAATACAAGTATAACTGTTATTAAACTGAAGCTGTGCAGAACTGCTATTCAGTTTATCAGGGTTAACGAATTGCAAAATGATAATAACTTTTTCCAGTAAAGATATACCCCTTATAAAAATATACTTTTTCCTACTCTGAAATCGAAAATGAAAGAATTAATTTGCTATTATTCCTTTCTTTTCTTTAATCAATAGATGGCTCTACCAAGCTACTAGCATGTAGTTGTCATGGTGACTACATTTGATTGAGGACGCATGGGGTGATCTGAGTAGGTAGTTGAGGTGTTTGCAGATGGAGGAGGCTCTTCATAGGTTGTTTTATTTTTTCTTCTTCCATATAAATTAGGAAGAAAAAGCATGGATAATGTGTCTAATGTAGATATTTAGGTATTGCATGTAACTGTTGCATTCATATGTGATTGAGTATAGTCACTAGGTCAGATCATACTGATTTTGAATATGTTCATAGCAAAATATATTTGACTAAAAATAATTTCTTTCTTTAAAAAGCAATAAGCTAAATAACATAATCTGAACATAATAAAATAGATAGTATTTAGGGAGAAAAAAAAGTTAACAGAAATATAGGCACAAAAACATCCATTCCTTGGTTTCTTATAAAATGTTTCCTTTGAGTGGTTGTCTTATGTGTTCTCTATTATTTGTTCCTGATATTTGCTAAAGGCAAACAGAAAAAATGACAACCCATGTTCATTTCTGTCATATTTATCTAGTGTGATGTTAGCTAATGAAAAATTCAGGCTCCTGCTGACAAACTTGACTTTGTATTTTGGTTGGTTATTTTCTAAAGAATGTGTTGTAACTTCGTATCACTATATGATGATTTAGTTTTCTTTAAAGAAGAGATCTTTGAAAGATTTGATTTTGCAATCAAATGTTATGTAGTTTCATGATAAATCATAAAATATGAAAAAAAGTGTATTGAAAATTCCTACAACTCCAAAATAATTCTCCTAGATCTTCTGACGTTGAAGACATGCAAATCAGGAAGTAAAAATTAAATAAAAGAAAAAAAAAGTGAGCTATAGCTTGTCTCTATAGCAACAGTTTCCTATTTTGACTCTTAAATGCAGTGAGCATGACTATTAGCTTGATTTACTCTTTCATATTATGTTTTCATTACTATGGAGAGAAGTTTGGGGCTATGGTGGGCAAGTATAAAGTAGACATATAGAAACAGAAATGAACAGTTAGGGTGAGCAAATAAGGGAGACTTTATAGACAGTCTGTTTAACATGTAGGAAACATATTTCCTAAATGAGAAATAAAGGAATATAACTTGTGTCTAAAGCTGCAGCTCATAGTTTCTTGCATTGCTACACTTGTTATAATAGAAATTTTAGCCCACAATTCTCATTACCCTTGTGTAGCAGGGATATGACTACAAGAAAAAGTTCCATCCAACTTTAATTATAAGGGTTTTTAATTACACATTAATGTAATATGTACAAATGCGATAATAGATTTGCTGTACAAATATTGCAGTACAGTGGTTTAAATTTGAAGTCTTTGGCTATATGTGGCATTTATTTTCTTGCAGCTACAGTGTTAATAATTTTGTTGATGTGATTGGAAAAAATTGAACTGTGAAATTTCAGAAACTTGACCAGGCACATTTGAAAACATGACTAAATGCATGATCTCAGTTCTTGTTTTCAAAGAACGTAAAGCAAGCCTAGGATCATCCAGTTCAGTGATGCTAATCACGTGTGGCCAAGATAGACACAAGACAAAAGGAAGAGGGAAGATGGTTTCATGCTTTATTTTGATGTTTTGGTGGGCTCTTTGCTACCTAAACTATGGCAATTGAGCAGACATCTGCGATGAATAATAGAAAATGAGCAGCTACATTTTGTGTTTTACTCTCAAATTCTCTGAATCTTTTCTGGCTTAAGCATCTGCTGTCAACGCTGTCGAGTCAGCAGCTTGTTTCAATTCAAGTGTTCTAAACTCTGAAAATTACTATTCTGCTTTTATTTGCCCCACAAAAGCAACTTTTGCCAGCATACTATCCTTTTGTTTTACCTCTGATCTTCACCCTCTTCTGTGATGGCTAGCTAGGCTTTATGTCTTCAAAGATTTAGTTCTGTCCAAAGTCACATAACCCTGGACTTCCCAAGCCTTATTGGCAGCTGGGAAACATCGTTTGGCAATATGACCATTTTCCCTGGGGCTCAAGGAATGCCAGCTCTCCTTTTAAGCTTTGCTCCTTACTAGTATCTTCTCTACTCGAGACAGACCTACAAAACTGTAGCTGTTTATGATCATGCTTCTTTTTGTTTCATCTCTGAACAGCAGTAGTACTGCCTGTTTGTCAGTGTTGTTAATTCCCTTTTCCCTAATAAAAGAAAAAATTGAGGGGATACATAAATCACAACCAGCATTGCTTAGAACACTTTTTTCCTTTAAGTTATTATTTAGAAAACCGAGCCATTATTGTCAATAGCAGAGAACAATTCATACAGCACACCTATTCATTTGTTCACAGAGAGTACTTGTGTGCCTGCTTGTTACTTTGCAGAGTAGTGGTGCAGAGCTAGTGTGTCTGCATAGCCAGAAGCAGAGGTCTGCCCTGGCATACCATGAGCTTCTTGGTTTGTGGTCAGAAATTGTTTCGGGGCCCCCTCCTCCCCTCAGGTCTGTATATGGTGCTGTTGTTTTGGTCAGTGTATTGCAGACTTCTAGGATGGAATCTGAATTGTTCAACCAAGTGTTCGTGTTTGTGTGTGCCCCTGGCCTTGTCCTTCTGACACGTGCTTGGTTTTGCATATGTATCATCTCTGGCAGTCTCAGTGGGATCGTTGATCTCCAGAGCTTGGCAGTCTTAGAGGAAACTTTCACATGCTACTCTCTCAACAGCATTAGAGTTGAGATGCATTTCCTTTCTCTGGCTGCATTTTTTCTGGTAACTAGTTTCTTTGTTCAATCTTCTAGGTACTTCTGGAACCCTGTCACACAGAGGCAATCAAAAAGGGGCCGTAATGGCATCCAGGAAGACACCCGGGTTGATTTGCTGCTGTGTAATTCTAATCTCTATAAGCAATGGCAATCATCTTTTTTTTTTTTTTTTTTCAAGCTGCATGATCTCACTTCACTCTTTGTTGCATTTTGTTCTGTCACTTCTTCTCTGTCTGGCTTTTTAGTAGTAATCAATATTAGATTAAAACTGAATGAAGAGCTTCCACGGAGGGAATCTCATGCTAAGTTGAGGGGACAGTGAGAGTACAAGCCATTCAGGGTAAGAGAGCACCAAAGTCTTTTTTAAGTGCAAAATATTCATAAAAGTTGGTTCAAAAAATTCAGACTCAGTGGCTGCTCACTGAATACCTCGCTTTGAATGTCCTCTTTAGAGCTGTTCAGCAAAATGCACTGTGTATCTCTTTGTTTTTTGACTCTGTGTTTCTGCAGTGTTGCAGAATGAAGCAATGAGGAAGCAGGAGGCTGACTGAACACAACATTAAAACAGTAGTGTGTGTAAGGCTTGAGAAGGTTTAGACATGCAGACTTGCTCAAAACAATAAGCATTTTGCACACAAGTTTGCTAAATAGACTTCATGATGTCTGAAGGTGAATTAGCTGAATGCTTCTCTTTATTCGTAACACTTGTTGAGAAGTTTATTGCCGGACTGAACGTGCATTTACATTTGTGAATATAAAAGCATTTTTGTCCCTTTACCATAAAGTCTGTGGCTTTTCAAACCTGAGTGAAATGCTGATTTATTAAATGAACACTTCTTTCAGTTACTTATTATCATTTATTTTCTAATTAAGTTTGAATAGTTCTAGTAATTAAAGGAAAATGTTTGACATTGACAACCACTCAATGTTGCAATTGAGTTAAAAATGATAATTTCTTGTTGCAGTGGAAAATGAAAGGAAAAGTGCCTCGTGAATAATGGAGTCTTCTTATAAAGAACATCTGAACAGTCGTGGATGAAGTGGGAGAGGGACAGGAATACAGTAAAGGAATATATTTCATTTCACAAAAATGACCTTAGACAAATTGTCATATGCAATTTAACTGATTTAAAAAAAACTCTCTAAGATTTGTCTCTATAACTTTGCTTAGGAGGCCATGTATAGGACACATAGTGAAGATTTATCTAAAGCATTTCTGAACTGTCAGTTGCTGCAATAACACAGTGTCATATTGATTTGAAATCACTTTTGTATGTACTATGACAGAAGCTTACTCCATGCATATTTCTGCAATTTTTCTCATGACTTTTGTAGAGAAACCAATTCTAGAGTGACAGAATATATTGGTGGTTTAAAGTCAGATCCTCCACCCCCAAAGAAAAAAGGAAGATCCTGATTTCAGTCTGAGGATTTTAAGTCATTTTTTCTTACATAAAATCACCTAGATTGATGCAGTACTTCAGAATGACCATATCATATTCATTATTCCAATGCAAGTCATATTAAATTATGACTGTTTTCCTTGTGCCATTTGTCCTTTAATCTTTTTGTCAGAAATAGGAATATGTGGATATATTCTCACACATGTCCGAACCAGAGAACTTACTAAATAAGGCTCTAACAAAATAAAATTGTATATGTGTAAGACTGGCTGTCTAAAATGTGTTAATTTTTATGATGTACTTGAGCTCTTGGGTTCAATGCTTCTTGCTTTTACTCAAGGATCATTGAGTCCTCAATTATTTCCTTGCTTTTTTATTAACAGCTTCCCCATTTTAAATCTGAACAATCTTTGGAAAATCTCTTTGCAGTAATGATGCATCATGTTTTTACACAGATCACTCCAAAAGTAATACCTCCTATTTATTTCCATGGAAACTACAAGAGATACAAAGAACACAGGAACACTGTTTGATAAAGAAAGTTCTTAGCTACAAAACACTATCTTTTTTGTGTGTGTGTGACAGCTGTGCATGGCCATTTGGAGTGCTGCTAGTCTTTCACATTGCTGTTGCCATTGCTAAAATGCATCACCCAATGCCTTGCTGTGCTCACATCCACCACTGATGAATGTCAATGGGTACAATTTTTTCCATGTGGAGGAATTAAATTCCACATTTCTTCTTCCATGTCAGACTGCCTCTCTGCTGCCGTCTGTCACATGGCAACAAAATGTGATGGGCTATTGGCAGGAAGGTTCAGCCTCTGCTACTATACTACCAATATCTGCCTCTGACATTGTGGGCCCAGATAACAAATAGAAAGTATTACTTTCAGAGCATCCCTTTTGTGTTATCACTGTTTTCAATTATTAGAACACTTAAAGTCCTTCTGAAGTCTGTGTCTATTATATGTGAATTTTTGTGGGCACTTTTTTTGAAGCTTATGAATGATGAAGTCCCATTTAATACTGAGTTTTAGTTTTATATTCTATTTCACTGCCCTTTCATATCAACTAATCTCATGCACCCTCAAATGGAGAGAAAGCTGCACTGACTTCGGTGTATCTTAGCATGAGCAGCAAACCACTGAGAAGAGAGAGAGATCTTTCATTTAGTGTATTATATAACATGAAGTTGACTATGTAGAAGTATGCCAAACCACTATTGGTTCTGCAAAAAAACATACAGAAGGGACAGAAGTCACTCTTCCTGTTCCAGTGGATGGGGTGACTGCGACTAGGTCTGGGAGTACTGTTCTGCACAAAGACAAATTGTATATGGGATAACTGAAGATCTCCTCACTTTGAGAGTGGTCAGCTATCCCTTCTTTTCCAGTCCTGAGAGATATTTAAAGGTCTTTCATTTAAGACATTCAAAGACCAATTGAACAAACTTGTGTGAGAAAATGGTTTGCATAGTTGTTATGTGCATTGTGTGTAACTAGTATGGCTCATTGACAGATCATTCAGTAAACACCATGTATGCATGTTTACGTATGAAATTAAAGCTTTGTCTGGGCACTAGTGGATCATCCAAGAAGAGTGGTTGGGTGATCACACATACTGAAATATTTGTGTGATGTTTCAGCAGATCAGAAAAGACCAGTTACTGGGAAACGTATTGTCCATGTGTTTTGTTAGATGTGATAAAGCTGTGATAAATCTGCTATGCATCTTTTTGTATTCCTATGTATCTGTGAGACTATGGAGGAGAAGTGCCCATATCCTCTGCCTACTGTGCTGTGAGTTGAGCAGTGAGAACTGTACTGAGGTTGCAGCTGGGTGCTGAATATAGGCATGTATTTATGTGCCAGTGAATAATTTTTGAGCATACTCAATACATCCTCTCTTTTGATTAACAGTCATCTGTATTGCTTTCACCAAAGGTAGGTTAGCCAAGGCATGCCGTGATATTAAGACTTAATTCAAACCTTAAAATCTGTGCAGTTTGCATGTGATCTCTTAATACTTGTCTTTCAGTAAAACACACAGCTGTATGAAGCAAGTCTGCAGTGTTATAATTCTTTTCCTCCTCTCACACCCACACAAAAAAAATCCTGCCATTTTTTTGACCTTTTAGGGTAGAGAAACCAATTTGTATAATATAAATTGGTTTCATGTAATGATGTTTTGTTTCTATTCAATAACAAGATTAAAATAATTTAGCGCCTATTTTTAGCTTGGTTTGCATTCACAGAGCTACTTTAATCAACCTGACTTTAGAAAGGATCCATTATGTTAAGCTTATCCCTAGCTGCAGATGAAACAATTCTGGATTAATGTCATCAAGGTGTGCTTTGAATGTTGGCCTAATGTTGACAGCAGCCACAGTAAAACCTGAACATATTATTTTTCTTCCAAAAAGGGGAGTAATTATCCTTTGGTGATGCATTCATGGGAGACTGACCTTTTTTTTAGAGTGAGTGGGGTGTTTTGAGAAGAATAAGGATACTGACAGAAGAATATCAATCAGGCTGGCACTTTATGGCAGAGATTGAATTTAATATGTTACTATTTAGTAAGAAAATAGTTGCTTTAATACTCATATAGTAATATGGTATTTTCATAGAATCATAGAATCATAGAATCATAGAATGGCCTGAGTTGAAAAGAACCTCAAAGATCATCGAGTTTCAACCCCCCTGCCAAGTGCAGGGTCACCAACCACTAGGCCAGGCTGCCCAGAGCCATGTCCAGTCTGGCCTTGAATGCTTCCAGGGATGGGGCATCCACAACCTCCTTGGGCAACCTGTTCCAGCGCGTCACCACCCTTTGAGTGAAAAACTTCCTCCTAATATCTAACCTAAATCTCCCCTGTCTCAGTTTAAAACCTTTTCCCCTTGTCCTATCGCTATCCACCCTCATAAACAATTGTTCCCCCCTCCTGTTTATATGCTCCCTTCAAGCATTGGAAGGCCACAATGAGGTCTCCCTGGAGCCTTCTCTTCTTCAAGCTAAACAAGCCCAGTTCCCTCAACCTTTCTTCATAGGAGAGGTGCTCCAGCCCTCTGATCATCTTGGTGGCCCTCCTCTGCACTCGTTCCAAGAGCTCCACGTCTTTCTTGTGCTGGAGCCCCCAGGCCTGGATGCAGTACTCCAGATGGGGCCTCACAAGAGCCGAGTAGAGGGGGACCACCACCTCCCTCTCCCTGCTGACCACTCCTCTTTTAATGCAGCCCAGAACATAGTTGTCCTTCTAGGCTGCCAGCGCACACTGCTGGCTCATGTCCAGCTTCTTGTCCACCAGGACCCCCAAGTCCCTCTCCGCATGTCTGCTCTCGAGCAGTTCTTCCCCCAGTCTGTATAAATACCTGGGATTGCCCTGGCCCAAGTGCAGCACCCTGCATTTTGCCTTGTTAAACCTTGTTAGGTTATCATGGGCCCACTTCTCCAGCATCGTGCAGAACTTCCATGGCAAATAGTTTTTACTTCCTCAGTATTTTCTTCCTTTTTTCCCAAGTTCTCAATGATTCTTTAACTGATTTCCCACTTTCTTCACCAGAAGAACATATTATTTCATCTCTATTTTCCTCATAACAGGAAATATCCTGAAGCTCATGTTGTGTATGAGCTTATTCTTTGCTCATCAGGACTAAATTCACCAGAGTTCATTCTCCTATTTTATGCTTCGTTGGTTAAATACAGGTGATATTATCTAAGAGAGAACATGCCTTTGCTCTATAACAAGACTGGAATTACTCAGTAACAATAGTAATAGTATGAACTCTCCTACTAAAAATAAGGAATTTTGAGCCTCATCTTATCTTTAAGAAGTGTACATATATCTAACCTTAAACACATACAATTTCCTGTACTGAGCAGATGTATGTGCTAATTAATAATATAACATGTTGGATGGTTATTAACTGTGAAATGAAGTTCGTTCATTTATGACTTCCAAAGCATCTGGTCCACCAGTTTGAGAATGTATGATGTCTCTTCCTTCTAGTCTAAAGAGCTTTTGCAACTACAAATTGTTTTCCGTAGCTCTTCATACTGACAAAAAAAAAACCAAAAAAAAACAAAACCCACAATTTAAATTTACCATCCTGGGAAGAAAAATCTTCTTCAGGGATTATATCATAGAATCATAGAATTAGCTAGGTTGGAAAAGACCTACAAGATCACCTAGTCCAACCATCCACCTACCACCACCAACCCCACTAAACCATGTCTCCCAACGCTATATCTAAACGTTTCTTGAACATCTCCAGGGACGGTGACTCAACCACCTCCCTGGGCAGCCCGTTCCAGCGTCTGACCACTCTTTCAGAAAAGTAGTATTTCCTAACATCCAGCCTAAATCTCCCCTGGCGCAACTTGAAGCCATTCCCCGTCGTCCTGTCACTAGTTACAAGAGAGAAGAGGCTGACCCCCAGCTCACTACAACCTCCCTTCAGGTAGTTATAGAGAGTGATAAGGTCTCCCCTGAGCCTCCTCTTCTCCAGACTGAACAATCCCAGCTCCCTCAGCCGCTCCTCATAAGGCCTGTGCTCCAGACCCCTCACCAGCTTTGTCTCCCTCCTCTGAACACGCTCCAGGGCCTCAATGTCTTTTTTGCAGTGAGGGGCCCAAAACTGGACACAGTACTCGAGGTGGGGCCTCACTAGGGCTGAGTACAGGGGGAGAATGACTTCCCTCCTCCTACTGGCAACACTACTTCTGATACAAGCCAGGATGCCATTGGCCTTCTTGGCCACCTAGGCACACTGCTGGCTCATGCTCAGCCGAGTGTCGACTAATACCCCTAGGTCCGTTTCCTCCATACAACTTTCCAGCCACTCTGCTCCAAGCCTGTAGCGCTGCCTGGGGTTGTTGCGGCCGAAGTGCAGGACCCGGCACTTGGTCTTGTTGAACCTCATCCTGTTGGTTTCAGCCCAGAGATCCAGCCTGTCCAGATCTCTCTGTAGGGCCTCTCTACCCCCAGGCAGATCAACACTTCCTGCCAGCTTGGTGTCGCCTGCAAACTTACTGAGGGTGCTCTCAATGCCCTCATCCAGGTCATCAATAAAGACATTGAAGAGGACAGGCCCCAGCACCGACCCCTGGGGAACACCACTCGTGACCGGTCGCCAGCTGGATTTAACTCCATTCACCACCACTCTCTGGGCCCGGCCCTCTAGCCAGCTCCTTATCCAGCAAAGGGTGTACCTGTCCAAGCCACAGGCTGCCAGTTTCTCCAGGAGAATACTGTGGGAGACAGTGCCAAAGGCTTTGCTGAAGTCTAGGTAGACCACATCAACAGCCTTTCCCTCATCCACCAGACGGGTCACTCGATCATAGAAGGAGATCAGGTTGGTCAAGCAGGACGTGCCCTTCACAAACTCATGCTGGCTGGGCCTGATCTCCCAGTTGTCCTGCAAATGCCGTGTGATCTCCCTCAGGACAATCTGCTCCATAACCTTCCCTGGCACCGAGGTCAGGCTGACAGGCCTGTAGTTCCCCGGATCCTCCTTACGACCCTTCTTGTAGATGGGAGTCACGTTGGCAAGTTTCCAGTCTTCTGGGACCTCTCCAGTTGACCAGGAATGCCGATAGATGATGGAAAGCGGCTTGGCTATCTCTTCTGCCAGCTCCCTCAGTACTCTCGGGTGGATCTCGTCCAGCCCCATGGACTTGTGGCAGTCCAGGTGGAGTAGTAGGTCTCTGACCGTTTCCTCCTGAATCATGGGGGGTTTGTTTCGCTCCCCATCCGAGACTTCGAGGTCAGAGAGTAGAGTGCTCTGAGGACAACTGGTCTGGCTTTTAAAGACAGATGTAAAAAAGGCATTGAGAACCTCAGCCTTTTCATTGTCCTCAGTGGCCACATTCCCAGCCGCGTCCAGTAAAGAATGGAGATTCTCCTTGGTCCTCCTCTTACTGTTAATATATTTGTAAAAGAGTTTCTTGTTCTCTTTAATCCCAGCAGCCAAGCTTAATTCGAGCTGGGCCTTTGCCTTTCTAATTTTCTCCCTGCACATCCTGGCAACCTCTTTGTACTCTCCCTGAGTTACCTGTCCCGTCTTCCATAGGAGGTAGATTCTCTTTTTCTCCTGGAGCCTCAGGAAAAGCTCCCTGTTCATCCACGCCAGTCTCCTTCCCCGCCAGCTCGTCTTGCGGCTCAGGGGGACAGCCTGTTCCTGCGCCTTCAGGACTTCCTTCTTGAGGAGCAGCCAGCCTTCCTGGACCCCTTTACCCTCCAGGACCAAATCCCAAGGGACCCTTCCTACCAGCCTCCTGAACAATTCAAAGTCTGCTCTCCGAAAGTCCAAGGTCATTTTAAGTCATCATTAAATCTAGAATTTTAGTCCTGTTTAGTGGTTTATAGAGGTCATCATTATAAAGACAGTACATTCTAAGGTGCACCAAATCCTCTGTACATGTACATTTTTACATTATAAATCTGTTCTTTAGGAAATATAATCTAAGTTCTTTACAAAAGTTAGATCTCAGATTGTACTTTACTAGAATATGTACAAATCGAACTATATATATATAATGGTCAAGTTGATTTATAGCATTATGATTCTAATTCATGCATAGTTTGATATAAGTCAAAAGAGCAATTCCACTTTTTAAAGTCTTGGAGCTCATGGTTTGCAATTTGTCCTCATTCTAGACAACAGATATGTTATTGAATAAACTTATCTTTTCTTTAGCATTTACTTAATGGTTAGATTGTAACTGAGGAACTGTGGCAGAGATCATATGCTTTAGGGAGCCAAAGACAATAGAAGAAAGAAGATATCTGATAGCAATGAAATGCCTATTAATAATATTGATGACAAGTTTGAAATGTGAGTATAGAATAAGACAAAGTTCATAGTTGAACTATTATGCTTTTGTTAAGGTTTTTTTTTTCCTTTACTGTTTAGGAGCTAGAGTGAGTAAGCTGCGAGGTACTGAATATGAAAAGGGAAAATGTGATTTACGTAAGAGCAGAGAGTGCAGATATTCATTTTGTTATGGAAAGTTATCTGTAAAATCAGAAAAATTTTTCTGATGTAATGCCTGGTACTGTGCTTCAGTTTCTGCTGGACTGTTTACAGCTAGGTTGTAACATCACTTCTGTATTTATCTGTTGGCATATCAGCAAGTTGTGAGATATTTAACCTTTTTTTTTTTTATTTTATTACTATTACTGCTCTGTATGTCTTTGAAAGTGTCACAGACATGACAACTATCTGGCTTGTCAGGGGAGGAAGAATACAAAAACAAAATTTCTCGGGCATAATAAGAGAAAATGGAAACAGTTTTTACAGAAATATTTAGAAATATCTTGATTTTTCTCTTGACAGTTAATTGCAACAGATCAGGGAAAGCTGAAATTAAATCCTGGAGTAAAAGCATCTGTTTTAATATGCACACACTTCAGACAACTCCATCATTCTAAATAACACGACAAATATAATTACCTTATTTGTGATCTTTGTATTAATTGAATTAACTTCAGTCAGATGGGGTTTTTTTGCTTTTATTTGTAAGGACACATACTGTAATCTTAAAAAAGCTATAAAATCCTGCAAATGATTAATTACAGGGTTAAAACCAAACCCAAAATACTTCTAGCAAGCCTTCTCGCATATATTCAGCACCGATACGAACTGATCTCTGTGGCGATAGAACAGCACTCTACCTCACAGTTAATGTTTTCTCATAAAAATTTTTTGTCAGAAAAATGATACTCTTGTTTTGAACAGAAATGGCAATAAAAAAACAATCCTGACGCACAACTGTAGAATCATCATAGAATGACTTGAACGGGGAGGGATCTTAAAGCCCACCCTGTTCCAATAAGAATTAAAAAATATATATATATAATTACTACTGTTTTTGTAAATGTACACTTAGTTTTCCTTTTAATCAGGCAGATATCTATAAATGGGAAAACATGAATGGATTTACCTTAAGAAGAAAATAAATCAGAATTAGAGAGCACGAGACAAACATCTGAATATTTCTGCAGGATTTAAGTATAGAAGTCTGTCATGGTTTTATGATTTTTGGTTATTGGTATTCCACATCATAACATCATGTAGTGTATGTACCTGGTTCTCAGAAGAGGAGAACAACTACATTCCCCGGAGGACTTTGCTCCCCTGTTACCGTTTTCCAGTCAGAGGGAAAGACTAAACATCACAGATCATGAGACCTTCTCTTCTTTCCACCCGTCTCTTGTCCCGGCAGCATCTCGCTCCCCAGCTGTCTCACCGTTGGTATTAGAGTAAGGCCTGCTTTAATTTTGGACACTCTTTCTCGTTGTATTGGATGTATCAGCTTAAATTGTAATTATGTTGTATTATAGTGTGTTACTTTGCATTCTGATATCTTATTTAGCAAATTAGTTTGTTTCTCCTCAGATCGTTGCTGCTGTTTTGTTTTTAGGCCCATCTCCTTACACTTTTTCCTTTTTCCCTTTCCCGGGGCATGGATCCATGGGTCCCCCACCCCATTCGTCACGGAACTGGGCCAAACCTGCCCGTAAACCGTAGACAAAGTCTTACTGAATGTACCAGGAAACCGTGCAATTCAACATATAAGCTTTTTACTCAGTCTACTTTGTAGATAACTACCTGAAGTTCATAAAGTAAGGAAGAACATTTATGAAACATTAACATATCATCATGAGAGTTGAAATATAGTCCTACAAGGTTCATTCTGTATAAAAATTATATTAGATTCTGCTGGCTGTGGAATCTTTATGATATTACTTGAGGGCCTTACAACATTAATTTTAAATTAAAAAAAAAAAAGTGAAATAGAACATCTTTGCAAATGACAAAAAGTACTGTTAAAAAAAAAAAAAAGAGCAGTATAAAAAGGAGTCTGACTGAATTCCTCAGTGTAGTCAATAGTGTTTGCCAATGTACTTCTGTCAGAATTTAAAATTCTTCTTCATTTCAAACCAAAATTTCCTTTGTAGAAGTAATTATAACCTGACATGCCAGCTCAATGTTAATAAATATTTCCTGTTCTTAGTGATCAATGAGAAGTGATTGCACAGAAGTCTTTCAAAATCAGGCACTATAATGTTTCCCATCCCTTTCCTCTCTGTCACTTCTTGTTCATCAAAGGAGTCTTTCTTAAACAGATTGCTGTGAAAAAGATGTGGCACAATAGCAATGGGCAGTGTGATGTGTGAGTGGCTGTGAAGGACACCTAACCGTGTCAATATGGGAAACGAGAGTAAGAGAAACTACAGTCAATCTGAAGCACAGCTTTCCCTTGCTAGCTTGAGGAAGATGACAGAGTTACTTCTCTTTTTACATCAGTGTGTTGGAGATGAATGGTAGCGTTTCTCATCCTTCCTTTGCACTACTGAGTACAAAGACATCTCATTTCTGATCATCAGCTAACTCAGAACTGCATGGGTGGGCAGAGGAAAGGAAGGCTGTAATTTATAGACAAAAGTCAGATAGGAAAGAATAGTTTGTCCTAATTTGGAAGTGGGTTGTGTTTTATTATCACTTAGCTGGAGTTGAAGAGGTTGCTTACCCCATGGGTAAAGGATACACACTCGATTGCAGGCAGAAAACCATTGATCCTCAGTCCTCAGTAATTTTTATGCTGCCACAATGGGTCTTGACTTGTGTTGTAAATTTACATCTGGAAAAATCTGGTCTATTTTTTAAACTGTTTCAGTGATTGTATAGCCCTTCCTTCTGGTTTAGTCTAATGCAATAGGCAGGTCAGAGACTGGGAATAGTTTATCAATTTGATTTATAGAAACCTTATTCTGCTCTTTGCGCAGAATATCCTACAGCAGCTTACTTCCCAAGCAGTTAGCAGCTGTGAAACAGCTTATGTGATACACAGCATAATGGAACAGTCTGGCTCTAAATCTCAGTGTATATTGCTGGTGCTGTTTGTTGAGGCTGTTACTGTCATTGCAACAGCACCACTTATTTCACTGAGCAGCACAGCAAATGGCATGGTAATCATTTATATGAGTCAAATCATATATGTAAATGATTTACCCAGAGGTCATACAGTAGTGTGGGTTTAGTTGCTGTATTATTTTATGTGTCCTTTTCTTACTACAGACATTTTGTATGAGCATTTGGGTATGTCATTGTGAGGGACACTTAGCCAAGTTCTTAGAATACCTGCTGTTCAGGAACATTTTGATTAAATTAGTGCTTCATGGAGTCATTTTATTATTTGTTCCTCATGCCAAAGATATTTGAACAAGTGTTTATTCAGTAGGTTACTTCAAATGACAGAGTGCCTTTTTCGTAATAGTTATTTTAATATTGTTTTTTATTGAAATACTCAATGAACTGTCATGCTTGGGTTTCAGTATATTTGTGGGACATTTTATACTCTGTATTAACTGATTAATCCTCCTGCTTGAAGATTACAAACTCCTCAAATCTGTATATAATTCAGCAAATCCAGATTATAAAGCTTTTAAGCATTAGGAATCATGAATCTCTTGGGGACCTAAATAATTACACCATTTTTTGCCAAAGAAACCAAGCCATTAAGAATCATCATGTGTTTCAAGTGCTCTAAGCACAGAGGTCTGACTGGCAGTGTTGCTCAATCATGTATTTCTTTTCAGCTAGCTGCTTAGAAGCTGGTTTTGAAGAGCTCTTCCCATACCAAACATGCTCTTTCAGACACGACTAGCGTACAGTCACTGGCATGGGCAGGCATCCAGCCTTCTAAACTTCATTAACAACTGGATACTTAATCTTTCATTTGATTTCAATCCACCCTTTGTATTATTATTTTTTTTAAATCTATTAGAATGATCCAGTAATGTAGTTAATGGATGTTATCAATCATTTGGAGAATGACTGCTGAAAAATAAATTGTAAAAATGAAGAAATTATATTACTATTTTAGAAATATTTTTGGCCTACGCTAGAGATAACTTTTTCAGATTCAAGATACAAATTTTGAACTATTCTAATTCTGAATTGAAAGACTTTGTGTAGCCTATGAAATTCATCTGATCCTGGTTAATCTATTTCTGTATTTGACTTTTATGCAAGTCTAGATTCTTGTTAAACAGATACTGAATGGCCCATTTTTCTTAATTGCTTTGTGTGTGTAATTAAATATAAAATTGAAAAGTTATTCTCTCACTCTTTTTCTTGAACAAAATACAAGTAAAAGACGTGCCATTTTAGAGAAGCTAGTTGTTTTTCTCATTTTAAAGGAATATCTCCAAAATGGCTTTAGGTTAGAATTGTGTTTAATGCCATCAGGCCTGGACCATAATTAAGTGATAATATGGAGTAACAAGCTGTTGTCTTTTAAGCATCTGAACACAAGCCTGAGTTAAGTCTATTCGAAATTAAAGAATCAAGTCCTAGTTGTTGAAGCTGTGTATGTTTTCAGCTCCTGTTTAAATGAGAACTGCCTGGGAGTCCTTGATATGGAAACCTTCCAAAGAAAGAAAAGGGGTGCTTAGTCACTAATTCCTAGATGACATATAATGCGTACATATGAACTTTGAAAATATTTGTGATCGTGCTGATATACTAAGGCCTTCTTTTTAAGGTAATTGCTTTTCTGTAGTCTGACCGTTGCCATAACAATCTTTCTTACAAAATGTGAGATGGTTATTTCTATTTTTTTTGTCCTTAGAGACACAGAATGATTTATGACTGTCCAGAAGCAGGCTGAAATGATCTGAATTTTCAGTTCTATGTTCTTCTCACTTGACTCCCTGAGTCTAGATGCAGTGGCTAACTCATCTAAGACATGAGCTCAAGTTAATTTAGAAATCTTCAAGCAAAAAGGAGAGAGGCGTCTCTGAAATGCAAGGCCTCCTAGATCTCTCAGATATCTGAGATGCTTCTGTTCCATGTATAACATAGGATGTCCCATGGAGAAGTCAAGGATGCAAAAGATAATACTGAATGACTATTAAATCCTAGATGAAATGTTAACACTAGCAGTGTTAGATAGTAAAGATAATAGAAAAAGAAAACAGTTCATTCAAAGATCCTGCTTTTTACTACTTAGTGCTGCTTTAACTCAGATAGGAATATGATGCTTAGAGGAGTTTTTCCTTACTTCTTTTTTATTCTTTTGAGGTAAAGATTATTCATTTCTAACATCGTCAAGAATTTTAGTTGTTGCACCAAGGAGAAAATTTGCCAAGAACAATTTCCTTCAAACCACTTAAGGTTAATTAGTCTTTTTACTCATTCTTTTTTTTTTTTTTTGAGACTTTTTTCTTCATTTATGTCAGTGTTCATATTATATATAGTCCAAAGACATCATTATATGCAGGCTTTTAGGTGTCTAAAAGGACTTTTGGCATAAAAGAAGAAAGGAACTTTTTAGAGTAAATTCAATAATGGACTATGATAGGTATTTCTTGTGATGTTTTGTACTTAAATCAGCATTGAAACTGTTCTCCATCTACGACATTTAAAACTTTAAAAAGATAATTGATTGGGATGGTAATAACAATAAAATAATTCTGTCATTTCACCGGTCAAGTGGACTGAAAATATATTTGATAAATTACTGTTTGCTTTGTAATTATCAAAATATGTGTACCTTGGTAGCAAAACATAACAAGAACAGCATGCTGAAATTGGAATTAATCATTTAAGAAATGGAAAACATATTGAAGCCTCTTTCAGATCATTGTGCGTAATATTTTTGGCATGCATATACTGACTATTTCCCATATTATCACTCTATGATTTTTTTTAATCTTGTCCCAATTGCCCTATTCTCATGTCTTATTTTCCAAGACTCCAGAACACTTATTAAATGTAGCTAAAATACACTTTTAAGAAAGCTAAATTTTTCTTGAGGTATTAGATTCTTCCTATCTCATTTTTTGTGTGTGTTTCTATGAGGAATTTAGGAACTGATTCAGTCCTGTGGTGCTGACTTGCTTTTATGACGTATTCTCCACTGTGTAGGTCACTCTGAAAGTAATGCCTCCTGTTTATTTCCATGGAAACTATAACAGATAGAAAGAACGCAATGACAGTATTTGATGGAGCATGTTCTCAGCTACAAAACACTGTTTTTCAACATAGTCACCCCCATTAGCTGTGCATTTTTGCCAGTGATGAACAAGAGCCTGCATAATATGCTCCTACAAATCTGTACCAGAGGAGGTGACTCACTGTTTCACAGCTACTATGACTGTGACACTGCTAGGAAAATGTTGCCTGTGCAGTTCATCCTTCTTTGGCCTGAACAGATAGAAGTCAGAAGATACCAAATCCAAACTGTATGGTGACATTGGTAGGACAGTGCAGCCAAGATTGGCAACGTACTTCATAGTCTTCAAACTGCTAGGGGGCCTGTTGCAAAAGAAAAGCTGTCTTCTTCTCTGGCCAGACTCTGGAAGTTCGAGCCTTCAGTTTAATCAGCATCATCTGTGTTCCAGGAAATCCAGAAGAATCCACCCCCTCTTGCTATTCCAAGACAGAGTACACATCACTTTACCTTCTGAGAGATGTGCCTTGAACTTTTCTTGCACAGAGTGGTCTTTTTGTTCCTATGTGAGCATTTGTGGAACCCACCTGGTGCAAACTTAGTGGCATTCCAGTGTTGCAGCCATCATTTCCAATGCAGTGAAGTTACTTGGTTGGAACCTGCCAATCTGCACAAATGATCTGATCAACACACTCTTTATTTTGTGATATGGCAGCTGTTCATGGCCATCCAGAACTTGGCTTGTCTTTCATGTCACTGTTGCCACTGCTGAAATGCACCACCCACCCCTCACGGTGCTCACATCCGCTGTCTGGTCTCCATCGCTGTTCAGCCTGTGTCAGTGAATGTCAAGGAGTGCCGTTTTTTCCAGATGGAGGAATTCAGTGGCACACATTTGCTTCACACACGCTTCCACGTCAGACACCACTGTGTCAGACTGCCCCCCTGCTGCCATCTGTTTTATGGCAACAACATGTAATGGAATATTGGTGGGAAGGCTCAAGTTCTATTGCGATACCACCAACACTTGCCTGTGACATTGTTGGCCAACATAGTAAAATAGGAGGCATTACTTTTGGATCATGCCAGAGGATGACAGATAGATATGTGAGAAGACTGAAGGCAGTGTGTTCAGAAGTGACAGAGGAGTGTTCCCACTGCAGTTATTAACTAGTTCCAGCAAGGAGTGTAATGGTTTTATACTATGCAAATGAGGAAGCAAATAGGACTCATTTTTCTTTCGGTTAAATTAAATTCAGTTGAATTGAATTCATAATGAATGTCATTGTCAATGGCTGAGTGGAAGACCATTCCACTTCAAAATGCAAAATCTGGATGAGAAGAAATGAAGAAGAAATCTATGAAGATTTCCTTTATCTTCTATATCCTATATCTTCTACATCTTTTCTTTCTCTTAGGATTGAGCTGTGGCATCAGATATCAACCCAACTACTGATAAAAGAAAGATAACATCACATTTCTGATGTCTGTAGCCTCTTTTGCTTTTCCTTGTTAATTTACTACTCTCCTTGTTCTCTGTCTCTCAAGGTGGCAGTGTGTGGCATGAAAAGTAGTTGGCTTTTTTTTTTTTTAAAAAAAAGCAAGACGTACATGTTACTACTGTTCATTCTTAGAGGTTAAAAATTAAATAATTGTTCTTTATCTGAATTACAGCCTGAATTTTGTTCCATGGGGTGTTCTGGAGAACTTTCTTAGTCCAGAAGTGCATACTGGTGCTTCATACAATCTCAGATGCTTTCAGCCCTTAAATTCGAAAGGGACCCTTTTTTTCTGAGTTTTACCACAGCCTTCCTCAGAAGGGACAGCTGTGCTTCTTGCAGATTCTGGCAGAATCTCCAACATATTCCATAAGTAGGAACAAAGATGAAAAAAAAAGGAAATTGTTGAATCTTTCCTGGTAAAATACATCAGACTGGTGGCTGAAGATGAATCTCCTCAGGATGAAGGTGATGAGGTACAATTGTCCTTACTGTGTATCTAAGCAATCCCCATGTGAATTTTCTTTGGCTAAGTCCCTTCCTTGCAGGTCTTTATGTACCTACCTCTGTGGTTTAGCTGATTTTGCAGTGCTGTTTAAGATTTGTCTAGGCACAAGGGTTGCTAGAAACTGTAGGAATCTTGAAGAACACTGCTTGGAGTTTGTTTACTGTTACTAGTCTATTAATAGCAAGTCTACTAACTTTGTACACACAAATACATAATTGTTCACTAAAATTTGACCATATAAGGTAAAGTTTTTTGTTTTATTAATTTTATTTCTATTAGAAAAGAAACAGTGTTTTTATTAAGTACCCGAACTACATCTAGACTTTTCTCCTAAGGGCCTGCATTCTCACTAGGGAACCATTCAAGTGCTCTGATTGAATTGTTACAAATTGAATGGGAAAATTGGGTGGGTAAGAGCAATTGAATTTGGGAAGTTTATGGGAGCTGCTAGTTCGAGGTGAATAATAAAATAAAGATGGCAGTTTTGCAATTTTGAAAAGCTCTGTGCTATGTAATAGACAATAATTTAATTCTAAGAGACTATTTTATTAGATTTTTTTCCAAGTAAAACCACAATTCCTATTGTTCCTTATCATATGTCTCATTACTGCTGCAAGTATTAGCCTCTTTATGTGATTATAGTGATTCATACTTCACTCCCTTGGTTGTTTTGTACACAGTTGCAAGTAAATAATAGTTGCAATTTGTTGCTTCTGAATATAATACCATTAGTGTTATTGTTTTGTTTTGTTTTTAAACAGAGGTATATATTTTAGTGAAGAATTAATGACAAATCTTGCATTGAGATCAGTCAACAGATAGATGATTGATAAAATATAAATTCTGAGCATTGATCAAAGTAATAAATCTGAAGAAATACCAAAGTTGTTGCTTCTCATTTTAATGCCTCTGCCAAACAGTGTTTGAGTTTTACAATTGGTATAAAATTTGTGATCATTATCTTTTATATTTTTGAAAATATGTGATTATAATTTGTATATCTGAGCATGCAGCTGTCATAAGAACATAACTAAAACAAAGCAATCCCTTTTGGAGGGAAGCTGGCTTTGTAAGCACTTCTATGCTTGTATGCAAATCCAGTCAAAGCCAAGGAGCCTTGTGAGACAGAGAGAGAGAATTTGAATTCACCGTATTGTTAAATTGAAGTAGCTTCACTCATAGGACAGAAAAGACCAATTCCACTTCTAGAGGTAGCAGTGATTAAGGAAATCTAAAAACACGGGAGCAATGATGTACAGAAAAAGAAAGTGGCCTCTGTGGATATTGTACAATGAATTGAGATCTGATTCTTATTCTTGCTTGTTCAGTCATGTGTTGCTGTCCTGTTGAGTTGGGTGGCTCTCTGAGAAAGTGAAATTGTCTCATTGTTGATTTCCTGGTGTTCTTTTCCTTCAGAATTTTTGCTGAAGGCTTAAGTGAGGGAGAAAGGAGAAGGGTTGAGTTAAAACAGGCAGCTGGGGACGTCTGAAATGGCATTATGCTGAAACAACCAATGTAAATGTAACTGCAAGTACAGCAAAGCAAAAACATGTTCACAAACTGTAGAGTGAACCAGAAGCTTAGTTCTCAGGGTGGTTTTTGTTTATTTGTTTTGTTTTTGTTTGTTTTTATTTTTAAGGTTCAACTCATTTCATTAAGTATTTTTACATTTTCTCTCTTAAAATTAGATGCATCATTGATCAGGGATTCATCTGAGGTGAAGGTAAATGCTAGTAATATACAGTATAGGTTATCAACCATTGTTTTAAATGACAACATTGATTTTGAAAAGGTTATTAAAGAATTGAGCACATTCTACATTTTGTCTTCCGCATTTTACTTGTGGAATAGTTAGATTCTGCTTAAAAGTTAGAGTAGAAAATGAATCAAAGGATATTGGATATTATTTTTTGCCTGCTGTAAGGTGTCCCCGGAGATTTGGTTTAGTTGTAGCATAACCACGTTAATTAATACATTGTGTGATAGTGCAGGAATGTTTTTGGTTTGTAAGCTTTTCTACCTTTTGAATTTTCAATTCTGAATGGATCATCAAAACTATCTAAAAAGTTGCTGACCCGTATTTTTCATTTATTTCCCCTCCCTCTTCACCCGTTGGTTTCATGTAGTAGTTAACATAATAGAAGTGATTCAAATTAAATGCAAAGGAAAATAATTTCAAAGCATTGCACTGGGAGAATGTGTGACTGTTATAAACAATCTGTTATCAACAGTTAAAATATTGAAAAATAACTGAGAAATTGAATTGTAAAAGAAAAGACATCCTATTCTTTTGTGAAATTACTCATTTTAAATTTTGGGATGTGCTTTTTTTCTGGTAATCTCCCTGTGGTTAAAAACAGGATAAGTCAGTAGAGTTGAAAGTTGGATGGCACAGTGAAGGTTTTAATCTGTTGGAAGTCATGCATATCTGTCTTAAGACCGCATTGTATAGAAGCATTTCTTGTAGAAAAGCATCAGGTCTACGAACAATACTATTGAAAATGGACAGAACTCTTGTTGAAGTGTTTGCACTGTGTGCAGTTAGCCAGAATTGTGTAGTGTTTCCAGATGCCAACCTCCAAAACATTTGTAGCTATTTGTATGTTGAAATACTAAACTGCTTTCCAAGGCAGGTATGTAAGAAAGTACTTAATAATTATTTCTTATGTTTTAAGAAGTATAAAGCACTATCTGTCTTGGTATCTTTAAGCACAGGATGAGTGAAGGGTTTACATCTTAAAATTCAAAATATAGTAAATTTTAGGAGGTGGAAAGAAAAGGGTACAGTGACAAAAAGAAAATGATAGTTACAGTGAGAAAAGCAAGAGTTAAAAATCAAAATATATAGATTTAAGATGTTTTTCTTTGGCATGTAAAAAATTATTGTAATTACAATTACACCAGTAGTCTGTAACAACTTCTGTTATTTTCATTCATTGGATCAAGTGAATACAACTTCATTTCTTATGAAAATCCTTACAGTAACATCTCCACTTCATTTCATGTACCTGAGTAAGGAAATATCTCAGGAAGACAAAGTCAAACCGCATGTCAAACTCTGTTGACTTCCCTTCAGTGAAGCACAAATTGGCAGCTGTTGAAGATTTTCCGTTTTTGAGATGATCACTTTTTATTAGTGCTATTAATATATTTACTGCTTGAACATGAAATGCATGAGTTTTTCTTAACATTCTTGTTGTGGTTCACTTGCACTACTTTTGTGTTTAAAGACATTGAATATTTATTGGAAGTTGGAAAAGGCATGCCTAAGTCCAAGGCAGTTTTCCTGACTTTTTTATCAATGTATTTTTACATAAGTTTTAGATTATAGCAGAGTTTCAGTATTAAAGTAAATATGAAAGATTTTGATTCATCTGGGAAATAAAAATAAAAATAGGTTCTAATAACTGAAATGATATCTGTCAGATGCTTTGAGTTCAACCTCTAATATTTACATAATAAAGTTAAATGAATGTGGAAACCATACATTGATAAACATGGTGTGGCATTCCTCCAAGTGGAAATAAGCTTTAAGTGCGTGTCCACAAATGGTTACAGATGGTTAAAATAGGATTTCGCTATTTTAGCAGGTTTGCTTCGTATTTCTGTTGCTTTTTATTAGCATTTCCACTTCCTAACTGCTGCTTTTATTCAGACCAAAGATGTTGTAATTTCACAATGGCTACATTTATGATACTGCAAAATGTTGCTATGGAAATTATTGGAAAGTCGTAAGTGCAAAGTCTATTTTCAACTGAGATTTTGGTCTTATTGCATCTCCTTGTTTATAAAATTATCTGAATATTCAACTTTTTCAAATCATCAAGTTTATTCAAGATACAACTATGGAAGTGTAAATGCTATAAGTGCAAGGAACCTTCTTTAAATGTTTTAACAAAAGTCTGGAATGACTAGTGAGAACTTGGTATCTATATTACGTGAACCCTGATGTTAGAAACAGCTACTTTGATATATTCAGCACAAATGTCTTTTGATTTGTAGCAGTAATGTTACCTCATCTTTGAAGTACTTTTCATCTGACTATTTCTAATCTTTCTTTCTACCAAACATTTATTAATCTGTGTTCTGATGTACAGTAAGTTAATATCGTTTTTGTTTTAGAGATGAAAAAACTATATTTAAAAGGTCGAATCTCATGTGAGTGACAGATGGAGATACTCAGTATTTTTCTGCTTTAACCACTGAAGAAAATATATATCTTTCTTCAATCAGTACATTTGCAGTCTGTGAAAGCCAATCAAGCCTTTCATTGCAAGACCGCATATTTCTATCAGATGAAGGAGGGGAGGAGGGAAAGAACATTCCAGCATATAGCTAAAGCAGGATTCTATCACTAAAGCGGATCAGGTACAGGATGTGGGCAAAAATGCCTGGAATGTATATGTGTGTATACCTATGTATATGTGTGTGTGAAAATATACATACTTATATTTTTTAAACTCTAATTTATAAATAGCTGTGGAAAATTTTTCAGCAGATCTGGTGATATGTTTAGAGATATCAGTAGGATTATTTCCTCCAGAAACAGATGTATTTCCTCAAATCTTAAATGGAAAATTCAGCTCAGTAATCCAAAACAAAAACTAATGGGGAAAAAAGTTCCCTAGTGGAATGAACAGCTGGAATTTTCTGCAGAATAGAATTTTTAAAATTTTATGTAGAGAAAAATATTTCATTTCAACCTTTCTAGTAGTCTTTTGAGATCCCCTCTTTCTCAATGACAGAGAGCTTGAGAATCTCCTAATCATTCTACAATCAAAACTTCTAATGATTGTGTCTAGGTAGTATATTGGACCAATTAGACCTAGCATCTAGGCTTACTTAGATTTCTAGGCTGTTCCTGAAAAGGTTTTGAGGTATCTGAAACTACTGCATGTAATTAAATTTGAAAGCTGTTTGACAGCTCTTGAACTGAAAAAATGCCTGGAACGCCTGTTAGCTTTGGTTTCAGTGTGGCTTGACTTGTGAGATATTTTAGCAAAACCGAGATTTTCCATTGGAAATTGTAACACTTATAGAATATACTTTTTCTATTTTTTTTAAAATGGAAATATCATTGATATCAAAGGAAATGAAATCATTGATAAAAGTGGAAATTTCAGACTAGATCCGTCAGCTGTTTTGCAATAGAATGATTAATGGCTACTGAAGATACTAGAGATGTAAGAAAAGTCTAACTTCTGCAATTGAGTATAGAAGGGAATTTTTCATGGAGGGAGGAATTTGATTACCTAGAAATCTAATTAGATATGTATTCATGTAAACTAATTTTTAGCAAGACACTGGGATTACTGCCATTATGTGTAATTTTTTTTTCCTTAGCCTAAGTGCAGACTACAGCAGTATAACATCTGGATAACTATACTACCATGAACACACGTGCTGGTGTGTTTATCAACAAATGATTCAAATATATTATTTTGGTTGTGTATAATATTTTCTTGCTGTTTTCCTAAATAGACAATTTTCATAACCAATCAAATTTTTGTTCATAAGGATCTCTCTCTTTCTCTCTCTTTCTCTCTCTCATTCTCTCTCTCATTCTCTCTCTTTCTTTCTTTCTTTCTTTCTGTCTGTCTGTCTGTCTGTCTCCTGTAGCTGCTCTTAGACATTCAGCTCATGCAGTAGCTAACCCGTAGACTACTGGTCACATCTTGCTGCCACACTAGGACCTGCAAGCCCAAATTTAATAATAAGACAGACTGCAATGTGAGACTCAGACATACAGGCAACATCCAGTTTACGTCTGAATGGCCTCTTTCGTGCCCTTTTCTCTCTCTTTTACCAGGTTTATCTTTCCCAGGTCCACCTTGATTCCTTTTACTTTCCATATTTTTGGTCATACTATCTCCTATACTCTTGCAGCCCCATTTAATGTACATGGCTTCCCAAGGAGACATTTTCCCTCATGACTAACCTTTGTGTGTGGCCTCACCAGGAAAACAATCTCATCATTTTCCTTTGGTGGCCTCTGAAGTACAGAGTTCAAGACATTCCATTTTCATTTCTTTAGGTTACTGATTGTGGT
This sequence comes from Numida meleagris, assembly GCF_002078875.1. Lineage (NCBI taxonomy): Eukaryota > Metazoa > Chordata > Aves > Galliformes > Numididae > Numida > Numida meleagris. The sequence continues at coordinate 92,515,386 of NC_034410.1, read as the reverse complement.
CATCAGACATTAGTCAGTTAACTTAATATTTGTTATCACTTAATTAGGATAGTCTAGAGGCCACATAAACAAATTACATCAGGCATCCAAAGCCAATTTGTGTAGGACTTAGGTTTCTCATCCAAAATTGTGATTGTCACTATGCCTTTCCACCATGACTACTTATGATTCTGTGATCTTTATGACCAGGTGATTTCTCTCTTGTCTCTGCTGTGCACCAAGACTTGAGTCCTAAGGTTTCACAAAACCATGTCAATTTTTTTCCTTGGAAAGCTTTATATATTTGAGAAGTTCAGGTCACTGTCATTAAATTGAAGCAAGAGATTTGCCTGTTTCTTTCACTATCGTAGCCAGTGCACTATATATATCTTTCCCCAAAGCAGTGCTTCAGGAAATGAATTAGTTTAGTTCAGGTTTAAGTGCAAATCAACTTCCCCTGAAAGTTATCTAACCCATAGAGGGAGTGGATTTAAGAAAAAAATAATTTGTTCTCTTTTTTATATACATTTGATCAGGCAACTTCTTGTAAAATGACTTGTTTTAGGTTCCTCCCATATGGAGTATATTTTTATAGACATCTTGACTCTTGACCCTCGCAATCATTATGTAGAGAAACTAGTCATTTCCTTGGAACTATTATTTTGTTGTGGGAACAAATGCCTAGAAAATGGATAATGAAACTCTGGTTGTCAGAACATTTTAGTAGTTGATGTCTTTTTATAGAAATAAGGATGAAAAGGCATATAAAGGTATAGATTTAAATAAGCTTAATGAATGAAACTTCGTTATTACTATCCTCCAGAAAATAATATGAGTAGTCACAGGGAAAGTGACTTTTTGAGCAACTACAGTTTTAAAAGATTGTTTTTCCCTGTGCATAGTATATGTTCCAAACAGTGACTGATTTTTCCTTTTATATCTGAAGTTTCACTTGGATAGTGGTAGACTTCTGGAACAGTTGCGTTTTTTTTAATCAGGAATTATAGTTTCATATAGAAAATAAATTGTTCAGTTAAGCTGTTTTCTTGGTTCAACTTTTGGAGAATAAAAATAGTGGACTACATATTCTTAGTTAATCTGAACTAAATTTCAGGACCAGTTGTTCAAATTACTTTTGGAAAACTAAGCTCTAATCTACAGTGCCCTCCTCTTCCCTTCCCTGCACTGTGATTTTTATTTTTTGCTTTCAAATACCAACTTCTTAAAAATATGTAGAACAGTAAGCATAGAGACATTCTTACTGATTGCTGAACAATTGTTATTGACATGTGGATTTAGGGAGACGTGTCTTGGATGTATGTCAGTTATTAAGAGTTTTGGTTTAATATTGATATTTAATGTTTAAAGAGTCAAAATTATAGCTGGTATAACTTTTTTGTTGTTGTTTCTTGGAAATTCTGAATAAATTTTTCATACTCAATTGTATTTTTCTTAGCTAATTTTTATTGTTTTTTTTTTCTTACCTGTTTATTTTATTCCTGTCATCTTACTTAAATAAAATATAAAATAATATATATATAATATTAATTTTTCTTTAGGTGCAATTTTTTTCTTCAGAGTAAAATGTATCCATAAATTTCAATTTTGAGACATTTATTGATCAACTGACATCATTCACTCTTGTTTTAAAGATATTGATATGATCTTGTCTGTAGAATGTATTAAGTCATTGAGAGGGGGAAGAAAGTGAAAGAGTTCTTAGCAAATGCATTCCATTTACTAATATTCTTTCTGAGATATGGAAAAAACACAGTCTTTGTGTTTACGTGGAAATTTGTATTGTGCAACTGTATTTGATTTGCAGCTCTGCTCCACAAATAGAATTATGAGCAATGTAATATAGTACAGTGTGTCATCATGAATTCTCTAGAGTAGCATAAAGTTCTGTTTTAACAGTTGTGACATTTTATGCTAATGACATAAATACTATTTAAATTGAAGGCTACTTTAAGAGAGGCTTGTGTGATTAATTAACCTCAGTCACAATTGCTCATTAACTCCCTCCATGAAGAAGGATGGGGGAAAGAGAGATGATCCCCAGTCATCCTCCAAACAGCAGCCACCCTGGGAGGCAATGCCTCACTCTTCTTGCTCTACTCCATGTTTGATTTCAGTTAATAAAGAAGGTATGAAGAGGGATGAATATTACATTGAAGTGATGATGGTTAGAGGCATATGAAAAGTTGAGACTATCTTTGCTAATTCCACACTGTTTTCCGCTATTTCCATTTGTTATATTTGCAATCATTAGGTCAGTGCAGATTAAAATGAATGATTTCACATGTTTCTCAGTACACTTGGACATCAGATCTTGCTGACCTTCAGCATTGCAGTGTTTTAGTCAATGGAGTCTTGCTTCAAGTCTGCTTTGAGTTTATATGTTGGGTTAATATGTTCTTTTCTTCTAGTTTGGGCTTAATCTCTTTGAAAGTGCTTCAGTTGTCATTTTATTAGAACTGTTCATTCTTTAGCTTACAAAGACAGATGAAAATACAAAGACAAAGACAAATCAAAAAGAAAGCACAGAATGAATATGAGATAATTACATTGTACAACAAAGGGGGAAGAAATTAATTTCACTTGAAGATCTGAGCTCTATATTTTGTTTGATTCCAATCTCCATGGTCCTCATAATTTTTCTTCTTAGCTAGCACACTGTTGGAAAATAGAATTTAATACGTAACAATCTTGTGTAGAAACATAATTCAGATTTGAAATGGACCGTTCCATTAAAAGATTTTTGTAAGTCATTACTAGTTGATTTTTCATAAATCGTCTCTCTAAAAAGTTCAAGAATACAAAAACAAAATAAATAAATGAGATCAAGCACCTAAATGACAAAATTAACCACAATGAAAAGGAGAGCTGCATATTTATAATTAATAATGTCTGAGAACATTTAATAACAGGGAACATACATTATGCATTTTCAGTATGACTAGAAAATTAGATGGGAGGTAAGGTAACCTAAATCCTGAGGAACTTGCAAGGCGTACTGCATGTCTGTATGAATTTTCCTGCATATTTACCAAGATGACCTTAACTTCAATTATGGGTATGGTGATAATCTTTAAAAGGTAGCCTGAAAAGTTCCAGTCATCTTTTCTTATGAGGGATGGAAGTGTCTTTGTTGGATATTTGATCTAAATTCATTGTTTTTCTACCTGAAGTTTCATATGAATAGTTGTTTTTAAGCTAATCCTCAATTTTCCATCTGTTCCATAATTCTGTAAAAAGCTAGCAGTAGACATGTTTTTAAATAAATCTCTTTAAACTCAGAATTTATGTTTAAAACCTTTCAAATAAAATAATCTAGAGCGCTTTCTTACATGTTAGTTCCAGGACCCTGGTAGCCATCAAAATAGATTACTTTACATTCAACAAGACTAATAAGAGTCTTCTATTATGGATTGGAAGCACCTGGATGTTTTTAATGAATATTTCATGTTATAAAGCATAATTTTACCTGAGGGAATTAATGAAGACAGATAAGGTAACAAATCTTGTATGTTTAGGGAAAAAAAAGTTTGTCATGCCCCTGATACTTTATCCTTTCAGGTTTCATTTTGATCAAGTATTCATACAATTATCAAAATGAATTTAAATGAGTATGTTTATAATGTTTATAAACTGTGGAATGTACTATAGACTATGGTTAGGTTTGAGGGAAAATTTCTTAACCTTTAACAGATAATTAATTTAGCTGCTGAGTGATTTAAAGAGCAGTGGATTGTATAAAGAAGTTAACAACTCTCAGTAATGACCTGTTCCCCATTGGCATTGCTCTAACTGTATTACTTTTTGTGATAATTAAATAAAAATTAGACCTGTGTAAGCTCCCCGGAAACGCAACAAATGTGAAAATGTAATCTATCATGTTTGTATCTTCCTGATTTTTGTTGCATATTTTATGATTTTTTCCCCCTGTTTGGCCATGACGGGTTTTCTTCATTAGGATCATTTTATAACATGTGGTATGAGCTTGCATACTGAAGAACTAAATTTGACAGATTAGAAAGAGTGTATCAAAAGCTCATTGCTGTGAAACAAACTTTACAAGAGATTGTTAATTTGTGGCTTACTGTTTATTTTGTTTAGGTTGATAGTTTTTTTCTCCACTAAATTGAAAAAAAAAAAAAAAAGTGTAACTGAAATGGACAAGCTTAAACTTGAGTATAGACAAGAAACAGTATTTCAGTGTTTGTAGGAGATGCAGATTATCTTTTTAAAATAAAGAAATTAAAACTCTCCTATTTAGAACTCTTATTTCTTAGGGCCAAATGTGACAGTTTGCTGGAACACTTTCTTGTATTAATAACTATTCATAAGAGTAGCACATATAAAGACTCCACCATCTGGCTCATAAACAATGTATTACCTGAAAAAGCTGGGAGAATCTCTATGAACACCAAAGCATGCTGTGTAGGCTCTTATGAACATTTCTTCAGGGCTGCTTTCTATAATCAGTCAAATAACTTGACAACCACCCAAAAAAAAATACATAAAGCTTTTAGATTTTTAATATTTTTATTTTATTTTAATACTTTTCAGTTGTATTTGGCTTCCATTAGGGGTATGAATGGGAAGGTAACAGACAGTTTGAAATAGAAATTGGTAAAATGTCAGTTCTTTCTTGTATCCTAAATTTAATTCTAGATTTGTATCAGACTTCTTCTGTTGAATTTTTTTATTATGCAATTTATATACCCACATAGAGTCTCAATTGTATCTTAAATATGGGATTTTTAACTTTAGTCCTTTTTCCCACTTCTTGTGTATTTCCTTGGTGTCCTAGACCCAAGCATTCAGCATCTTGCAGATGAGAATAATGATTTTTGATTAAGGGTTCCATAAGCAAACAGTATAGGGATCTGGTGTATTCTCAGTTTCTTCTTTTTCTGAGTGTATTTATTTTGATGTTGTGTAAGTGTTGTATATTCCTGAGGGTTGGTGGCTTTATGCCTAGGTGTGTTCTATTGCTGAAGCCAGAAGGGCATATATTATATGCAGTCTGCTACAACCTGTTATGATGAAGTGTACTATCTGAGCCAGCTATAGATAGTAGGACACATAATTTGCATAAAATATTAACTCTCATGTTTCTGCATTCTATATTTAGGAGCAGTCCTAAATTTTAATGTGTCAACCAATTTACAGGCACAAATGTTTAAACAAAGGAGATGATGTTACAGATAAAACTCCTCAATGTATTTTCCTATGCCAAATTCAGGCATATAAACCTCATTCCAGGTTGATGTCAGCCAAGTATTAATTGTCTAGGCAAAATTTTTAGCAGCAGCGGAGATTGTTATGGGTCAGTTTACTGGGGCTTCTTTAGAAAGGATGTATATAACATGAAGGTGTAAAGCAACAATTTATTGCCAAACATACAACAGATAGGTAGGACTTAACAAGCTCTTAGGCTAAGCATTAACATGCTCATTAAGATGCTTTGGCTATGAAGCAACTTGTTCCAGCACCCAACCACTATCTGTTGAAGAACCTTTCCCTAACCTCCACCTGACCTTGCCCTGACACAGCTCCATGACATTCCCTCCGGTCCTGTCGTTGTCACCAGAGAGGAGGAGCTGTCTCTGCCATGAGGCCTCCCCTCAGCCTTCTCTGTTCTGGGCTGAACAAGCCAAGGGACCTCAGCTGCTCTTCGTACATCTTCTCATCTCCACCAGCATCACTGATATAGATCACTGGTGACTGAGCAGTTTGAGCCCAGATCAACGAGCCTCTCTGTCTTTTTGTCTTCAGTACGTTTCGGTATTGACACATTTTTGAGTCCTTGAGCTACTAATGATCAATAACCCTACCTCTGTCTCTATTTTACTTTATTTCCTGGCTGCTGGGGCCAAAGTTTTGCAACTGTGTCATATCACAGCTGGGCCTTGCATCTTTGGTGCATGATAGAGGACGTTGAGTAGGTTGAGAAAAGCTGGTAGCTGAAGTTGCAGAGAGAAAGGGTGACAAGATACAGACTGTGATTAGATTGACTCTGTCTTTATGTATGTGATTGACATGCAAGGGCTTGATTTATCATGTTGCTACTCACTTCAGATCTGCCTCAGAATGTAGATAAGAGTGAGAATAAGAATGGTTGTTTTAGCACTGCAGGCTTTTTGGCTTAGGTTATGATCCCCAACAGCATGCTTTGGGCTTTTCATTCAGAAGGCATTTGGATATTTTCAGTAAATTATTTTGCCACTGCCACCAGCTGGGCTGTGAATGTCACAGAGCAGTATAGGACAATTACAACTTATGTTTTCCCACCAATGAATGACAGCAAAGGACTATTGAAAGTCTTCCATTTTAGCAGAATGCCTGGACTCCACATCATGCCCCATCTGACCTGACTGAATTTTGAAACTTGTCTTGTAGCTAGGTTTTGAAATTACATCAAAAAAGAAAAACTTGTCTGTAGTCAGTAGTTAGCCAGAGTTGGCTTGTACAGAATGCAAGTTTTTCATACATGCTGGATGTTCTGAAGAGTTAAAGAAGGAAGGAAAATTTAATTCCTGAATATATTAGTAGTGTTTTCTTCAGGACAGGAATTTTCTCTTACCGTCCAGAAAGACAAAGACTTGAATGATATATCATATGTAAGACAAGTTGCCATTTCAGTATTTAATGCTTTTTTTCTATTGGAAGATAAAATAACCTAAGTCATGGGAGATGACTGGGGTATTTTTGGTAAGAGAAGTAGGGATTCTTGTGGCCTGTTGTGATTGTTTTAGGTCATGTGTGTGTGTGCTTGTATTACATCTTCACAGAGTCTGGCAAAGTTAGAGTCAGTCTATGGTTCACAGCTTCAGCTGGTGAAAGCATAGGAAAGAAAATTAAAGAATGTTGACAAAATAGTTCAATGTCATAGAATCCTATAACACTTCATTATCAAAGCCTTGTGCACGTTAATTTACAACATAGCCAAGACAAAGATCTCTTTTGGTTATTAAATCAAGGAAACCATTTCACCTGTGGGTTCATTCTGGGTGGACTGTGATACAGTTCACCAACACACAGCATACTGGGGGGTGAAGTTTTTCTATTTTTGTTTTAAAGCATCTCTCAGTGAATAATTTTAAAGAATTTGAAAGTGTATAAAGAATTTTCAGCGTATCCCAGTAAAATGAAATAGAAGTATTTTGGTAGTAAATCTGAAAATGCAAATTTGTATCTAATTCCTTCAAAAAACAAAGCAGCTTTTTATGGGTTATGAAAAGATACTGTAAAATACATAGGTTGCTCCAAAAGTAATGCTTCCTATATATTTCCATGGAAACTACAACAGGTACGAAGAGTACAAGAACACTGTTTGATAGCAGAAATTCTCAGCTACAAAATGGTATTTTCAACACAGCCTCCACTATTAGTTATACTGTTTTTCAACGATGAACAAGAGCCTGGATGCCACACTCACAAAAATCTGCACCAGCAGAAGTAGCCCATTGTCAGCACTGCTGAAACATGATATCCACCACCTCACTGTACTAATATCCATGATTTGGTCTCCATAAATGTTCAGCAAGCTATAATGAATGCCAGTGGGTGCAATTTTTTCTGCATGGAGGGTTTCAGTGACACGCCTTTGCTTCATACGGCTTCCATGTTTGATGGCAACAAAATGTAACAGAATATTGGTGAGAAAGTTCAATCTCTACTACTGTACCACCATCTGCCCCTGATGTCATGGGCCAATAGCGTAGGGAAATACCATTTCCTTTAAACGTATTAAAATATGGTTGTATCTGCTATTTGTCCTTTCTGACTTTAACAGAAAAAGTAAAACTATCATATTTCTGCAATTCCATTGCCTTCTGGTAGTTTAAATTCCAATTTCTCGTTGATAATTCTTGATGTAAGTTTTCTTGTTTATTAGCCATACCAAAATCCACTTTCAGTAACAGCCTCCCATTTTCTACTTTTAAAGATGTTGTGTTTTAGCACCAATTAATTCATGTAACCAATAGTAATGAAGTGGTGTCATAGCAAAATAGGCCAGAGTTCAATAGGGAAGTTTGAATTTTAGCTAAATCAGTATCCCGAAGTTAATCATAAAGATAAAATTAGTCTCCTGTGGATGGTCAGGATATTTTGCCACCCAGAAGAAACAAGACAAAATTAAGTAACAAAAACTAAAACAGATGAAGAAAAACAAATAAACTATTTACCTTCATGTGTTACAATATCCAGAGGATATTCCTGTAGGAATAATTTCCTACGTTTTTCAAACTTTTTAAAATTGATATTGGAAGTTGGAGTAATTTCTTGGTGTCTGATGTTGTATATTGAAATCTGTGGCTTGTTGTCTGGAAAATTCTAAAAATAATGATTTTGTCTTAAAATAAAACATTAAAATTTGTTGTTAATCTATTTAAGCTACAGTTTTCTTAATCATGAGTTCAAGCACTGTGGTTGGACTGAGCATAATTTGAGAAGAGTTCACTTCTACTACTGAGATTTGTTCTGTTGGTAAACTCACCACAGTTTGTGAAGTTCAGTAATCATTTTTCAGACAGGTTTTGCAGAGTAACCTAAGTTTCAGTTTTTTTGCCAGTAACTGTAGAAGTCTGCTGAAGTTCAAGAAGCATTTGGACAGCCCTCTGAGAAATATGGCTTGATTATTGGGTGTTACTGTAGGAGTTGAACTCAGTGATCCTTGTGGGTCCCTTCAAACTCAGGATATTCTGTGATTATATGATCAATCTGCCAGATTCAATAAGGTCATTTTTCTTAGATAGCTCTAAGACAGGCAATTTCTGCCAAATAGCAGTAGGACGTTCATTTAGTCTGTGACTAGAGAATGCATTTGCTTGAATTAACTTGGAAGTAGAAATTATGTTTGTACATGTAGATATATAAAATAGCAGTTATTCCTTTTATTGATCCCTTTAAGTCCTATCACTCATTCTGCAGCTACTATGTGAGTATATAGGCAATAATCATTAAGAAGTGTATTAGAAAAATGTTTTCCCTCAGATATTGCTACAGAAGTACAAATAACATGTTATTCTGCTTGAGTTTATGAAAAAAAAAACCCACAACGTACTCCTTTTTGACAACAAAAATATGGTATCAATTCATGGAATTACTACTTTATGGAAGGTGAAAAAAGGTCCCTTTTGAATTCTAAACACTCAAAGCAAGTCTCAAGGACTCACTTAGACATTGAACAGAGTATCTACTTTTTCTTGGTTCTGTTTGTGCTGTAAGATAATATTTTTTACTTCAAAAGAATCGGTTCCTCTGAAACTTGACTTTTCCTTTTTTTTCAATTTCAGTACCTATAAATGGAAGCTCTTGACATTTTGCATCATTCTCTAACCTTGCACTTTATATAGAACCCTCATTGATTTCTATTGTGTATATTGAATTAGACTAGGATAGATGGCTTTTTATTTATAAAAAGGCGGTGACAATATTAACCTCCTCTGCTATAAAGGGTGTTAAATCTCCTTTCACTATAAAATGCTTTAAATAATATCTCAGGATTAAATTGTACAAATTCTAGACTGTCACAAACCAAGGTGCTGTGAATGTGTAAAAGTAAATAAAGTGAATTCTGAACATCACTTTTTTAAACAGTTCAAACAGTTGGGAAAAAATGCTGATTGTTTCTGTAATGAACCCTTTCAGGCATGATGACATCCAGTGTCTAACCAATAGTAGTTCAAATTACAGAATTGTAATAATCACTTTCTGTAGACTCAGCATGATCTTTACTTCAATCTCCCTCTAATATTTTCCCATGTTTTTGCATCAAAAGGAACAAACTTGTTTGTGATCTTTTTTTCTGTCATAGATTGGGTCAGTGAATCTGTGTCCAAGATTTCTGTCTCTGATGTTTGTTCTTGACTCATTTTAGGAAAAGTTATGCTACAAAATCTTTCTGGGGTTCCCTGAAATGCTTCTTGAAAGGAATGTGAGTGATAAAGGAAAAAAAAGAGTATGAAAATACTTAATTTTGAAAGGTATTTTTTTGTTTATTTGTTTTGTTTCTTTTTTTAATAGCATTATGAAATCATCAATGAAATTCCTAGATTGTTGCAAAAGATGATCCCTGAATGTATAGAAGTTCAAATGGGTGAAGATTTTGACTGAGAAATGAATGATGAGAGTTGACTTGGAAAAAATATACATCCAATTGTAACAAAAATAGAAATACTGGAGATTTGTTTCTGTATCACTTATATCTTCTCTGTATGTTAAATATGATATGGTATTAAGGTAGTAGTAAGCTCTAATCTATGTAATTTATCAGAGTTGAAAACATAATCATTTGATTTATCTTACCTATGAGAAAGCTAAGTTCTTATGATGTCTTACTGCACAAATGCCATGTTAATAAATATACAACTACTATAGGATATACCATTTTACTACATATAGAATTTTTTGTAACAGGTATTAAATTGTTCTTCTTTTTTTTTGAATGAATACTGGAAGTGCCAGACAGCTGCCATAACACTGAAGAGAATATGCGAATCAAAGTAATTTACAGATTTAGACCCTCCAAAATTGGCTATCACATTTGAGCCTCCAGGTTGTTAGATACCAAGCTGATCTGAATAAAACCTTCTGTAGAGTGAAAAAAAAAACCACCCAAGTTTTAAAAAAATAAAACATCCTCGGTATTTTGCTGTTGTTTGTTTTCTATTTTGTATTTTGCAAGAAGTGGCAAGATACAGCTAACATCTCTGAAAGCATTGCATGTGGTTAACAGTAAAACGTTTATTTGCAGTAAAAAGGAGCTGTTATGGATAATGGTGGGTAATGCTCATATTCCTTCTGAATAGGGATTTAATGCCTCAGACCTTGCTTTTAAAGCTTTACATAGCTACAGAATGCTGAAGACCTCTTTTGCCCTAGAAACCCTGTTCTTTAGAAACTCCCTTGTTTTCAGATTCTGCTCTGTTACAACAAATGGCACCATGTTTTTCTCAAGAGCGTAATCAAACAGTTTAAGCCTAGAATACTGGAAACTAAAATAAAATACTGTACATCTAGCAAATGAGGGCATTATAAAATATCTATATACATACTTTTGAGAGTTTTTGTTTTCTAAGCTAGAAAACTTTCTAAAGCGTCGTAATTGGTTCTTTCTTTGAATATATATATATATATATATATTTCACATTGACTTGAATGCTTTGCACCTTCTGAAGTTCCTTTCTTTGGTCATTTCCTTAAAGTAAACAGATTCACTCCTTGTCTCAAGAAAAGAAGAATAATGAAATTTTGGATCAAAATCAAGAGTCAATTGGGATTACTATTACAAAGCGGAATGCTAAGAAGTATACTACTATGTAAAGGGATATCTATATTAATTACATACGCTGCTCATTGTTGATATATTGTTGGTTTATATTTATATATGGTTGATATATTTTTGAATAGGAGTTATGCAATCCAAGAGCATGGTGACAAAAGGTAAATGGTAATTAGATTTTTCCTGTTAACTTCTGTGAAAGTTAATTATGGGGCAGGGGAGAACAACAGCAAGGAAATGAACTTGATTGGAAAATAGTAAACCTCCTTGTTAAAAGAATTGAACTTTATACTTAAAGATATTTAAATATTCACTGCATATAATTATTCATTAATTCCTTATTGTTTTTATAGTTTTAAGAGATCTGGAGCTTTGCATATTGCCATTATTTCATCAAAATGATGGTCTAATTTGCATGAAATCAGAATAAAATTGGGTTTTGTATTTGGATCCCTGGAAAATGAAGGATGTGTTATATACATTCATTGCAAGGAGGCAGGATGACAAGATGTCATTTCATTTTACAGAATAATAAATATTGAATTGTAGTAGATAATTTTTGAATGCGCAGGTATTCACACTTTTTGCTTCAGGATATAACCATAAATTAGCTTAAGCAAAGACTAATCAAGAAACTCATAAGAGATTGCATGTGATAAGACTTAAACCTTTGTTGTTAAAGGACAACTATAAATAATAATTCCACTTTATTTTTAATTGAGGTGGGCCTGCAGTAAAAAATAAATATTTTAAGAGGAATAAATCTTTCAGAACTTTACAAATACAGGAACAGAAGTAAGAAATGATTATAGAATTATGATAAGAAGTGATTATGGAATTTTGAGCAGGAAAGCGGCAATAACGTTGGCTCTGACTTGATGATGAAGACATACTGTTTAGCTGGCTTCTTTTGCAAAAGAACGATCTATGGTCAGATCCTAAAGTGCTTGCTCAGTTTTCATTCTGGCAAAGCTTTTGTTTCAGCCAGTGATGAGTGGAAGTACATGATGGCTGAAAAAGAAATACACAAAATTTGGTCAGAAGTGTTTCTCATGAATCAAACAGGACACTGGAAAGTAAATAAATGGAAGTATGGTAATCAATTAATTAGAGAAAGTAGCACCTGTAAAGAAGTATCAGTACTCTGTCTTATATAGGCACAATTCCATGTAAATTTTAGTTTAGCTTGTTAGCACTTGCTAGATTTCCTGAGTTTTCTAATTATAAGAACTTACGTTTAAATACTTACCACTTGTCATTTTTTTTTATATTTGAGTTAAATTGTTCAGTCTGGAATTTAGTCCTCATATTGAATTATTTTCTCATCAGTTTCATTGAAACTGTTCATCAGTTTGAAAAGTAATGATGAAGTAAATGCTTGTTTATCTACCTTAGAATAAAGAAACTGTCCTAGATTGCTGAGTTGAAGGAGATGTATCTGAGGATAACTTTTTGAGAAGTTCCTGTAGCGTTGTGTTATTAAATATAGATCTGGTATTGAAAAGAGAGAACATTTGTGACAGAAGTGCAGAAAAATAGGCAAGCTGAAATTTGAGGAAGACGTTGGGATGATGAGCTAGACTGAGTACTATTTGAATGGGAGGTAGAAGAGTAATACAAACAGAGGAGTCCTGGGAAGGAGAAAAATAACAGGCAGAGAGAAAAAGGGAAAGGCTGAGTTACTTTCCCAAATGAGAGGTTAGCACTGTTGGATAAGGAACCATGTTGTGTGCTTCAAAGTCTTGAGGAATGGGGTAGGTAGACAAGAATGGTAGTGAGACAAAAAGCAGCAGGTAAAGAAGTTCTGAACGGGACGCAAATTAATTTAATTATGTATGTTGTGCAAAGATGATACATGCATAAGACTCCATATGCAGTTTTAACTGTATGTCATTTCCTAACTTTGTTGTTGTTGAGAGAAATGTAGGATTTTCAAGCATGCTGGAAAAGAAAACTGTTAGACTATATGGTGTTACAAAACACCCACTTCATACATCAGCATGATTAACAATTCTGGGTCTGTGACATGGTTTTACGCTATTTAAAAAATAATTCAATTGATAACAACCGTCAGTGGCCTCCCATGCACTCTCAATAGAATTGCATGTGAAATTTACATTTCTATTGAGTATTAAAAAGTAGATTTCAGGTGGAATAAGTTGTCTTCTGTAAGTCAAGAAATTGTTACTTTCAGATTTCATATATTGAATGACTGTGTGATATTTCTTGGATGATCCTCTCCACATTCCCAAACTCTTCCTTTTGAGGTTAAAAGATTTATAGCAGCACAAGAATTTTCTCTAGCCTTCTTTACAGAGATGGCTATTACTTTGGGAGCAGATTTTAAAACAAGAAGCAACCTGTGATGTGGAAGACTTAATATTGCTATTTGGCATACACCAGTTTATCAGTAACAATCCTGTGAATGTGACATTTAATCCGATGAGAAAGGAATAATACAACTGTTTAGAAATATGTGACTGAGAATTCCAAAGGAACCAAATGCATTTCCACTGCAGACTTCAGGAAAATCATGACAAAGGTGGTATAATATGACTTGAATATTTCTAGAGGATTAGCAAGATTTTCTATGTATGTAACTATTTTCTAAAGTTTAATTATTTGCGATGATATACATGAATGGTTTATTATTAGGTAGGATGATATTGTTTTATCAATCTTATGTGGTGTTTGGGGGAAAAAAAAGCATAAAATTTATTCCTTCTACTGTGCAATCTGTAAGAGGTGGGAGTCCTCTGACACTTTTTCCTACATAATTTGAACTGAGTATCCTTTCATTGTTTTGTGAATACTCTTTCAAATACTATAATTCCATTTTATTTTGCATTTGAGTACCCCAGTTCTCTTGCATGAATGCAATTCCATTTTTGTAACAACTCTCATTATAATCTTTTACAAGTTGAGTCTCATTTGAATGATATCTCCCAGCCTAGAACTTTCTCTGAATAATAGTTGAAAAACATGTAAAGTAGTAGATAATCATCTGAATATTTTTTTCCCTTAATTGTGGTATGCTATATTTCAATTATGAAAGAATGAGGTTATGAGACAACACTGTTTTGTTGGCTCTACTTTTATCTTTTAGAAGCAAAAATGGTGTTGCTGTCAGCTTTTACCTTAATATGGTGTACTTTTCTCACTAGCTACTCTGTCAGGATAATAAAGTATGGGTAAAATAAAGTGTATTCAAGATGAAATTGCAGCTGCCAAAAATGCAACAAGAGAGCTGCTGACATGGGAGAAATCTTCAGTTTAATTTGTTGTATTATACAAATAATTAAAACTTTTTGAGGGAAATTTAGCAATGCCTGCTGCTGCGGTTGCATGATACTGCAAGTTGTTAGCACATTTTGAGAAGTAGCCTTCTTTCCCTTCAACATAATAAATATTTATGAATTATTTTCATATTTATTTTACAGTGAATTCTTAAAACAATACATTGGGAAGTGCTTAAGTGTATTGTATACAATTATTATCTAGATTAGAGTCCAAGTCCCCAGCAAGTAGAAATATGGGATATATATAATGATAGCAATACTTACCTATACCTATATATCAGTACACAGTATCAGAGTATTAGACTAGTTTTCCATAATTGATTAATCAAAAAGATGCTTTTCCAGCCAGCTGTTTTTGTTTTATTGTTGTTTGTTTTGCAATTATATGTAATTTAAAGACATTTTTGCCTAGACATCTGCTGTAGGTTGTGGCACAATTCTGCCTATGTTTGATTTATATCTTAAACAACCTTATAAAGTACTCTTACTGCATTCTTCAGTAACTGATCATTTTTAATTTGTATTGATACCATTATGAATTAGCTTTATGCTTCTGAAGTTTGTCGTACCTTGTGTTAATTGTGTTAAATTTTCTTACCAATTCAGGGCTGTCTGCTTCTCATAGATGGTATGTTAGAAATTTTGAGAGTAAACCAGCGTTTATCAAGAAGTAGTTATTTCCATTTATACTTTACAGTATAAATTGCAAAATGTATCCAACATTTGGAATTACTTTAACACAGAGATGAGACCAGCAGTTTGTAGTAGAACTGTATAGAAAAGCTTTAGATCATTTTAAAATTATGTATTGAATACCGGTGCATCATTACTAGGCTTAATCTAACCTTATTTAAATAGGCACATGATGACTAAATAACTACCTAGAATTAGAGAGAATGATTTGTGATATTGTGAAATTGGATTTGTTTCAGGGAGGTAGAAGAGGTCTTCAAACAAATATCTTTTTCTGCAAGATGCAATGAGACTTTGGTTGAACTTTTGTTGTTACCCCTAAGTCTAGGAATATGCATGCTCAGCAAAAATGTTCATACCTTGTATCGCAATACATGAGGTCTGAAAAATGTTTAAAAATTGGAAGGAGGGTATTTGACGTCAAGTAGGTGGTATCTCATTCTTTTTATATGTTTTTGGTATTGTATTTGGTACCTGAGAAGACATTGCAACCAGTGGGCTGAAATAAGTGGCTTAGGGGTATTAAACAGATGAATATGCAGTTGCACTAGCCAACTTGGAAATATCCCAGAACGCTTTTGGTCTGTTCTACTGTTCTGGTATCGAGAGTGTTTTATTTGCATAGGTATGATGCATAGTACAAAGGCAACTGCAATCCAGCTTTTCTGAATCATAGAAAACTGTGTACATAAATTACTTTTCAGTGTAAAGTCCAAATTCAGACTGCTTTTTTATCATTTCAAACAATTTAATGCTTATAATGCTTCCTTTTTAGCATAAAAATTACTGAATTGAGGGAAAGAATTTAAGACAGACTAGATATAGTACATACTGCCAGCACATCTGGAAGACAGTTATTCTCTAATTACCCAAGAGACAGAAGAGAAAACTGGCAGCTTTGCTGCTATTATAAATCTCATAACTTCTAAAGGAGTTAATAGATGCCCAGCTAATCAGTCTTTGTTATCTTTGTAACATTCCGAGACAAAATAAAGGCTATAAAAATAAAAAGCAAAGGAAACTCATTGGACTGGTACATTATTGTCTTCCCAATATACTCCCAGCAGACCTGTTGTACAGTGTTTAATTTGCTTTCAAAATGTGTGGTATTTTAGCTGTTAGAATGAAAAATTATTTCTGTAGATAGAATGGCTGTTGTTGGGAATAACTTATTTTCTTTCGTTTCATCTTTTTGATGTACATCTGACCTACACTTAAAGTGATTCTTTCAGTTGTACCATAGGCTGCAGAGCAGTCTTTCTGCTAACAAGCTTTGCTTCCTTTATTCTTCCAAATTAGACTGTAAATGAACAGAGAACATCACATTTCTCTTCCCTTTCTTTGAAGGCAGGAACCACAAATTACTTAACTCTGGGTAGATCCAAATGAAAAAGGAATTGAATTCTTTAAGTGTCCAGTAAAGTCTCAGCAGGGCACATAAGCTGAAAAATAAATTTGATGTATAACGTAAATAGCAGTCCAATTTGAAAATGTTCCTGGATATAATCAGGACCATTTTAACATGGGCAAAAATGTTAACACAGTGTAGTAACAGGCTAAAGAGAAAATATCTCTCACAAGAAATTTTACCTTAAATTGTATGCTCAGTCACCGCATGATTAGGAAATTATAAATGAGCAGTGCTTAGGAAATTAAAAATGTGCAATACTTAGAGCACATTCCTTACTTCTGAAATTAATAAAACTAGATTATGGTTTATGTGGTCTAACACCCAATAATGTATCCCCCACTTCTTAAAAAAGTTCCTACTTGTTCATCATCTTTTCAGTGTCCACTGAATAGCTACTTTCAGGAGTCCCTGTATCTATGTCCCTAGAAGAGTGGTAGGTCATTCTGTAGTTCTGAGAATTTACTGAGGTATTTTTTTGTTGTTTGTTTCATGGAAAATGTCTGGCACAAGTAGTTGTAGTTGCATATCTGTAGTTGTAGTTGCATATCTATGATGTAAAAGCAATAACTTCTGTCTTTTGGTAAACCTTGGTGCTAAAGCTTGGAAGCTCATCTTCCTTGAGCTTCCCTGGGATTTTGAATACTCATCTTTAAATGTCCATTTGAAGTTGCAAGGCAATACTAAAGTGTTTCCACCTCGCACTGTAAAATCTCCTGCTCTGTATTTGGCATTCCCAAGGCTCAAGGGTGAATATGGGCCTGTGGGTGGAAACTGGACCTCTGTCTTGCTATAAGAGAGTGATGTTCTCCATCAAGTTAGATGGAATTGCGCGGAGTGCATAGTTTATCATGTCACAGCTCCACAGTGAAGTGCTCTCAATCACTTGCCATAGATTTTATGTTGTCTTATATATATATATATATAATTTAGCTAGTATATTGGAGTGGTTCTGCTGCCACCTGATTTAAGATGACAACTATTGCTTGTTTGAGCTAAGAATCTGCATCCTACAGCAAGATGTATTCCTCGTTAAAAGGTTATCTCTCCTCAAATGTTGAAGTACATACTTTCTTCTGAATGGTATTAATGCCTTGTTCTGGTATCTTCATGCAGATTTGGGACTGTCAGTATAGTAGGATGAGATGTAATAGTTGGGACTTTTATAAATATGTATGTACCTTTGTGATTTATCTCAGCTGTTAGCTACTCACAGGACTGTGATGTAATAGCCACTGCTACGCTCTTCTGCATTGCGTCATAACAAGAAGCCTTCTCAGAACAGGCAGATGTCAGAGTTTTTTGAGTGTATACTACCTTTCATCCCAGCTTGTTACTGTCTTGTGGGAAAGCTGGTTCAGGAGTATGTGCTTTCTCCTTATAGCACAAGTGGCTTGCAGCAGCTTTCCAAATAGATGATTGGCATCCAGTTATCATAAACATAGTTTTTTGTTGATACTACCTACTCTACCTACAAATAGCAGGACAAACTTCTTCAATTGCATTGCTCTGCACTTTGATTTCATGAAATGCATTTTTTTGTAGCATTGTTTCAGAGAACCACATGGAGAGATTTGCTTAGTGAACATGATCAGACACTCATTGTGTTCTGCTTTCCATTTTGCACCATTTTTTTGAAATCTGCATCAGACTTTCTAGTAAGTATTTTGTTTAAGACCAACACATCACAAAAAAAAAAAAAAAAAAAAAAAGCATATGTTATCTGAGATTGTAGTTGAAAGTAATTTGAGGAGAAAACCAAAGATCTCAGATTTTCTTTCTTTGCCTGATGCTTAGATCAATGACTCGCTCCCTAATTACTGGGATTCTTAATTCATACTAAACACTAGATGTCAGAAAGAATTAGAGATCTGTCTTCTCCAGGTTGCATTAATTGACTTAGTTTAGGAATGATTTTCTCACAACTGGTCATCTTTAAAAATACAGCATTAACCATAAGTTTGCTAACCTGAGTGTGAGATGAGGCTTTCTTGTTCTCACTGCAGAACCCTCAAGAGGAAAACTGATTTATGGTCTTATGGATGGAGAGTTATTTTTTCCTCCCTATTCTCTGCAGGGAGAATGCACAATATGAGAAATCCCTTCTCATCAGCCCTGTGGCACCTTGACTTATGTCAGCAGCAGTATGTTTCCCGAGGATTTCTGCTTGGGATATTATAGCCATTGAGTGCTTAATACTTCACTTTAAAGGCCTTGGGGGAGGCGAAATGAAAAATGTTGCAATTGTTTACTTTTCTTTCCTTCTTCTCATCCCAAACACTGTCCCTGTAAGAGTTTCCCATGCAGACACTACAGGGCAAAATTGCTAGAAAATAATAGATTATTATTACACATAGTCTGGAATTTCCCAGGGAAACTCACGTTCTGGCTAGTCTATTTCATCAATTATGGTTCTTAAATTCAGCATTTCATGACACTATCTTTACTTTCCTGAATTACAAATTGTGGTCACAAGAAGAGGTCAGACATCACAGTGGAAGAACAGAGATTTGAGTAGGTGGCTATGAACTCTATGTAGGTCATATTTTTACATGCAAATCATGTACATTCTATATTTTCTGCAGATTTCTTTGAGAAACTTTTTATTGTGATGTCTTGCTTTTATGCTTTATATTTTCTGGCTTGGGGTTAAGCAAAAATATCACAAACTATTTTCACATGTTGCTTAGGAAGAAAAGCTATGGTTCCTTATATTGATAAGTTCTGCTTATTTCAGGTGGAGTCATCACCATCCATCTTTTTAAATTCTAATACAGCAGAACAGATATATTTGTTAACAAGAAAGTGCCACTATGTATATTTTCCACCACTATAAAATAGTCTGTACTACTGAGTGAAAGGAAGGAGGGTGACTGGGAGATAACTAATAAGGTTCCTAGTTGAATGGTAGTGCAGAATTTTGTAGCTGTAGATGAATGATGGAAAATGGCCAGTGGTTTCCTGACTTTGGTCAGAAAGAGTCCCTCCCCTGTGTTTTCCTTACCAGGGAGCAGCAGAGCAACTGTCACCTGAAATACGGATGAGGGATTGATCCTGCTTTAAAAAAAAGCAATTACCTGAGCCCTTCTTACCTTCCCATCAGCCAAAATAGTGTTATATTCCTCTCTGCAGGGAGATGAAGCTAGTTTCTCTTGTTTTTGGTAAACGTAAATTTAAAAAAGAAAAGTGTACAAAGTCCTCAACTTTTGTCTCAATTTGCCGACAGGAAAAGAGAAAACACAATCTCATCACAATTTTTGCAGATTGAGAATTTGTATAATTAAAGCCAAGACTTTTCTTTTTAATATTTAAAACTTTGAAGACTCAGACAATTTTTTATTTGATCACCCATCCCAGTGTAGTCACTGGATATTTAGGAATTATGAAGCAGGTGCAAGTAAACATAACTTCCTGAAAGTGAAATTCATTTCTATAAATTTTTATGTGACTAAATACTACATATCTTAGGCACCTGCTGTGAGCCTGAAGTAAGACCTTTTGTTAGGTATCATAGTGTATCAGTAGTCACAGTGTTATCAAATCTGACAGGATTCTCTGTATAAAATATACCAACCAACCAGCACACACCCCTCCCTTTAAAAAAAAAAATATATAGTTTTATTATGGAAGATTTACTTCTTGACAATGTAGATCCTTTAAGGATTCAATACATTTTCCTCAGAGATGACATTTTAATCCACAGGAGCTTATACTCAGGTTACACAAAGGAACCATTTCTTCAGATATTCCATGAAGAAAGGATGAGCTTCTAATGAAATGCTAGGCCATGTTTTGTAGAAATGTTGCTCTGTCTTGCTTTCACCTCATGAAAGCATCTGAAAGAGACGGGGTGAATTACACTCAATATTTGAAATAAAAATGGATTTCCTCATCTGTTGTGAAATTGAGTTCTCAAAATGCATCCTTTCTGGCCATATTTCTGGATTCAGGAGCCCTGATTATTATCCCTGGTTTCCAACACTGCTGTAGCGAAGGCTACCTACGACCTCTCATATGAGTCAACAGTGGCTCACATTAAAACACTTGGGGCATTTCAGGGTGACCATTACACCACTTGAGATCAATAAAAGAAACTTATATTAATTCTTTTTACTCTGATTTTCAGCTCAAAATTAGATTCTAGACTCGCAGACCACAGAGAGTGAATGATGATTTTAAAAATGAACCAAATATGATGCACTGGAATATAATGTATTAGAACTGGTGAAATAAAGAGCAAAAATAGCAAAGAAAATTGATATTTGTTTTCTGAAATGTACTTCGTATAAGAGCACGTCATGGCCATGCTGTCAAACTCAGTAGCCAGCGAAGTTAGTAGAACATACATAAGCATCAGTAAAGCAGTTGAGCAAATTTAGAACAATACTTCTTTTCTGGAGTCAAGGTATTCAGTATTTTCTGACCTGAGGAACACATCAGTACTATCTTGAATGCTACTTCATCGTGTGAATTTTCCCTGAATTTGTCTAATTATTGTTTAAATGCTTTTATCTGTTGGCATCTGATGTATTTAGAGCAATACATTTCACAAGATTGTTTGGAGGCGTATGGTAGTACTTTTATTATTTATTGAAAAATAATTTCATCTAATGACTCTATTTTTTAATTATGAAACAGTGAGCAATCATTCCCTATCCATCTTCACCATGCCAGGCATGATTTTGGATGTGTATACAATCTCTCTCCTAAAGCGTGTCTTTTCAAAGCTGAGGCAAATCCTTTAGTCTATCCCAGTACAGAAGCTGTTATTTACTTCTAATAACTATTATTTCCCTTCTCCATATGTTCGAGTTGTATACTTTCTGTTCTGGGAAGCTGTATCCCCATCTTTGATAGGTACATTGACATTTCACAATTTTACAGTGCTCATCAATTTCCTATTAATTTTGTTCTTTGTTTTGCTTTTGACTATCTGACTTGTGTGGCAATCAGACTCACTGCTCTACATTTTGTACCAGATGTCTTGTAAAAATTTTGGTAACAGCTAGTACTTATCATGCAAGTAATGGTGCTGTTTGAAGGCTAATTCATTCACTTTACATAGTCTTTTCAGAATTTTTGTACTTAATTTGCTCAGCTCTTACAAGTGAAGTACAAGTGCTGTTGGGTTGTAGTAATCTTTTATTATTCATGTGATTATTTTTTCAAAGTCATACTTAACTAATGCTTTAAGTGAGACACCTACTTATTTAATGCCAGAAAGCAAAACAAAACAACCCAAACCAAAACAGTGATTTGAATGTCACTCAAGCTCCTTGGTAGATTGATATAAAGAATGAATTTATTTGCTTTTTTATTTTTTTTCTCTTACAGTTAGAATTTATACATTTTTCTATTTTCTTCATCTGGACATAGTTTTTTACTTGCTTTTTTTTTTGGTTCTTTTTTTTTTTTTGTTAAGAATACATTTTTCAGATTATTTCTGCCTGTTTTTGCTGGGTACAAAAGCCAGCATTCTTTTGGTCCTTCTCATATGTGTAATATATATCCAGTTCTCTATTGTCAGTCTTAAATAATTTACATCCTACTTAAAAAGACTTTAACCTTTTAACTGCTCCATTTAATTTTAGTTTACTAATTTAAATCCTTCTATACAATTCATATCTTTGAAGTAGAATATAACTGAGTACATTTTGATTTATTAACCTTAATTATCTTGTTTCTTCTTTAAAGTATCACCTACTATGTCATTCTCATATTTCTATATCATACTCTATTCAATTAATTATCTTTTTAACAGTATTTCCAAGATACGTAATGTCAGTGCACTCATTTGTAAAATTCATTGTTGCTACATTTGAACATGGCAATTTTAAGGTTGCTGTCTAAACTGTCTCTTCAGAGTTTCACTTGCATCTTGACAATGCATGCCTTTTTTTAAAAAAGAAAAAAGTGATCCTGTTGCTGATTGCTGCCGGTGATAGCTAAGTGTACAAACTTGCATCTTTTTCTCTTTCTGTTAAGTCATTGAAACTCATTAAAGTCAGTGCTCTAATGCCTCCTTTTCAGAGAATTTGTCGTACTCTTTTCTTCAAGAAAGAGTTAAAGTTGCATAAAATTCAAACAGATTCACTAATCCTCGTCCATCTGTTTTTGCCTTGTACTGGAGACCAAGATCCCACAGCTGTGTTTCTAATTTTATTTCAATTACCATTAATGTGTGCTTAAAAGAAACATAAATTCTTGCTCAAAGGAAATGCAAATGGAATACATCTAAACGTCCTGACCTATACACATGAAAAGCAAAGGGAGAAGCCTAGTTTTATGTTTTGTTCTGATTTGTTGCTTTTGGTGGTTGTTTTTTTTTTTTTCTTTTTGTATATACCACACAATCTGTTACTTCAATAGCAATAAGCCAAAACTACAGCAGGCAGGATTTTTGAGGAAGTAATGAGAATGATAATGAGCAAAGCATAACTCCTCAGGCATGAATTTCTGTCCTAAGATGTGAACATAGCAGAAGAACCTTTGAAAAATAAATGTATATACATTTTTATAAAATAGTCTAATACAAAATATACACAACAGTTTTGTGCACATTACAACATGCAAATATAAGACTAGTTTCTGATTTGTTTCACAGAGCGCCAATGCCCTCAGGTAGTTTTGACATTTTAGTCTCTGTCTTTACATCCTGTGAAAATTATCAAGGTAAATTATCTAACCTAACTAGCTTTCACATGTTCCCCTTCTTGCTTTCTGTATCATATAAAAATTCCAAATTCATGAAATTTTGCCAATGGAGACAAAATCTGTTCTGTAAATGCCTAGAGATTACCTGTACAGTGTATGTAACCTTGTTTGATAAAAGCGATCTTGCTTACAGCGAGTGGGGTTATATAAATACAAATTTATTGATGCTTCCTGTGACTTTCAGTGAACTTATCCCAGGATAGCATTTTACCTTCATTGTTTGAGGCAAACTGTATATAGCATCTTATATACTTTGGAACTGTATATAAGTAATTGAATCATTCATCTTTTTCCAATGAACAGTTTTGTCATTTCTATTCACTTGGTTATGAGCAGAAAGCCATTAAGAATTTTATCTGTAATTAAGTGGATTTTTTTTGTTTGTTTCTTAGTTTTCGTTTTAGATATTCACTGTTTATGAGCTGAATGATATCCTTCTCCACCCAAAGGAGCAAAATCAGCTTCCTTGCATGAGCATTTCCTTGTAACATATGCTGCATGTAAAAAAAAGAGCTTCCTCAATGCAACGTTTTGCTCTCCAGATGACTAAAAACACACTACAGAAGCTTGAAAGTGTGATTCATAGTGTTTGTTTTGTATTTTTTTTTCAATGCAAGGAACACTGGGAAACTGGGAGGAATGATGTTTACTTCACTGGGGAGGTCTGGCTGAAGAGTTATTCATTTGTAAACATTGTACAATTAACATAAGACGCACTATAGCACGGTTAGTATTTGTAATGGAGAACAGCATCCATCCTCAGTTTCCTTGTTTTCAGCATTGATAGATGAGGACTTTAAAAGCAAAAGCATGACAGGTGGGTCTTAATACCTGTTCTAGATATGTTTGAAATTGATTTTTACTCTGTAAGTTTACACTGTTTCATAAAAACCTTTGACTTAATAGTTATGTAAAAATAATTCTGATATTCTGAAGAAAAAATAACATAAAAAATATCAGTAATATTTATACAGACAAAATCTGAAGATTTAGTATATAGTCAAAAACCATAGCATTGCAAGAATTACACTAGTATAACTTGTGTAATATCATTAAGTTAAAATTTAATTTAAAAATCTTAAGCATATCACAAAATAGATTGTTATTTATATATTTAAAAGCAAGTTCATAGAGAACTTCCTTATTCCTTATCTATGTTGGAGATGGAATATAATAACGTAATAGTTTTCGATCCTGTTAAAATTATCAGAAAGTCTATCAGTCATGTCACTGGAAATAGTGTTAAGCTATCTATAGGATTTGTATTTCAGGTTAAAACACTTTGCAGATATAATCTAATGAATGAACAACAATTTTCACTGTTAAATACAGTAACAAATAATGACATACTGTTTTCTTAATGATCTATCAGTGCACATCTGTTTTATTCTATTACTGATATTTTTCTGGTTGGATTGTTAGTGGAAATTCATGACTGGTCACTCGTGCTTATAGTTAACCTTCATTGTTAGTAATGAAAACTTTCTTGGTCAATTCACAAAATATTGCAGATGCTGCTGATTTAGTGCTATAGATTTCTGCCAATGTTAACCTTCTGGAGCCCAAAGCTAATTGACTTTTTCAGTTTCATGATTGAAATAATACTGTCCCAACTTTCTTGGAACATTGTTTTATAGAAATTCTAACACAAAATTGTCCCATATGAGTTTGCTTTTTTAATGAAACTTCAGCAAACAAGGCACAAACCTTGTGTAAAAGAAATCCACATTATCCTTCATATAGAAGCTGATATGCAGTTACACCACAGAAACTTATATTCAGAAACACACGTTTTATGACGCTTATCTGTAACAAAGAGAGAAGAATCTGTAGTAATTTTTTAAGGAAAAAAACTGCTAGTGTTGTATGCTTTCCACTGCACAACTTTTCTTGTTTCCCCTCCAAACCAAGCACACCTGAGCTTTCCTTCCATGGAAGACTTTCTTCATATTTGTAATGGCTACAGTGTTTGTATAATGAAGTTTTACTAATGATGTTTCCAACTGAAATAGAAATTGAGGTTGCAGAGATTTAATATTTCATCTGATAAAAACATAAATACAAATTTTTCTTGGGTTTTGAAAGAAAACACCCAAGAGTGACACAGTCTGTCAAAGCAGATTTTACAATACATGCAGATTTAAGATGTTTAATATATCATGGTAACATTGACAAAAGTGAAAAATCAGATCATATAAGTTCTGCTGTAAAAACAAACAAACAAACAAAAAAAAACCCACCTTTTAGAGCACTTTGTACTCTATTCTTTTTCCTCAGATGTTTCTTTTATTTCTCAGTAAGTGCCTACCAATTTTATTCTTGTTTTAAAGACTTTCAAATGCTACATATAATAGCAATTCAGCACTGCATGTTTATGTACACACTGTATTTTAATATCTTAATTTTGCTTTAATTCTTCTAGAACTTTGGAGGCTCACGGTTGAATCAGTTTATAATTATACTATTAAAGAAAAGACTTTGTTACTTATGTGTTATTGTGGTGATGGTGGTATAAAGTTACCTTTTATCTATTAAGCCTTCCACCTTGTTTTTCAGAGATATATTAAAATATTTATAAAGATGAGAGGTAATAATACTTCATTTTTTGATATCTGAAGAATTTATGAACAAAGGTATTTACATACTGGGAAGTGTTGCAGGTCTATAACTAAAGTTCAGTGAAGAATTCACAAGATACATATTGATGCTCTTTTGCTGCTTTAAAAAGGCAAGGTAGCCAGTTTTGAGATGTGCTTTTGCATGGTTTCAACCTCTCTCTTCAGTATCTTTGCCTTCAATCTTGTCATATTTTGTACAATAATGCATTTGAAGGAAGACTAAATGACGGCAGAAAATGGAATGTTGCTAGTTTTGAATTGCCATTGCCAGAAAACTCAGCTACTGTGTTTTTGTGGATGGGCTCTTCAGTGTTCCCAGTATAATAGCCATTTCAGTTTCCAGTTGCTCAGAAGAGCTTGCTGTGCCGCCTCAAGCCTGCCCTTCTCTCAATTAATCCCAGTGCCAGTGGATTGTCACCAGTGGCCTCACTGCCTGCCTCCGTACTGGACCTCAGGGGAAGCAGCAGAGGGCTCAGTTCAGACTCTTGCAGAACTGTGCTGCTCACTCTTCTCCAACACAAAGACTAGACATGTGCTGCTGCCCTTTCATCCTGCCTTCTACTCAAATATTTCTCCATTCCTTGATATTCCTTCTTATGTCAAGGTTGCCTATTTTCTTAATAGCCTTCATCAAAATTATTTTAAAAATTGAAATGTGTATTCAAAATTTAATATATAAAATTATACTTTAATTCTCATTGTATTTTATCCTATATACGTTACTTTCATCCTGTTTTATATTGTCTAGTACCAGTATATGCTCTTTAGCCATTCACCTCCTTTCTTCTGAAATACCTCTAAATTAGTTGGTGACATGACTTTTCTGATAGCAGGACACAAACGACATCAACTGTATACTTATATTCAAGTTCACATTTCTGTTTTTATCTCTCTTTTAAACTGAATTATTTTCACAGATGTATTTATGTTTGAGATAAATCTTTCTATTCTCTGTCTGAGCTTTAAATTGAGTCTGCAGAAAAGTTCAGGAAAATTGGTTGCTACTTTCATCCTTAAAGATAAATGAATTAAATATGGGTGAATGATTATTTTTGTGCTTTCCTAGCTGAAAGATCGTCATCTATTGCATAAGAAATTAATGCAAATTCAGAGTCTCAGGTAAAGATAGAAACAATAAATCTATGGCTTGGATAGATACATATTCTTACTTTCTCCAAATGAGGATAAAGTACATGAATTTTCAGCTGCAATAGATGTCAGTGATTGGAAGGGAGGTTATTTCTGTTGAATGACAGCAATCTTGCTGTCAAATTACAAATTTCAATGATGATGTATGTATGTAGTTTCTGATAATATATTAACTTTCATTCATTCAACCATTCTTCCAGAAATCAGTGTATTTGTAGCTTCTCAGCTTTTAGGGTATTTAAATTTGCTACTGAAATGCCTGATCTATATAATTGATCTATAATTGATCTATAGCAAAGTGCAGCAATATTTAGATACATATATGTTTTATTTTATATTTTAGATATATTTTACATTTTTATTTAGATATATTTATTTAAGGAATTCCTTAAGATAAGTCATCTGAAATGTATGATAGAGAATCTGAAGAACCTTTATTATTCTGTTTCACTTCTGCAAAAGCAATTCTGATTATGTTTAATGAAATGGTGCTCTTGGGCTATATGTTTTTTTGTTGTTGTTGTTTGGATTGGCACTCTTCAAATTCAAGATGCTTCTTCCTTATCACTCAGAACATAGTTTGCAAATGTGCAATAGTTTTCTCAAATCAATTTAAATCAAATTCGTTGTGGAAGTGTTTACATGGTCAGGCTTTGGGATAGAAGAAAAAGGAGAAAGAAAATCATCATACAGGTAGAGGAAACAGTATACAGAAATATATCTGTTCTGTCAGCTGGTTATTCTTATTAAAAATAGCTAAGTAATTTCATTAGATTTCTTTTGAGAGAGAAGAATAATTTACTATTGCAGTTGACAATTAAAATTAAGGTGTTGATGCCTACACACTAGAACACGTTTTATGTATAAATAAGATAATTATAACAGACTGCACAAAAGGCTGGAGTTTTGTCCCTATTTGTATTATTCAGTGAAGCATAAGAAGCATCAGTAAGAGTCTCAAGAAATATAAAAAGAGTACAAATCCCTGTACCTTTAAAATAATTGGCTTTGTGTTTGTGCATGTACAGCAGCCAAGGACTTAATGAAAACTTTAAAAGCCTTCATTCATACAGTCTCATGGAGCGTGAGCAACCAGGTAGAAGATGTTGATAGACTGCCTCATTATAGTGGTGCCTGTGCTGTTTAATCACAAAGCAAACAGTAAGCTAGTGGCCGCTTACAACGTAGAATGTAATTTTTCTGTTTGAAACCTGTTTTGAACAAGACAATCTCAGTTGCCTCAAGAAAATGCTGAGTTCCCTATTGCAACCTATTTATGTTGACTCGCACATAATTTCCTTAAAACTTAGGATGGATGAGCCTTATCGATATGCAGAGCTGTCAAAATATTAACATAAATCACTATACTTATAAACAATAACAAATTAGCTATGAAAGCTCTCCATCATTTCTCTCTTCTTTCTCTTTTTTCTTTTATTATAAGTATCAAAAAAATCCTGCATTGCTGGTGAAGTTATTCTGAATTCTTTGTCATTTTTTGTGCAATTCTCTTTTCCTAAATATGGGCAAAAAAATTAGGTCACAAAATTTTAGTCAGAATCAGATGCAAATTAAAGTTCTATATTAAAAATATTTGGATTTTAATATGACTAAGTATATTACCATCTGCATTTTAAGAATGAGATCTATTTGATCATAATCAAATCCATTGCGTAATGCTGTCACATCATAGACATCAGGGTTTTACTCTTTTCACTCTTCATTTCGAAATACCAAATTAAAAGCAATATTTCAGCATTTGCCAAGTACTTAATAATTAATTTCTTCTTAATCATGAAGGTGCTCTTTTGTAATTATAGCACTGCAATTTCATCTTAATGGTATGGTTAAACTTTAAGAAAATATGTTATTAAATCCTCCCTGATGGTATTCAATTTATAATATATTGGTCAGCAAATAGAGCCTTTTGGTTTTAGTTACACAGAGTTTGTATTAGCAGTATGAATGAGTGTGTCGTATGCATTTTGACCCATTTTTTTCTTTTTAAGAAAGATGTAAATCCTGGGAAGAGTGCAAGGCCTGTTAAACATACGTGATTTTGTGAGAATTTTTATGGTTATTCAGATCCACAATGGAATTCTCTCCTATGGAGAACTGTAACGAAAGTCTGTGCAAGAACTTCTATCCCAAGTAGCTTGTCAAAATGGGACTGAAAAGTCTTGTTTACGAATGAGCTAAGTGTTAAGAATGAGTGTCAGCTTTCTGTACAGAGCTGGACTGTGCCCTCTAGTTAAGGCAAACTGGAGTGTGAATTATTTCAGTAGTGAAGAATTCTTGCATTTAAAGTTTGAATGAGCACATCTCTGCTTCTTGCAATCAATCTCTCTGAAGTTAAGTGGAGCCTACTTGTATCTATCAGGAGATTCTATATGCAAATATCTGTATTTTATGAGAAATTTTAGGTAGCTAGATGGACTCTGAGTGATGTTATTGACAGAGACCTTCAATTCAGACAATGCAATCTGGGTAGCTATAGAGAAGTAGGAAATACTGATACTTTTTCAGTTATTGAACCGGTTCAATATTATTAACTTAATATTTAATGTATTAGTAATCTTGATAATGTGTCAACGGGAAGCAGAAAAACAGACTAAAGAAGAGCTCTATTCAATTATAATGGGAGAAAGAATGTCCGTGAATACAAAGTGCTGTTGGTAAGATAACCTTTCTGCTGTAAAGGTGACATGTAAAATATGCAGAAACTATTCCAGGTCAGAGTGAGTCATAATGTTAAAGTAAACAAGTTCCATCTCTACTTTCCATTTTGCCTAATTAGTTAGCTAATAAAAGCCACTACAATTCACACATTTTTCCTTTGTTTTTCATCCATTTACCTTTGATTTGCTGTTGCATTAAACAAAAGATGTTCGGTGAATTCCAAATTCCATGTACTCTTCTGTAAAACTTGTCTTTTGTGCACAGACACTCATAGGCTACAATAAATTTGATTTCAAATTCAGAAATTTAACAGCTGCTTTGTTATATTTTACTGTCTGCATATGTAAATATACATTGCTGTTTACATTAGTGTGTAAATATCACTGTTTTTATGTGCATACTTTTATTAACTGATATGTACAAAATATGCATGAAACCCAGTGCCAGTTTTTGTGCTGGACTCTTACAGAGCATAGCATAGTGCCTCTTTGTCTTGCCAAAATCCGTATTTTTTACATTCCAGTAAAGAGATTTGTGTTTGGAGTCATGAGAAAGTCCTAACATTTGTCATTTATCATCCAAAGAGGGACATGGATCAGAAGAACAAGAGGATTCCTATTAATACTTCAGCCAAATAACTGTCTTTCCCCCTAAAGAACGGAAACTCAGAAGCGCTGTGGACTAAAAGTCTTGGAGGGTCAACCTTTCTTACAGAGTTTAAATAGATTTCTGTCTGCAAGCAGCAGGGTCTTGATCCTGTTTTTCTGGAATAAATTGAGTGTTCCATTGTTATAACACAGATCATACCAAAAAGGAGCAATCCTTATTAAAGAGACCAATATAAAATAGTGAACAATTTGAATGTTTAAAAACACATATGAAAACTCAAGAAAAAGGTTCAAGATCAGCATTTTTTTTTTAATTGAAGTCTCAAACATGGCATATTTTCTTTGACTGTATGCTTTAGCAGATCACAAGAACTCAGTGACTACAAGGAGAACTGGTTAAGAACTGACATAAAATCATTAAGGCCAGATGGGAAGTTTCTGTCCTAATACTCTTAAAAAGAAATATAACTACAACAAGATTTTTTAAATACCTAATTAGAGAATAGCTGTAAATTTTAATTAATGTTTTCCCCAATTAAATCTAAAAATTTAAAACAAATATTTCATTTTGTATTAGATATCATAAATATGATATTTATTTTCATATTCATTGGCAGTGCGTTGCCACTAGCCATTAATTCAAAATTTCTATGTCTAGAAAACGAGTGATTTCAGATTATTTACCTCAAAAATTTTTAGTTTGTAACTTTAAAAAACTCATGTTTTCATCTATTCTGTAACTAAAAGAAAACTTGACATACAGGAGTTTTCTCCTGGCAAACTTC
Organism: Numida meleagris; assembly: GCF_002078875.1. NCBI lineage: Eukaryota > Metazoa > Chordata > Aves > Galliformes > Numididae > Numida > Numida meleagris. The sequence goes on along the minus strand of NC_034410.1, from coordinate 92,484,158 downwards.
CTGAAAAGCTTTTACAGTACCTAACGTATTGACTGATTGCAAATGACTAGCTGAACTGGGGACTCTTTGCTAGAGAGCGAAGTACATGGCAAATAGTCATTATCCTTTTAATTTCATGTTTAACATTATTGTGATTCAGATATTGTTACAACACAGTGCTTTTACACTGTAATTATTCTGTCACTTTGTTAGTTTGCTGTTTTTCTGAATTACTGTTTATTCCACACAATGAAAACATAGCTGAGATTATTGAGATGACAAATGAACCAGCCCTGGTCACCTAAAGGTTGATAATCAGAGGTCTGGATAATTTAATCTATAACTCTCTTTGTTTCTCTCATCCCACATACAATGGCTGCCTGCACAGCTGCTCTGGGTGTCATAGAAGCTGAAATAATTCACTGTGCAGTCCAAAAGGATTCTTCAGGACTGTAAGTACAGTCATACTAATTATAGCAATTGTATTTTAGCTATTAAAAGCCTACTGTAAGGTGAGAAAACGTAAGTTTAGTTTAAAAAATTGAGTTGTCATTTTTCTTTGTAGAGTTTTTAAAATCTGATGAAGTTAGACATTTGAAGTTTTATAGAATACAATCCTCTACATGCAGTGATCTGGTGCAGAAAAAAAGTTGATATTATACCTGTTCCACCATCCTGATTATTCCCAAGGTGTAGCTTTGATAAACTGCTCACAGCAAATTAAGTATATTTGTTATACTTTTAAAATATTTCGCCTTTTTGCTGATTTTACATAAAGGTGCGCTGAGTGCTGTCAGTTACTGTAATACCAGCCACCTGTGAGCTTGGAATTGTGCAAAGATGACCAATTCATATTATGTAGGACACTGAACAGGCAGCAGATGGTAATAAGCTTCAGTCAACACCAAGCTGGGCAGGATTCACACCACCAAACGAGATGTGGAAAATTCAAAATCCCTAGGCTAATCCCATGAGCAAACCATTCTCTGTAATTGTGTCTTACCATGAGAATATGTATGTTACATGTTCCATTCTGAGCTAAATGAATAAACATGATTTTATGTACTGTTGGTAGGATTTTACTAATCTATTTATTAGTTCCCCTTTAAAGGGATGTTATAATGATGTGTTTTCACTTAAAGCAATTAGAATGTATTTTTAACAGGGAAATGACATAGATTATAATTACAGAGCATTATGCTGTACTTTTAATGATTTTGCTCTTTAGAAAAATGAACAGTGAGATTCATTTTTGCATAAAGTTATTATCTTGTTCTCACAGCATAACATTGGCTTCCTTCTCAGGCTGTTATACTACCTGGGTTGTCACAGCTGTTGGGTCAGGGGCCAATGTCTTAGATCAAAATAGAAAAAAGGAAGGCAAATAAATATTTACAGCTGCATACCTGAAATATGAGTCTTCCTATGATTTTGAGGCAAGATACAAATGGTGTCTTAACAGTATAACAGGAAGCTAAATATGTGAAGGTTTTATTGTTGGTTTTGTATTTATAGTTCCCAGTGTTGCAAGTTGAAGACAGGAAATAAATCCAGTGCAATAGCGGCAAATGTTTGAAATGATGAAGTCAAGCATGCCGTGTCATATATATGCTGCCAATAAGGAAGATACAGTAGAATGTAGGGTAAATGAAATTCCACTGTTCAGGGTGAAGGCAGAGTACAAGCAGCCAGAACAAGTTATGTGAAGCATCAGTGTGTACAGAGAGGTGGCTTACAGGCCTGTTAGAAAAGCAGACCAGTCACAAAATAGTATTTGTGGAGCATGACAGGTAGGTCATGAATTTTATATGTTAGTTGATCTGAAAATAGTGCTTTTTTTATATTTCCATGGAAAATACAATTGATACAACAAGCATGACAACACTAGCTGATATAGAGCAAATTCTCAGCCACAAAAAACACTCTTTATCACCACCATTAGCAAAACATTTTCATTTATCTTAAACTGAACATGTAGCAGTTATCTATGAACAATTACATAGCCAGAATTTATACCCAAGTCCATAACACCTTCCACAGGCTCTTTTCTAAAAAATACTTAGGAAGTTACAGTTTGATCATACTGTAGTATGTACTTTAAAAAACGCAGGGACTTGTGAAAATAAGTGTTATGAAATCAAAACTATGCAACTGAATACGTTAAAACGAAGGAGAGATTCTGAACAAAAAAACTAATCATAAAAGCTCATGCTATACTACCAAAAGACAAAAACTAAAACCATTTTTACAGCTTCAATTCATAGGGTTACAAGCTGAAATTCTTCAGGTTGCCATCCGCGTCATCTAGCATTCTCCCACATCAACCCTGACTCGTCTCTTCCTTTCTCAGACAGAAACCTCTCTTAGCAAAGGTATCGCCGTTGTCAAGATGCCGTTGTTTTGACTGATGAAATAAATGGAAATAGTACGTAGGTCACTCCAAAAGTAATGCCTCCTGTTTATTTCCATGGAAACTAAACTGACACAAAGAGCACAAGAACACTGTTCAATAGAACAGATTCTCAGCTACAAGGCACTGTTTTTCAGCATAGCCACCACCATTAGCTGTGTGTTTTTGCCAGCAATGACCTGGAGCCTGTGTGATGCACTCCTAAAAATCTGCACCAGCAGAGGTGACCCACCATCGCTGGGATCACTGCTGCAACACACCACCCACCACCCTCACTGTGCTCCATGGCTTCCACAGTGTTCAGCAAGCATCAGTGAGTGCCAATGGGGGCCATTTTTCCACACAGAGGAACTGAACGTCACACCTTTGCTTCATATGCACTTCCATGTCAGGCACTTTTTTTTCAGACTGTCTCTCTGTTGCCATGTATTGCACGGTGACAAAATGTAATGCAGAACTGGTGGGAAGGTTCAACTTTACTGTGTTACCATCACCTTTCTCTGATGTTGTGGGCCAACATAATAAAATAGGAGGCTTTACTTTCAGAGCAGCCCTCCTGTATCTACCAGTTTGCGTGCATGCATTGTGATAATGGGGGAGAAGTGGCAGCGGCTGTGGGCTCTGTAATAGTACCATGGGAAAAATGCATAACTTTTTTCTGAGCTGCTCTGTTCAGTCTTTTGGAAGGCTTTCAGCTGAGCTTTTTTGGAATGTTTTTCTCAAAGTACATTAAGGAAGCAGGCTACATTTTCTCTCCACTGAGTCTTTTAGCAGGCGTAGAAATTACTGAACTCATTCATACACAATGAAAGAGAAATCACACATTACTGAGGTTAGCTGAATCAATCCTCTGTACTGAGTCCCATGAGGTATATGAGTTGTTATTCCTGTCTTTAAATCTATGTTACCCTGCATCAACAATACTTACAAGCTCCCTTCCTTTGATAGATAGTTATTTAAAAGCAAAAAGTGAAAAGGTTAAGTGATGCTGCATTTAAAAGGTGAGACAGAATAGGAAGAATTTAGAGATTTTGTTTAGAAATTCGAATTTAGAAATTACAGCCAAATATTTTGAAACCTTTGTCCTTTGACATCAGCATGTTACTGCTATCATCTCTTGGGTAAATCCTCTGCTTTTTTAGATTTTTCACTGCACTGTGTATGTGAATAAAGGGTGGTTTGATGACTTCAGTAGCCTGGGGCAAATGAGGTTCTGAACTCAAGGAACTTGAAGCAAGAAGCCAGCTCATTGCTTTCTTAGACAGGCTGGTTGGGAAGTGGACTGGAATGAGTGGAGGCAAGCTGGGAAAGTTTGTTCCCTGAGGTATGGGACTGAATACAATGAAAACAGGAACAATGGTGCTGAATGAGTTCATAGCTCTGAGCTGAAATTGAAGAAATATGGGGGGTGAGAGGGTGGGGTTGGAGTTCAGCTGATAAGGTAATAGGAAGGGTGTAGTAAGCAAAGTATATTCATTCCACGGCTCAGATCTCTTTGAGACAGGTTCCTGGTATGTTAAGAACAGTTTAAAGTTTGACTTCACTTTGGTATTGAGGTTCTTTCACTATCTCATAAAGCATGAATTGCAAATCATTCCTTTCCTGTGACAAAAAAGCACTCATCTTACCAGTTTTCTTTCCATGCACCTAGCCATTTCTCTTTTACGGTACCAGGCATTATGAATCAAAGCATCAAACAGGGTTTTGTGGGATACATGATGCTTGAAGATGATCCGTCCTTCCTCCCTACCCTGACTGACAGAAATATCCTCATCTGATTATAGACCATCTTTTCATAGGATCACAGAGTAGCTTTCATTGGAAGGGATCTTAAAGAACATCTAGTTCCAATCCCACAATGGGGGTCACACAAAAGTATTAAATCTTCCAGCTGTGCAATGGCTGTCTGTTTAAGATGAGCTATCTGTGTCTGAGTGCCCCTGGAACCATTTTGTCCTTCTAGAAGCTCTCAAGATTTGATTTTGTTGTGGTGAATCCCTGAAAACACTTGAGCAAAGATGTCATGCTTTTAGGTGGTTTGGTATGTGATTAGGCTAGAATTGTAATGATGTGAGTTGGGAAGAAGTAAAATAAGGAGGTTTAGTTCTTTACTCAAGCCTTCTGTAAAAGGCTGAGACTCTGGAAGATGGAGCATGTGTTCCATATATTATTAGTTTTTTTCTCCCTTTGATTTTTTCCTCTATATTACAAGACTGCTTTTGTGTAGTTAACTTATAAAAATATATTTTAAATGCTCTGATAGTAGCATAGTGATTAATTGGCTTGACTGTATAAAAAACATAACAGTTAATATTCAAATGAATTTTTGATTAGCTTTAAGATTTCTCCTGAGTAATATACTCTACAGGGTTCTCTTGGAAAAACATACAATTTTAAAATTTCATCTGAGTTCACGTCTTTTGGTATTTGGTAATTATTTTTATTTTTACAGGTATCTTTAGCAATCATAGACTATTTAGTAATGTGGTGGGTTATTTCCGAAGTTTTTTTTGTTTGATAACTGATAACAAAACCTATGCAGTTCTGAATATCAATTTGCTATTAGTGTTGTTTAGCAAATAATGAATGTTCAACGTGTGCAAGAAAATTTTAAATCAACTTCATGTTTAAAACCTAGTATGCTTTGTATTTTATCGTCTGAGGGGTATGTTGAGGCAAATGAAGTAAAACTTGAGAAGATGTCATCCATTATTTAGGTAATAAATGCTATAATGCAAATGATATAAGGAATGAAGTGAATCATGAAATCTAGTGGCTACTTTAAAATGGTCGTACATGCGCTGCTTGAGGTTTACTGGAAATAACTCCCGTATTAATAATAATATTTTTACCAATATTCTAACTGAAGTTATAGAGTTTGGTCTACTTTAAACTAGTTTTGTGTTTGAACACTTGAAAAATGCTCCCTCCACCTTGCTTTTCCTTCAGCTTTCAGTGACAGTAGAGTCATGGTGATGCTTGGGAAATTGGTGTGTTGCTATGGAAATGGCTGCAATGTCACCAGTTCAGCATTTGTTCTTTATTGCCAGATCCAACTCAAAGAGATAAGTGAGGGAGAAGTGTCTAGACTGCAGTACCTATAGTAGAGGAAAAATAGTAAGTTAATTGAGATTATTTAAATTCATCATGACATCCAGATTTTTTGGAGGGGGTATTTTTTTTTTCAATATAGTTGATCTTTTAAGCACTTGTGTGAATTTTGATTCAAAGCGCGCCTGATTCAGAGTGATCTGAGAAAAAACTCTTTGAGCCTAAGGATTAGGATGCTTAACAGGGATGTCAAATTATGGCAGAGCTTACATCAATATCCTGTTGTCCTACCTTTTCTCTTCCTGTGAAAGAGTGTAATTTCCCAGTAAGCTGTAAGTACTCATTCTCAGTAATTTCAAGATACTAGCAAAGAAGTGGAGGAAGGAAGTACTAGCAATCATTTGCTTTGAAATTTCTGGTGAGATATCTATATGCATGCGTGTGGGGGAAGGATTTATGTCAGACACTTATTTTGTTTGATTTAGAAGGATTAAGGAAAGATCATTGTAGAGAAGGGAGAGGCAATATTGTAAAACAATACAAGAAGGAAGAGAAATGCCTATTTCTGATACTGTTACTCTTCTTGTATTGCTGCAATGCAGGAAATATCTCTCCATGGGTTTGAATAGGAGCATTTAGGTTTGGGATGAGTGATTTTTAGGGGCTGTCCACAGGACTGTAGCCACAGGAGATACTTCTAACATGAAACATAGATCTGAGTCATAACTCTCCTCTGAGTTGTCCTGAATGATAATGATGATGAATTGGTCATTCCTAGGGTAGCTCAGTATTGCAGACAGCCATCCTGGCTTTCAGCTCTGACCATCCAAATGTCTTATTTTGAGAGCTGATGCTAATTATTTTAAGCTCTCTGAAAAATAATTATTTAATAAGACAAGATAAAAAATTAGTGCTTGTTCCATTTTAATTTTCAGAAATCAGATTTATTTGTCCATCTTGTGTTGGTCTTGAAAATATGCTTCCCGGAGGGTAGAAGAAATACTTATATGTGAACAAAAAGATGAAGGTAAGGTAAGATAAAAAGAAGGCTAGCCACTCTCTTTATTTATGTTATTTACCACTGTCATATTTTCTTGAAGGAGTATACTACTAGAAATTGAATCATAGAATCATAGAATGGCTTGGGTTGAAAAGGACCTCAAAAATTATCTAGTTTCAACCCCCCTGCCAAGTGCAGGGTCACCAACCACTAGGCCAGGCTGCCCAGAGCCATGTCCAGTCTGGCCTTGAATGCCTCCAGGGATGGGGCATCCACAACCTCCCTGGGCAACCTGTTCCAGCGCGTCACCACCCTTTGAGTGAAAAACTTCCTCCTAATATCTAACCTAAACCTCCCCTGCCTCAGTTTAAAACCATTCCCCCTTGTCCTATCGCTATCCACCCTTGTAAACAATTGTTCCCCCTCCTGTTTATATGCTCCCTTCAAGTATTCGAAGGCCACAATGAGGTCTCCCTGGAGCCTTCTCTTCTCCAAGCTAAACAAGCCCAGTTCCCTCAACCTTTCTTCATAGGAGAGGTGCTCCAGTCCTCTGATCATCTTGGTGGCCCTCCTCTGGACTCGTTCCACAAGCTCCACGTCTTTCTTGTACTGAGGGACCCAGGCCTGGACGCAGTACTCCATATGGGGCCTCACAAGAGCCGAGTAGAGGGGGACAATCACCTCCCTCTCCCTGCTGGCCACTCCTCTTTTAATGCAGCCCAGAACATAGTTGTCCTTCTAGGCTGCCAGCGCACACTGCTGGCTCATGTCCAGCTTCTCATCCACCAGGACCCCCAAGTCCTTCTCCACAGGGCTGCTTGCAAGTTCTTCCCCCAGTCTGTATAAACACCTGGGATTGCCCCAGCCCAAGTGCAGCACCTTGCATTTTGCCTTGTTAAACTTCATTATGTTTCTGCCTGTGTACCTGTAGAACCCCTTCTTGTTATTTTTCAGATCCCTAGCCATGTTCAGCTCTATCTGCAACTTGGCTTTCCTGATCTTATCTCTACACATGCAGACAACAGCCCTGTATTCCTCCCAGGCTACACAACCCTGCTTCCACTTCATGTACATTTCTCTCTTTTCCCTCAGTTTAAGCTGCTGGTCCTTGCTCAGCCATGCCTTTCTCCTCTGCTCCTCCTTGAAAATGATGTGTTTTTTTAAAATTTTTGTTTCTTCTGGTTTGTCTGACAACCTGTCAATAGCTTGAAGCAACTTGCTATGCTCGCCTACAGCAGCACTTGTAGTTGTTTAGATGAAAAATGAATTACTTAAAATTCTGTTTTCCATCCTAAATGTCTTCTGAACACAAAAGTTTTTGCCTTATTTCATCAGCTATCATTAATTGCAGGTGATATGTGGGATGTACCTGTCTCTCTTGTGAATCTTAATACTCTTGGTCTGGTAACAAGAATGTTAGAAATGCAAGGAAGTTACATTTTAAGATCAATTAACTTTTATTTTCTGATTTGAAATGTTTTAAGTGCTTTGCTGAAACCTACAGAAAATGATTATTTGTACCTGTGGCCTCTCTCTACGTTATGAATGGTGGATACATTCATGGTGGAATGTATCCATGTATTCATGGTCTCTACATTCATGGTGGATATTATAATCAAAACAACTATTACAGTAACAGACCTGTAAACACTGATTTATGCAGTGATCCTCTTAAAGCATAACACAGAAAAGAGGAGAGGAATGGCATTACAGAAATAAATAACTTAAAAAATCATATGGTGCCTATGTACTATTTCTTCTATAAAATGTAATATAATTGTCATATTTGATATGTGCAAGATACAAGTCATCCTAGACTGAGAGTAAAAAATAAAAGTTTTGAACTGTCCCAGCAGTGTTGTGGTAGAAGTATCTAGATGATGCACTCAAAACTTTTAAAGCTTCTGTAGTACCTTGCGTAGTGGTAAGTAAAAGCAGACATTTTTGCAGTAGTGGATAAAACTCTCATCCCAGACATGGACTTATTTTTTTCCCTTCTTACTTTCAAAATAATGGAAAATATCATTCCAGAGCTTGAATTGTAATTACTGTCCATCTTTTTTTCACATTCTGACATCTGTGTGTGTGTTTTGAAGTGTGCTACAACTGAAAAAATGAGGTCAGAGTTATGCAATTCAAAGGCATAAAGCATGATGGATGTAGGAAAAAGAAAAAAAGAAAAAGGGATTGTGTATCCTTATTCTATGCAAAGCATTTTTTTTTTCTTAAAAAATGACTAAGCCATATCCATAGACATTGTAATCAATTTACAGCTACATTGTGGGTCAGAAGCACTGTTAAAAATCACAGTAGAAGGCCACCAGATTGGTCAGGCATGACCTTCCCTCAGTGAAGCCATGCTGGCTGTCTCAGATCACCTGCTCATCCCTTGTGTGCCTTAACATGTCTTACAGGAGGATCTGTTCCGTGATCTTCACAGGCACAGAGGTGAGGCTCACTGGCCTGTAGTTCCCCTGCTCCCTCCTTTTCTTGTAAATGGGAATGATGTTTCCCTTTTTCCAGACCCTGGGGCATCATCTAACAGGTAGCGGTAAGAAGAATGGGGGAGGAGGAATAGAAAGAGAGACCAAAGGTTGGTTTGGGAAAAGCAAAATGTATTAATGCTTTCTATGTTTTCAAAAGTAGGACTTGATAGAAAACTGCTTTGATACCTTCCAGCCATTTGCTTTTGCTTGACAGCCCTCTTTCCATCCTCATTTAAGTCAAATTTTAAAGACAGTAAAAGGCAAACTGAGAGGAATAAAAAGCCTGTGTCTGTAGAGAAATCTCTCTCCAACCCTCTCCAGAGAGAAATATACTAAATTTGGCTCTGAAAGAAAAGGTAAGTATTTAAGATTGCATTTTATCATTAATTCACACATTCGTATGACCATGGAGGTTATCTAGTCCATCAGCCCTAAGTGGGACTATTGACTATTATTATATTATTTAAAAATAATCTCAGCCATCATATCAAACTTCTGCTGCTCACAGTTTGAAAGAATTCTCTGCAGCAGTAACGAAAGGACTACTAAAATAGATTTCTTAATTTAAGCACTCGCTTATACAGTACATACCATCTCTTTGACAGTTCTAAGAAATTTTAATCACCATTGTTAACATCTGAAAGAGGGCTGCGTTAGAATGCTGTCTTCAGTCAGCAAAGCTTGTAACTTTTTTTTTTTTAAAGAAGATACACTTTGTTTACATCTGCTTTGCTAATAAACTTTCCAGGTATGGTGCCTATAAATCAGTTAAATTTTGACATCTTCTGTGCCATCATTTTGATGGTATACGTTCTTCACAGTAAAGTGTTTGAGTAAAGTTGTATGCACGCACTCAGCCATTTAATTGGGGGTGTATTTTTAGTGCAAACACCTACTTATGTGACTTATCTCTGAAGAGGAGGTGTATTGTTCTTGCAAAGAACAGTGACGAGTACAATGACATAGCACTGCAGGACCTTAAAGGAATTAAGTATATGCTGCATTGTGATACTGAATTAGTTTGTGGGTCACTGGAGGATTTATAGGTTTTTTTGGTCTTGCCTTGCTTTTCCTGAAAAAAAATATCAAAGGGTTATTATTTTCTACAAGAAATTAAATGGCTCTTTTGTATTTGTAGAAATAACAAGAGAGTGAACGGGAGAAGCACTTTTAAGTTTGCCTTTAAAATAATCCAATTTTAAATAAGCACTAAGACTCCAAGACTAAACCCAGAACACAGCCTAATCCAAAGTTATTGATGTTTTGGCTGGACAGAAACTAATGATTATCCAAACGACTTGAAAGCATTTGAATTACTCCAAAACAAAATTCTTTTTATGGTTTCAAGGGTTTTATATCCCTTCAATTGTAAGCGGAGGTTGTTTGAAGACTTCTAAAATTAAAGATTAAGAGAAGAAAGTTGTGGCTTTCTCACAGTGTTTGGATGATGAATAACACTGACAGACAAGCTGGGAATGTATGGACTATGTGCAAATTCTGTCAAGACAACTCTGGTGGTTCTTTCAAGGAAGATAATGATTATGATGAATACTACTGTGCTTCTAGAAAGAGTTTTTCCACAAGACGAGCTCTGGTATTGTTCTTTTAAGTACGACTTGTAAATGTATTGCCATCCCTTTTTCTTTTTTAAACTGTTTTGAGTGTTTTTTTTTTTTTTCAGTGAGCATAAAAGAAAATTCTGAAAAGAAACTGGAAAAATATTAATATAAACCTGTTCAGAGTAATTTTGACCACCGATCTTAGTGACAGTATTTTTAAACCAAACTTATTTTTGTTGAATACACCACTTCTCTCTTCCTATTTCTGTCTGTTGTTGGTGAGAATCCTGCTTTCACTGTCTGAGATGCAAATAACTGAATAACAAGATCATCATCTGCAGAGGATGACTGGAGAAGTTGAATATAACTATGATCAGAAACAGTGTAGTTAGCAACTGTGCTGTTACTTTCCTAAAAGACTAAGTTTAGAAAAAATGAACACCCCAAAGACCTCTGGTCTTCAGTGGTTGTATCTTTAAAATGTCTGTACCACTAAAACCCACTGCTTTGTAATAACGTTTCTGCAGACTTCAGAAACAAGGATAGGAGCATCTAAAATATCTGGAAAATATTTTAAAACATTCTGCACCAAAACAAGTATTGTAGAATATTTTAATTTGCTACATCTCCTATAAGGATAGGAGACTTCAGCTATGTATATACAATGGAAATCTCTATAGCATTTCAATTTAGATATGGAACGTACCCTGTGAGACAATTACTAATGCTAATAACATTCCTTAATTGCTACGTTGCTAATAAGAGAAGAATGCAGACTATTCACAGCAGAAAAGGAATTTTGTCATATGCAACAGTAGAAATAGCAGCAATATGGAGGTAACAGTAAAGAAATGTAGAATTCTGTGTAAGTCAAAATTCTTTTCACTGTAAAGTTTTCTGATAGATGATCCATAATGAGTCAGCTCCACTTATGTAATATTTTTATTCATTTATAAAATCTAAAATCATTAATCTATCATAAAACATGACTGGAACTCATTTAAGGTGATTACTGAACAATGTTTAAAGTCCAGCAGGGCAGACTTGAAAAGACCTGAGGGAAAACAGTAGAAAGCTGTGGCTTATTAATTTGAAAGGCAGGAGAGATGAAGGAGAAATTACATACTGTATGCTTTCTAAAAAGAACTGAGTAGGATCCTTCTAAAAAGGAGGAGAACAAAAGGTTCTGCTGTCAAATGGTAAGGTGGTTCAGGATCCTCAGCTATTGCATGTCAGAGTGGCTGTCTGTACATAAACTGATGCTACCAGTTCACTGGTGATTGCTGTATTGAACTACCATGTCTGCACTTGAATAGTTCTTCCTGGTGATAAATTCATCATAATCCATGCTAAAAGTACTAAAGGCAGCAAAAGAATGTAGTAAAACAAGTAATTTGGGGTCAAAGGCAATAATCTGTTTGTGTAGACGTTAGCTTCAAGAATTAATTTTTTTGCTAAGTTATGGCTTATGAATTAATTCCCAACAAAATCCATCTCTTGAAAGATTAAGGCTTGTGTAGTAGCCACTGAGCACCTATGAAAAAAATGAAGTGTTAGTGTGAAATACACAGTACTTTTCTCCTACAAAGTAAATAGGTCAAGAAAACACACATTCTGCAGATTCTTGATGTGGAGGAATACGTGTGGTGAGCTAGTCAACTAGTATAATGTACATAAATTCTTACCTTGAAGAAGGAAATAATTTCTCATAATGCATAAGGAAGAATCGCCTATCATACTTTGAGGGAAAAAAAAAAGAAGAAAAAAGCAAAAAAGAGTCTTAATTCATACTCTGGCAAATTTTTTTAGCTCATGATTCATACAATGTTCTTATTGAGAGTGGCTGTTATTAAAACAAGATTTAAATAATTAATAACTATTTTCTTGACTTTACTAGATAGTTTCCTTACAATCTGCATAATTTAATTTGTAACTGTGGTATTCTACTGCTTTTTGCATGGAAAAAAGCTGACTTGTTCTGACTTTCTGAGTGAACTGATTGCAGTCATATTGAGGATGTATCTGTGATATGTTTCTTACTTCCAAAGTCTTATGCTCTCATTAAAATTTAGCAACTGAAATATGGGGATTAGCCAATTAATACTGCAAAGACAAATCTTTTGGTAGAGGTAATACTAATGTGCATACAAAAATCTTTTGCCTTTCTCTCCCTCACTTTTATGTTAGAGTACATATTACAGCTTCACATCTTGTGGCTGAGACCATCACAGCAGTCACAGGAAGTAACACTGTTTTCTACTGTTGCACTTTTGATTCTGCAGGTGAGAAAAGGAATGCATCTTAGCTAATATTGAACCAATGTGCTAAGTGCTTGTACACTGTATAGCAGTGTATTAAAGGTTGGCTGTTTAATGTTGCAGAATTTTTTCTCAACTCCTATCCACTCCTGCCGTAGGCAGTCCCCAGAGCGCAGAAAATCAAGATGTTTTATGGTCAAATGTGGCTGATTAGAATACCAAAATATATAGTATCAGCTGAGCAGACTGATCGTTTTCTTCTGCCCAGGGGGAGTGGTTGTAAAAGGACAGTCTTCCCTCCTGCAAGGTCTAGAAAGCCTTAATAATCAGAGGATGTGATGGCAGGTTTTTGTGGTTTGTTGGTGTTGGTTTGATGTCATGTTTTGTTTTATGTGTTTTTTTCTTTTTCTTTTTTTCCCTAGGTAAATACAATTGATTGTATTTAACATCTTTCCTTTAACAAAGAAATATTCTGGCACTGCCATGGCTACATGGATAAATTTTGGGTGGATCTCTAAAACACCTCTAGGGCAGACTTTTTGAGTTCTGTCATAGCTAAAGAAGAGGGAATTCAGAGTGATCTTTTGTATTTATGAACCCTGGATTTGGAGACCATCTGCTTTTCCTCTGCATTATTCCTCTGAAGTTGCAACAAAATGATTCCCAGTCCCCTGTACCAGCACGTTTCCCCAAAGGGCATGTTGGGTGGGGATGCAGCAACACCATCTGTGTTTTAGCTCTTGGGAAAGATCTTTCCTGCAAAGTTTCTTTGAGTAAATGCCATCTTTACTAGTTAAAAAAATTGCCTTTGCAACGAAAGCTGAACTGAACGATATATCTTCTTAAACTTTTATTTAGAAGAAATGAAATGTTTTTTCTTTCTTTCTTTAACTTTATATTGTGTATACACAATATTCAATGACAAACCATTTCTGAGTATCTTTTTTATTGCTGCTGCAGAGGATTATTGCAAACTCTTGAGCTTTTAACTGTTTCCATTTGCCATGAGCTGTTAGTTCAACTTCCTCCCCATCAATTAGATTAAAAGATGTAATGAAGGTCTTTGAGGGCACACTAGCATCTGCTAAATCTGTGATTCTATGGCAGGAGAAGTATTAAACCTAAAGGGTATAGTAGTGCAGGTGATCAAATGTTGAGAAAACTGCACTGTTATTAGACATCCTCTTGATCATTGCTATTCAGGGTCCTGCTTTAATCCTACAGCAGGCTTCATTTTGCAGAACACTCTCTTCTATACAAAATGAATTTCTCCATAAAATCTAGCAGATGTCGTAATATTGAAAGGTGAGTCAAAGCACTGAAAAAAAAGGAAGATAAATTTGATTTGTAGGAAAACAACATATGATGGATTCATACAACCTGTTACTTTAGAGGTTTATTGAATCATACGTCACAGATAAGTGCGATTTCTAGAATTTATGTGATCTTCTGTAGTACAATATATCACAGGATGTCTGAAGGGCTTTTCTTTTCATTTGCATATTGTAAAGTCTTGCTGTTTTTAAATATGTTGCATACATTACATACACGATTGGAAGAGTGACCAAACTCTCACTAGCAGCACCTATAGATTGCAGTTATCTTTCACTGGTATCAGTGTGTTTGTTTTCCAAGATTTAGTAGATATATGCTGAAGCTACAAAATACATCCAAGAATAAAAGACTGCATGTTTTCTTTTTTAATTTGAGGATTAATTACTTTTAGAAATTGTGTACCTACATGAATTTATAGTGGCATTTAGATCCAGCTCATATTTATTATCTTTGTGGAAAGTGCTTTAGATTTGGTACTGTGCTCAGCTTTGTTATATTCCATGTTAAGCATACTAGGGCTGCTCCGAAAATAAAGCCTCCTATTTTATTATGTTGGCCCACAACATCAGAGAAAGGTGTTAGTGTTATGGCAGTAGAAACTGAACCTTCCCACCAGTTCTGCATTACATTTTGTCACTGTGCAATACATGGCAACAGAGAGACAGCCTGAAAAAAAGTGCCTGACATGGAAGTGTGTTGTCTACGACAACGTACTAAGGCTTCCCTTCCGTCCGCACCTCTGCGTGCAGGGGCATACGGGACACATACACGGTATGTAGCGCAGAAATGCCAATTTAATGCTGCGCAACAAGGCTACTTATACCCGTACACGCGACCGCCCCATATACCCGTGACCCCCCCTGCTCCTCCCAGGTGCTTGCAGGCACCACCCGCCGTGACTCCCCGATTCCTTCCTTGGTGCTCGCAGGCACCACCCATCCCATCTAATCCCGCAGAAGTGCATATGAAGCAAAGGTGTGACGTTCAGTTCCTCTGTGTGGAAAAATGGCCCCCATTGGCACTCACCGATGCTTGCTGAACACTGTGGAAGCCATGGAGCACAGTGAGGGTGGTGGGTGGTGTGTTGCAGCAGTGATCCCAGCGATGGTGGGTCACCTCTGCTGGTGCAGATTTTTAGGAGTGCATCACACAGGCTCCAGGTCATTGCTGGCAAAAACACACAGCTAATGGTGGTGGCTATGCTGAAAAACAGTGCCTTGTAGCTGAGAATCTGTTCTATTGAACAGTGTTCTTGTGCTCTTTGTGTCAGTTTAGTTTCCATGGAAATAAACAGGAGGCATTACTTTTGGAGTAATGGTACTAATGGAGTAAGGTACTTTTGGACCTACGTACTATTTCCATTTATTTCATCAGTCAAAACAACGGCATCTTGACAACGGCGATACCTTTGCTAAGAGAGGTTTCTGTCTGAGAAAGGAAGAGACGAGTCAGGGTTGATGTGGGAGAATGCTAGATGACGCGGATGGCAACCTGAAGAATTTCAGCTTGTAACCCTATGAATTGAAGCTGTAAAAATGGTTTTAGTTTTTGTCTTTTGGTAGTATAGCATGAGCTTTTATGATTAGTTTTTTGTTCAGAATCTCTCCTTCATTTTAAGGTATTCAGTTGCATAGTTTTGATTTCATAACACTTATTTTCACAAGTCCCTGCATTTTTTAAGTGCACTGTTTAGGATCCGAGTAGATGGATACCCCTTTTCAATTTAAGTGTGTTACTTCACACTGTATCTGAATTTTCGTATTGCAAAGACTCTAGCTTGTCTGTTTCTTGGCATTGATTTCCCTTGCAGATGTGGGAAATGCCTTTTTTTTTTTTTTTTTTTTTTTTTGAGAACAAAGTTAGGAGTTTCTACTTAATATTTGTACAAGTTACTAAATTTCAGCTTTAATAATCTCATAGATGGAGGGTCAAAAATTAAGAATCTTCATTGTGGTGATACTTTCATGATGTCAATATATAGCTTTAAGATTAAAAACTAATGAGAGAAGTTACTGTCATATTCAGGTGGATTGTATTTACTGGTAACTAACTGAAGTAAAACAGTACAAGAATGGTGAAAAACTGATATTTCCACCAAACAAGCTCCAACTTCAGGTGAGTGAAATAAGCCAGTTGCTCAAGTTTGGTTCAGTTTGAGAAATTACTCAAAGTACATACTAGAATATGATCAAACTGTGACTTGCCAAATATTTTTTAGGAAAGAACCTGTGGAAGGTAATATGAACTTGGGTATAAATTCTGGCTATGTAATTTTCACAGGTAATTGCTACACGTACAATTTAAGATAAAAGAGATTCTTGAGAAGTCTTGGGTGTAGTAATTTCGTTCAAATATTGCAAGTCCTAGGGTTTTCCTGCTGGATGCCTGCTAAAAATATTGTAATCAGTTTTTGTTTTCTGTTGTTTTGTTTTGTTTTGTTTTCATCTACCCTCTGAGGCCGGACACAGAGCTGTATTAGTTTTCCCCCAGGAGAGTCACTGAAGTTAGTCTTGCCAAAACTGAGTCAGAAATGCAAAAAGACAAAAAATGACTACTGGAACTGATTTTATTAAAATAATCATAACACCGATTCAAATAAATAGTGATAAATTCTGCTGATGTGCAGCCTGCTATGAAACCTGAGTGCAGTATTTGTGTAAGCTGTCCTTCTGACCTTGAACTGCCTAGATAGCACTTTGAAGCAAAATAATGATGCTGAGTGTTTAAGTTGTAGGTGCCAAAGGGATGAAAAATTATATATCACCTTTCAGAAGAATACAAAGTGCAATTATTTCCAGATATGTATTCCCCTTCTTCTCCTTCTCCTTTTAAACACAAGGGAAAAAAAAAAAAAAAAAGACTTCAGCTCCCACAGTTAAACTCTTTATATATGCAGTACTTTAGTTACTATATGAACATTAGGAAAATTACTATGGTGTGCTTTGATTTCACAGAACTTTAACAATAAAACAAATCTTCTTATAGATTCCATATGTAGCCTGTGACTATAACACCATCAATTATTACATATTATAAATATGTATATGAATCTATAATGATATGTTATTGCAGCAGAAAAGTGACATATATATACTATAACTGGGTGAATTGGCCATAATCATCTCTCTCTAACCATCATAGTTCTCACTGACTGCAATCAAGCCCACAAGGACTTATCTAATCTGAGAAAAAAACCATTTGTGGCAGATGTTTCTAATTTCTCCAATTCCCAACTTTAACTGCCAGCATGTTTGCAGTCTGGAAAATAAGAATAATAACAATATGCAATCAAAATGTTTAGGATGTGATCTGTGACACTAAAATGGCCTAAGTGTGTTCTATAACCTTGTAGACAAACTTAGGACAAGGTCTCTAAGGTAAAGATTAACCTTGCTTTCTAATTAGCATGATAAAATGAAGCTCAAGTGCATGGATATCAGACATGATGACATCTTTCCTTGTTTGGTAGCCTTTGGTAACCAAACCTTTGGTATTCAGGCAGCATTATTTATTCAAAGTGTTAGGAGTGATTCTTTTAAGACATAGTTGTGCTTTTTTTAATCCACTCTTTACGGTTTAGACAGTAAAGTTTAGGACAGTTTAGGGCCCAGAAACCAAAGGGCAAGTAGGGATAGTATCGCTTTATCTTTTTAATGCAAAATCGTGGTAACTCCGGTGGATGGACTCCAGTGAACACTTTTTGCTTTGTTTTATTCTTTTGTTTTCCTGTTGACTTTATTCAGCAATTGCTCAAATCTGGTAACTTGTTCTTCAGCTGAGGCGTGAATGGTTTTGTGTTCTCATTTTCCTGTTGGGCCCTTTCACATGTAATAAGTTATTGAATTTCTCTTAAATTTGATTTAAATGCATGATGTGCATTCCACTGAAGCAGTAAGGTGTCACCTTTAATTTCTTCTCTCTTTGCCAAAGTATGCACAGAAAAATAAAAAAATAAAAAGTGGTGGCTGTCAAAACAATGGTTAAATATGACTGTATTGTGACAACTGTTTTTATTTTTCTTATTATTAATGCTACATTTTTAAATTTATGAGTCAGTTTTTTTAGTCTCATGACATATTGTATTTATCTCACATACCCCATAGAAATGATACCCATTTTTAATGGAGAAAACTAGTGAAGTAACTTTGAACTTTTCATGTTTTAGAGTTTTTAATGCTTACACTGCAGATGTGTCATCTAATAAGACAGCTCTGCACATAGAAAGTAAGGAAGGAGAAATTAGGTAGCTTTTTCTGTAAATGACAAGATGTAAATGCAAGACAATATTACAATGCAGGTGTCTTCCTGGGAGAACTGTTTTGGTTGTGCTAGCAAAGAGCTGCGTGAACAATGCTTTGGTGCCAGTCCTGGTCAGCAATAGTTCCTGATGGTAGCTAGGAGCTGGCTCACTGCTGCTTCTCTCAAGAGACAAATGTTTCTGCAGCCAATGACAGAAAATCAGATGGTTTTCCAGTATACCTAAGAAAGCAATTGCCATTTGTACTATCTTGTAGATAGAAGAATGGAAATTTCAGAGGAATCTTAAATTATCTTAAATTACAATGTGTATGTATGTGGGTGTGTGCAGTTGTTTAAAACAAACAGTAAACAAACAAAAAAGAAGCTATTTTAGTTTCTTTTTTAGAGTTTTCTAAGAGTGAGCTGTGTCAGGTGGGATTTCTGGAATAATTTTTAAGGGGCTTGTCAATAAAAATTCCTTTTCTAAATATTAGTGATGAATAGCAAAGCTTTATTAATTATAGTTGTGGATAAGAAGAGACATTAATCTACACTGAATTTTCCATAAGCCATTTGTTTAAAATTATTTTATGAAAATGAAAGAAAATCTTTTTTTCTATAAAACTAGTTTAGTCAATGGATATCCTGAAGTATGTCTTTTCTTGGATCCATTATGGATATCCATGGCAACAGTAAAAGAACCGCACAGCGTGAGCATAATAATGATCCATTCAGAGGCAAACTTTGCACATTTTAGTAAAGAATGTTAAAAAATACGAATATCAGTAGAAGAGTAAGCTGAGAAGTGAGTTAAACAGAAGAGAAAAGAAGAGAGGATTAAGTTGAGATTTTCTTCATAAATTGATTTGTTGTGGTGTTTTAAGTAAGCTATAAAAAGGGGATCTCTAAAAATTAGTAGAAGTGGAGTTGCATTGGAAGTTGAATTTCAAACTCGAAAGATTTCAGAAACCATTTTGGGGTGATTGGGTTGTTTTGTTCCAGATTTAGTGTCCTTTTCTTTTGCTTTAGGACAAGAATACACAGAGGCTGTTCTCCCCTGCAAGCCTCTGCAGCACTATGAAAAGCAATCCCATGTGCCTGGGCCAGGGGCAGCTGATCCAGCTCTCACCTGACCACAGGTGTGCTGAGCTACTGCCATTGATTACTGATGTGCAAGTGCACAGATAGTGAGGCTGAGAACAATATATATACTTTTTGTGCTTTGCCCAGCTGGGATCCTGCAAAACTGAGAGAGAGAGGGGTGTTGTTTGAAAGGACTCTGCTGTGCCACAGACTCAGCTGGTATTTTCATTAAAGTCCTCATCAGATTTGTACTAAATAAGTTTAGGTCCTTTTAATGGGTAATTTATTAAAAGGAAACCCCAAAATGTTATGTGTTTAGCACTATCTTTCTGAATTTATCTAGAAAAGTATGGAATAATATATACAGTTAGTCTTTGTGTTTCTTGCTTTTCATACAAAATTATTAAATATCTTCTGCTGAGCACTGAGTGCTCATCCTGAAATGCTGTGAAACTGATTAAATGATCAAATAATTGTCACTTCTTCAACTAAGCATGTCCGAGAAACAGACGTTTAAATCTCACGGGAAATGCTAAATATAATGGAGACAAAACTGCAGGTTGTTGTCGGGCTGATTCTGGATTCTTTCACAATGGCTACACTATTATCTGAGGAATTCAGAAGTCTGTCAGAAGTTTTGATTACAGCCAATAGCATCATAAACTAGGCCAGGGATAAAAGAGTATCTCACAGTTCGTGAATAATTGAGTAGGTTTCTGTATAACAATGAGTTGCCTTATAAAAGGCAAATGTTTGTTTGCTGCTTGCTCACATATGCACCTATTTATTCATATTTATAGATAAATTCATATGCTAATGTACTTTCCAGCAGTGAGGTACAAGCTGTCTACTACTGTAATAAGTTAAAGGGCTGCTGAAATCCAGTGGCACTGTGTAAGTTTTTACCAGATTTAGAAGTGATTGTATGTAAAAAAAAATATAAAAAAGCAATATCAAAATGCAAGGATGTGCCGTGGTGGATGTACCTACCAAGTGAGGAGTGCTCAGTGAGCTCTTGCTTTCTTCAGAGCTCTCCTCTCCTTAGTTGCCTGGAAAAAAAACACCTTTCCATAAACTGAAGCAGCAGCAGTCTAATGCTAAAACTTGAGTTCCATCCTCTTGCTCTTTGCCTTTGCATTCTTCATCACAGTGCTGAACACTGGGAATAGGCCAAATGAAAAGCATCCTTGAAGACAACGGGCATTTGGCCCTTTTCAGTAAATACTGTGAATACCCCTCTAAAAAGCAGGGGGTCAAAGCCTCCTTCTTCAATTCTGTCATTTCAGCAAGCAAAGCTCCAAATCCTGTTCCATGTTGGCTCATATCCAGTGAACAAAAGTCAGAAGTTGCCATTCAGGAACCTCTGCTCATGTGTCATTGAATGAGTTGCTTTGAAGTCTGCTAGATGACCTTTTATCTGGAAGATATTGTCACCCTCCCAGGGAGAAATCTGAGTTTTTCACTTAGCTTTTCTAATTTTCCAATTACTAGGCATACTTCCGAAGTACTGGATCTAACTGATTCTTTACATTAAAATGAAATATAACTGTGATATAAATATAAAACAAACAAACAACAGAAAGAAACCACCCCAGTCAACTGACATAAAACTTCTGTTACCTTATCTCCAGCTGTCCAGAATTCAGGTCATCTGTAAGATATGGGTTCTGTGGCTATGTTAATACCTGCTGCCACCGGTGATGAGGTCTGTGGGTTGATCTGTTGTTCTTAAAAGAAGTCTGTGAGGACTGTAAACCATTACAGGCAGATAATGGAAATCAATAAAAGATTTAAAATGAAGGCACTGATTTTTACCTTGATGAAGAACTTTTTAAGAAAAGACTTTCCTCAGAGGAAGAGAGATGAACTGAAAATACACATAGCCTAAAAAGGAAATGGATCCCAGAAGAGCCTGGAGTATTATTAAAAGAAACATTTCTATTAAATGAATAAATATCCCCCCTTAGGACAGTTGGCACTTTTGCTTCTATTGAGGTCAAAAAGAATTGAATCTTCTGCATCTCCTGCAGATGTGGAGATTCTCACACCATAACACTGTGAAGAATTGATATAGGTTAATCAGGTGGTAACTGTGGGAGCAGTGCTATAGCTTTGGTAAAATAAGTTGCAGCACTGCCAAGATGTTATTTGAAGAAAACACTATCTAATAAAGATGGTTTATGATGTCCCACAGTGTAATGCCTTTCTTTTTTTTTCCAGGAAATATGATATTGTCTTTTCTTTCCCCCAGGTTAGGCACAGTAATATCTGGGATAGGAAGTACAGCTGTACTGTTGCCACTTCACAACCTTAGCAGAAAAAAAGCAGAAACTTGTGTTCTTTGAGAGAGGTTTGCTTCCAGAGGATTTCACTATATGCTGTGTTGTCTTCTGAAAGTCTTCTTCTTATTTAAATGTACTGATGTTGTAGTCCAGTGAGTACACTTTGAAATGAAAACACTTGTTTTGACTGATAATACTCATCTGAGATAGTGACAACAGGGTAGCATTAGTATTATTAGACTGTGGTTAATTAGGTTTAATTATTTTAATGACATGATATTTGCTGTTTATACTCGGTTTAGAGAACATTATACTATAAGGGGAAAGCTCAGTTTAGCTCTCTCTGCCTATGCTTCACTGATTTCTTTTTTCTTCTCCCCCTCCTTCCCCTCAGTGGGAGATAAGTTTGAATAGTACTGCACTTTTTGTTTTGTACTGTTAAATTCTGTAAAGTTTCTGAAGAAATAAAGCTCTTCTCCATATATGGATGTGTCCTGGTTTCAGCTAAGACGGTGTTAATAGCACACCAATGTTTGGTTGTTGCTGAGTAATGGGAGCACACCTAGAAGTAGGCCAGGCCACTTGGCAGGGAAGAGCCACCTCTGTGATGGCTCAGGGCAGGGTGGGGCTGGAACAGCTGGCCTGAATTAGGCCAGGGGGTTGTTCCATACCAGGTGATGCCTTATGGAAGGCCATAAAGCTGTGGGAGTTTGGCTAGGGGTAGCTGCTGCTCAGGGGTTGTTTGGGCATTGGTTGGTGGGCAATTGCATTTGTTAGCTGAACACTGGTCAGCAGGTGGCAAGTAATTGCATTGTGGGTACATATATATATATTTATCATCATGTTTTTGATTTTCTTTTCTGTCTTAGTAAATAGCTTTTATTACAGTGTATAAGCTTTGTTTTGTTTCCATTTCTCTCCTTCATCCTATTTGGGAGGAAGTGAGTGAGTGGCTCTGTGGTGCTGAGCTGCTGCCGGGTTAAACCACAACAGGGTAGGAGAACTATTAGCTGGTGGTTTTTTGTGTGGTATTTTAAAAATATTGGTGAACTAATAATATGAAATGCCATATGACATTGTTCATAGAACCGTACAGTGACTGAAAAAGACAATGATGTAAATTACTGTTATAGATTATAAACCAGATCAATATCTAATCCCTTACTTGCATAATGTAGTCTAGAGGGTTAGCCTTAACCAGCTTTAGTTTGAACTGCAAATGTTTTCTTATTTGACTGATTTTAAACTTCTAGCTATGGCAATACCGCTAGACCTTTGGTAATAAATCTGGGAGAAATAACCGCATCCATTAGTGCAAGTTAGGAGATGACCTGTGGAGAAGACCTCTGCAGAGAAGCACCTGGTTGTTCTTGTGGACAATAGGTTGGCCATGAGCCAGCAACGTGCCCTTGTGGTCAAGAAGGCTATCCTCCCCCTCTACTCTGCCCTGGTGAAGCCACATTTAGAACACAGCACAGTATTGTGTAGAACACTGTGTCCCAGTTCTAGGTTCCCTAGCTCAAAAAAGACATGGATCTCCTCGAAGGAGTCCAGCAGAGGCCTACGAAGATGATGAAGGGCCTGGAACATCTCCAGTGTGAGGAAAGGCTGAGCAACCTGGGACAGTTCAGACTGGAGAAAAGAAGGCTGAGAGGGGATCTGATAAAAGTTTATAAATGTCTAAAGGGAGGCAGGAGGCAAGTAGATGAGGCCAGGCTCTTCTCGGTGGTGTTTAGCATTAGGAGTCATGGACTAGAACATGAGTGTAGGAAGTTCTGTACTAACATGCGTAAGAACTTCTTTACGATAAGGGTGACAAAGCACTGGAACAGGCTGCCCAGAGAGGTTGTTGAGTCTCCTTCTGTGGAGTTATGGTTGTTGAGTCTCCTTCTGTGGAGTTATTCAAGACCCATCTGGACGCCTACCTGTACAACCTGTGTTGGCAGGAGGTTGGACTCTATGACCTCTTGAGGTCCCTTACAACCCCTGTGATTCTGTGAAGTAGTCTAATAAAGTGCCCGTAAACATACATTTTAAGCAAAGTCTTGTGTAATGTCAATTGAAATGAGAGCAATACTTTCATTTTGTGCTTTCTGGATGATTTGCTTTTTCGTCTGTGTTTCCAAATTTTAATAATCTACATGGCTTTTCCTTAGGAAGTTTGCACTGAACGAAGTCAGACAGCTAGATTTTTATTTTTTTTATATATTTTTTTTTTTGCCCAGCAATGGGCACGTTACTGCTTGTTTCTACTTTGTGTTTTCTCCGTGTTCAAGATTATAGTAACAGCTGATTACTGTGTTACATTAAAAGTTGCAATAAATGTGCCTCAATGGCATTGATACTCTTGTAGAAAGAGAATGCTGTGAAATGAATGGGTAAACTGGAAACACGTACAGTAATGCCTGAGGCACTTCCCCTCATGACAACCTTATAATTCTTTTCATGTTCAGAGTTCATGGATTTACTTGCGTCTCCAGAAATTGTCGAATTTGGCGTGTATGGAAGAGTCTGAACTAGAAAAGTCTATAAAGGATTCACAATCAATATCTGTAAATTGAAGGACTGGAGTTATTAGTGTAGAAACAAATGACATTCTCAGATTTTTCTAGAGTCTTAAAATAAAATGTAATTGTTTTAATAATTCTTGTTAAGTAAATTATGTAACTGAATACATTTGTGCAGATTTCCGCCTTAACATAAAAACTAATACAATTCATTGACTTTGTTTCCAGATTTTCAGACGATGTTGGTTGGTTTTCAAGAAGGCTTCCAGTAAAGGACCGAGGAGGCTAGAAAAGTTTCCAGATGAGAAGGCAGCATATTTCAGGAACTTCCACAAGGTAAGTCATGCCTTTCTTGTTATCTGAATTGTTGTTTATTTACCACTCTTCATGGGAGGAGTATTTCTGTGATATGCCTAGTTTGCCACCAGTATGTTGGGAATCAGGTTAAAAGGCAAATCGTGACTAAAAACACAGTCAACCTTCTGTAAATCCCTGTGATGCAAGTATTGCACTTTTTTTTCTTCAGTGAGCATGTAAGCCCCAATGTCTGTGAAGTTTTTTTCTTCAAATGACAGTATTTTGGAAATGTGTAAAATTGTCTGCTTAATCAAATTTTAACCTTTATTTATAAAGTATTGAACAAGTTCTGAAAATACTGAATGCCACAGTTGTAATGGCAACAGTAATTGAATATGCACTGTTTTTCCCATAACTCTTCAAGATTTGCAAGCACTGTCAATAGTAATAGTTTCTAAGGGTAAAAAATCAGGATTTACTGAATGAGATTCTCCCTGCTTTGTCCTCCATCCTCTCTTCTGTGAGGAAAAACAGAATCTCTGAATTGCATCCTCAGGCTTGATTTCATTTTGTTATTAGTAGTATTTTTTTTAATAAAGGATATTACTTCATATTATCTAATTGAACATTTCTCCTTAATTGCCTCCATTCTGGTAAATTGAGGTACTTACTATCTTCTACTCTCTTTATTCCTGTTACTGGATGTACAGAAGTGGTCCAAAACTTTCTGGGATTCTCTAACAACTTGCAACCTTCAGATCACTTTAGGCTACCTTGTAAGGAGGTCTGTGAATAGCACACAGTCTTACTAGGTTTAACTGTGCAGCTTTTCTGACTTTACTATGTGAAGTGTAGCAGAAGTAAATTTTACCTCTCAAGTGGAAACATAAAGAAAACTGATACCTTTTATTTATCAACATTCAAATCAGTATCCAGGAGCACAAACAGTTCTTCTGTAAGTAAATCATTAGGGTCTTAAGCATCTCCCTTTTTTTCCATAGGTATTTGAGCTTGAAATGTAGCTCAAATCAAGTTCATATTTAAAGGATTTCACTCAAATGGTTAAATGTGTCCTACATTTATGTTACAGACCTGGCTAATGGGCATTGTAAATTATAGAAGAAGATCTGAGCTTAAAAAGAAGAAGAAATAAAAAACTGGCTCTAGTAGTGCAAAGCTAGGAAAAATTAAAAATAGAGCTCTTTCATTTTAGTCATCATAAATAAATATTTATTAAAGTGGAGATAAGCTGGCCTCATGAGAAAATTGACTGGTTGGATTTTTTTTGTTGTTTTCTTTCTCATTTTCTGGCATCCAGTCAATATGTGGGTTTATTTGTTATTCTGTAAATTCTCTAATGCTGTTATGCATTGTTTGTTTTTTTTCCCCTAGTGATTTCCTTATTACAAATATAAGTAATGGCATTAGTCCTTATGGACAAGTGCCTCCTGACAGTAGCAGTGAATTTGTTTAAACATGACCTCATCTGTTCGTTCTAGTTTCTGGCATCAAATTATAACTTGTCATTACTGTAAATTTAAATCATTACACCCTTGCTCGGAGTGGTTATAGCTTATCTGTACTGCTTTCCCTTGAGCATTTGTTGTAGAAGTTGTGCAGAACAGCTGTGTTTATTCTTATTACTCCAGAGAGGGCATAGAGTGGCAATAGCTCCGTACCCGTCCCAAGGGTGTCTGTATTCTTTAGGATCTGTTCCCACAGTACCAAAAAGGCCAAAAAGGACACTGCAGCTTTACCAACGTAAGGAAGGAACAAATAGCAAGCTTTCTTATTTCTGAAAGAGAAGTTAAAACATCTATGAAAAGTGAAATTCTTCTAGGCTTTAGAAGAATGCTGATCAGACAGTGACTTTGCCTGTCAACCCTTGTAAGAGGGTTGTAGGAGGTAGCATGAAGTCAGCATGGCTAAGTAGTAATATGAAGAAGCTACCAGAGTTAAGTTTAAAACCTGAAATGTATACAAACAGACTAGAAAGCATAATAAAGCATAATT
Source organism: Numida meleagris (assembly GCF_002078875.1). Lineage (NCBI taxonomy): Eukaryota > Metazoa > Chordata > Aves > Galliformes > Numididae > Numida > Numida meleagris. The sequence continues at coordinate 92,457,659 of NC_034410.1, read as the reverse complement.
AATTGTTAGAACAGAATTAGTTTGAAAAGGAACTAGTAACACAAGAGGCAAAACTGATTATAAATACAGGTTCTGATGTTTCAGGAGTTACAGGTTTGCCAAAAGTATTATACGTCCAAATGACAATCAGAATATAAAAGAAATGTACAGGAAAGAGAATATAAATTAGTATATGGGGTAAATTGGCATGCTCTAACGGGTAGACACAAGGGAGGAATCTGCAGAGATATCTGTATCGTAAACTTGGTCGTAGGTGCTTCAATTTCAGCTATACAGGATGGTCATTAACAAAGCATCAAGAACAAATTCATCCAAGAGGCCAAAGGGAACTTGAGAAGGATACAGCTGAATTACTAATAGTAGTTCATAAACTTAAAAATGGGAATAATAGCCAGGATAGTTTGAATGTATTTTGGGGATTATTTACTTTTCATTTCATTGAATATTTATACTCATTTGGTTTCATTCCTTCTGTGGATCAGGTTTTTGTGGATGGTCAGTATTTTCAGTGTGTTTTTTTTGTCAATCTTTGTATTACTGTCTAAAATACAATTTCATTTTAATAGAGTAGGAAATCTGAAGGCTGTTTTATTTGCATTGGTTAGGAATTAATTATTAAGAAATTACTATCAACATTAGTTAGTGGTTGATGATTTGTTATATTTTTCTATAAACATGCAAATGTAAAATCAAATAAATAGCACACAACATTTCAGCATTGACTACAGAAATACATATGTGGAATGGATTGTCTTTAGCACATGCTATATAATATTTGTCCACAGAAACAAATTACAAAGAAAAAAGAACAGCAGTAGCCTCCTAACTATAATCCACTAAATTCAATTTGTGGCAAAGGCCACACCAGGAGAGCTATGTTACACTTTTTCTTTCACACCTCAATTATATCAAAGAAACTTGAGGAATGCTAAATATCAGCTTCAGAAGGTGGTGATTTATGTAATCACCAGTGACTGACGGCAAGTTCTTGTATCACCTACAACAGTTTCTTAAATAGTTCTTGGCAATAAATTTTCGTGAGCATGCACACACTCCCAGAATTTCTGTTGTGAGTTAATAGTCCTTTTTTGTAAGAGTAGGGTGACGTCCCCATTAACGAGGTGCTTTCCGCTGGGGGCTAGCAATCTCCCCTTGCTAGGGCCACTGCAACACAGACACCAATATGAGGATGCAGCAAATGGCGTTTATTGGGGTCGTAAAAGCCTTCAAGTACATTTTTGTTAACACTGATAACATCTGTACACACGTCATTCTACCAATCCATGGTTTAGTCATGTATCCTTTGTCCAATCATTCTTACGGCACACGCTGTACATGAGATGCTGAGTCAGCGTGACTGCTCCTGGTTGGTGGGCGGGATTGCTTAATACTTGCTGAGCAACTTGCTGTCGGTTACAATTATCCGTCCTTCGTGCCTGCGTGTTTTCCTTAGATAAGTCCTTCCAAGTTGTTTGCCATCTCTCCGTGGACAGTTCGTCCTTGCCCGTTACAGCATGGGGGGGTCTACATCCCGTTACATCTCGAGTCCCCACTAATGCCTAATACAACAGTAGGGCAGGGAGAGGTTCTTCTAGTGCTTATAAACTCAGCATGCAGGAACAATACCACAAGCATTCTACTACAGCACAGCTGCTAGTCTCTAGTTGAGATGGCTATATGGCATGAGGTGGTTAATCTGGTCAAAATTTTTTGGGAAAAGGGTATTCCTGATAACTTCAAAAAACACCACATTTTACCACAGTCATGTCTGTGGTTGCCTATACTGTTCTCAGTGTAATTCTAACTCTGAAACAGAAGGTATAAATACAGCATACATTAATATTATTGTAATCCTTACTAGAATTCTTCTTGATTGTTTCCATTTACGTAGACAACTTTGTTTTTTCACTCAGTGTCATCTGGCTGCTGTCAGGTTTCCTTACTAAAGATTCTAACTGATAAGTACATGTGAACTAGTGTGCTGTTTATTCTTTATTCTATTTTAGTCCAACAGTTCTTTACTGTGAAGTATTTCAGCCTCTTGTGTTGCTCATGCTCTCTATAAGTCAGCAGTTATACAAGTCTTCTCATGGACCTCTATAATCTGGATGCTACTAATACTACTTACGAAGTTTCGTTGCTTCTCAAATGCAAAGACATTCTCAAAATAAAGTTGGCTAAACATCTGTCAAAAGGGAATTGCTAGGATTGAGTTCTTGCCCTTTCTGTGATAATACTTAATTTGGATCCAAACTTAAATACCGTTTGGATTTTTTCCAAATCAGAGATAGTTACATTTTCCTGAAATCTATATCCCTATTTTTCCATGATGTAACATTTAAATTTCTTCAAATATATGTTTATATTTTTTTCAATTAATGTCTTGTCTGCTAGCAAAATCATCTGATTGGTATGGGAAGGTCACAAAATATGTAGCTTTCAGGGGCAGCTATTACTTGGCTGATGAGATTAAAATGAACCCTATTTAAATGAATAATTGTTAGTAAAATTATTCAGTTCTGTATACCAAACAATAAAATCTGCAGTAATTATCAGATCCCTCTTAAAATATAGAAGAGTCAGAACAATGTAAGTTTTCAAAACAAGCGTTCTCACCATCAAAAAGCAAAATGCTGAAAAAAAAAATGGAGCTGTGCTGGTAATAAAGCTGCTGATAGAGTCTGTGCACATCAAAGAGCAGCATGAAAACTAATAAAAAAAACTTTTTCAACAAAGATTGTATTAAGATAATAACATCTTCTTTTCTTAACAATGTATTTAAGAAACCTGTAAGCTGAGAATACTGACAGGACTTTGAGCTCCTACAAGCATGGACTTTAAGTGCTTAAATGACAAGAGCTCCCTCTGAGCCTGTTCCTATGTAGGTCTCTACTCATCCTTCTAAATCATGACAGCTTAGTGTATGAATTACAAGTGTCAATTCACAAGAGTAGATAACAAGTGATGTCAACAGCAGTGGAATCGGTGGAAAACCCTACATATCACAGAATAAATAACTACTGGAAAGTGTAACCTCCTAAACAGTCCCAGACATGTTAATGGTGGTTCTTCTATTAAGATCAATGTGTTTATTATAGCAAAATTCATGTGTGTGCACAGTTTTGTGCAAAAGGTGCACTCTGCACTTGAAAACTAGCTGTTTAAATAGGTACCTGTATTCCTGTTAAATGAAGCGTTAAAACAAGCTGGAAGACTGAACTTTTTACTGTAAAAATATTACTGGATAGGTGAGGGACGAGTAAGGGGCACACTCAAATAGTTCAGCAGGACAAAAAAAACCCATGAATTTTAGATTATATTATTTCCATAATGTCATTGCCCTCTTGGAAGAGTTCAGGTTGAAAGGGTCTCCTAGAGTCCATCTAGTTTGTATTATTGCTTGGGAAACATCAGTCAGATCATGATGTCCATGGCTATGTACAGTTGGGTTTTGGGTATCTTCAGGTATCATTCTTTGGTATCATTCCTTGGGATGTAGGCTCCACAACCTCTGCAAAATGTGAGGTCATGTACCTGGGACCTAGTAAATGAAGCAGCAGAAGAGGTTGGAGACTGAGTGACTCTGCTGGAAAGCTCCAAGAGGTCCTGCTGGGCAGTAAACTGGACTAGAGCCATCCACGTGTCCCTGGAGCAGTGAAGTCAAATTGTGTCCTGGGGTGCACCATTAGGAGTGTGGGCAGCTGATAGAAGACTCTAAACTAAGAAGGCTTCCATCTACTCAGCACTTGTTAAGTTGTCCCCTATCTGCTCTATGCAAGAGAGACATAGAAAAAATGGAGAGAGGCTAGCAAAGACATTAAGAGTTTGGAGATCCTGACATGTGAGGAAAGTTGAAGTAGAGAGAGCCTGGAGGGATGTGATCACAGCCTTCCAGTTCTGAAGAGTTGACTGTGGAGAAAGGAAAATGCTCTCTTCACAAGGAGGAACAGGGCAAGAGGCAATAAATAGAGCTTCCTTCTGGGGAAATTGTCTGGATGTAAGGGGAAAAAAAAAAAAAGAGTCATGGGAACAACTCAACATCAGAGAAGGCTGACCAGAGAAGTCAGTATTTACTCACTGGAAATACTGAAGAACTAGTTTTGTAGAGTCCTGTGTAACTTAAGCTAAGGCCTCACTTTCAGGGTTGGACCAGATAATTGTTGGGAGTCCTTTTTGTGTTAGGCTTTTCTGTGAACTATGAAGTATATGTCATCCAAGCAGCTATGAGCTATTGGTATCTCTCTCTGCTTCTTGTATTGTAACAAACTGGTCCTGCTCACTCCTGATTAAATTTCACTTATTTCTAGCTATGGGAAAAATATTCTCAATCTTCCTAGAGTCTTTTAAAATAGTCTCATGTGAGCTTTTCTTTGAACTCCTCTTGTGTTACTGCATTACAGTAGAGAACTTAATGGTCAGTGTGTCAGTTGTGTATATACACGATCAACACACCAGAGGGACAGGATGCCATCCAGTGGGACCTAGATGGACTTGAGCAGTGGGCCCAGGTGAACCTCATGAGGTGCAACAAATCCAAGTGCAAGATCTTGTACCTGTGTCAAGGCAACATCCATTACCAGTACAAGCTGCGGGATGAAAGGATTGAGCACAGTCCTGCCAAAAAGGACCTGGGGGTACTGGTGTATAGGAAGTTAAACGTGAGCCAGCAATGTGCCCTTGCATACCAGAAAGCCAACTGTATCCTGAGCTGCATCAAAAGAAGTGTGGCCAACAGGTCAAGGGAGGTGATCCTGCCCCTCTCCTCTGTGCTGGTGAGGCTTCACCTGGAGTACTGTGTCCAGATGTGGAGTCCTCAGTACAAGAAAGACATGGACCTGTCAAAGAGCATCCAGAGGAAGGCCACAAAAATGATGCAAGGGATGGAACACCCACCTCTCCTATGAAGACAGGCAGATAGAGCTGGGGCTGTTCAGCCTGGAGAAGAGAAGGCTCTGAGGTTACCTGAGAGTGGCCTTTCAGTATCTAAAGGGGGCTATGAGAAGAGGGCAGACTCTTTAGCAGGATCTGTGGTGATAGAACAAGGGGGAATGGTTTCAAGCTCAAAGAGGGTGGATTTAGGTTACATATAAGGAAAAGGTCTTTTACAGCGAAGGTGATGAGGCGCTGGAACAGGCTGCCCAGAGATGTGGTTAATGCACCATCCCTGGAAACTTTCAAGACTTGGCTAGATCAGGCCCTGGGCAACATGATCTAGCTGTGGATGTCCCTGTTCATTGCAGGGGAGTTGGACTAGATGACCTTTAGAGGTCCCTTCCAACTCTAAGGATTCTATCATTCTATACTGTGTTTTTGTTCTATAAAAATCTAGCCACATTTTGGCAAAGTTTAAAGACTTTGAAAACCTGTGTTTTGTGCATTTTAGTAGGAAACACTTCTGACTTCAACAGCTAAAATGTCTGATGTCATCTGTAAAGCTTTATGTATGATGGAAATTCAGATAATTTTCTCTCTTTGAATAATGGAGTATGTTCCCTTCAGTTCTTTCAGAGCTAAATCCTGACATTGACTCTAATGGGCACTTGTCATTTCTGAATACTATTGTGGTGTCAGGTATTTGAGATGAGATCGTGGAGCAATTCTCTATATGTATATCCTCTCATACCTAGGTAGCATGGAAAGGAAAATTGTTGAATTAAAACTTAAGAGAAGAAATAAAACAAATATTTGAGGGGTGATTTAAAACAAACCAACAGGAATAAATCCCCTATCACTCTTATGGGAGCACCCTATGAATTAGATATCTGGAGGAAAAATCAAGAGATGTTTTCAGTAGATGAAAAGCTGGCTGGTCAAGGAGAAGTTGAGATTTTACACAAAAATTGAGACTGATGCAGAAGTAAAAATCAGAGCATGAGAGGGAGGGAAACAAGAAGGCAAAAGGTATGTGCATAGTTTGTCTCTGCAGCTCAGTTGTTTCTGGGGCAGAGTGAGAGCAGTATGATGGGTGCATGTGAAAAAAGAGGGTTTTTTTCAGATTTTTTGTACCAGAACAAATTTCTCTCTAATCGTAGAATTGCCACAATTGGAAAAGACCTCCAAGATTACCTAGTCTAACTGTCTGCAAACCACCAACATTTCCCTACTAAACCAGGTCCCTTAGTACCACATCTACACGTTTCTTGAACATATCCTGGGATGGTGACTCCACCATCATCCTGGGCAGCCTGTTCCAACACCTGACCACTCTTTTGGAGAAGAAATTTTTCCTAATCTCCAACCTAAACCTCCCCGGCACTACTTGAGGCACTTCCCTCTTGTCCTGTCAGTAGTTATGCAGGAGAGGAGGCTGATTCCCACGTTGCTGCAACTTCTTTTTGTAACACTGCCTCATTTGTTTCACCAAGTGAATGGGCTACACTTCTCAAACATATCCCAGGAGTGGTAAGTACTGAAATAAGATGACCCTATGTTATGTACCAGGTACACAGATGAATCTCATAGAAAAGTGCTTCTGAGAAGAAAGACTGGAAGTAAGATCTCCGAAGGATGACTCTGCTGCACCTTGCAGAAAGATCGGAAAGAAATGATCGAGCTAGGTTTTAAAATAGCTGGCTGCTGCTGTGGAGAATCACACTAAGATCACCTTTTGAATGAAGTGTGGAAGCCTGGTATCTCAAATTCAAATTGAGTGTTTAAAGGACATAGTTTTGACTTTCATCTGTTTTTACCATAAAGTTTCTCTGTTCCTTCCCTGTCAATGTAATCTTCACCTCTCAGAGAGTGAGGAAGGTGTGAAAGGAAATTAATATTTGTGAAACCATCTGTGTGAAACATACTTATGTGATGACCATTAAGGAAAAACCCTGAGGGAAGACAGGGGAAGACAGGGGAAGACAGTTATCACTGTAACATTAAGTCAGGAAAATTGTATGAAATCGTGAGAATCAGAAGATATTTATAAAGCCTTTCAAGTGCAGATATGAAGAAGATGGAGCCAAGCTCTTTTCAGTGGTGCCCAGTGCCAGAACAAGAGGCACTGGAGGCAGCCTGGAACATAGGAAGTTCCCTCTGAACACCAGGCAGCACTTCTGTGCTGTGCGGGTGATGGAGCACTGGCAAAGGTTGCCTAGAGGCTGTGTGGTCTCTTCCTTGGAGATCTTCAGAAGCTGCCTGGCCATGGGCCTGGGCACTGCTCTGGATGTCCCTGCTTGAGCAGAAGTTGGACCAAATATCTTCCAGAGGACCCTGGCCCCCTCAGTCATTCTGTGGTTCTGTGATTTATTCCAAGGTGAAAAATAGTTCTGAAAGATCAAATAGTATCATACAATTAGGACAATATGTATCGTAAGTATCTTAAGTATATGAAGTACCAATAAACATGTGGGTATTTGTTTTGTGTCAACATGCAGCTTAGGAATGTCATAGATGAGACCTGCTGTGGCTCACTGCCATACAACCACCACAAAAATGGTAGACTAGGCCTGTGGAACTGGTAGTCAATGTAATATTTGTATTCTTTTCCTAACCTTCAGCACTTCAGACTGTATTTATCATTTTTTCTCAATATTCTGTGTATCTATTTTCAGTATTCAAGCGAAGAGTGTAGAACTGCATAAAGCTAATTAAGAATGTTAAAGATATCATTATCTAGCAAGCTGTTTGCTAGCACTAGCAAACAATGATAAGTGAGGATTTTTTTTTTTCTCAATGACAAGATTTTCCCTTAAAACTGCTCTGAATTATCTGTGTATGTATTGTGGGGGGAATATTTACTGTTTTGATGTGGAAATAGGAGGCATAATACTTGTGTAGTAGCTGTAAAAGGAAGCAGACAGATACAAACATCAAGTTATAGTGTACCAGGGAGGGCATGCAAGTTTTTCACTGCAACTTATTTTTGTAAAGAGAGATTAAGTATAGTGAGTCTTATAAGTACAAATGGCTTCATTTAAGGTTTGAATTTTGTGGTAAGGGAAGTTTTGTAAAGTAAATAAAGAACAATATTAGGAAAATTGGCACAAAAGTATCCAATTTTTACTTCTTCACAGAAGGAAGTTTGAAATTCAAATCATCAGCTGATGAAGAAGATTATTAAAAATACATTAGAGTTGAAAATATAGTTGTATGTAATTGTCAAAATAGGTACACAAAATTAGTTTATCCCTGATGACAGTTAAGGTAAAATAATTTTCAAGTGATTGGCTAACAAATTTCAGTTCATTTTATAAGCAAATAAAGTGAAAACATTTTGAAAAGTTTGTAAAACATTTGGAGCTATCTCATTTAAGTGATTTCTAAAAGAGCGACTACATTCCCATTCAGAACATTTCCTATTCTTCTTTCTCTTACTACTGCACTTTTCAGTTTTTCATTTGCTTGAGGTTTTCTCTGGTTTATTTTTCTCTCTCTTGTATTTTTTCGTCAGAGAATTCTGGACCTCTTTGAATGTATGTTTACACATACGCATGTACATGCACATGCTGAATTTAGGTTAATTTAAACTCATAAGTAGTTTTTCATCTAGTTGATTCCCAGCCTAAAAACTACTTTGTAAAGTGCCTCTCAGCCATGTCTTGTTGTCCCCTGTGAGTGCTACAATGGAAGTAAGCCAGTCTTTCCCATCTAATTTTCACCCAAGGCTTCCCCATGGAGCAGAAGTTAAGGGCTTTTACTGCATGAAGAGGAGATAAACCTAAGGCTCAGCCACTGGCGTTACATGCATCATGGATACAGTCAAAATAATTTATGTGCATTGAAAGCCTGCTGTTGCTTGTATTCTCTACACTCCTGTCTCAGTTTGTCAGGAGATAAACTGCAATGATACTCTTTGTAGCTAGGGTTATATCTGGCAGATTTGCAGTAAGAACTATGTAGCTATCACTTACTGCATTCAGTGATGTTACAGTTTGTAAGCGTGTCTTTGCTTGTAATTTGTTTTGAAATATTTTCCATATTAATAGACACTTATTTTTAAATGAGCTTATCTAACAAGATAAGTAGGAATTGTTACAGGTCAGCCTGTAATTTAATTGAAGCAAGAGGAAGATTTAAAGTTGGAGTTTGGAGAAGTATGTTTCTGCTTTTCTCTTTACTCAAATAGCAGTAACGTGTTTCTTTTAATGAAACAGTACCATTGGGCTGAAAACAGAAAAGATCTGGACACAATTATGTACACTGAGAGTGTTAAAAGTGAAAACTTTGAGAAATTGGAACAGGTTCTAACTGTCCAGTATATTTTAATAGCCTCAAAAGGCTATTAACATTCATATAATGATCTAATTTCCTTGTACTTTTGTTGTGAGGTATTGTCTTATTAGTCTACTTGGATAATTAAAGTACTTTAATGAAATGCCCCATTTTGTTTCTCAGATATAAGCACAATGCTACTCTTTGCACACCTAGAACTAGCTGGAAGTTTAATGTACAAGACTCTCTTGTTTATTTTTATTGTAGCTGAAATTTGGGAAGGTAATTAGGAAACCTGTTTTATTTCAGTTGTGAATCATCTCCCCTCTCTGCCATCTCTTTAATGTCGTGTTATACTTCAAGTGCGAATCTGAGTTCAAGATTAGTCTTCTTATTAAAGCATTAGTTATTTTAAACTTTGTCAACGCTCCTACAGGTCTTTTTTTTCTCCCATTTTTAATGGTATTCTAACACAGTAGTCTGATATTCAGTTTGCGCAACAAAATAGAAGGTCAGATTGGAAAATATATTTCAAAGGTTATTTAGAGTGGTAGAGAAATGGGATTGAGGAGAACTCAGTTTTATACTGTAAATGATTGTCTAAAAATATTCTTCAAAATGTGAAGGCACTTGTGGTTGGTTTCTTTTTAGGTATGTATTTAAAAATCCTAATTAAAATGTTTTGTAAGGGAAGAGGTGCACATACACATGAACTGATCAGAATTTTACACCCGCCAAAAACCAGAATTATCCCAATAAGTGGTTGATTCTATACAGTTCTTCAATTCTGGCACATATAGCAGCAGATTTTGAAAGAAAGTATCTTGACTTGAGGAAAACCCTCTTTCTTTGCCTATTAAAAGTGGTTGGTGTGACAACATGTTTATTCTTCCCTTGTAGGTTTAACTTATTAGCACTGTGAAACAATATAGAGTTTGAAGTGGCATAACAAAAGCTAACCAAATACGTCTGAGTTCCATCCTTAATTGCTTTAGGTTTCATTGAGGCAAAGTACAGTTTGAAACTGCTTATGTGGTAAGTGGCCAGTTAGAATACAGCATGAGTCTGGATACCCAGGTGGTAACTCCTTTATAAATCAGTGATAGTGACTCTTAACTATACTTATTAATGGTGGTGTCTTGGAAAAAGTAAAGATTAATAAATTATCTTTCCTTTTATTTAAGTTTGGAGAATTTTTAAGTTATTTTATTTGATAGCATAAATTTACCTATGTTAATCTAATTCCCCAAAAATACTAAAAATTGTAAACTCTTTTTAATTTTCTCAATCTTGATTTTTTTCTCGAGGGCAAGTAGAAATGATTCATTATGCCTCTGTTATCCTCTTCAAACATTACTTTCTTTCCCTGATATTACTTGTTTATACTTATCCTGATATATTTTGAATAGATACATTCACTCTGTCCCTTTCTTTTTGTTTTTGTAATCCACTTTATCCAATAAGATTCTTGCTGCTGTTATAGCTGTGATCTCCATTTAGTGCTTTCAGGAATGAACGTTTACTTAGTAGCAGCTTCTTGAGCCCTTACTGCTCTGAAATAGCAGCTAGAGACCTGCCCCAGAGGCATAATGTGGAGGCTGATATGCCTCTCTTTGGAAAATTCCTGCAGAGCATTGTTACCATAACAACTCATCTTCTTCCACAGATAAATCTGCATGCAGTGATAAGAAAAAATATTGTCTTCTCTGTGAATTGATACTGCTTTCAATGATCCATTCACTCACTTTTCTGATCTTAGGATTTCTCTTTTCTCTTCTGTTCATCTTCTAGTCTTGTGCTTTAAGTTTTGCCTTTCTTTCATGCAATAGATGTTTCTTTTCCTTCTATCTCTTAGCACTTTTTTTCCTTCAGTCTTCTTTTTCAGTCTTTTGCATTGTGTTCCTCTTCTTGGTTGTCGTGTGCTGCTGTTGTGCAGAATGAACTATACTGAAGTCAGGAAAATTTTTATATTTAATAAATGTTTCATCTTACATGCTCTGAATGTTTAACTCCATGTAGGTTTACCTAAACCCATAGGTTTAGGTCCAAAATTAGCATACCTTTCTTAGGCTTGTAGGTCTCTGTTCCAACCTTCTGCTCTTAGCAGGGCCAGCTCTGAGATTGGAGCCCAGGGCTTTGTTCACTTGGTCATAAAACCCTCCTAGATTGGACACTACAGCCTCTTCAAGCTGCCTGACTAGCTGCTGGGCTGTCCTCAAGAGGAAAACATTGCTCCTTACATCCAGAGCAACACTTTGTGTCTCAGTTTATGCCCACATGTTCTTTCCTACCCGCCATACATGCACAGTTGTGTTGGGGGTCCCAGTTCTGTAATCCCAGAGGTCTTTTTATTTATTTTGAGGGAGCCAAACCACATCCAGCTCTGTCTCAAACTGTAGCAGGATTTCTATTCTGTGGCAACTGGGTTTAACTGTGTTAGAGGAGCCACGGCTCCTAACACATCCACAGATGCTTTGTTTGAGGTATTCCTCTTTGTATTCCATCCATCTGCAGTGGTCCTTTTCTCCTTTTGCAGCAGCACTGAGCGTGACTTAAGGATACTGATGGTTCCTTTCCCTTTTTCTTTCTATAATTTATGGTATTTAACACAGCACTTGCTTCATATGTTTCTCTCTTACTGTTTCTGGTTTGACATAGTTCTCAACTACCTGGGCATCTCTCTAGGAGAGTCCCTGCTCCTTCCCATTGTGTCGGCTTTTGCTCTGTTCCATTACGGCTTGCTTGGTATTACACAACAAATGGTGGTGTGTGGGCCATTAGTAAGAAATAAAAGGATGAACAATTACGTTTTGTTGTGCTCTCTTCTGCTTCTATTCTTGCTTGATAGAAATTAAGTGACAGGAACGTAGTGCACAATGCAAAACAGAAATCCATTTATGTAAATTCAGACCTTTTCCTCTGCCCAAGCAATTTTCAGTACTTTGCACAGAGGAAATAATATTAAGTAGATGGAATCTCAGAATCATTTCCCTCCCCATTTCGTATGGGAGGCATATGCTTGGAAGAATTCAAACAGGATATATCCCAGAATAAAGCACTTGAAATTTTATGCATGATTTTTGTGTTTTTCATCTTTTTTGGACCTCCTTTCCTATTTACTCTGGAACTGTATTTTTTGGTAGTGATATGGATGTAATATCCTCTTTGGAAGTAATATTTCTATAATTGCAAAAGATTTATGCAACCTATTTAAATGTACAAATTGAGCACCAGAACCTTAGTATTCTTGTAGTCTTCACATATCTGTGTAACACAGAAGTGGATAGTGCAGGTTTAGATAAGCTCACTTTAATAATGTTCCCTTCTCTGTGCAGCTCCCTTACAAAAAAAAAAATTATTATAATAAATGTCCAGTGTAGGTCAGTGATGAATTCAAGAGAAAGTGGATTGAATTGTTTCTAAAAGCCATCTTTTTTGAGAAGTACTTAATGTGTGGTTCCAAGGAAAACGATCAGTAAAATGTGAAATTACGTTGACAAGAAGGAACAAATCCATTAGTCTGAGTCATTATTTAAATTAAATGTGTTTCACAATTTAATAGCCTTTCACATCTAATAAGATAATTAAGATGACAGAAAACAAACAAACAAAAACCCAACCAAATAATAGTTATAATAAAGCATGTGTTATAGGCTAGGTACCTTATTTATACTGCATTGACAGAGACTGTTTAGTCATATTGTCATATGAAACATTTTGCTAAAATAATGGAAATGTGCTCTTGTAATTCTTTCCTGTTATTTACTTAGATTACAAATGTACTTTCAAAAGAAGAAGACTGAAGATTGCTATAGCATAGAACACAGGCTCTCAAACAGAAAAAAAATGTGATTTCTTTCTTTCTCAAGTGAAAATAAGCTCTTGGTATAGCTGAGCTGTTACAGCCAAAGCTCAAAATGAGTTCTGAAATGTTGTATCAAAACAGGTAAGGGCTAAAGCGCCTTTAGAGGGACAAGAAGTTTTATCAGCAGTCTATTATCTGATCTTTTCTGGCTAGCCAGATGTAGCTGTGCACTTTAATTCTTGATTTACTGTTCAAAAATTTTCTTTCCCCTGTAACAGTTCTGATTATCGGCCCACATCTGTATATCTTGCTTGGATTTAGGCTATTACTCTTGCCACTGCAGACTGTCTTATATTAATCGTTTCCTTTCATTTGAACTATTTGCTAGTAATCTACTTCATGACTTTACAGAAAGCAGATGATGGTTGTTTCATCTAAGGAGAAGTGAAGTTAGACTTCTGAAATTTATCAGAATTTTTTTTTTTTTTCACATCTTTCCCAAGTCTCTTGTTACAGAAATGTGTGTAAACTAATATAGACCAGCCCTTCAGTTTTTCATGTAACTTAGTCCCCTGGCATCTGACCATGCTTAGGAAGTCCAACAGGGAGTAAGAAATGAAAGAGAACTGGCATTATCATCAAATTATGTTCTCCATGTAGAAAAGGTGACCTCGGGTTCCTGTGAACATCTCAGGGTACAAATTATTATCATAAGACATGAAATAGGGAAAATCTTCAAGGAACCTAGTATTTTTCCTTTCTAAGAGAGGGCATAAACTGTTTTTCCTCTTATCTTCTTGACTTTTTGAGTATAGATGAGATCCTATACCAAAGCATGTATGAGTTTTGCATCCATCTGCAGACAAAAATAAGCAAAAATTATGAGGATGGGAGGATGTGCATCTTGAAGCAATCTCTGAATGATTCTGAAGTGCTCTAGATGTATGAGCAATAGGAGCAGAAAATTAACCATAGCCACATTTTCGTTCCTGTTCAATCCTCAGTGTTCCTCTGTAAAGAAGTTTTGCATTTTGGTGAACAATCTGAGACTCACCAAAGTATTTTGTATGCTGATCAAGTACGTTTCTCTTCCGGAGGCCATGCTGGTGATTAGCTGTGCTGATGCGGAAACTTTGAGGTTATCTAAATTTGGGACTGTAAGAGAAAGCAAGCTATAGAAAGTAAGACAAATGGTCAGCCTTGAGACCCTGTTAGAACCATAGCCTGGCCTAATATTGCATGAGGGGAATGAGATGCTGTTTATACCTATCCCAGAATATTCCCTACCTGCTAGCTCTTAAGTGTCCTTCCACTAAGTCTTAACTGGAAGTAAGAGAGATGGTATCTTCAGTAACTGTCAAAAAGCTGCCCAGAATGAAAATAAAGGCTTTTGTATATGAAGGAAAATGAACTCCAAAAAAAAAACAAAACCAAAAAAAAAAACAAAAAAACCTTGGTAAATAATGTTTTGTTACATATAAATTAAGTAACTGTTACCTGTATTATTTTCTTCAACAAATGTTCATTGTCATCTTAGAAAAAACTAAAATGTAATGGAGTTTGATACAGGAAAACATCAAGAAACCTGAGGAAATGTACATGTGGGATACTGAGTGATTGACATATGAGTCAGGAATTATTGATGAAGAGTAGAACTGAGAAGAAGGCCAGGTGCTAAGAGTTCACTTACATGTACCACTCTGGGCCATACACCATATGGAGTACTGCACTAAATGCAAGTGCCAGATTCTAGTGGAGAAAAGAACATCTAAGTTAATGTACTAAAATTAGTTAAAAAAAATATATATATATATTTAAAAAAAGTAAGCTGTGTAATCATAGCTTAATGCAAAACAATCTTTTTTGCTTAGTGGAAGAAATCACTAAAGATAAAAGTAGACAGGGAAAGCCATTTGCAAGGTTACTCAATGAACAGATTATATTAGGGATTATATTTGTTGTTTTCTTTCATTCTAACTTTTTTCTAGAGGGATATAACCTACCCATAACTGTGGGCAGAGGAGATATAATGGGGTGGGAAATAGAAAAACTGATTTTCAGTGTTTTTTGTTGTTTGTTGTTTTCTCTCATATATTTTTTTAAAAAATAGGCAAACCTTAATACCATTTGAATATTTCCATCTATTTTGTGGAAAGTCTGAGTAAGAGTTTTAAGCACATTAAATTATTTCCTTATTTTTTTCATCTTACTGGTACGAGGTTACCAATGGTCTAGATAGTTACAGAATACTAACTTTTATTGTAAAGAACAGCAGTGTTTTTAGTAAATTAGAGCAAATTTTGGTATAACATGTCCTGCTTACTAAATGTCAGTTTACTTAATGCATTACTCATGAAGGAAGTTTTTTTCTTTTTGATAAATTTTCAATTTGATCAGTCTTTTAGAACTTCTTAAAGTTTTCAAAGAGACAATTTATTTCAAAAGAAGCTTTGGTTATTTTGTTTATTTTCAGTGACATTTGGATACAAATAAAAATGATGCAGTTTCCCTTTAAAAGGTGTTTTAAAAAATATAAACATTTAGAACTTTTAAAAATCACCAAGATAAAACTGTCCAGTTGCCAAAACAAAGTTTGTTTTTCATTCATACAAAATAATACAAATGTTAAGGTGTTTATCTTTTAATTGCAAACATTCAGTGGTTAGGAAAATGACTCATGCTTCATTAGCATTAAACCCAGAATTCAGAATTTATTTAGCTTCAGTTATCTCTAGAAGGTGGGAAGAAAGACTTTCACAGCATTATTGCTCATCTCTGTCTTTTCGCTCTGATTGTGAAGGGAAGCATATAATACAATTTGAAAAGATGAATATAGAAGCAAAGATTCCTACCTTCACTTGATATTAAAAGTTATGTGTTCAGTAGAAATACTAGGGGTCATATCTCTTAGCGTGACCTCTCTTTCTGTTATCTCAGCAATATGAGCTGGTATTCTTAACTGTCTTTTTTTTTCCTTTTGGTCAACCTGTTGACTTTTCCAATAGATACAACTAGAGTGAGTACTTACATACAGTTTAATATATGTCAACCAACAATGTGCCCTTGCCACAGAGAAGGCTAACAATATCCTGGGATGCACTAGGCAAAGTATCACCAGCAGGTTAAGAGAGGTGATCCTCCCCCTCAACTCAGCACTGATGAGATCACACATGGAACGCTATGTCAAGTTTTGGGTTTCCCAGCATATAAGAAACATGGAGCTTCTGGAAAGAGTCCAAGGAAGGCTAATAAAGGTGATGAAGGAACTGGAGCATTGCTCATATGAGGAGAGACTGGGAGAACTGGGATTGTTCAGCCCAGAAAAGAGGAGGCTCGGGGGGATCTCAGCAATGTCTTTATATACCTGAAGGAAGCATTCAGAGGATGGAATGAGGTTCCTTTGTACAGATTATCAAGACAACCTATAAAATCATCTTTATAGATTGCTAGTATGCCTCTACAGTTGACTACAGTTACCACTTTGTGAACAAAAATTACTATGAAAATTATGTAATTTTGGTGCCAGGAATGTAAGTTTTTTGGATCTATTATTAAACTTAGTAACATTGCTGGATCTTTCAGTATTAGAATCATAGAATTGTTTGGGTTGGAAGGGACCTCTAAGATCATCCAATTCCAACCCCCTCGCTGTAGGCAGGAACACCTCCCTCTAGACCGGATTGCTCAAAGTCCCATCCAGCCTAGCTTTGAATGCTTCCAAGGAGAGGGCATTCAGAATCTTTAACACTTAAATTGTAAAGAAAATAATAGGTTTCTACTGTCTGAGAGAGATTGAAAGAAGACTTAATATGTCCTGTTGTCACTTTTAATAACATTTATGATTCCTTTCCTGCAATTCCAGAAAATAACACTTCCCTTTTTTAGTGTAACAAGATTTAAGAATTTTCTGCATGTAGTGCACAGTCATGTGCTTTCTCTGAATGGAACTGTGACGTTTGCATTGGTCAGAACCTCTCTTGTCCCCTAAGCAAAAACAGAGAAATAAATGGATTTTTGCAAAGCCTAAAAAATGCATGGCTGACATTAAAATCGTATGGGGTTGAGAACCCATTGGCAATGCAAGTGCTTCACTCATTACAAAAAAAAAAAAAAAAAAAAAAAGGCCCAAAGATCACCTTGGGCAAACTACAGGTCTGAAAGCCTAATCTTAGAACGTGGGAAGAACCATAGAGACAGTTCTTTTAAAACACATTTCTGAGCATGTAAAGTAGAAGAGAGTGATTGGGTTGGGAAGAGATGACATGAGTTTACCAAGGGCAAATGATGCCTGGCCAATCTGATAGTTATCTATGATGAAATCACCAGATTTGGGAATGGGGAGTTAGCAGCGTTTGTCATCAAGTGCCTCAAATTTAGCAAAATTTTTGAGATCGTCCCCTGCCGTGTTCTTGTATCCAAACTGAGACATTACAGTTTGGAGGGGTGGATGTCTAGATTGCAAAAAGCTGTTCAGATGTTCAGAGTAAGAATGTGTCATAGTTAATAGTTTGTGTTCTACCAGGAAGTCAGTAACAAATGTAAAACTGCTACTGTCTTCAAGGTATGTTCTGGAACAACTCTTGGTTAACACTGTCATAAAAAAAACTGGAGGAGGTAACAGAGGATGCACTCATTTAACACTTGTGCAGATGATACCAAGTTGTGAAGGATCAGTTGATATGCCCGAAGGCAGAGACCTGAGTGGGCTAGAGGAATGGGCCAACAGGGACCTTGTGAAACTGGGCGAAGTTCTGTCTGTGACATGTAGGAGCCCCTCTAATGACAGGATGGGGATGGACAAACTGCGAGCAGCCCTGCAAGAAGAGCAGAGGGGGCAGTGAGCTGAGTCTCAAATAGCAAAGGTGACCAGCAGTTCACTGCGCTGTATGAACAGGAGCACCACTGCCAGTACAGGCAGTGATTATCCATACATGTGCTGTACTCATCAGACTGCATCTGGAGCCATTTTAGACCCAACTAATGCAGCAAAGGCATTGACAAACTGGAGGGAGTTTAGCTGAAGTCAGTGTCTCGGGTTTGTCATCAACATCTGTACAGTTCACTTCATGCTTTGTCTCAGTTTCTTTCCTTCACTTCTTGTTGGCTCTGACTGCTCATCTCCTTCTAGCTCTCTTAGGAATCTTTACCCAAACATGTTCCTTTTTTTTCTTACTGCGGTGTATAAAGACTGTATCTCGTAAAAAACTTTTTCCTTAGCATCTTAACAGGAATGTCAGAGCTGCACACAGAGACCATAAGAATGGAAAATAATAAAATGCCTACTTTCAGTCATTTTTTTCCCCTATCTATAGATGACCAAACTCATATTGATGACATTTCAATGAAATTAATTCTGCCTGAGGCAGACGTCCTGCCTGGATGGAAAACCTAACTACAAACAGATAAAATTTGCCCAGAGGTAGAAGTAACCAAGAACATTTTATAACAAGTGTTAAGCATCTTAATATAGTCTGTGCTACCAACTCGGTCTGTAATAAAATATTTTTCTTATATTTTTGTTAATTGTAGTCATGTACTTGCATCAACAGAAGCTGGAAATTAACTGTTTATTCTGTACATTTGCTGTAAGACATTTTTTTTATTGATAAGCTTCTGTATTATCTGGAAAATAAAACTGTGAGTTCTTATGAGGATGATGATTATACTTTAAAGACAGACAAAGATCTTGCCATAAATATAGTGGTACTGATTGGCACAATCATTGATTTACTTCCCTTAACTAATAAGACACTGCTGTTTCTACATTAGATATTTAATGTAGATTTTTAATCTACATTTAATGTAGATTCTTAAACAGAACAAAGTTGTATGAATATAGAAATTGACAAATCCGTTATAGAGGAATCACAAGAGTTCCAGTATCTTTGTAATAACTACATTTTCAAGCATAACTTTGTTAGAGAAGAAGTACACTATTCACCTTTTTATTTATTAAATTTTATGGAATTATTTGTAGCTCTAGATTTTACCTAGTTTATGTGGTTTTGTCAGTGACAATCCTACAATTTTAGCTAGCTTTAGGGGGAAAAAAAAAATAGATGGTAGTAAAAAAATTGAGTGGTTATGGGTAGCATTTTTATTTATATTATTTATACACTGGCCTAAAGTATTTTTCTTCATTTTAAGGTAACTGAGCTGCACAATATCAAAAACATAACTAGATTGCCTCGAGAGACAAAGAAGCATGCAGTGGCGATTATCTTTCATGATGAGACGTCAAAGACATTTGCGTGTGAGTCAGGTAAGCAACTGGTACTGCATCTCTAGCTTGAAGTAATCAAGTTACACATCAAAGTCTTACTCAGATGAATTAAAACAACAGATAAAAATCTTAAGTTTAAAGGAATTTGTTGTAAACAAGAACTTAGAGTTTTAGATTTTAAGGTGTCTTTTTAAGGTTTTTTTTTCTTTTGTAATATACTTTGAGAGGTGTTTGAGGTGTTTTAGAGCTCTTTCCTCCCTTATTCATCTTTGCCTGCAGCAAGATGGTCTAAAGGCTGGACATTTTCAGTTAAACTTGTAAAAATGAGTAAACAGTACTTGTGGGATAGTGGTGACTTAAGTCAACAGGTGAAACATACTCATTTTTTCACCAGCTTTTACCATAGGCACTTACTACCTAATAAGTATAATGCTACTGCAGAGAAGAGGTAATTAACAGTTAAAACCCTAGGATATTGTGAGGCTGGATGTCAAGCAGTCTGCAGTTTAAACAGCTACATGATGTAATGAATGAGTGACTCATGGTATATAGTGACGGGTCATTTATATGACTTATGTGACACTGAGCACTGCACTGTCAAAGTGCAGTGTTTTCTAGTTTGGAAATGCATTTGTACATAACTATCTTATGGTATATTTCACTTGAAAAAATAGTTTAAAAAATGATTGAGTAAAAATTGTTGCTGATGAAGTGGCTGTTATGCACTTTGATTTTAGCAACTTCTGACAGCCTCCAATAACCTCCTCTGTAGCCCCACTCAAAAACTATGGGAGATATGGTGGTTAAGTGGATGGAAAACAGACTGAAAACGGACAGAAAACAGGCATAGAGTTGTGAAAAGCTGTGCAGAGCCAGTCTGGTGGCTATTATGTAGTGGGTCCCTCAGAGATCAGTGCTGGGACTGTTCACTGCTGTTTAATGCCTTTATTCTTTACGGTGGGGGTGACGGAACACTGGACCAGGTTGTCCAGAGAGGTTGTGGAGTCTCCTTCCATGGTGATATTCAAGACACGTCTGGATGCCTACCTGTGCAAACTAGATCTCGATGATCTCTTGAGATCTCTTCCAACCCTTGCAATTCTGTGATTGACAGTTTGTATGATGGGATGACGGGCACTCTCAGCAAGTTTGCAGATGACAACAAATTCGAGTGACCCAAATTGGGAAGATAGGGCTGCTGTCACTGGGACCTGGACAGACCAGAGAAATGAGCTGCAGAAATCTTGTGGAGTTCAAGAGCAAGTGAATGGTCCTGCCTGTAGGATGGAATAATCTCAGGCAACTCTGCAGGACGGGGAGCCAAAATGTCTGAAACAAGCCCTGAGATCCTGGTGGACAGCAGGCTGAACATGTCCTGGACTGTATTTTTAAGTGAGTTGACAGCATGTCCAGGTGTTCTTTTACAACATCTGTAAGACAACTTTGTCCAGTTTTGGCTCCCAGTACAGTAAGGGTATTGAGGTGCAGGAACAAAGAGAGCAGAGGGCTGCCAAAGGTCTAGAGCACATTATGTATGAGGAGAGACTAAGAGAGCTGGGCCTGTTCAGCCTAGAAAAAGAAACAGCTTCAGGGGATCATATTGTTGCCTACAGCTACCTGATATGAGAATACAGATGGAGCAATAAAAGTATTGACTACCTTGCATTCTCTGACAGATTACAAAGCTTAGCTGTGGATAATTAATCTCTGGAAGTATTCAAGGTAATGTTGGATGAGTCTCCGGGCAACCTGATGTAGTGAGAGATGTCCCTGCCCATGGCAGAGTAGGTAGACAAGATAATCTCTAAAGGTCCCTTCAAACCTTCCAATCTATGGTTATATGATATGATGCAGTTTAAAGCAGTTTACCGTTCTCCATGCCTTCAACCTGTCTCAACAGTCCAAACTTCTCCACCTTCATTGCAAAAGATACACTGCATTGTTTCATTAAAATCCGACTCTGTTGAATTCCAAATATGTGTCTTCCCACAGCAAACAATTATTGTTTTTAATGCTGCTGAACTATATCAAGCACTTTGTTTTCCTTTATGAAACTTTTTGAAGTTTGGGGAATAGTTGGAGAGCTGCTTGATATTTTAAAAAAAAGTTTTCTTCATCTCGGATATCTAAAGAAATATTTAGTGGCAGTGTTTCCCATAGGCCAGTGCCTAAACTTTTAACATTCTCATGGTGTATATATGCAATAGGGTTTGTTTTGTCAAATCAGGCCAATTCTTCAGTCAACACAAAAATCCTTTTCTCCACTAATGCTTCTTTTTTTTTTTTCCCCATGGCTTCAGTGGAAATGACATACTTAAGTCATTTTGGTTCAGTCAAAACTCTTATTCTAAAATCATAGATGTTTGACCTTCTTGAATTACTTAGGAGCTCAAAGTTTTGTATTTTTCCACTTTGGAGTTTCTAGATATACAGAAGAAGATGGCTTGCTTCCTATCATCCTGACCTCCAGAGGCAAATAGAAGGACAGCAGCACTGATCCCATTGCAGAAGGTCTACTGAGCATAGGGTCAGAAATTTCTTGGAAAGGAAGAAGTGATGCTCAAAGCTGAGTTGGGTTTATGTGGGGACTGAACAATATGAGATAGGGTTCTTATCAGAGTTGTACCTGTGGCTGTTAAAAAATAACATATATCATTTTGGTTTTGATAGTTTGATTTGGTGTCTTTCCCTATACAGTCTAAAACAAAGTGTGTAGGATGAAAATCAGCATGTTTTTCTGATCCGTAGCTTTCTTAATCATGATATTAAGCACAGTAAAATGTTATTCTGATATAAAATACGTCTCTAAAGATAGAGAACACTTTGAAAAACAGAAAGCCTGGGAGCTGTGATACCAGCCCACTGGGTATGCACTATGGGAGCCTTTGTTTTTTAACTAAGTTCCTCTGTCTTCTGGACCTTCAGCATGCTTATTGCCTTTAAGGCAGCTGCTGGCAAGCCTGAGCTCTGGATGTGCTGTAGCCCCCATGTTTCCATTAGAATTTCATCAAATTAGCATTCCAAAGAGCACCTCATTTTTTGTAGTCTTCATTTGTCAGTGAAGGTATTCTGTAGAAAAACAGAAATATTCAATATGCTTTTGTTATCTTCTAACTCTTCCCATCACTACCACCAGTACTCCCAACTCTACAACAGAATCTATTTGATTCTGAAGCTCTATTGAAAAGTTTTGAGGAGCAAACCAATCTCAGATATTACAGTTCCCTGATGAAAAGCATGGGATAGCAAGACTTTAAGAGTCATCTCTCTTCAGGGAGAGAAGAAATCTGCTATACTGTTGCTTTATTTCTTTCTGAATTCCAGTGTAGCAGAGAGTTATGACTTTGATGATTAGCAAGAAATGCTTTTAAATCATCTCCATTAGATTTGTTTCAGTGGAAGTAAAATAATAAGAAGTCTTGGCTGGTTAAGGAATGTGAAAAGTAGTCTATCACTCATTCAACTCAAAACAGTGGGAATCCTTCTTCAGTCCATGGGAAATTGCTGCCACCTTAGTGAGGAACATGCTGATATTTCATTTTCAGCCTTCCTGAAAGTCATGTGAAAGTTATTGTCATTAAGGGACTTTTAACATTCTTGTTATCAAGAATCATAAAATTCCAAGTTGCTTTAGAAAGATGAAAATGCTGTACTCTCTCAGATGAGATAAAATTTACTGTTGCCAAACGTATAAGCAGCTTAAAAGTGGAAGGATAGAATACTGTGAATAAAATTGAAGCAGAATCTAGCCTATTTACTCCAGCATAATAAAAGTTGAAAAGATATCACTGTTGTCTTTTAAATACATCGGGGGAAAAAAAAAAAGTGATTTAAAAAAAAGTGACCTTATCACAAGAACAAATACAGAGTATACATAGGTCATGCTGAAAGTAATGCCTCCTATATATTTTCATGGAAACTACAATAGATACAAAGAGCACATTAATATTATTTAACAGAGCAAATTCTCAGCTATAAAACACTATTTTTCAACATAGTCACCACCATTAGGTATTCATTTTCACCAGTGGTGAACAAGAGCATGAATGCCATGCTCCTAAATATCTGCATCAGTGGAGGTGACACACTGTCACTGCCACCACTGCTGAAACACACCACCTACCACCTCTCTGCACTCACATCCACTGGCTGGTCTTCATGAATGTTCAACAAGCATTGATGAATGTCAATGGGTGCCATTTTTTCTGCATGGAGGAATTCATTGATACACCTTAGCTTCATATACGCTTCCATGTCAGACACTGTTTTGTCAGGCTGCCCCCCTGCTACCATCAGTTGCACGGCAACAAAATGTAATGGAATATTGGTGGGAAGGTTCAGCCTTTACTACCACATCTCTGACATCTGCCTCTGCCATTGGTGGCCAACTTAACAAAATAGGAGGCATTACCTTCAGTAAAAGTAGACAATCAAATATTCATAGCAACATAGACTGAAGGTGTAATGACCTCTTAGCACTTAAAGACATTCTTAAAATTTTTAATGTGTTTTTTTCATTCATCCCTCTTGCATCATTTATCCCATACAGTATGGGCCGGTTCTGTGACGAATAGGGCGGGGGACCCATGGACCCACGCCCCAGGAAAGGGAAAAGGGAAAAAGGGTAGGGAGATGGGCCTGAGAACAGAACAGCGGCAACAATCAGAGGAGAAACAAACTAATTTACTAAATAAGATATCGGAATGCAAAATAACACACTATAATACAATATATTTACAGTTTAAGCTGATAAATCCAATACAATGAGAGAGAGTGTCCAAAACTAAAATAGGCCTTACTCTAATAGCGATGGTGAGATGGCTGGGAAGTGAGATGCTGCTGGGACGAGAGACGGGTGGAAAGAGAGCAGATCTCGTGATCTGTGAGTTTTTATCTTTCCCTCTGACCAGAAAACGGTAACAGGGGAGCAAAGTCCTCTGGGGAATGTCGTAGTCCTTCTCTTCTGAGAACTAGGTACATACACTACATGATGTTATGATGTGGAATACCAGTAACCAAAAATCGTAAAACCGTGACATATGCTTAAATCAATTGGTCATGTAGATAGGAGTACTTTCAATATACCCTGGTGCACTGCTGCCAGGTAGAAGACTGCCTTCATCCTTTCATACCTGCCGTATTTCCTGCTATTTTTACCCAGTGCTGAACTTCTGACAGTATAATGTCAAAGTAGAGCCATTCTAGCTACTGTGTCTGAGGTGCTGTCTTTTCCTAATACTTTTTTTTAAAAAACGGTTGTGTTGGTTTTTTTTTTGTTTGTTTTTTTTGTTTTTTTTCAGGTAAGGGTGCTGTTAGTCTTTTGTATAGATATAGCTATGCTCAGACAAATATAGCTATTGAGAAGCTCTTCTCCCTACAAAGATGATGTCTGTAATGTGGCAGTCACCCAAGTGTCTGCAGTGAGACAGGCATTCTGAAATGCCCTGTAAACCCTCTCTGAAGCTGTGGATGCGATGCAATGTGCAGTGTTGGCTGTGCATGACCAGCAAGAAAATGAAATTGAAGGACATGAATGCTGATTAAAGCTGGAGGTTTGTGGTACTACTGTGGAAGTTGCTAACGTAAAGGGTATTGTGCAAGAATAATGGCTATCTTATGGTGAAAGAGGTTTCTTGGTTGTACCATGTCAGTTATGAACCACATGGGAGCATGATTTTTCCTTCAGTGATATCAGCAAAATATTAACGGATGTTAATTTAGGATTAGTGAAGCACAGGCTTGTGTAAAATTTGTTTCAAATTCCCAACTTCAGAGGAAAATTGATGAACTTGTAAACTTATTGATAGAAGCAAAATACTTGTGTGCAGTTTTGGTTGACTGGTTGCTTACTTGCTTGATTTATTTATTTATTTATTTATTTCCCTCTCCCAGTGATATGCATTCAGAGACAAAAGACAAATTAGGGCTTAAATGTGATTTCAGTGGTTTCTTTGGGTAGAGAATGAGATGTAATACAAGCAACAGAAAGTGGCAAAACCATAGCCACAGAGCAGTCTTAGAACACAAACTGTGGAACAAACGCAGACAGCCTCCTAGATAGAGGTATTTGCCTGGTTTCTTTTCAGTACAGTGCCCTATTCTACAAAACAGATGAACTGAATTGGTACTCAGGAATACATCAACTGCAGTCTGAAGAGTCATCGCAGCCAACAACTTCATTATTTTTAAGAGGCTATATTTTGGCATTCTCTTAAAATTTCCACTGTACAAGTCTGAGGGAAAATAGAATTGTGGTATTGCAAAATGTCAGTGTTGCCTATTTGAAACTTCTATGATGTTTCAGCACAACACAAAGATATACCTTGTATATCAACACAGTATATTGACCTAACCTGATAATAATATTCATGGCCTTGCTTTAGTTGAATTCACCATTTTAATTTCTTTAATGTCTTATAATAATTATTACATTGATAAAGTTCTTTTATATGTCCACAAAATAAACAGTTCTTTCTTTTATATTTTTATACATTCCTGACTACAGGGTAACTGTGATAAGTAAGTCTTGTTTTAACTGTAAAAAAAAATGATTTTACATTTTGTTGAAAATGAATGATGCGCTGTGTCGAGTGTCAATGTGTTCAGTAGTGTGTCTTTTTTAGTTTTGCATATATTTTCTTCTTTTAATTTTATTTTCACAATTTTCTTGTGTTGCTTTCTCTTCTTTAAAAAAATACATCACTCCTTTTGTTGAAAAAGGGCACAAATTCTGTTCATTTTTTAACTGAAAAAGCTTTGGGGCTATTGCCACATTACCTCTGATTATGTGCTGTGCTTCTCCTTATTTTCACAAATGAAAGCAAAGACAACTCTGTTCCATATCCTGTGCTTGAATAGTTTGGCAGATGTCAGTGGAAAATTAGATGTAATTCATATCACTGTATCCTTTGACAGCTGAGAAGCGTGAAGGTTTGGGATTGAAATCACAGTGATACATTGAGGCTTTGAGATGAACTATTAGTGATCATTCCTGCTGGTGTTACTAACAATACAAATAACTACACAAGCTTTAAAAACTACCAGATTTTCACTGTTAGTTTTCCATTTGAAGCTCAAGGATTGTGAAAGTGTAGAATAGTTTCCCAATTATTTTTTTTATTATTATTTATAGAAGATAACTTTGTAGAGTTGGATGCCTTCAGAAAGGTATATTTCTCTGTCGTAGCAACGAGTGCTATGTAAAAATGATGACTCTGTATTTTATACTTTCTATTTTGGGAGATTTTTTTTTTTTGAGTGAAGGACCTTTATTTACCTCACAGTAAAGTATGTGGTTCATCGGAGACGCTATGCATATTCATACTTTCAAGCGTGCCACAATTTTGTGAGATCAAATTAAGAAGTGAAAAGACATGCATTGCATGAGGTTAAGCATGTTGCTCTAGATTCCTACCCTCCCACTTTTTGATCATAGTACTTCCAGCACTATCCACTTTTCAGGGAGAATTTCAATCTGAGTCATGGTTATAAATGTTGTATTTGAAGATTAAAATTGAGAATGTGTATTCTTTCTTTTCCTAGAGCAGTGTTCCCATGTCATTAATAATTACTTTTATTTCTTAAATATTTTGTTTGCCTAAAAATGTTTCTTTATTCTGACTTTAAAAATTTGAGATTTTTATAAATCTTTATAAATTAGAAATATTTGGATTTTCATTCGTTTCTCATAGTTGCTTTTTGTTGCTCCTCATTTTTCTGTGATAATTTTATGAACTAAATTGTTACAATTTTTTGACACACACTAGCAGTATATATAATTAATAAATGGGAGAAATTAAAAAAAAAAACCTATTTACAGGAGACAATTTTTTATAGGACAGGTACTAAACTATTAAATTCCATCCTTTTCAGCCACTTTGAGATTAATAATTGAGGTGCAAACTTACTTCTGGAGTTAGTAAGCATTTAAAAAAAAAAAGAGAGAGAGAGAAAACAACTTCAGATGTTTCTGAAGAATTGCCAGTAGTTAAATTTGAAAGCATGGGATGCACAAAATGATCTTTGTCCCATCAGGACTTCTCCCAAATAGTTCTCTCTTAAGCTGAAGAAAATACTGCCTTCCCTGTTTGTAGGACAAATGTGGAACACTGAGGAAACAAGGTATAGCAGGAGCACACATGGAGACTGTGACAAAATGAGTAGGAAAGTTGTACGACCTCTAGCTGCAGAGATTGGAAAAAATAAGCTTCCAGTGGGACTGCATCATGGCAAATCAGGCTTTGAAGGAAGCTAAAAATTTTTCCTTCTTTGTGCAGATTTGTGCAGGTACACAAATATGATACGCATTATTTACACTTGTTCACTTACTATAAACTTGCCTGGACACACTTTACTAACATTTAACACCATGGATCTAGGTAAATGAAGTAGTTCTGTGTTAATTCTTTCTTCCTAGGCAAATATATTGAAGTGTAGACAGTGTAAGTGCTCTCCTTTTCATAGTTCAGATCAGAAGGATTTAAATTTAAACTGTTCCTATAGGAACAAAAGTTAAGCAAGATAGCTAAGATAATAGCAGTTCATCCATGTTAAAGTGTGTAGGATTCCTTGAGAGTGAAAGAGTAAAAAAAAAAAATCTTCCTTCATGCAGAAGGTGAGCAACTGCAAAAGGCAAACAGGAGAAAGAAAGCAGATTTCAGCTTCATCTTGTAGATAGTGCACATTCAGCTGAATGTTGATTTTAGAGAGATTAGTACAAATACGTCAGTATCTCAAACCTCTGCCCTAGAAGTATGGCATGTGTTTATCTTCCCCACTGTGCAAAGATAGAAGGTAGTTTAATGATGGTGAAGTCTGTGATGTCAGACATGCAGAGGTATGGAAGAATCTGACAGACTTTAATACAAAGTTTCCTAATTTTTTTCCCCTAAGCTGCTAAACATTTAAAGAACCTTGCAGTAACTACAGACTCCATGTTCTATAGCAGAATGAAGTCTATACCTGTGTAGTGGCACAAGCCCATAAAATGCTATCTAACAACATGGTCTAATATTTGGCCAACAAGAAAAAAAAAGTTATTTTTGACCTTTGGGTGTTTACCTTAAAATTTAAATATGGAAGTATTAATACTTCATGCATTTATATATAACAGGATTACTTCCTGATCTCATTTTGAGATTCGTAGGGGATTTGATAAATGTACGGTATCATAAATAATTGCTAGTCCTATGAAGCAAAGATATGGAAATACTGTTTTATCCTTTGTATAATTCATGACATAAATGAATTTCAATGACTGAATAGTTTTAATCATGATTGGTAATGTCAGAATTTACGTCTTAATGTGTAAATACTCTTTATTGGAAGGTAAAGCCATAAGGCACTACCTATTGTCAACATGCCTTCAATGCTATGTATCCCACAATATAAGTCCTTGATTTTATCATTGGCCTCTTGAGCAAAACATTAAAAGTACTTCTGGAGACCATCTGGAAATCTTAATGAGTTTCATACATAAAAAATGTACCATATTTCGAGATCTTATTAGTAGTTTGCAGAAGGCATGGAAGTGAGACTTCATTAACTGAGTGGCAGATGAATGTGACAAAGGCTAGGAACAAATCTCAGGCAGAGAACTTCTATAGATATTACATATTTATTATATATATGTGTATGCATATAGAATCTGTCTCCTTTAAAATATCCATGCGTAAGGTTGTAGGATGTGTTTGCAATTGCTATTATCGGTAAGAAATGTGAAATTTTGAAAAAAAAGTCAAAATAGAGAAAAATTTCATCCACGTACATGATCTGATCTAGTGATTTATATAGATGCTTATATCCTGTGGCCCTATCTTGGTATTCATCAGAGGAATTGCACAGTTGGCTTTCCAAACTACATGAGAATTGATTAACTATGTTCTGAAGCAAGAGTAAGTCTATGGTGTCTTCCTACTCAAAACAAAACAAATCTCCCAGTCATTCAAACCACAGAGTATTTTGTATAACACAGAAGATAAATCCTTTCCTACGCTGTTTTTTAATGCCTTCTTACATGTGAGGCTCAAGTTGTGAAATGACACATGGGGCTGGAAAAGGGATTGCAAGCAAATTTAATGCCTTCATTTTTAAACTAACTTCTAAACATGCATGTTAACAACCTTTCTCATGTTCATGGAACAACTCATGCTATGTGTTTGTCATTCTACATTAAGCAAAGACATTTCTTACCAGTTTTCCTTAATATAAAGGAATTTTGACTTTTTAAAATACTTTGACATATTATACTCCTTAGAGTTTGTTTTTCTTCATGATATTCAGGTTCTTTGATGTATTTCCTTGATTTTATTACACTGATTATAGAACTGAATTCTTAATAGGCAGTGCATTTGAGATGACAGTCTGGCTGTCATTTAGCTAATTGGTAATTTCATTATTGGGCAGCACAGAACTGTATAGAATAAGTCCTAGACTGAAATTAAAAAAAAAAAAAAAGTGAAGCAAACAATCACTGTCCATTTACAGTTACGATAGAATATAAGGTTGAAATTAATTTGTCCTAAGAAATTAGAAGCTATAAGTATTCATATATGTATATGTACATAGGTCACTCTGAAAGTAATGCCTCTTATTTATTTCCATGGAAACTACAACAGATACAAAGAGCACAGTAACATAGAGTGAATTCTCAGCTACAAAACACTGTTTTTCAACATAGTCACCACCATTAGCTGTGTATTTCCACCAGTGATGAATAAGAGCTCTTCATTTTGTGGTGTGACAGCTGTGCATGACCATCCGGAATGTGGTTTGTTTTTCATGTTATTGTTGCCACTGCTGAAATGAACTACTGATTGTCTCACTGTGCTTACATCCACTATTTGGTCTCCGTAAGCATTCAGCAAACATCAATTAATGTCAACGGGTGCAGCTGTTTCCACATGGAGGAATTCAGTGACACTCCTTTGCTTCACACGCACTTCCATGTCAGACGCCATTCTGTGAGACTGCCCCTCTGCTGCCATCTGTCACACGGCATCAACAGGTAATGGAATATTGGTGGGAAGGTTCAACCTCTACTGCCATACCACCAACATCTGCCTCTGACATTTTGAGCCAACATCAGTACCTCCAATACAATAGGCATTACTTTCAGAGCAGCCCTCATATATCTTTGTGTGTATACATGCATATACACGACACATACACTATGTACATGTAGTGTAATGTAACTTGTAGATTATGCCTTGTATGTTTAGAATTTAAACAAAAATGTATATGGAGTTTTAAGACTGAAAAGCGAATGGCATACCAACATACAGTTGAAACTAGAGCAAGAGCCTGTCTTCTCTGCCTTGATTAATCCATCCCACATTGAGTCGTACCTTTTATTGAATAATGTGTTCCAGGGGCCTCTGCTGTGCTAGACACTTTGCAAGAGAATTGAATGACACCTATCTTTTAAGAAGTTTGTTGTAAACCCAGGAGAAAAAAGTTTAGTTTCTTTCCTAGACTTAGACTATCACCTGGCACAACAAAACAGAATAATGTGCATTTTTATGTTTTCAAATCTACTACTTCCTATGTTCTTCAATTACAACTTAACAATGTTAAAAATGTTCTTGTGAAAATGAGATTTAAACAAGAGTTTTTCATTGGAAATATAGGCAGGACTCGAGAGCCTATGTAATTATTCCAGAGTAGTTTTCTGCCCCAGGCTTTTGGACTACTGTCTCCCATCAACATGATAGAACAACCCTTGATGCCAAAATCCTTGATTCTTCAGTATACTGCCAGGTAGGCAGTCAGAGAGATTGGGTGGATTTCTGACAGCGTGTTTACATCTTAATGAATCTACATTTAGTCAGAGAAGTCCCATCCATCTCTAGGAATAATGCTTATAGGAACAAATCATCACTGCCTTGATACTTATGCTGTAAAACCTTGCAGAAGTGTTAGCAGCTTATTAAGATATGTCATCTGCAAAGGGCTGTATTTTTCTATGCCTGATGAAGAGCTGGGTCGATAAAGAATTTTGTTGTTATGTCCTTGTATCTAGATACAACCAGTCATTGCTCTGCTGCCAAGCCAGCCTGCTGCAAGCCAGTTCTGGTCTGTAAATAGTGCAGCTTTGTCTTAGGAAGGCGTCAAGTCTCTGCACATTTACTCCTCTTCTCATCTGGTTTGCAATGGAGTCAAAATAGAAATCTGTCCACTCGCTTGTACCATAGAACATGATGCTAGACTTGTGATGAGGCAAGCCATGTTCTGTGGTACTATTTGGGCTTTAGAGTTAGCTTTCTCTACCTCTGTTTACAGCAAGCATACCTAGGACCCACAGAACATGCAATTTGGTAAGGAAATATTGATGCATTGAAGAACTTGTGGCAAGTAAGTAAGTTTAAGTCAATCCTATTTAACAGTATATCGCTTACTTTTTGTCTTTATATATATATATTAATTAATTATCAGGACTATCACTATTAAGACTCTTGGGTTTCAAACTCAGCTACTTGCTTTATTATCAATCACTCAAATTCCTTATCCTGTCACAGTCTGGTTTCCAGGAAGGTACTGCGATATCATTGACTCTGTCTTAAGATACCAACATAGAAGTACATAGATTGTAGACTTCCAATTTTTTTCCTTTTTTTTCCATTATTTTCCCTTTCTTTAACTGTAATAGTAGGTACAAATATTTAATTCATGTCTATCTGACAAACTGTATTGTGTCTGAGCATATTTCTATTTCCTTTACCTTTGGGATCATTGGTGTAATATCCTACCTGCTCTCCACAAGTTTGCCTGCACTGGAGTAGAAGCCAGATATCGTCTTAGATAAAAAGGCTTCTGCTCATCTGTGTGGAATATAGGCCACATCTCTTGGGATATGTGAATATATATCACCCTGTAAAATAATGTGACTTCTGTGGTTCCTGACCTCCCCTGAGAATAGTGTACATTTAGTGACAGCACAAAAATCATGACATTAATTTATAGATTGAATCTGGAGTATTGACAGATGATGTATGACTGGCTGAGCCTAGGGAGAGTTCAATGAATAACATGATAATTTACTGCTTCAAATGTGAAACACCAGATCTATTTTTCATTCTCTGTCACTACTCAGCTTGAATTACATTTGGCTACTTACAGTGTGTAAGGTATATGGGACTGATAGCAGATTAACTGTTTCAACACTTTTAGAACACTTTCCTTTTGGAATGAAGACAAGCTAATAAGAATAGCATGTGTAAATGAGTACAGAAAGTTTTGTGTGCTACTACTATGTACTTAACCATGTGTTCAGCATGGGATATTCTAATTCATATGCAGTCTAGACATGAATATTTCAGACAAATTTGTGCATATTACAGAAAAAAATATTTTTTCATTGTCCATCTGTCTTCATATCATTTTGGGTTGTTGCTTGAATTCTACTGCAAATGTACTGTTACTATCAGCATTAAAACCCTAGTGGACTGTTGAACAATCAGAGTCATATCTGCTGTCAGAGTGATCTACAGAGCTTATAAATTTGATGTTTGCTGCTAGCTGGAAGTGAGAACTAAAACAATTCTGAAGACTGAATCATGTGTGAAACTACTACAGGTATACATACAGTAATAAGGAAAAGTGAAATTTTATGTGACTTCTGGCCATATGTAATCTCTTGAGCAGTATTTAATGGTAAACATACTGAGCTATGATTTAAGAACAGAAGCAAACAAATTTTGCACAGAATCAATTCTAAAATTCATCAGCTTAAAATTTTCATTTTTCCTGTGTTTGAAAAGGCTACCACATCTATAATTTGTAATGTTCTCCAAATAAGAGTAGAAAATGTGCTTACTTTAGAAAAGTGCAGTAAGCTTTCTAGTGAATAATAGTGGCATCATATCCTCCTAAACTCTTTTTGTCTTTTGCATTTTATGTATGCTTATTATCTGGAGAAGTAGCCAATTCTTTTGTGAATTTTATACTTTATTTTTTTGTGTGTTTGTCTTTTAAAACTTCAAATCTTTCCCAATAGTTGTCCATCAATTTTAAATCTTACCAGGACTATTTTCTGAGAGTAGTCTATCATTATTGTAGTTGGAATCTTGTTCTGGAGATTCAACTAGAGTGTTTCATTACTCTTCATATCCAGGGCTGATGTTTTGGTGGTGCTTTTCCTCCTGTCAATAAAGATTTTAAATTCAACTACTTAATGGTCTCTATGGCCAAGGCAGCCACCAATCACCACTTCACCCATGAGATTTTCTCTGTTAACAAAGAACAGATCTAAGAGGGCAGCTTGCCTCATCAACTCCCTTAGTACCTCTACCAGGAAGTTATCATCAAGCTGTTTTAAGAATCTCCCAGAGCTGTTTGTATCAGCTGAATGGTGTTCCCAGTTAACATCTGAGAAGTTGAGGTCCCCTATAAGAGCAGGGGCAGTTGATCTAGATGTCTCTAGTAGTTCCTTAAAGAATAATTCATTGGTGCCATCATCCTGGCAGGGTGGTCTGTAACAGACTCCTTTAATGGCATCCCCTTTATTTGCTTGTCCCTTAATCCTTAACTAGGGGCTCTCAACTGCATCACTGCCAACTGACAGCTCCATGCAGTCCAGCCCCTCCATTGCAGACAGTGTCACCTCCCTCTTTGCCTGTCCTGCCTTTCTCTTCTGAAGAGGCTGTAACCATTCATCACAGTACAACTTTCACGGGACTCTTCCTACCATGTTTCATTTATGACAATGACATCAAGCTCTGGAACTGAGCCAAGACTTCTAGTTCTTGCTTGTTCCTTGTGCTGTGTGCACTGGTGTAGAAGCATTTCAGATGTGCCCAGCATCTCATACAGCAGACTGAAGTGTCTCACTAGCACACAATCCCCCTGAACGTGTTTTCTGTAACTACAGTTCAGTTACATTTACAGTGTTTACATAATCAGAACAGAGGAGTAAACCTTTTAATTCTAGAAAGGCTTTAATTTTCAAATTTCTAAAGTGTGTCTGCTTTTTAAGTTTTGTTTTAAGCAATTCCAACTGCAGCTAAAGCTGCTTTGCAAGTTATTCTGAAGTTAAAACTAAAGTTTGTTAATGGAATTAATACCAATAGAGGGAAGCGGTTGACTGTACAAGTCTTTGAAGTTGCATTTTCTTTAGACAAGTAGTTAAATCTGTTCTTCAATACTAAGTAGTTTTGAAACTTAGAAAGTAGTGTATTGCCTTGAAAATAAGGCAAGCGGTGATAGCAAATATATTAATTTTCTTACTCCTGCTGAGATAGCTATCATTGGTCTGAAAACATTCAAAATACATGAAATTTATATTCTTATTTTTTGTCTTGGATTCTGTATCATTTTTGTTTTATATCTATTTGTACAGGTTCCAGAAAGTAGAATCAACATTGTACTAGGTTTAAGTTTTGCAAATGTCCCTTGCATCAAACTTGCATTGCTGTTCAGTGGCTTTGTATGGCAGTTCACAGTCCATTCAGGCAGGTTTTAGATTGGATATTTTTTTTCTTAATTAAAATCAACCAAACACCCATTTAAATTCTTGTGTATGCTATGATGAAGGGAAAATCAACAATTCTTTTCAGAAAAGTAGCATAAATACTTCCAAACTGTGTTCATGTTTTTCTTCTAGAACATGCTTGTATAATAGGCTGGCACATGTTAGGAGTTTGAGCTTCGTATTCAGTAAAGTGCGTACGACATGTATTAGTCTTCTGATGTCATATGAAGATTTGAGCCTTACTTTGATGTGAAAGCTATTTATTCATTAGAAGTTTGAGGAATCTTAGTCTGCTTCTGAATGATGGAAACCTAGATCCATTTAGTTTCTGGAAAGCGTTTCATTTTGAAAATGTAGGACGTTTCTTAGTCTTTCTTGAATCTGTTTCTGGACTAAATTTTGCTATTAATTTCTTTGAAAACCATAGCAGCATAAAGTAACTTATATTAGACTATGACTTTATGGGGCAGAATTGAGGACTAACCAACGTGCACATAAAGCTGTAAAATGGATAATCTCAAATTCCTTGTTTGTTTTTTAAACCAGGCCTTTCCTTAAAAATGTGTATAGTTCTAAATTTAAAATTCAGACATAACATTATTTTCCTATTGATGAAGCCATAAAAACAGATCTATTATAAAGCATCCTTTGTTTCTAAACTAGGCATTATTAAAAATAATCCACAATAAAGGAGAAAAAAATAAGCTTGCTGGCTAACAGAAGAATAAAACAAATTTGGAATTGGGA
Source organism: Numida meleagris (assembly GCF_002078875.1). Classification (NCBI taxonomy): domain Eukaryota; kingdom Metazoa; phylum Chordata; class Aves; order Galliformes; family Numididae; genus Numida; species Numida meleagris. The sequence continues at coordinate 92,422,271 of NC_034410.1, read as the reverse complement.
AAGGGAACTGAGGCTGCTGACAATGTGATCATTTGTCAACGGTTTATGGGCATTCGTCACGGATGTGGAATGCAAAATATGATGCGGAATACCAATAACTGAAAATCATAAAACCATGACACCATCTGATCATATTCCGCATAAGATCAATGCCTCAGAAATACATAGTATCTCTGTTTTAAAAAATGGGAAGTTCTTTGTAAAATGTCCTGCAAAGCACTCTTTGGAGTGCTGCAGGAAATTCAAGACAGTCATTTCCATTTCAGAATGGTACTTTTCTGTAACAATGTAAGTTTGTGTATTTCTTTCAAGTTTTTCATTGGGCAAATGTTTCAGTAGCAAAGCATTTCATTTCAACTTCAAGGGAAAAAATAAAATCGTTCCTGTAGCTGAAGTTTATATTCCATAAATAAAACACGAAGTCAATTATACAACTGTTTTTTCTGCCTGGATTGTGTTATGGATAATTTTAACTGAACCTAGAAACTGAAATAATCAAATTAGGGAATTTTCTCTGGGCATATAAAATGAATATGGCAAGTAAATGTAAAATGAAAGAACATTTGCATGTACTAATGGACAAGCCTCTAGATAATTAAGCAAACCTGTCTAGGAAAGACAGGTACCTAAACTTAGCTATAGCTTACAGTCACCTGTCTGAAAGAATGAGAATTGAATTTTAAAAAAGTATGTGACATTTCTCTCTTTTATTCTCTCTACTGAGGAGAAATTAATGCAAGAAACTCAGAAAGCCAATGTCATTTCAAAATGTTTTTGCTCAGTAACAGTGTGAATGTTTTCCAAGTGTAGTACAATATCCATGACATCTGTGTGATTCAGGAAGTAGTGCTCCCAGCATGTCACTGGATATATCGATGCTTTTCCATTAATAAATGCTATCCTTGCTGCTCTTACTCTTCTGAAATGAAGTACAAGTCAGTATTCTACAGATGCATAACTATTCTGTATTATGTTGGTCTGTGTGACTTCAGTGTCTACTGAGTACTAATTTCTTGCCTTATGGTATTTCAAATTGTCAGTCGTACTTTTGTCTGAGAAGTATTTTGCAGTCTATAGAAACATAACTTAGTTGAAAACGTAGTTTATTGTGACTTAAGTCCAACCAAACAAACTACGACTTAGCCCTTTCAACAGCCCTGTTCTTCTTGATGTTTGGAGATTTCGTCAGATTCATATCTTTTTCATATCAAAGATTACCATTTTAGTTTTTCACTCATGTTAGACAATAAGGATAATATCTTGATTTCTAAATGTTTAGTTTTACAATCTGTGATCATATAGCTCTGGAAAATCTGAATAGGATTAGGAAGAAGCTACAAGAATAGTTGTGTGTTTCTTCATGTCATTTTTGTCAAACTACTGTGTAGTCAGTTTTTATCTTTGTTCTTGCTAAATTATGAAAATAGTAATACTCCTTGACTTACTATGTTTAAATTATTTTAATTTTGTGAGATTGTCATACATCTTTAATGTTAGCTTCTTTTCTGAATGAATCAGATGACAGCAGTAAAAAAATGTTTGTATCTTGATGAAGATTGTTATGAACTCTAAATAAATTAATACTGTCTTTAATGAATGTCTTGAGGGAGAACCACAAACATATAACTCTAAATTATGTCATTCATTCCAGTTTGATTTTTTTTACTTATAAGCATTATACGTGTATTTGTCAATACAAACCTGGGTTTTCATGAGGGTCACATTAAAGGAGTAAAAGAAGATGCTAATTTTGCGTTTTTCTAATGTAAACAGAGATTTTCCTTCCTTCTAGCTCACTGAAGGTCCAAAATTTCCTCAAAAATTTCACTATCATTTTTATAATACTTTTCTTTTATTCATGCTTAAATATATGAACTGTTACAGTTCTATTCTATTCTGTGTCAAGGAAACTGATATATTCATTAAGTTTAAAAGTAAAATAATAGAAGTGGATACCTCTGGGCTTCTTTCCAAAATAATGCCTGTAATGTCATAACCTCAAGAGTGGTTAATTGAAGTTCTTGCTTTGTATTGAAGTCAGATCTGTGTCTTATGTGTCAGTGTTTGGCTTTTTGGCTTTAGGTTTGGGTGGTTTTTTTTGTTATTTTTAATATATCTGTGTTTTTTCATTTATTTAAAACACAATATGTCATACTTCTCTAAGTTATATTTTAGTTATCCTCGTCTTTACTGAACTCATGATGATGTATTTAAAAATCTAATCCATTGCTTTGTGTCAAATGAGATTAGTAGATTTTGTCTATTTGTGCCAAATATGAGGTTATGAGGTTGTTCCATTCCTTTTTCTTCCCAGAATGCAGACATTTTTTCTCATCCCTAAGAGAAATATCAGAATTTGTTAAGAGCAAAACAGTTGGCTAAGAATCCTTTGTTCAGAATTCAGAAGGTATCAGAAACAAATATCTTTTGGAATATTCACTTTCTGAGTTGTCTTCAAGCTACCATGGAACAAGAGTAGTTAAAGCATTTAAAAGAAAATTAAAGGTTACACTCTAGAACCAGCAGGAAAAGGTTTATTTTTGTTAGTTTTGTTTGTGTATCAAAAATAAACTTTTTTTAAACTTGACTTTTTTCAGTTTGAAATTACCAGAATCAGGCAGGAAAAAAAAAAAAAAAAAAACAAAAAAAAAACCTGATTCTCTTTTTCCTCACCGAAATACAGAAGAGGAAGGAAAGTGGATGCCTTCTGCAAAATCTTTAATTTAGTAAAATTGCTCCCAACTTAAATTTTTTAAACATAAAATGTATAAACTATTAGTGATTATGCTTTTTGGAATTGAACTTTTACAAATCAATCCATAAAGATTGCTGGCCAAAGATTCCACTACCCCAAGTGTGAAGTAGTTTAATTTCATCTCAGAAACAGAAGAAAAAGAGGTTTAATATGGGGTTTAAAAAACATGACTGAGTTAACTTAAATAGTAGTAGGATTTAACATGAACAATTCTAATTTGATTAAAATACACTCTGAATTAGTATAATAGTAACTGTGACATTTTCCTTTCACCTGCTAAAAATACTGTATAGAACAAAAAGAAAATATTTGCATCAGAAATTCATAAATCCAGCCAGTTTAAAATTACATTAAGCAATCTGCACCCTCAGTAAAGATTTTCTTTGAGTATAGTTTTGATGATACTACAGTTTTGACATCAATATGCAAGCAGTCTTTGTTAAGCTGACTATCTGAGAAAGCCACATTTGTGCAATTTTGTTAGGTCTAGTTACTTGCCTGTTACAATCATGCTTGATTATTCCTTTCTGAAAGTAAAAATTAAATCACCACCTTTATGTTTTAGCTTTAAGGATTCTGTGCAAAGACATATTTGTGTAGATATTATGAAAATGTGAAGAATAATAAGTGCCTGCCTTATTATGCCGCTTAGCTGCTCTAGTAGCAATGGTATCAAGGAAAAAAAATAATTAAAAAAAAATCAGATTCGTTGGTTTATGGCTAAGTTAATAAACCATCCATTACTCTCACATATCCCAACATTGAGAAGATACATTTTTGCAATTTTGTTTAAAACAGCAGAGCTAGGAGTGCGGCGTAGTTTCCAATCAGTAGAAATAGTAACATTCAAAGCATCCTCATTTAAAAGTATTAGTATAAAAAGCAAGGAAAAGCATATTGCACCATAAATATCAGACTTTTGCTTGTTTGATAAGTATGTGCCTATGTTAGATTACTCCTTTTTAAATGTCAGTGTTCAGTTTTCTCATAACTACTCTTAATAACTCCTTTTATAATTTCTTATCCAGCTTGTTCTCTCCATTCTAAAGTTATCAGCCAGGGAGAACTGTATTTGAATTTAGTTTAAGTTATGGGAAATCCCAAAGAGGTTATTTACTGGTGGTCCAAGTGAGTATCACAGAAGAACAGTCTTTGCTAGTGTTTGAATCTTGGCCATCCATCTGTTCCATAAAGGAGAGAAAGTAAGTCTATCCCTTGTCCTGCAGCAATGTGTGTGCTTATAAATCAGTTCACAAGTAAGCTGTAAGTGGGAGATTGGTCACCAGTGTGCATAAATTACAGTTTTCTCTTCGGATACTGTTTTTCGCTGTCACTGGCATCCTCAGTTTTCAAATCTAAGCCCTAAACTTTCTGTGCAGTTCTCACTTTGTTTTGTTCAAAATATTAAATTTAAGCATTCTATATACATTTATGATAAGTTGTTTACCGTTCAATAAAGAGGAAAGATTTGAAATAAAGCAATCTTTCATCAGTGAGTCTCATGGCCTTAAGCCATGATTCACCAGAGTTCTTGAAGTTTCACATTATTTATTCATAGTGTGTTTTCTGAGGTTAAATTCATCAAGACTTACTCTGATTTTCTTGGAGGAAAATGGGACGCAATTGAATATGGGTCTATTTGCTGGTTTTTGTTGTTGCTGTTGTTTTTCTTACTGAATCTTAGATGTCTTTCATTGAAATTTGAAAAAAGTGAAGAAAACTTCTTATTAACTTCGTGAAAGTTGGTATTCTGAGTTTCATTTTAAAGCAGAATGCTTCCTCTGAAGTCTCAGAGAGAATCTATGTCTCTCTTACTTAAGGTTATGTTGGTAAAGATATCAGTGATGTGTGTTGAAAATCAGAATTCTAAACTGGTAACTTATATACAGTTTTATTTTAAAGCCTTTTATTTGCAGTAAGCTTTGCCTGATTGGAAAATGTGAATGTTCTCAGTGTCCTATTTTCATAAGATGTTTTCTTCAATTGAGATTATATTTAGGTATTTGAGTCATAGGGATTCATTTCATTCTGAGAATGAAAGATAAGCAGGAGGTGTAAAATGAGAGTAAGCAACGTGTGAATAATTGGTAATAAAGCCACTTTTTTTTATTCAAATTCTGTAGATAAAAAAAAAAAAGAGAGAGAGAAACATTTGTGCTAATAACAGGCATGCTGAGATAGTGAGGAAAGTCTATCTTTTGTCCTCCTCTTGAATCTAACTTGTAGGATAAAAAAAACAAATTAGCGTGCTAACTCCTAACACAAGTGAAGAATGTCTCTTGACACAGTTTCACTGCAAGCAATAACAGTAAAATACAGCACCTACAGTGCAACACTCCCACATCCTCAAGCCTCCCATCAACACCTGGAAAGTTAGTTCCTCTCAAGTGAAAGATTATCTCATACAGCTCAGGAGATCCTTACTCTTTGTAACCAAAGACCAGACTGGGGGAGTCAGAGCCAGGCTCTGTCATATACAGTATTTTCCCTTCTTTGAAAACTTGACAATAACAATGTAAATAAATAAACAGGCTGGGGTCTCACAGTTTTGCCAGCTGATTTGTCCCCTCATTCGTGTATTAGTATTCCTAATATTTGGAGAGAGATTAAAATTCTGGCAGTTTTAAAAATAAAAACTCAGGAACATCAGTATCAGCTGCAACAGGCTGCCCAGGAAAGTGGTGGAGTCCTCATCCCTGGTGGTATTTAAGAGATGTGTGGATGTGGCACTAAGGGGCATGGTCTAGTAAAGAGCCGTGGTAGGTAGGGTTGGTAATTAGACACGGTGAGCATGAAGGTCTTTTCCAACCTTGATGATTCTATGATTCTTTAGATACTAAGTATAGACTGTGCAGCTTTTTAGGTGCTTTTCTTTTTTCTTTTTTTCACTAGTACCCAATTAATATCTTCCAGGAATAAAACAGAAGACAGAGAGTCCTCTCCTGATAATACTTAGTTCTGTCTGAAAGTAAAATTTTATGCAATTGAATGTCAAATAGAACAGTGTTATGATCTTGGAGGTAATATCAGTCAGAAGTTGGTCACAATTGCTATAAATCAGTTTCTTTGCGCTTCCAGTGTCTTAAAATCCTGGTTACCAACTCCAATAATAGCAAGGAATCACTTCTTCACATCACTGGCTTTAGGGTTCGTGGCAAAACACTTTTTTTCTTGGATCTCAGGAATGGAAGCACAGAAAGAAATAATATCGTTTAGTCAGAGAGATTCCAAAGACTTCCTAGTCTCCTACTAGTTATCTTCCTACTGAGTTAATGCAGAAGATACTCAGATGGCTGGAGTGAAAATTGTGTGGTCAAAGATATGTGTCATGGTTTTATGACTTTTGTTATAGGTATTCCACATCATAACATCATGTAGTGCACTGGGAATTAAAGAGTTAATGCTCTAGTACCGTGGACTGCTGATTTTCCAGGTACCTGGTTCTCAGAAGAGAAAAAAAACTACATACCTCAGAGGGCTTTTGTGTTCAGAGGGAAAGATCTCACAAGAACTCCTCACAAGTCACGAGACATTTTGTTTTTTTGCTGCCCAGGACTGCATGTTCCCCAGCTGTTTCTCTTTCAGTTCTTAGAGTAAGGCTTTCAGTTTGGGACACTCTCTCTCTCATTTTATTTGATTTGTTAGCCTCAATTGCAATTATATTGTATTATATTGTATTGTCTTGCATTCCGATATCATATTTTGTAAATTAACTTTCCTCCTCAGATTGTTGCCACTGTTCTGTTTTTAGGCCCATCTCCTATCTCCCTACCCTTCCCCCTTTTCCCCTTTCCTGGGGCATGGGTTTGTGGGCTCCCTGCCCCATTAGTCATGTAACCAGGCCAAAGCGGCCTGTAAACCGTCAACAACCCCCTGCCCCCGTTTTTTGGACCTGTGGGCCTGTGGGTCTGCTGTCCCCCTGTCACAGACACAGATCTAGAGATAACTCCGTGACAAAGAGCAATGAAGCACGTAGTGACAATGGTGCATGTTTTTTCTCCTCTATGTGGAAACAAGTCATCACCACTTTGATTATGTATGTGAAAATTATACTACTAGAATTATTTACCTTATCGAATAGAATTTCTTATTTTCAATCCGTAAGATTTGTGACTACTTCAAATGTATGACTGAATATTAATAGTGAATCAAACCTTAGCACTACTAGTAGTTTCTTTGAGTATAGTTTCTCTTACTGGGTGTAATGTGAATACTTGACAATAGGAGACAAGGATACTTCAGATTTTCCACATATTTAAGAAAAAGACCCTTTAATTTTCCCATGTGAAATAAAAGTATTGTAGGAGTAAACTAGATTTGAAATAGTATGAAGTTTTAAACCAGACAAATGCCATTGCTGACTGCCAGTCACAGAGTAGCTGCATAAGTTGATGTGATAGCATCTTCTGCATGTTATGTTGGTGGTGACAGATCCTTTTTGGACAGTTGACTGATGGTGTTTTTGACATTCCCACTACAGACAAGCTGCCTGAGGTTATTTTACTTTCATGCCATTGTCATTTGACGTTAGTAACTGTTGAAACAGGTATGAATTGACAATCCTGGGGAACTGTCGAATTCCCATGCCAGATTCTTGTAGCTGGCCTGTTAGTTTCAGTCACAATGCAAATGTTTCCTCTTTGTTCAGGCAGGTTTTCATGATTCTTTCTTTGCACTTGAAAGCAAGCTTGAATTGAGGCAAAGGTTGCCAGGGATATTTTCAAGTAATGATGCTCTGTCAGCTCACTGTTGTTTTGTTGGCCATACTAATGCTTGATAAATATTTATGGCGTAATGAAAAGCACTAGTCCACAGTGTGAAGTAATATACCCATTCTGTAAGGGTACCTAGAAATCTAACCTCAAGGACTAATTAATCGTAATGGCATTTTATTTCTGGAATGCCATCATTTGTTTCTGTAGGACTAATCACTGAATAATGCAATGTTCACTTTATTTCAGAGTGGAAAATGGCTATATGCCTAAAGAGGAAAAATATAAAAATAAAAATAAAAAACAAGAACAGGAGCAAAAAAGTTACATTAGTACTAGCAGTGAGCAGAGGAAATCACTTACTAACTATAAGTGATTAATTGTATCTCTTCATTTTCTCATATATTCACTTTTTTTGTAGCAATTGAGCAAGAAAGTTCTTTTTTTTTGTATGGAAACCATGTTCTAAAGCAGCATTTCATTGTTTCCTACTGTTGTAACTGGTTACAGTCTACTAGTCAACTGTGTGTGGCATTTCTGAGTTTGAAAGAAGGGTGCACATTCACCTGGAGCGTTTCCTTTGCTATTGCTGTGCATGGACTCTTGCAGTCCTAGAGCCATTGTGATGAGGTTGGCATATTAGCTAGCTTTGCAGTTAGTAGCAGAAGTCCTTAAAAAGCTTTTGATTAATGCTTTTAATACATAGAACACATATATTGTATGTGATTTCATATTGCAACATTTGCATAAGGTATGGTGTCAGTAATTTTTTTTGTTGCGCAAAACTGCTCTCAGAAGAGTCAGTCTGGTCCTGACTGTTAAGGGGAGATGGTATCCTCTGTATCATATATCCAGTAGCCTGTGTAATGGATGGTATGCTTTCCTTGTCTGATTCATGTGTGTGCACTGGAAAGAAGGAGCAGTGTAGATAAGAATGTGGATATTATGTGCAAATAAAGTGCACTATAGTGAAAAAGCTTAATGGAAGATAACAACAATATGATAATTTTTTTAAATACCATTAATGCCTTCAAAAGCATTCACATAATAAATTAAGTGTTTATATTAAAGACAGGATAGTAGTCACTGTGGTGTCTGGGTGCTGGCTAATCAAGATGACACTTGATCAGACTTTCAGAAATGAAATTTTCAGAAAAATGTCAGTTTTCACATACCTGGGGAACTACCAGGACACACCACTGGCCATTTGCAAAAACACAGATACCTGCATAGAATAAAATTAGTGGAACCCTGTCTGTGATGTATATTGTAGCATCGCTGGTTGAGTTTGGACGATAGTTAGCAGAAATATCAATAAATATTTATTTTCTTAATTGTTATTATTAACAGTGCTACCCTCATGCCAAAACAATAGTAGGAAAATAAGTCTCTTTTTATATAGCCCTTAGACTATGTCTTCACTCAGTTAAAAAAAAAAAAAGCCCTAGGAAAATATACCAGTGTTTAAAGTTAGGGAAAAATATATGCACATATTCTGTGATTATTTATTTGGATTGATCACTGCATTGTTTAATATTTCCATAATCAAAATTTTTATAATAATAAAACTGAACAGAGGAAGGTAAGTATGTCATAAAACTGCTGGTATATTCAATACTATGCACTCATTTAAATACCTGAAGTACTTAAACATGAATATTCTTACTGTAGTTAAAGAAGAAAGTGGCAAAGGCAAAATAAATTGTGGAATTTTTTCAAAGGCAGTTGTCGTATTTACTTAAAGTTTATTTTTTCACAGCTAGAATAATACATTTTCTGTAAATTAATAAACTCTAAAAATATATGTAATTTTCCTTCATAAACCTTCATATTACTTTTTCCATTACACTTATGTAATAACAAATGAAACTACTACAGGTGAAAAATTCAAGAATCACAGCTCAAGGAAAACACAAAGCAGTTTCCGTAAAGGTGGTATTTGTTGAAACAGAAGCAAAAATTCTGTGTGTGAGTTCCATGTCTCAGATTTTCAAGTATGATTGGCCAATTATTAAACAATTTTAATAAAAAATTTGCTTTCAGAGTTGCAGCTCACTGTCTTTGTTACTACCTAATTGAGAAGCAAGTTTTAGTCTACATACAGACTAATTTTCTGTTCTTTTACACAAAATAGAACTTCTGTTCCCTTCATTACTTCCTATCTGCTATTGAAAAAATGTGTGTCATTCATGCATTACCAGCATTAATCAGTAATGTGTGTTATTACTCAAAACAAGTAATAACCATATGGTCTTCTGAGTAACAATGAAGAAGTAGCCACGTAGAAGTTGCTGTGTATATTGCATATGGCTCAGTAAAGTAGCACAGTTATCCTGTGGGCATTCTGTGGTTGTTTTTTTTTTTCCTATTAACTTCTAATTAAAGTTAGGTGATTTTTAGGAGAGATAAATTGATACACGTGGCTTTTCTGTGCCATCTTTCATTCTTGGTAGATAATATCAGATCTAAGTCCTATTGATATAAACTGGAAACATTTTGCATTTCCATTCAGAGTAAGGATATTCAGCTGGGTTCTTATAAATGTGATTTAGAGGGAAGACAAACGAAAGAATTTGTGCAGAAAATGTTTCAAAAAAAATTAACATTTTAAGATTACACAGTTTGACATTAGGGAAAACCCAAAATTACATGAGTTTTTTTGGGTTTGCGTAAGGACAGTTTCTGTTATCCCCCTCTAATATTGTGCATGTGTTATTTCCAACTTAAATGAATGTAAAAAAATGAGATATCACCAGAGGTCAGGGGGTGTGAAGTTTAGTCCACAAACAAAAGGCTTTCTAAGTAAGGAGTCTGAAGATAGCCACACTTGTAGAAAATACAAAGACATTGAAGGATGGTGAATATATTTATATGTATACTTATGTTTATATTTATACTTACGTATAATACCTATAAAACCACTTCCATCCCCTAAAATATGTTGTGTAGCATGATCTGTTTTAAACATTATGTACTGGAAAAGGTCTTCATTATTACAAATTTATATTTCAAACACCATTTGCTGATATTATTTTATCATTGAGATTGTATCACATTATATCAACAAATGTATTTATCATCCTGTGGTAGAGCTTATTAGGAATGTAGAGTGTCAGTGGCTCGAGTTTATCCCTCTGAGAACAAAAGTGGAAATGACGTATAACCTTAGGCATAACCTGGAAGCTCAGATAAATTGCAGGAAAACATTGCCAATAGCAAGGTGTGTATTTTCAGATAAGAAGTTTAAAGCTGTGTTCCCAAGAATATTTCTTATATAATAACTAGTGCCTAATTAAGGTCTCTCATCAGTTTGCATATTGTTTCACCTCATGACATTTGTGTAACAGCATCACATAAATAAGTTATGAGAAAGGTGAAAATGCAATCATTTTGATTTTTTTTTATAGCTGTGAAAGCATGCTTCACAATTTATCATTCAGTCCAAGAATTGGGTTATCTTAAAAAGAAACTAAATTTTTCTGTGAAAGTACCAGTTACCACTGAAAAGTCAGCATTTACTACCAATAAATTAAATCTATGTACATTAAAGAGAATTTTGCTACTAGTTTTCTGTTGTCTTATTCTACTGTAATATTTCACATTTCTATATTTGCATATAATCAAAATAAATAAGTTTCTTAACAGTGGTATCTCTCTTTAGTGATGTGGTAGCAGTCATTCTTAAAGATTACTACTCTGGCTGATCCATTTATATACTATAAATTATAATATATACATTTTAAAATTCATAAGTAATATTTCATTTGTTACCCGGAAACACAAAGCATTCTAGACTTGCTACAGATGAATGGTGAGCTATGTTACAGATATACACAATGAAAGGAGAAATATGGCTTTAGCTTTGAAAGGTAATTCACCTGCTTCTAAAGAAGATTTCACATGTAAGACAAGGAGAAGGTCTAAGGCAATCCCTTGCAAGTAAGCAATAGCTATCAGGATGCGTTAGTTAAAACTCACTCACACAGTACCCTCATACCCTTGACCTTCCAAACACATTTGCAGATAATGTTGACGCTTCTGACAACATACACAAATCCTCACAGTTCTTTGGGCAGATATTTCAGTTCCGCATTGAAACTGTATTCTCTGTCATATTGAGATGACAGTTGTTGTAAGATACAAATTTTGAGTTATGCATCAATACAGCATAGGTTACAGTCTGTGTTGAAAAATACAGCCGTAATCTTGTAGTGCTTACAGTTAAAGAAGAAAAAGGAAATTCTGTGTGGCAGGTGGGAAATGGGTTAATCTGGGTCTGGTCATCAATGTCTTGCAAAGAAGAAACAGCAGCTTAAATTAAACTGCCACTCTGAAAGGCTGTTTCTGAATCCAAACTTTCAAGATCCAAATGTTGCTGTTAGAAAGAGGCAAGTGAACTGGGAAGATGAAAATTTAAAAAAAAATCACAATAAACAATAAACAACTTGTTTTCCCCAAAATCTGCTGGAATTTTGGTGTGAGAATGTGTATAAACAGAACTTGCTGTTTTAACTTGAGAGTACTATTTTGAATGGATACTGATGTTAAGTGAAATTTGTGGAAATGCCAATACATTTTCCTTTCTCCTTAGATGTTTGGAAAATTGGAAAGGTTTGTTCTGTATATGTTTACCATCATCTCAGTCTACATTTCATAAATATATCCTTTCAGTCTGGACGCAGCACAATGAAATAAAATATAGATTTAAAAAATGTAAAAATATAAAATATTTTTATCCTCCGGGAAAAAATGCAGGCTCTTTATGGAACTATTCACCCTCACAGCATTTTCATTGTTCTGTAATACAGTCTAGGCAAAAATGAAGATGTGAGAGGGAAGGAAACATGGGAGCAGTAGACTATATTTGCACCTGTGTGCTACCAGCCTTTCTGAACTGATTCCCCAGCATTTATCTGCAGCTGGAGTTACTGGGCAAGTCAGCGGAAGCCCTCTCTTGGAGACTACCAATATGCCAGTGCACTGCCCCATCTCTGTGATGCCAGCATATGGCAGTGTGTCTTGTGAAGCCCCATCTGTGGGAAGGTATAATTTATAGGCACGGCTCTGGTTCAGCAGACATCATGAATATCCAAGGAAACAACTAAAGTGGAAAGGGAGGGAAAGCTGGAGGGAAATCTCTTCATGCATGAGCAAAAAATAAGTTCTGGAGCTATGTTTTTAAATGAATTCATCTTATTCCTATTAAAATCCCTAAGTTTTTATTGTTGTCCAGAGATATACCTGCTCTCTCCATGTTTCTGTCAAGGAGTCTGTGCCTGTACAAAAAGTATTAAGGAACAGTATGCTGCTACCTCAATATTTTCATCTTATATACTAAAGTAAAAGTCAGCTGGATGTTACCAAGAGAAAGTTCTGTCTCTTCCCACCAGAAGCTGAGGATATTATTAGAAGACCAACTTTGGGAACCTGAGATAAAGACTGCAAAAAATCAAGAAGGGCTGAGGGGAGTCTCTTGACTTGCAGTGCTCTGAAGAATCCCCGTAAATTGTGTCTCTGTGACAGCAACCATGTTAGTCTCAAAACTCTCCTAATGGGCTCTGTCATTTGAGCTTTCTGTCAAGAAACTCCATCAGCTGACAGAATAATTTAGGAACAATCAATGTCTGGATTAATCAGGGCCCTGAATAAAACAGTTTATTCAAGTGTATCTTGAGGACCTGGAAGAATGACCTGTTTCCCTTTCTTGTCCAGCAAATGTTTCTGCCCTTGCCTAGCCAGGCAATGATTCAAAGACTGTAGCAATTAGACATGGAAAGATTTTGCTTCAATATAAATTTGTACTAATTACAGTGAGTCATCATCACCAGATGCTTCAAGGAATGCCTGCTGTGTTGTTTTTTTTGTTTGTTTGTTTGTTTGTTTTTTGTCTGATCAAATTTCAGCACTGCATTGGAGATATTGTCACCAAAGTATTTTCCAGATGTCCCCAAAAATAGGAATAAAAAAACCCATGGAGATATTTTTAGATGACTGGGATCAACCAGTCCTAAGGACAATGAGATATAGACTATGACAATGGATGCTCATTTTGGGACTAGTGCCCAGACTGCTCTCCAGAAAGTTTCCCTTAGGTGAAGCCTACTCTGCAATAAGAGGCAGTCAGTTTATCTGCATGATTCTTATTAGCTGTGGTTTCATGCTGTGTGAACGCCAGTTTGAGACATTTGTTTGACCAATGCCAGAGATTTTGTGACATTAAATTTGGAAGTGGATAGCATGAGGCTGGGTGTGCAGAGAAGCTATTGTACTGTCTCAGGAGGAATTCATATCTAGGTAGATTGACAGATAGGGAGCACTCAGATGTAGATCAGTGGGGTGCAAAGAGGACTGAGAAAGGAAAAGGAGGTTTTGAATTGTTATACAAAAGTTCCAACTAACGACCACATTGCTACAAGACCAGAAGTAGGTGAGCAGAACTGAAACAATTCCTTATTCTGACTATCTTGACAGGACAAGCATAGGCATTCAGTACAGCAAAGATGGAAAATTTGTTTTTAAAGAGCTTCCTATTGCTGTGGTTTCCTTAGGTCCTAGAAAAATGCTCTAGAACCTTTTTAAAAAAAGAAAGTCTTTCAGTAGTTCAAATTTAGCTAAAGAGCAGTAAATGCTATTTCAGATATTATATCCAATGTTTTTCTAAATTACATTTTTCTTTCAAGGAGGCTTTCTAGAAAGACTGCCTTGAAGACTCACTTATTCTTTCTCTTTTAAGTTAACTTCACTTCCTAGCCCCGAATTTGAAAATGAGAAATTCAGTCCTAATATTCAGAACTCTTATATAGGTTCATAAATCACTGCAAAGAAACAGATGTGAAACAGATGTTACTAACTCAAATTAGTTTGTAAGAAGTTAGTGGGTTTTCACCCTTTTTTGAGTAAATTGTTAACATTATAATTTAAATATTTTTATTATTTTTCCAGAACTAGAGGCAGAAGAATGGTGCAAACATCTTTGCATGGAGTGTCTAGGAACCAGGCTTAATGATATAAGTCTTGGAGAACCGGATTTGCTTGCTGCTGGAGTCCAGAGAGAACAAAATGGTAAGTAACTCTGTAATTGCTCCTATATGAGGTATTAGCTTATGCCCCACGTTATCTTTGCTAGTGTTTGTGTATTTGTGTGGATTTTTCCTGTTACCTAAAAGTAACTAATTAGTAACAATGCATTCGGATGTCTTTTCAATGCTTAATCATTTTTTTTTCCCACAAATAAATGTGTTTGAATTCTATACCAAATAGAATTTTATGTTTTCATTGTGGATGGCAATGACCTTTCTGGTTGTGAAACAATATATTCTGTACAGTGGAAAAAAATAGTAGGTATTGTTCACAGCCTTTAAAAGACAGATGTGAACATTACAACAGCACCTTGGACTAGAAAACTCATACTTGCTTTAAACTCATACCTGTCTGGAATAATGAAAAATCTACATCTAAATGATGTCAATTAGAGGTGGAAAGGACAATGGAATATTCTAGTCAGCACTAAGTCAAGCTTGTAAGTCTTTGGAACATAAATTTAGATACATGTCCAGAAAGGCTGCTAGTGGGTGCAATATCCAATAACAAAAGAAATTCTGTGATTATCCTGTCACTTATTTCCTATTAATGAACAAGAGCGCAAAACCAAAATGTGCTCATCCGTTCCTCTTTAAATTACAGCACTCAATAATTATTACTGTACTGATGCTTTTATAAAATCCGATAGCTTTTAACAAAGTAATAAAACAAACTGACTCAATGTTCATAATGAAACAAGCCAACTATCATTATAAACAAAATGACATAATTAAATTAAAGAATGAATAGCACTGTCAAATATATTTTATTAATTTCTTAAGATATTCCAGACATCTCTGAACCTAATAACATAAAATGTACAGAAATCCTCAGGAAATTCTATTCAAAGATCAGTTATTATTCTTTTGCAATTTAAAGGGTGTTGAAATGTTTGTGAAATTGTTTCCGGAATCACAGGATTTAATTTGTGTCTTGTTTTAGCTTTCCACTTGTCTCAAGCTGTCATACAAGTATAGAAAGAAAAGCTACTAATGTAGGAAAGAGATAATGATCAGATACCACTTAAAGCATCTTATCCACTATACGCTTGTAGGTATAAAACTTTTATGTGTACCTTTGAAGAGAGAACTATGTGAGCAGGTGAAGTTACTTCATGAATTAGGTGGGAAATAAATCTCATGAAAAGTCTCTGATGTGAGCAGAAAAATAGCTTGAAAATTCTTAAGCACTTTCTGCAGTGAAATCATGTAGTGTCCAGCAGTTTTCAGACATGGGTAGTAAATACTCCATCTTGTCCTTTAAAGGGAGAGATCCAGTTATACACATGACCTCCAAAAGACATAGGTTAGTTCTATTGGGTGAACTAGTCTTAATTCAATTCCTTCAGTGTAGAATTAATTGCATGGCTCCCAGCCAGCATATATGAACATTATTAGCATCTTTATTGTTCTAAGTAAGTAAATGAAAGGAAACAAAGCATGTACTTTTTGTGCATATCACATGAATAAGAATGCATGGAGGTTAGAATTAGCCAGTGGCTGTACACTTATCATCCAATATTTGAAGAACATCCTCTACTAAACCATTAGTTACAGTATCTCAGTCAAGTAATTCTGATACCTGTCTGCTTCCTTCCCACATCCTCTTGATGCACAACTCGACTTTTTAATAAGCATGTTTGAAATTCAAAGTTGTCTCCTTAGTTGTCTTGTTCTGGAAGTAAAGTAAATTCTGGTTTGGAAGTGTCTTTTAATCAATTTGAGAGGAGAATACAGAGAAATTCATAAGAAGTCTTTTTTTTTTTTTTCATTTAGGTGTGCTGTAGGAGTTTTATTTAAGGATTCCTTAGGAAAAGCCAGTCAACTGGAACGGTGACTTCAGCTCAGTGTAGTTATCTTATTCTGCAAACTTGTCAGTATCAATCTCTGCATGACAGTTTCATGAAAAAAGGTGACTAATAGGAGGATGGAATCATTTGGTGAACTCTAATAAAAATTTCAAATTTATTTTCTTGCACAATTTCCTCATTTTTATTTGTATGTGTTCCTTGTATAGTTGACTTTGTCCTAATATTTTTAATACACTATGTTCTTCATCTGTCCAAGTGTACCAGCTCCACAGATTGCACTCTCATAGAGACTATAGTATCAGTGGGTTTGCAATTTTAGATTTTCTTTGACATTTTAAGGGCTAAAAGCAATCGAGTAATAGTGTTATAATGTACTGCTTAAATCTCTGTGATATGACAGGGTGTTAACACCATTAATCCCAACAGAGTAGGTGTTAATCCAATCCCACTGTTTTTTATAAATGGTTTCTCTGCCTTAAAGATTTTTTGAAGTGTTTGCAATCTGATACTTCTTGGATCAGAAAAGATCTAACTGAAAGAAGTGGTTTTTTTTTCATAACTTCTTTACTTTGTCCTAGCAATGATATTTTTAATACACTCTGTTCTTCATGTGTCCAAGTACTTAACCATTCCTTCCCTTAGAGGACATTTGTGTGATGTATAGCGGGACCTTCTAAGGGTATTCAGTGAAAAGATCAAGTTGGCTATCTCTTGAGAAAAGAGTGAGTTTTCTGTTGTGTAGATTTCTGTTTTAGTCACTAGAACTAAGTTTATGCCCCTCCAACCAGCACACTTAGTTTGCAAGGTTTGCAGTAAATCATGTGTTTTTCTTGTGATTTGTCTAACAACTCTTTTTCATAGAATCATGGAATCACTATGGTAGAAAAAAACCTCTAAGGTTATCTAGTCCAACCATTCGCCTACCACCAAACCGCTAAACCATGTCCCTGAAAAGTTACATCTGAGCTTGTTTGTCCTTCCCCTCTCACTCTTGCAACTCAGGTCCTAAGATTTTATTTATTTATTTATTTATTTACTTATTTATTTATTTACTTATTTATTGGTGACAGATGCAACAATATGGTTTGTAAAACAGTTTGTTTCAAAGACTGGCAGAATTGGTGTTTAGCGTGCAGTTGTCATGGGTGAAGGCCATACGTTGTTTACTTATTTCTGTCACCTGAGAATAAAATACATGGCATCACAATGACTGAAACAGATTAATTCTTGTATCATTCCAGGTTGTTCACTAGGTGCCCGTGAGATCACTTTTACTGGAACTGCACTGTTGCTTGATTCTCTAGCAACAAGAAGTTCTCTGGTGATGGTAGCTACAAAAGCCATACTATAGATTCCACTGCTTAGAGGGGACAATTTTAGATACTACTGTGGAAAGAACAGAGAAGACTTCTAAGTGATACTTGTGCAAAGCACATCAGTATCATAAGCTTCTCACTGTTTCAACTCTGTTATTCCTTCAAGTATTACCACAAGCATTACTGTGTAAACTGCTTTGCAGAAAATGACCCTTATGTTGTTTTATTCTTATATCCAAGGCTCAAAACCAATGGCTGCTTAGTTTGCAGTGATGCACAGTTTCTAATAAAGCTGATATCTGAAATAAAGCTTCCCTTACTTTCCAACCATTTTACCTTCTGTTTCCTTCTAATCCATGTGATTTTTGTTGTTCCTCAGCCCTAAAACAGCACCCTAGGTCCTCTTTAAATTTATTTTCACAGCAAATGTAGTTTCTTACCATTTGTGAATGTCTATTTAGATTATTTTATTAAGTATGAGCATATAGAATTAAATCAAAAGCAGTAAAGACTACATGATCTCATTTAGATAATCAGTTTAGGATACTAGGAGTGCAGCTGTATGTACAATGATAAGACAAATAATAATACCCAGTAATGACTCCAGGAAAGAAATTCTGGTCTCAGCCGGACTCTAATAACAATGACAACAAGTAGTCTTTTATCCCATGATACTTATACATGCCTTTCATTTTGTTTAAGTTTCTAAAGCTGTTGATAGGGAAAGAGAAGGTGAATGTAGAGTGGTGTCTTCATGTAGAAGTGGAAAAGTGGAAAGTTGCTCTCCAGATCTCAATGCATGTGCAAGCATTCATAGTACACACCAAAATCTAAGAACAGAAACAAATATCTTTTTAGTATTCTAACCCGTCTTGCTGATTTTATCCTGAATATAAAGGCATTTGCAGTTTTAATACCTGGGTAAGCCAGTGAGGTTTCAGATTCTTCTCTGTTTTACTATTTATCAGTGAAATAATTGAAAATAATTAATTTATTATAGCTTTTTTATTTTCATTAAGATGCTAATAAACACTTCCATGCGTTTTTAACAGAAGCAGAGCAGAATAATTATAAGCAAAGGTGTAAAATTAATTCTAGAAGCATGGTTCCTCATGATGTAAACCAGGAGAGAATTGCTATAATGGACTTAAATATTTATGACCACAAAGTGCTGTGACCAAGACTTAGGGCTCTCTTTCCACCTGAAAATTAGCTACAGTCAGCTGCAGAAGACAGATGGAAGAGTTTCTTCCAGATAGAAACTGAATGTTTGCTTTCAAAGCCTCCTCTTGTAGGGATCACACCAATCTGACTGCCTCTTTCTATAAGCACCTTTTCCCTCATATTAAAGCTGAAACGAAACGAAGCTTGTGGATTACAGGATTTCAATGCTGTCTGCTCAGCTTTCCAGCTGGGATGATTTAGGCAAAGGAGTCCAGTGATAAAATGATTAGAATGAGCTCATTAGGCCTCCCAGTCAAAACAGTGGAATACACATGGCAAAATATCAGCATTTTTGTTCATACTGGCTCCCCCACTCCCTGAACCTTGCGTATTTTGGAGGGAGGAGGATCATAATGCTGAGGAATTAATTGTGCCTGCACAGCCTCAGTCTTGCCTTGTCCCACAGGATAGCATTATATTCCATCTCCCCGTTTTCTGAGGCACTCATTAACTTCTATTTACTTAATCTTACTAGTCAGTGGATTGTTATTATCTCACCTCACTGATGCGCAGATGATGACTGATCCACAGAGAAGCTAAATATCTTATTACATGTGATTCAGAAAATCTGAAGACTGAATTCATGTGGGACTGAGTCCAGACATACCAAATACAGCCTTTGAATGTTTGTTCTTGCTGACATGAGTTTAAGGGAAAAGCTTCTCTCTACAAATGGAATGATATCATTGTCATTATCTAGAAACCTGTTCAAATGGATAAATTAGACCCTACATTTTAATTACTGAAATCATTTAATAGTATTTGCACCTTCTGATGTCTTCAATTTTCTGCTACATGAAAATATTACTAATTTTTAGTTTCAAAAGCACTCTTGTACACGTTCTTTTTTTGCCAATTTGATTAACTACCAATGGTCATACATTTTGCCCTGCAGCTGATGTTCAGTTCAATCAGCCAGACTTTCTTTAATCCATGACACCTCACCTTAGACACTGACCTCCATTGCAAAGTCAACAAATGTCTCTTGACAGTTTGAGGATATTATATGTCCTCAGTACCCTTCATGCAATATCTTCTTACACTTCATAGCAGTAGAGCATTTTGTGAGAGTTCTGGTGGCTTCTAAAAGAGCTTGAAATATTCGGTGTCTTCCACACAGTGGTATAATGTCTACTTCAGAAAGTAATTGTACCTTTCCATTTTCTCTGCTATCTCAGGCATTCTGTCAGTGAAGTTAAGGAAAAGATTTCACCTCATATACTAGTGGCATTCCCCCCCATACACAATGTGGTTTCACATGATGTAAAGGGAAGGTGGAGCAAAGCAGGTGATACACCAGTCATCTCTATCTTTCTTTCACATAGAGGAGGAATAGGAAGCAACAGTGTGGTAGTGCAGGAGTCTGATACATGACAAAAGCATAGATCTTAGGCATTTTTGTGTGATGTATCACAGCAACATTTAAATACCGAAAAAGGGCAAATATATAATTTCATAGTAAATTGAGTTATCTGGTTCTCCACTGCTCCCTTCCCTGTACAGTCACTGGCTCTCACATCTATGTGAGAGTTTTTCATTCAGTAGATGTTAGATTCAACCTATGCTAAATCCATTATTCTGAGAGTTAGGGAAAGCTTTTTGTAGCAATTTAAACAACATGTCCTAATATATTTGTACTCTGTCAGAAGACTTTATAAAACATTAGAAATTTTTCTCTTGATACCTTAGTCATAAAATACAACGTATAGGGCTAAGACCCATTAGTGTGATTAATGGGAACTTGAGCCTGGAAGAAGTAGTTGAATGGCTATGAGATGGAGTGAATCAATTGGGGAGTCACTGATGGGACAAAATTAAATTAACCAGAACACAATTACGTTGGGAATAGCATGTTTGCGTATAGCTATACAGGACAGCGAAGCTAAGTGCTCAATCAGCGGTTCTATTAATTCTTCAGCCAAACTTTTGCAGCTTTATAGATATGCCCACACTCATTCACACTTATGGTATACTTTATATTATCTCAACTATTAGCAGTATTTTCACTGATTTGTCAGAAAAGTACATATAGTAAACATTGTAAAAATGGAGAAATAATTTTGGAGATATTCACTGTCAAACTGCAAGCTGCATCTCGTTTTGACTTTTGTGATTATTTCACTTTATACCTATTTTGATTACTTTAAACTCCTTCCTAATTTAAAAAAAAAAAAAAAAAAAAAACCACGAGAAAATGTCATGCAGATGCTGGATTCAAAATATTCTGTACCAAACCGTCATTCGTTTATTAAGATGTAAGAGAGAAATTTTCTATCAGCCTTCCCTTAAAAGTACATTTTTCTGGTACCATTCATGCAGCATTTAATATGTTCATGCTTTTAATTTTTCTTTTTTTGTCAACACCTTTCAGTGTAATAGCACTGGCATTTCTAACCTGTTTCAAAGATGAAAGGAAATTGTTAGAAGTTGTGAATCACCTCCTCTCTCTTATCATGTGCTCTTAAGCCCTAAGACTTCAGTGCCTTTAGAGTTAAAACGCACTCCAGCACTTCCAAATGAACAACCTGAAATTTTACTGCTTTCATCTCTTTGTAGAGCTAAATCATAGAAATATTAGTTATTTTTCAAAAACAAATCGAATTTTTATTTAAAATTATCTTGCTATTATTGCGGTTTACTCTTTTTTTTCCTGTTATGACAGTTGTTTCTTTGATTATTAACTCGCATGCAATTCAGGCAATTTAGAAATTTGTTCATGCCCTTGACCTCTTATTGCAGTGGGTGCACTATGAAGAAGTGTGGATGATAGCAACTGATGTCAAGGCCATAATAACATATTGTGTTGAATCAGATTTTTCAAGAAAGTAACCGATTATGAAAAATATTATGAATTTTATTGAGTTTGGCAAATAAACAGAAACTGAACACAAAGAAAGCAGTTATTAGCAGACTTCAGTCTGTAGTTCTGTTCTTTGGTAGAGGAATCTCTATTTCTAAATCACAGAAAATTTTGATTTGTTGGACCTTACTGTGACCTTATCTGGACTTTAGTGTGAGGATGAGGGTTTCAGTCAAGTTGCTGGGGACATATGTCAAAAAGAACACTGAAGATCATCTATGAAAGGTGTTTCAGTCTGTTGTAATATTTATACTGAAAATGAAATGATGATTCCCTCTTACTCTTCTCATGCACATGACAGTGCTTCTTGGGCATCAGAGAATCCTCACCTCTGTTCACAGGCTAGAAATTTCACCTTGGTTCCTAAAATTTCAGTAACTAGACTTTATTTTATTGAAAAAAAGAAATTAATATTAACTCTTGCTTTAACTAGCTATGCCTTATTCTGCTTTTGTTTTCCAGAGCGATTCAATGTATATCTTATGCCTACACCAAATTTAGATATCTATGGGGAATGTACAATGCAGATCACACATGAAAACATCTATCTCTGGGACATCCACAATGCCAAGGTCAAGCTGGTCATGTGGCCTCTGAGCTCTTTGAGGAGATATGGGCGTGACTCAACATGGTTCACATTTGAATCTGGAAGGTAAGAGCTAAAGAGAAACAGCAAGAAGAGGTAAATTATTTTTGAGATGCAGTCTCAGTTAGATTTGCTTCTCATCTTAAAGTAAGAAAGACAGAATGCATGGTCTCTCCATAGACTTCCATTTGTTGAATATTACTTTTCGTTATATTCAGACCAGTGTTTGAAATAAACATTAATATACCTCATATTTAAAATGAGCTTAAACTTTCCTGCTTGTCACATCCCCTTCCTCTGATTTTTATTTAACTGCCATTGAACTGTCATTCTTAAGTTTTATAGGTCTCACTATGCTTACACACTAGTGTGATATATATTTGAGTACTGTTGATGTAAAATAAATGAATTCTGGATCATGGAAAAGGCTCATAATACAGGGAGATAGCTTCCATCACAGTAGATATTACTTTTTGGATGTTCCTGATGACTGATTGCCAGCCTGGTGTATAATTGCAAGCAAGAGTACAGAGAACATTGTGAGCCCATAAAAAGGCTCACTCTATTTTCCTGTCTGCATTTTTTTAATCCTCATTGCCATTTCTATTCTCAGACCAGCTTTAAATATCCATGCAGCTCTGTTTTGCCTTCCTTTCGTATCTTTTTTTAATGCATTCAATGCCTTCATTTTCTATCACTAGATTCACTACCTTTTATTTTCGATACATTCTAGGTTTATTTCTGTCCTTGATGATGTTTAGTCTTACATTTTGAGGTTCTAGACTTTTCAAAGTCTGTCTTACTTGTGCTGAAGCTTGAATTAGTGGGAGAAACCTATGGAATCCCAACTGCTCCTATACTATTTGTTTAGCTGCACTGCTTCATTAAAAAGCTCTATACACATTTCAGTGTGTACGTATTAAATATCATTACATTCACACATATCAAATATTTGTGAAAGTGTAGTTGGTGATCACAAACAAAAAGACAGATGAATTGGAACTCACAGCCTAACGAGGTAGCAGGCAAAATTCCTCCACTGTTTCTTATTAATGGGATTTATTACTTAACTTGTAAGTTTGTGTATCCAGATTGATCACAAGAGAATTTTAGTGCTCTGCTACTTTTCTGTGGTAAATTCACCATTATCAATCATGAACATGTAATTCCTTTTATTTATATTGTTTTTCCAAAAATCAGCAAAGGCTGAACCATACTTCAGTTCAATTTTGATGATTAAGCCATGGGGCTCATTCAAGTGTATGATTTTAGCAAGAACAATTTGCTAAATCATTCCTTCACTCAGGCCTTAAACTGTCTCATGGGAAACTACTTCAAGCAGCATTCTTGTTCAACACCAGAAACTGAATGAAATGCCAAAAACAGTGTCTGAAACATACCATATTCATCCGGAGAAGAAAAAAAAAATGAGGAAAGTAAAGGATTTAGTTTTATTGTATTCATTCTGAACATCCCATTCATCTGACTCTTTGACTTAATTTATATTTCTAAGCATGCATTCTGTTAAGGAAGAAGGGGTAGTTTTTGCATTAAAATGATAGTGATTGATGTGTTTGTTTGTATAGAATAGTATATCTCTCTTGAGAAGATGCACTCCTTTTAATTGATTCTGGAGGAGGCTCTACTTGGAAATGAGAATTGTCATTAACTAAAAATAAAGGTGCAAAAACTAATTCAAATTAATCACTTGAAGTTGATTTGTTATTTATCTCTCAAAATGTGTGCACACTTTTTCTGCAGTGTTTTCTTCATGAAAAACAAAAGTCATTCTATATCATACTGAAATCTCTTTTTGCTGAATTGTTACTTTCTGTACTGCTCTATTTCTATCATACATTGGTACTAACAGACTGCACATAATGGCTGTATATATTCAGCTAAGAAGGGAGTTTTATCTCTCTGCTTTTTCAAGCCTCCCACAGTACTTTAATTCTATACTAGTATCTGAGTACTAGTATCATCATCCCCTACATCCATAGACCATGCAACCTGATGAAAGTAGATTGTTTTCCCGTGTTTATGATTATTAGCCAGCTCTGCCTTTATCTGTCATCCTTTATTGTCTTTGATCTGATTCTTCCTTCTTGCTTGCTTGGAAGTGCTTTTTTATATATCTGATTTGGAAATGCACAAAGGCTAGATTAAATTAGCAGAAAAAATGTGGAGGTAAAAAAGAGAATGAGAGAAAAATCAGTATTTTCAGTAACATCAGAAAACTATATAGGGCAATACTAATGCTCTTTTTAAAATCTGTTGTTTATTTTTGTGGGTTTTTTTAATTATTTTTTAATCAGCATCTTTCTTATCTTTCTGAACATGATTTTATCTTTGTCCTTTGATCTCCTAGTACCTTAATGCAGTAAATTCCTATGCATCCTTTCTTATCAGAATTGAAGCGCTCATCCATGTTTTATGAGCACGTTACACAGTAAAAGTGGTAAGAGGGTTGTTGCTTTATTTTTTCCCTAAGACTTAAATATTAATAGAGACAATTGTTTTAAAGAAAATATTTTGAAATAGGTTCTTATTTTTTTACTGACTGTTAGCAGCTATGAAGTGTATGTGATTGGGGTTAATTTGTATGAATGTTAAGAGCTCAATTTTATGTATATTTATTATCCATCCATATTACTTTGTTTCACAAAGCAAATGTCTTGCGTTAAAATAAATGGATGTATTCACAAAAAAAAATACAGTGATAAAAAAGTAGATCAAACTTAAGCTTTCAAACAATTAAATTTATATTTAATAAAAATATTGCCTTTCATTTAAATTTATATTTAATAAACATATTGCCTTTTATTTAAATTGAATATGTACTCAGATATATAAAACTAAACTGTTTGTTTGTCTAATGTAATCTAATAGCTACACAGCTGAGAGGATGTCTATATCATTGGAGGAATGAACACAGACTTTTTTTTTCTGCTGATTTTTCCACTCAGTTTGAGTTTGTGATTAAGTATATTTGCACTAGCTATGAAGTTAGACCCATTCTTACTCTTCCTTGCATAGAAAGCCACTAAAAGTAAATATTCCTTGCAAACCAATTTAGTCAATTTGTATTCTTCCCTATCTGGGACATGGGGAAAGCACAGTTTTATATGGCTTAGTTTGATGCAGAATGGTGAGATTCTCATAGTTTGAAGTACCTGTGTTGTGGTTTAACCCAGCAGGTGGCTAAGCACCACACAGCCATTTGCTCACTCCCCATCTTCCCAGTGGGGCAGGGGAGAGAATCAAAAAGAATGAAGTAGAACTCGTGGGTTGAGATAAAACTTTTTACTAAGACAGAGAAAAGGAAAAGGAAAATAGTTATGACTATATCTGTATATGTGTCTATGAATGTATATAATAAGTGATGTACAAGCAATTGCTCACCACCCCCCAACCAATGCCTACCTTGCTCCCCAAGCAGCGGAAGAGAGACAGATGAACTCCCACCCCCACTCTTTCTGCATGATGTCATATGGTATGGAATATCCCTTTGGCAGTTTAAGTCAGTTGTCCTAATTCTGTTCCCTCCCAGCTCCTTAGGCTCTTTGCTGAGAATGGCCTTGGCTCTGTACAGCACTGCTGAGCAGCAACTATAAACACAACTATAAAAATGTTGTGTTACCAACATTGTTTTTCTCCTAGAACCGAAACATAGCATCATAGCAGACACTCTGAAGAAAACAATTCCATCCCAGCTGAAACAAAGAGAACCTGACAAAGGTATACAATCAGATACAATCAATCCATTGATCAAAAAACAGTAATTCACATCTTTGTTGGGCTCAGCAATGGCTTTGTACTGATTGATACTGTACCTCTGACATAGTGGATGGGAATTTAGTAATATAGAACACATACAATGCTTTTCCAAGAGCCAGGCTTTACATCAAACTAGATTCAGATTGGCTTGGCTGGTTTTATTTTTGAATCATCAATAAGTCAACAAGTTTTCCTTAATGTACCTTCCCACGTAATGTGTTCAAGCACCTCGTTATTGCTATTTTGGATACTGAATGTGTTGGAGATACTCTACATAAGAATGCAGTTGATCTGTGCAAATGTGCTCATTTCTCTTGAAACTTGTGGAACTGCTGCTCCACATGGGTGTGAATGTGTGACTGATCCTGATTTTAAGGTCCTGAAATGGAAAACGTGCTCCTTAGGGAAGTGCCCACTTAACTTTCTAGAAGAAGATACTGCAAGTATGCTCCGGAATAATTAATTTTATGCAATCTAAGAAACATGCCAAAAAAGTAATAGAAAAGGTTCAGATAAATTATCTCAGGTACAAGATTAGGTGTGAAGTCACTGTTTTCAGTGCTGAACTTTCAGTATTCATTTTGTTTCTCCAATGTAAACCAAACAATCTAAAGGCCATAAAAATGTTTAAAATTTACTCTCCGGAAAAAGCAAAAGCAAAAGATGTCCAAGATTTCCTTACAGAAAAAACAAACTGGCTGAGGCAATTTTCCTAGCATAAGAAGAGACTTCCTAAGAAGTCAGAATTTTTTTCATATCTTGGGGTAAGGAAAAGTAAACATATTTGGACACTGTTCTTCTTGAAATGCTCTTTTTTTTTTTTTTTTTCATTTTTCTGCAATTCTGCCATTTACATTTAACAGCATTTTTCAAAGTATATATTGAAACTGTCTTGTCCAGTCTGTTAAGTGCTTGTCTGAGGTATATGAAAAAAAGCCAAAGTCAAGCTGACATCAAGTTATGTGCAGTGAGAGATTACAATAAGTCTATTTGTCGTGGAAGCCCAAGCCAAACTTTGTCAGATATTTTCAGTTTCCAGCTCAGTAGAGAGGTGGAGGCAGTAATTACGCTCCTGGAGTTTTGAGAATAGAAGTAGCTGTGAATCCGCAACACACTCCTTCATCTGACATTTACTTTCTTTTATTTTATATACAAGATGTTGAAATCTAAATGATTTCAAGTATTTCCAAGTTTATGTTTTCCATACATTTGAGGAACACAGCTTGAATACTGTGGTATTAAACCATGTTAAACTATTCCTTCCTTATTTTACTCTGATTGTGTTGTTTTTTTATTCATCAGACAAAAAATAATGAAATGTCATATTCCATGTCACTTCTAAGATCCATTTCTTTGGTTAAGAAAATATTAAGCTCAAACATGACAGAGTGGTGGCATGAGGCTTTCTCAGATATTTTTTTTCAATTTATGTGACCCAAGACTGACATACTCATTTTCTGAGTGGGAGATACACAGATGCTAGGGTTATCTGAAACAGAAAGTTCAGTGTCTGCTTCAGGCAATACATCTGACTGAAATCTTTCATTTGTCTGTCAGACCTCTGTGGTGATTTTTGGTATTAATGTGAAAACTATTAGTCAATTAACCCTTAAGTTATGGGAAATAGCTTCTAAGTGGGGAGAGGCCCCTTATATATGTACCTCATGAGACAGTTGTTCTGGGGCTTCAGCTGCTGGTGTAAGTGCACCAGCTCAGGTCCACACCTTCCTGAAGAAAAGCATTCCATTCCTGATTGCTGATGCCTTGTCTAAATCATGAAGTAAACTTATCATAGGTTCAAAAGCACCCCAGTATTTGTAAGTCTTCTTGGGTTTAGAAGCCAAATGAGTGAGTGCTCATGTGCAGATGCAGTAAATAGATTTATAGATTCACATAAGCGTTCTGAGTTCTTAGTAACCTCCACTTTTTTATTGTTATGATTTTTTTTTTCTATTACACCTTTTTGATATTTTCAAAAAAGCCTTATTTACCCACAATGTGAACTTTATGTGTTTTTGTTTTATCTGTTTTCTCACTGCACGTTTCCCTCTTTCTCATATTCTTCCGCTAAGCAGCATTTATTGTTAAAATCTGTAAAGAACTATTTAAAAAAAATGCAGAAATATCTCATGCGTATTCTTCCTTTTTTTTTTTTTTTATTAATCATATAGCTCTGATTTTAGTACAAGTGACAATACCACCACTGAAAAGATTCAATTATTTCCTAGTATTTAGTAATGCCAAGGTTACATTCTAATACAATGTAACTGTAGTTCTCTTCTACTTTTTTTCCCTTGCAACTTAATTTCAACTCCCAATTTCCTTCTCCCAGATTCCTGACCTGGAATAAATTCTTTGTTAAATCTGATTCATTTAAATCCTACTTTAAAAGGAGTTGTGTGTTTAACTCATCAGCGTGACTCTTATTCTGGTTTTGATCATTCTATCTAATCTAAGAGCTCTTTTGCTGGGGGGGGGGAGGGGGGGAACAACCTAATATAGCTTGTTATAGCGGATTTACAAAGTGCTCATTGCATTTTCTCTTTGCAAGGCTTCTCTCAGACTGATTTAGTAATGGTAAGAAAGAGTAGGAGACGCCAAATTTCATACAATAAAATTCTTTACAATATAACCAAATATGGCAAATAGAAGAACAGAAGTAGGGATTATTTACTAGCTTCTTTATTCTAAATTTCTGTTCAAAAATGTTCTGCTTTTCTTTTGTCGATGTTTTAAAAATTCTACCACAGTATTTGTACAAACACCTACAAAACCCTTGCTCTAACTGATAAAGAATGCCTGAGACATTCCACTTTGCCATAAAAACTCTAATTTTTATGAGAAAAACAATGACATCACAAAAAAAAGACAATCTATCCAGAGAATACAGTTATCTTTGTTAAGTCTTTGCAAACAGTTTGAAAAGTCATTGACTCCTAGTGCAACAAGATACACAGGTGAAGTTGTGTAGCACATGAATGAAAAAATACATACATGCTAAATCTGTAGGAATGAAAACATCACTAATTAATTTCTTGATGAATTTGTAAGTAGTGGAATGTATGGGGTTCAAAAAAGTCATCTACAGTTTGTCTAACAAACACAAAAGATATACAACTCGAAACAGAAGCTATTTCTGTGGTATTTTCCAACCAGGAGGGCCCAGCGTGAGTTTTTCTTTTCAGCTGATCACTAGATATCCAATATAATTGGGTGATCTAAGCATTACAAAGCTATTAATGAAATCACTAAGAACTGTTTATGTTTGCCTAATATATTAACAGATAGCATGTTACATTTCTTTTTATGATCATGAGATAACAGGGACTATGTCCTCAAACTGAAACATGTAATTTCCTTTCTCCTTTGTAACATGTTTATGTGGCAAAATCAAAATAAGTCTTGTTTTAAAACATTTTGAGGGTGTGCCTCATTTTGCTTTCTGATGTCTTTACATCCATACTTGAGCCTAGAAAAATTGATGTTAGGACTGCTCTGAGAGTAATGCCTCCTATTTTATTATGTTGAGCCACATCAGAGTTGGATGTTTGTAGTAAAGCATTAGAGGTTGAATCTTCCCACCAATAATTCACTAAATTTTGTTGTCATGAAGCAAAGGCATGTCATTGAATTCCTCCACATGATAAAAAATGGCACCCATGGACATCCGTTGACAATTGCTGAACATTTATGGAGACCAACCAGTGGATGTGAGCACAGTGGGGTGATGGTTAGTGCATTTCAGCAGTGGCAACAGTGACAGTGACCTTCTCTGGTGCAGATTTCTACAAGCATGGCATGCAAGTTCTTGTTCATGGCTGGCAAAAATGAATAGCTAATGGTGTTGACTGTGTTGAAAAATAGTGTTTCATAGCTGAGAATTTGCTCTGTCAAATAATGTTCTTGCACTCTTTGTATCTGTTGTAGTTTCCATAGAAGTAAATAGGAAGCATTACTTTTGAAGGAGCGAATGTATTTACCATTTTCCAGTTGTCTCTTTTTCACACATATTGCTTGGCTGCAGGCATGTATTTTTGCATTAATATTCCTGATGCTGAATATGACTAATGAGGCTGTTGCTGTGCAATGTATGAGCAAAAAGAAACAGACACAATAATTCATACATTCTTAATCATATTAGGACTCAATTATTATTTCAGCTCCACATTTTAACCTTTGAATTCCACAATGGGCTAAAATTAATCTCATATGGCAGTTCTGAACAACTATAGATGCCCCAGCACCAGGTCATTTTCTCTGCAGAAGTTGTAATAACCTTAACCTTCTATCTCAAAATGTAGGAGGACTGATACATCACAAATTTGAAACATAAAACAATTTTTTAAAAGTGTCACCAGTTAAAAAAAGAAAAAACAGCAAAACGCAGGCACTCATCTATACAAAATGCTAACACATTTCTTAACAGTCTTTGTTTTCATATAGATACCATTTACAGTAAGAACCAGAATTTCTATTTTAGCTTTTAAACACTGCTGCATTTCTCCTCCAAACCAAGCCAATTTGCATGAGCTGATTAAAAATGCTGAAACTAGGCACCTAATTATCTATATAGACACTAGGAGAGTGTTCAGTACTTAACACGGGGTAACTCAGAATGCCACAATTTGAACAGAGACCATCTAGCCAGCACAAATACTAAGCACAAGTAAATCCTTTTCTCCAAAGCTTGTGAATGTAGAACCATCGACTGAGGAGATTTGAAATGTCCTCTCTGTGCTGTGCACTGTACAAACAGAAGAAAGTAATCAATATGCAAAGAATGAGATTTGCACAACAGAAGAGCCTTGTTCATAAATATGTAGGAACCTGTGTGCTTGCACATGCACACACAGAGCACTGCAAAAGCATAGAGGGGCATGTTTTTAAACAGTTGTGGGCTTTCATTAGTTGTCAGGGGCTGTGGTTCTTAGGTTTTGGTTGGCATGTAGGTTTGTTTTAAGGGTCATTTGGATGTCTGAACAATTGCCTCCTGTGTGTCATGTGAAAAACTGCTCTGGAAGTTTTGTTTTTCCCTCAGTCTTGGGACTTGATACTAGAATCAAGTTTTTTGTAGCAGAACTGTTAGTGTCTACTCAAGAGCTGAGAAACCTGCTTTAGAGGGTGGTCTTGGAAGGTTTGCTAATGTCTGCCAGGTTCCCCTGTTCTTTCTGATGGTGTTAATTCACTGTTCTCACCAATAATATGTTAAATGATAAAATACATATTGGCATCTTACTGTTTACCATTACTAAGATGTAGCATTTCTGCAGGGTGCCCACTGACTTCTTCACTTCAAAAAGGTCACTGGAGTGGTTTTTGGCTCATGCTATTGTTCACAGAAGTGCAGCAGTTCCAGAAGTACCTCTTTTTTCTGAATATGGAAAGTGTGTGACAGCAGAAACTCTAGTGCAGAAATTTCCATGTTTGTTCATTTCATCAGTCCTTGAAATCTGTTTTTTACATTGAGTTGAATGCTGCTATCAACGGAGCTTTATATGCATTCACATTGCGTATATACATATTGCATATATACTTTTGCATACATGTATGTGTAATCTCTGTACCTAGGACTGTCTTGTAATATGTATTTGTGGAGGTTACCAACTGGTTATTTTTTACTGATCTATTTATTTCAAGTTGGTTTTAAAAATCAACCAATGATCATTAAAGTAGTGATCAGTTTCATTAAATTACTCTTTTTTTTTGCATTTCCATTAATTCCATTAATTAATGATTAATTGCATTAATTATGCCATCAATTAGAAAAACAAAAAATTCTCCACTTTAAAAGGCTATAGCTAAACAAAACCAAGACAGTAATATTAAAAGTAAATTGATGGGGAGTTAGTTTTCATTTGCTTTTTTGTGTAGAATTTTTTTTAATTATATATTCATACAAGCCAGAGAACACTTAGGATTGGCTAAAGCCTTTAAAATATGCTCAAAAACTGATACAGATTTTTTCGTCGCTTCTCAACAGCTGCACTCTTAATGAAATCCAAGTTACATTTTGCGAGGATTTGCTATTAAGACAAATTCAAATAGATGAAAAAAATATTTTTAGAGATGTGTGCTGCTTGTAAAATAATGTAATATATGCCTTCTTCTCCATTGTAAATACTCTGGAAAATGGCTGTATATATGTCAATAGGAAGGCCTGGATGAATTATCAAATTGAACGTTTGTGGGTAATTTATTTTTTAGATAGTGCTGGTATGCTCTGATGGAGTACAAGTCCATGCGCTAAATTTGGTTAATGTTTTCACAAAGCATTCCGCTAAGGAGAAAAAGGAGCTGATAATTGAAAACCATGTCACAGCTCTCCCAGAATTATCATACATTCTCCCCCCCTCAAGTCTCTCTCTGCAGCTAAGTGTCCTCTCTTCTAATTTAAATTAACCAAAGAACTCTCAAAATGCTGTCGCATAAGGGAGATGGAGAGCACTTTATGCACAGTGTCTGCTCAGTAGCATTCTAGAAAAGCAAGGCTATTTTTGAGGTGGGCTTGACTGGTCCTAAGGGCTCCTTTAATCTTCCTCTTATAAATAAGGTACCAAAGGAAAGTTTATCCCTTAGCCCCTGTTAGTGGAAATGCTATTAGCTACAATGTCCCTCCTAATAGTACTTCACTATCACTGTAAGTTATTGCTATTATTGCACTATTAATAATTCTGTACTCTGAGTAATAGTGTGATGGTGTGTGATTTATTTCCACTGTGACTAGTCACTTGTCACGCATTTTCTAAAAAGCTTCCGTCTTATTAGAGAGAAGGGAGGGAAAGGCAGAATCTAATGGAATCCCTCAATCTCAGCAGTTCCAGACATCATTTGATCTTTCTGACTTTTTGGAAGAAAATTCAGTGCAGTGCTATAACTCACTGAGATGCTTCATCTACTTCATTATCCTGTCAGTGGCCGAAAAGTCAGATATAACATTGCACTTGTATGGCTTGCTTGAATCGCTGCAACAATGCAGATTTTTACATTTTAAAGATACACTTTTTGAAAACAACTTCTTGGGAATAGCAGAAGAGACCTTATTTTCCTTAATTGTGTGCTATTATACCTGAAAATTCATGAAAGTTGACTATAAAAATAAATAAAACTACATTTCATAATACGCAGCGTTTAAAAACTCAAAAAAAAAAAAAAAGAAAGAAAGAAAGAAAAAGAAACTGAAATCCTCTGACCTTAACTATCACTTACTGTCAGGGAAAGAATTGAAGGTCAGTTTAGATGGTGATTCAGTGGAAAGCCCTGATGTTCTTTCAGATGATGATTGAGAGTGCCTAACCTTTATTTAATGAAAACAGGTCAGACGATCTATCTTTCAGGTGACTTACTTATCTCAGGGAACTGACAGTGCCACCAGAGAATAAAAAGCCAGAGAATAAAGGGTGAGAGCAGTGATCCAAACCAGCAGTGGTCTGTAGTGAACCATGGCATGAGTGTTCCAAAGGTGTTTTGCGCACACATTGGACAGCAAGTGGACCAGCCTGCTAAGACGAGTAGAAATTCAAGAGATTGATGAAAGTCAGAAGGGAAGGTTTTGTGTGGGAGAGCAGAATGGGCTAATTATATGGAATCAGGATGAGATGAGAATGTGCTCCTCACGTACTGAAGAAAGCTGATAAGACAGAAGCGGGGAGGAATTTTTTGAGTAAAGGTATATTCCTTTTGTAATGAACACTATAACAGCTTTTGGAATTTGTTTAGAGTTTTAGGAATAACATCTAGTCAAAAAACTGTGGAAGATCTGAGCAAAAAGTAGCAAAAAGAGTTTGGGTGGGATAAGTGCTTGTCATTGGCAGATGCTGACCATCTCAAATTTTTTATTTTACAGGTAGTTTGTCTTTTATATTAGGCTTACTTAATCCATGTTGCACTGATTTCTCTCTCTGAGAGAAAAAAAAAGAGAAAGAAAAATGGGTATGATTAGCTCTCAGCTTTAGAAGTGCAGATGAAATGGAGGGCAGCCAAGAAAAAAAGTGTTCAGTGCATGTGAAAGTAGTGTCAAATAGCTGGTAAAAAGGACCATCAGAGAAATTAGAGCAGAAATAGTAATACACAGAAATAGAAATGTATACTAGCATTTATCTTGAGAATAATGCTCTGTGATATAAAGGATGTCTATATTATGAATGTTCCAGAGTGAGAAAATAGGGAAATAATTCAAAAAACTTCTGGTTGTTGACTGGGATACTCAAAATGGTTTTTATGGCATACTTGCCATAACCACAGACTTGCTCAATCTATTACGCATACATGTCTAAGGAAGGACTGGTCACATGAGAAACCAGGAGTATCCATTATACTTGATTTTTCACATCAGAGCCTTGTACCCTTTGTATTCTGACACCTATAGTGTTACCTTTCTGGATAGCTATATATATAAATGTTTAATGAAGACAGTAGTCCTTGCATCTATTGTTCATGGATTTTTTTAAACCTGGCATACAGAATCATGAACAGAAGGGATTGATGCAGTCCAGCATTCAGAGCAGTTCCATGGATGTTATAAATTCCTTATAAAAGTATTGCTAAAGCATTGTAAAACTATAGGAGCCTAAATAATGTAATATTGAAGCTAGACAAGTAAGCTCAAGTGTAAAAGTATCTTAGGTTTTTTTTTGCAGCAAAGGCAGATTGCTTTTTTCATTTACTTTCTAACAATGCCCCAGGTTTGCTGGGAAGACAGCAAGTACACTGAACTTAAAAAGCTTGTGCATTAGAGAAGATTGATTTCATGCTTTTAGATTCTACTGTTCCAAATTTGTTTTGAATTCTTTGTGTTTTCCTTCTGCTGGTGGACTTGTCAAAGAGTGTCTCTTGTCAATTAGTGGAATCCCATGCTATGCAGAAAGCAGGTTTGAAGAGATATTTGCAAAGAATAGAAGATGGATGCAGAAAATGGCCAATTCTTGTCATTCATATTTACACCCTTTTATTTTATACAAAATCATCACTAAAATTAGCACAAAACATATCATAATCTAGTACAGCATCAGTAGTTTCACAAAAGGCTCATAGTATGTATTCAACTAAGGGAACTTAATGTAACTGTTTGCTGTTAATCAGAGATAGAAATACTCATTTGACAAAACATCAAGAAAACTGATAGCCATACCACCCAACAGTGTTTTGGAAATAAGGTAATTCTTGGAAAATATGTGGGCACTCAGTCTAAGTATATAATTATAAACTATAACTCCTGCTTTCTGGTTCTTTTTCGTCCTTTTGTATGAGTTCCTCTCTTTTTTCTGCATCATTTGATCTGTGTTTCCTTGTGATGATTGTATTTTGCAGGCCACTCTTTTTTTTTTTTTTTTTTTTTTGGCACTTCTTTTGTTTACTAGTACTTTTTAATACCCACTTACTTATGTAATTGAAAGGAGTTTCTTTTTTAATGTAAGAAAATTCTACAAAAATGTTTTGAGGGTTCTCAAGTCCTTATCAAGCTTCTACTTACCTGAAGACACACTGCAATTGATTTTAGCAAGTAGACTAAAGACAGATCCTAGCAGAATGTTTTCCCACTGCTGGAAGCACCATCAGAAAGATAGCGTATGCACGGTCAAGGTTGGACACAGAGGTGCCAGGCAAATGGAGGGTTTGATGCAACAGAGGATTGCTGCTCTTTGCAATTGAGAGAAGAGATAAAAGCTGTTTACTTCACTTCTTCCTAGCTTATGTAGAAGAAAGAAAGTTAAAGCGGGAAGGAACACCATATATAGAAAATTGGTGGAAGTTCAGTGAATGTTTAATGCTCGTAGTGGGGACCATATATTTCACACAATTATTTTTTGATGTGACTACTGCATATACAGTTTACAACAAGGAACTTATTTCAATGCTTGTTTCTGCGTGCATGTCTAGCTAAAGTCCAGACCAGGAATGTGGTCTTAGCTAAGATTTCTATTCTCATTGAGAAATCTAGCTTTATTATTTTTTTAGCAAATCGCCGTCCCATGTCTCATCCCTGGTGCTTTAGTCTGTCCCAGGGATTGCTGCCATGGCAGGCTGTTCCCAAACTATAGCCGTGACAACCTGCCAGTTTTGTGATTAGTGTTGATGAGTCCTTGGATATCATTAGCATATGTTAATTACTCATTAGTGGATGTACATAGCATGATGAGTGTCTCTAGACAACTCTGCATGCCCATAATATTTGCATATGACTTTCTGGAAATTCTTCTGTGGCCAAAGTGGTCAAAGCCATAGCTCTCATACCTTGCAAACAGAGTGATATTGAAAGAAAACAGTAGTGCTTAAGTCCCCATCACAATAAAATCCTCGTGTAGTGAAAGTTTCAGCACTGACCATCAATGCTTTAAGTGGCCAATTCCATTAAGGATAGTGCATTATAAAGGGCCAAGGGGGTACCCACATGAAATGTTCTGTAGTGTTTTCACTTAAAGAGCAAACAGCATAGAGTGGTCAGTGTGTTCCCTCTATCACAGAATCACTACGGTTAGGAAATACCACTAAGATCATCTAGTCCACCCATCAACCCATCCCCACCATGCCCACTAACTGATGTCCCTCAGTGCCACATCTACCCTTTGCTTGAAGACCTCCAGGGACAGAGACTCCACCATCTCCCCAGGCAGCCTATTCCAGTGCATAACGTTCTGAGAAGAAATTTTTCCTTATGGCATTTTTCCAACCCGAACCTCCCCTGGTGCAATGTAAGGCCATTACCTCTTGTCCTACCACTATTTACCTGAAAGTGGCCAACCCTCACCTTGTTTTTGTTGCACTGTGTGTGCCTCACTTTTGAAATGGGAGAATGCAGCATTAATTTTCCGTAAATTAAATAACTTGTGTTTTGAGTATACATCATAATTAGCTACATTAACTGTAACTAATTTGCTTTCTTCCCTGCTTTTCTTCAGGTTCTGTGTTTGTAAACATGGCTCTATATTAGTTCAATAGTATTTTTTTACTTCTATTGTCTTAATATTATTCAACCATCAAAAATCTTATTAATTCATTTGTGTTCAGCCCTCCAAACATTTTCCTTACTCTTCTTAAGTGGATATATTCTTGTACTTTTATCGAAGTATGGGAAAGACCTGTGTCCCATCCTTTCTGTCAATATTAAGAGCCAAGTAAGGAAACAAACACAGTATCTGTCTGCATCATGGTAGGTACAAAGTGTTTCCAATAGCATTTAATATTTAGAGGTACTATAGGACATATCCTTCTACAGATCATTTTGAACGTAGTCTTATGTTAAATATTTAATGACATATTTATTGGTATGTGCAGGTGCAAAGTGATATTTTATTAATTCTTTCTGGCTGAACTTTTAGATTGAGCATAACCAGTTTCTCCAAATATTTTTGGCACATGTACAATAGTGTCCAATATCATAGCTCCCCTAGTTCCTAAAAAATAAAGTAAAAGAAACTATTGTACCTATGAGAATTAGTTCCTTGGGTGTTACTTTGCTCACATCTGTAAATTGGTAGATGTATCCATCTTACAAAACTCCTGAGAGAGGATTGAATAAGTTTGGAGTTGTGCCTCATTGACACATTCTCTGCCACAGAAATGTTTGGACACTAGCAAGTCTCACCTAAAAAGGTTTCCATTAGCAAGACTCTGGCTGGAAACAGTCCCAAACATAAAGATTTGGCTTTAGGATTTTAAAAGGGAAAAAGAAGAAAGTAAAGATCCTGGGCCACTAATTTTTATTGCCTCTATTGTAGCAAGTAGCGATGCACTGCCACAGGGTTCCAGTGTTATTATGCTCTTATTTGTTTTAAAGAGTAATGGCTTTATTTGGGTTTTCTCTCTACCATTTTTGTGTTTGGCAAAATCAATGTTGTTACTGTAGATTAATGCTCTTTCACCTGTGTTGTGCTGCTTAAGGCAGTGAGGAGAACTGAGGAATACTGTTACAAGGTGAGCTTGTCTTCACTGGGGAATAATAGGATAGCAGATATCCTGTAGCAAATAACTATTTGAATACGATC
Organism: Numida meleagris; assembly: GCF_002078875.1. Taxonomy (NCBI): domain Eukaryota; kingdom Metazoa; phylum Chordata; class Aves; order Galliformes; family Numididae; genus Numida; species Numida meleagris. The sequence goes on along the minus strand of NC_034410.1, from coordinate 92,384,170 downwards.
CCAGGTTCCAAGACTTGGAAACTATATCTCTTTCATTCATAAGCAACAGGAAAAATAATAGCTGAACCATGCTGAGTGAGACGATTTAATCCAAAACATTTTGCAGTTTGTAGTCTTCATAATCTCTTTATATTTTTCAGACCAGTGTTTTCATTGGTCTGTTTGCTGTACAGCCAAACATAACTGCTGCTTCTGTGCTAAAATGATAATAGTAATATATGAGTTCTTGGTTTGTCTCTCTTGGAGCTGCTAAGGAAAAATACTCTTCCAAGACACTGTTAAGTAATGTTTCATAATTATCAACAAGACCTGAGCTTTACAAACTGACAAAACTAATTATCTAACAACATTTTCATGTTTGCTCTCTTACTTAAACAGTCAAAAATGCAAATGCCTTGTGTATTTAAGAACATGTAAACATTTGGTTTTGTTATCCTCCCTTTTCATTTGATAAATGTCATTTTTTGGTGATACTATTTCAAAATAAAAAAAGAAAATATTAAGGGGCTAATAAACTCCATGGGTTATTTTGCATATACATATTTATTAATTACCTACACTAATTTATTAAATAGTGCAAAGTGAATCAAGCACTGACACAAGGTTACTGGTGATAAAGCATAAACAACTTAGTTCAGTCTTTCTCTTCAAGTTGTCTACAACTTGTTTTATGAAGCAAGCCTAGAAGCAGAAAGGAAGAAAATTTGTATTTACGTTAAAGTACGTATTTGGGATTCAGCAAATTAGACTCCAGAATATCTCTTACTGGCTAAAGTTTAGTTTCTGTGGTTGAGGAAATAGAAAATAGAGCTTCTGCATGTTATGTCTATCACTGTGACTTCCATATACAAGAAGGGTCGTAAGGAGGATCCAGGGAACTACAGGCCTGTCAGCCAGGCCTCGGTGCCAGGGAAGGCTATGGAGGAGATTGTCCTGAGGGAGATCATGTGGCAGTTGCAGGACAGCCAGGGGATCAGGCCCAGCCAGCATGGGTTTGTGAAGGGCAGGTCCTGCTTGACCAACTTGATCTCCTTCTATGATCGAGTGACCCGTCTGGTGGATGAGAGAATGGTCTGGTTGATGTGGTCTACCTAGACTTCAGCAAAGCCTTTGACACTGTCTCCCACAGTATTCTCCTGAAGAAACTGGCAGCCCGTGGCTTGGACAAGTACACTCTTTGCTGGATAAGGAGCTGGCTAAAGGGCCGGGCCCAGAGAGTGGTGGTGAATGGAGTTAAATCCAGCTGGCGACCGGTCACGAGTGGTGTTCCCCAGGGGTCGGTGCTGGGGCCTGTCCTCTTCAATGTCTTTATTGATGACCTGGATGAGGGCATTGAGAGCACCCTCAGTAAGTTTGCAGACAACACCAAGCTGGCAGGAAGTGTTGATCTGTCTGGGGGTAGAGAGGCCCTACAGAGAGATCTGGACAGGCTGGATCTCTGGGCTGAAGCCAACGGGATGAGGTTCAACAAGACCAAGTGCCAGGTCCTGCACTTTGGCCACAACAACCCCAGGCAATGCTACAGGCTTGGGGCAGAGTGACTGGATGGTTGTGTGGAGGAAACAGACCTGGGGGTATTAGTCGATGCTCGGCTGAGCATGAGCCAGCAGTGTGCCCAGGTGGCCAAGAAGGCCAGTGGCATCCTGGCTTGTATCAGAAGTAGTGTTGCCAGTAGGAGGAGGGAAGTCATTGTCCCTCTGTACTCAGCCCTAGTGAGGCCCCACCTCGAGTACTGTGTCCAGTTTTGGGCCCCTCACTGCAAGAAAGACATTGAGGCCCTGGAGCGTGTTCAGAGGAGGGCGACGAAGCTGGTGAGGGGTCTGGAGCACAGGCCTTATGAGGGGCAGCCGAGGAAGCTGGGATTGTTCAGTCTGGAGAAGAAGAGGCTCAGGGGGGACCTTATCACTCTCTATAACTACCTGAAAGGAGGTTGTAGTGAGCTGGGGGTCAGCCTCTTCTCTCTTGTAACTAGTGACAGGACGACGGGGAATGGCTTCAAGTTTTGCCAGGGGAGATTTAGGCAGGACATTAGGAAACACTACTTTTCTGAAAGAGTGGTCAGACGCTGGAATGGGCTGCCCAGGGAGGTGGTTGAGTCACCGTCCCTGGAGATGTTCAAGAAACGTTTAGATGTGGCGTTGAGAGACATGGTTTAGTGGGGTTATTGGTGGTAGGTGGATGGTTGGACTGGATGATCTTGTAGGTCTTTTCCAACCTAGCTAATTCTATGATTATGTGTGGGTATATTTCGTAATTTTATGTCAGTCTCCACATTCTGCCTCTTATGCATGTCTTCAATAAAAAGTCTGCTTTTCTGCTTTTTATACTGTAACTAGCATTGGAAATGAGTTGCTATTTTTAACTCTTCAGCGTTAATTCACATTTATTCTGATATACCAAGGTAATTAAATTATATGAAAATATTTTAATGAGAATGGATGGGAAGGTTTGGTAGCTACCCAAATAAAGATGGTTTGAAACAAGTCCAAAACAGAATCATGTTTTTTGTCAAAACCAAACCTTGGAAAGAAAATGCAAATTCCTGCCACTGTGTCTTATTATGGATAGGAATAACCTGTTGGAAATGAGTTAGTGAATTGCAGTGATAGTGGACAATTGTTTGTATAGTTCAGAGAAAAACACAGCCTGCTATTTGTACCTTCATTAAGCAGTAAGTGGACAGGATCTGACATGCAGGATTGGGATAGGTTCCTTGAAGTTTTAACAATGTGACATATGCCCCACTAGTTTAAGTGTTTAAAGTTAAGTTTATCATGGAGGGCAGCACAGGGACACCAATTGTAGAGACAGACCAGGCAATGAGAAGAAAAAGTATCCCTAGAGGCATAATTACCTCTAGTACTGTACTGAAACCTCTCCCATCTGACAAAACAAATCAAATTATGTTTTCATGAGAAAAAAAAAAAATGTATGCATTGTACCATGCCCCTTAAGTGATCATTTGATTTAGGCGGGAAAAGAAATTATTTTAGCATGTACATTTTTTGTTACCTTAACTGCATATAATCTCTTAAAAAGCTATCACTCAGAAAGTATGGTCCTGTAAGAAATATTAGAGGACTGCTGGATTCCTCTGAGTGATGGAATGCCAGCTGTCTGGGAGAAAATCATCATTCCCTTTCATGCTATCTTCTCAGAATTGCAAAATCTTTCCATAAGAGGACTTATTTGGAAAGCTGTTCAGGTGCTTTTAGTTCTTTTAGTTGAAATTGCTGAGGATGACTCAAGAAATACAAGATCTGACCTTGAACAAATCTTCAGGGCTAAGCTGCGTGATCAAGTTACTGAGCTACATGGTGTGGTAATATTCCACATTCCCTGTATTAACTAATGCCAAATTCAAGGAGATTCCACATGAAAGAGGGCTAATTTAAGATTTAAAATTGCCCTACCTCATAAGCATGTGCAGGAACAGCGGAAAGTTACCCAACTTGGCTGAAGTGCAACAATATGACAATAAATGCTATAGAGGAATAAAGGTCTATAGCCAGCAATTATTAGAAATCATGCATAATGACTTTTTTCTTGTTTTATATTCTTTCCAGTAAATAACTATCATGGAGAAGGATGCCTAGATATCTGAGGCATATGCCCTCATATATAAAATAATTTTCATTATTTGCTTCTCAGATCATAAAATTACCAGGATATCCCTGTTCAACACTCTGATGAAACTCTGAAATGCTGATGGCAATGCAAGGCAATCTAACTCATTATTCACATGATGTGAGCAACAGGCAGGCTCAGCAGATTTTGAGATTCTGTGTCTGCTTATTCTGTATTTTGCCCTTTTAATCTCTGCTGTGCTTTGTGTTGGTGGTATTCATTTAACTTTTGCAGGTATTTCACAAGATGTTTCCCTGCTTTCGCTGACCTTATCCCACCTTTAGGACTTTCTAACCATGTCTGTCTCTGAATAGATTACACTTTATGTGCATTTCCTATTAATTGCCTTCTCTCCGCATCACTTAAGGACTTTTCCTGGATCCCACACATATCCTATTTATCTAGTTATCATTTTTCTTACTGATTTACTCACTAAATGTGTTACTTTTTTTGCCTACATTATTGTAAATTGAATTCTTAGCAACATTTTCTTGCTTCTTCCTCTGGTTTTCTATCCTTTCAACCCTTCCCTTCCCGCCCTTGGAGGGCGACCAAGATGATCAGAGAGCTGGAGCACCTCTCCTATGAGGAAAGGTTGAGGGAACTGGGCTTGTTTAGTTTGGAGAAGAGAAGGCTCCGGGGAGACCTCATTGTGGCCTTCCAATGCTTGAAGGGAGCGTATAAACAGGAGGGGGATCGATTGTTTGTGAGGGTGGATAGCGATAGGATAAGGGGGAATGGTTTTAAGCTGAGACAGGGGAGATTTAGGTTAGATATTAGGAGGAAGTTTTTCACTCAGAGGGTGGTGGTGCACTGGAACAGGTTGCCCAGGGAGGTTGTGGATGCCCCGTCCCTGAAGGCATTCAAGGCCAGACTGGACGTGGCTCTGGGCAGCCTGGTCTAGTGGTTGGCGACCCTGCACTTGGCAGGGGGGTTGAGACTCGATGATCTTTGAGGTCCTTTTCAACCCAAGCCCTTCTATGATTCTATGATTCTATGATTACATCTATATCTACATATATATATAATAGAGCTTTTTGTCTAAATATGCCCCTGTCAGAAAGAGCTTATTTCCTTTTCTTGTGTTTTTTTTTTTGTTTGTTTGTTTGTTTGTTTGTTTTAATTATTATTTTCCCAGGAAGGAGCAACTCTGGGAGAAAGTAAGCTAACATGTTGAAAGTTGGAATTAGCAAAGCTTTTAGAGCCTCGAGGGAGCTTTGTATTCATTTCCCCTGAGCCCTACTGGTTAGCAAGTCTGTGTTTGGTGTGTGCTGTGTGTAACATCCTTGCACACAAAGAACAAACAGAATTTCTGTCAAAATGGCTTAGCTCAAGTTGAGATAACAACAAACAAGGGAAGAATAAAAGTGAGATACCCACAAGGGAGACAGTGTTTGTGTATCTTCCCTGATAATCTAGTTAAATTGAAGGCAAAATTGCTAGTTTCTACCACTCTTCAGAAAATCAAAGCTGTAGCAACACAAGAAATAAGTGCCTTAGTTCAGAGCTAAATACTGCATCCAGTTTGGTTCTTTCCAGAACAATATCCATAGCTTCAAGGCTTTAAAGAAAGGCCATTTTTAATTTATTCCTGTTCCTGTGACAGTAGTGCATCTGGTTCCATGCATGGCAACTGACCATATTCTTTGCATACAAGAAGTAAGCGCCAGCTAACTTCTTATCTGCACCTTGAAGAGTCTGACTGAACAGCTTTGCTCTTTGAAGGAAATCATCTTCCACGCCTTTACGTCCGGTTTGATATCGCTGGCTTTTGGTGCTCTGATTCCTGGGCAATACCTAATCACAATCTATTCTAATTCAAAAATTAAAGTATTTTTGCATTAAAAAGTATACATGCCAAACAAGGATACTAGTTATTTATTATGTATTAGCTATTAAGAGCTGTAACTATTAATTAGTTATAATAATAATGAAAGTCACTTATTACATTTGTTCAGTATTTTTTGAGGATATTTACCTTTTTTTAGTTATTTTTCTGTAGTTTTACATACTGCTGAGTAATGAATATCAGCCATTATTTCTTTAATGCTATGCTGTTTGAGGGTAAAAAGAAATCACTCAAAACCATTAGAAAATGGATTTAGATATATTAGAACTAAAACCTTTGTAGTTACTGTCATTTATCCTCTGTTTTAAAGAAAAGACCCAGAAAACTTTGTTCCTGAGCATCTCAGCAGCCTTCTTTATTGTGAAAATGCATTTTACCCCTAACTGAAATAGTGAAACAAAGCTCTCAAGCTGTCATCCTCTCATGCAAATATACATGCACTTGCTAAATATTGTACTGTTTATTAAACATAAATATTTCAACCATTACATGAGAGTATGAATCTCTGTTTGGGGAATACTACCATATGTATGTAAATGGTGGTCAGTTCCACAAATTTTCCCTTTTTAAGAGCATTCTGTGGGTTTACTACGTCGATTTTACTGCATTAATTTTGCTCTAAAAGACAGAACTGCTGCAGTGAGCAGAGGCAGTGGGAAACCATTGTGTGGATTTGAGAAATGTTGAGAAAACCTGGCAAAAATAGTGGGAAAATTTCTTTTGCTTGAATGAAAGTCCTTTTTCTCAGTAAAAAGATAACTTTCATTGTGGATCTCTGAATCCAGTTTGTCCGAAGCCCCAACCTTAGGACTTACTGTATTCCTATTCCTGCATCTTGATCCAGATCTACTAACAATGATAGTTGTGAAAAGCTGAAGCAGTATTTTAAGAACTAAAAATGCTGTGCTAATCTTCAGAAATTGTTTATCTGCTTGTTTCATTATCTGTCCATTTATATCATTCTGTAATAATACAGGAAAAAGTACGTTTTTTCTTTTTCGTTCAAAGCACTTCATACATTTCAATGTGTTGAATCCTTAAATATTCTAAAGCATGGGTTAATGATATCCCTGTTTTAAAGATGGAATACACAGAAATAGAGAAGCTAACATCGGCATTTTTCAAGCATCTACAGGCTGATAAGCTTCATAAAAAATTAAGGTATACAAAATTGGTGATTTTTTTTGACAGTGAAGGTCATATGGTGCTGGTAGGGCTGCAGGGCAAGCCTGTGGCAGTAGTAGGAAAATAAGAGGCCCAGACCTCCATTCTGTCATTTCTCATAAGCAATCTTAGGAAATATCAAAGTTATAAATATGTTACTAAATTAAAATAAGTTTTTGTTTGTTAGGGATTAAAAAAATGAAGAAAACAATTTTGCAGAAAAGTAAGAAGAACTAATTACAAGTTTTAGTGTCTGTTTCAGGAAGAGTCACTTTCCATTTCATAAGATTTGTAGAAAACAGAGATTTTTGAAGTTTTTGAGGACAGTTTGCAAGCAACAATAATATGATTGAATTTAAAATATTAATCTCATTAACCAAAAAAAGATTGCATCAAGAACAGCCATGTGTAGTTAGAACAAAGATAAATTAATTTACCCATAGTTTCTTCATGTTCACTTGCAACACATTAGCAAAGTAAAACCTGCAACTGTAGTTTGAAACGGACAGTTATCTCACATCTAGAAGAGTCTGTAGAGAAAATAATGTCTTTGCTCTACTGACTTTGACTGCAGATAGAGCAAATGCTAAAGTATGTTTCAGCTCAACTGTTTGTCTCTTGTCTGCTTGACTATAAATGTGAAGCTGCCCTGTCTTTTCATCAGAATCCCCTTTCCCTGTTCTCATCTTCATCATTCTTCTTCTAATTCCAGAAGTTCTTCTAAATCAGTTTGTGTTTTCTTGTGTTTCAAACATTCCCTGAAGGACTAAAACTAAACCTGAAACACACCTCTCCCAGTGTCCTAACTAGGGTCTAATCACAATAAATTATTGAGGAGCTGAAAGGGAAAACTTCACTATAGGATAGAGACTAACTGCTTTGGGAGGCTGATTACAAATAAAAAGTTCAGATGGAATAATAGGGAGTTTTATTCTGTTTTTCCTTTTGTAGAGCTCAAGCTTGCCAGGTACTGACGGTGCTTCACTTCTGGTGCCTTTCAGTCCTGTTAAATATAAAAGCAAGTTAGGCCTTATCAATACTTTAGCATAGTTTCCTCCACCTCCAGTCTGGAGCCTCTGCATGTGTGCTTGTCATGGTGTTATGATTTTTGGTTATTGGTATTCCACATCATAACATCATGTAGTGTATATACCTGGTTCTCAGAAGAGAAGAACTACTACATTCCCCAGGGGACTTTGCTCCCCTGTTACCGTCTTCCAGTCAGAGGGAAAGATAAAAACTCGAATATCACGAGACCTGTCCTGTCTTCTTCTCATCCCATCTCTCATCCCAGCAGCATCTCACTCCCCAGCCTCCTCACCATCAGCACTAGAGTAAGGCTTCTTCGGTTTTTGGATGCTCTCTCTCATTTTATTGGATTTATTAGCTTAAATTGTAATTATATTGTATTATATTGTGTTATTTTGTATTCTGGTATCTTATTTAGTAAATTAGTTTGTTCCTCCTCAGATCGTTGCCACTGTTTTGTTCTCAGGCTCATCTCCCTACCCTTTTTCCCTTTCCCTTTCCCGGGGTGTGGGTCCACAGGTCCCCCGCCCCATTTGTCATGGAACCGGGCAGAACAGCCCGTAAACCGTTGACAATGCTGTACGCTGTTAGCCTGAAAATCCAGAATCGAGACACTGGGAGGCTGCTGACGGGTTTTCTGCCATTGACGTGACACATCTGCTGTGGTAAACTTCCGCTGGAATGCCAGGCTCCGCAGTGCTGGCCTGGGCAGCTGCCTCTGCCTCAGCAGCACCGTGGCCATACAGGTTGTGGTCAAATAGACACTGGCGAATATTATGTTTTGCTCGGTCAAAATAAACAGCTTAACTCCTGAATCTTAATCACGCTTTGTTGCCTTGCTTCCTTGTTTTTATCCCTGTAGGATTTTTCATCCTCTGAAACCAAAAAGGAGGCCATATTCTGCTTCAGTTTCTGAAACCCTGTCATTTTTTTTCCAGACTTTCCATTTCATGCTGTTTGAATTTTATTAAGATCTCTTTACACAAAAGCAGAGTACCAGCTATATGATGCCCCGAGGGATCTAAAAGACTGTTGCCATAATGTCTCAAAACTCTTGAGACATTTTATTTCTACCATAAGCATTTTAGAGAATTGTGTCTAAAGATATAAAGTATCTTAAATGTTTATAACAGGGATCCCAATCTACACTGGATTTCACTTAGTTTGTTTTTTTTTCCTATTGTCTATTAATTGGCATATCACGCTAATGCTGATCAAATAATTTCTCTCTGCAAACTGAATTGTATTTTCCTTACATCTCAGGAGGAGACTCTTTCTATTTCAGAGCTATGCACAATTGTCATATCATGATTCACCTTCTCCTAAGGCTATGACTTTCTTTTTAGCATCTCAATTGATCTTACTATGTATGTTCACCAGGTATTTTCCAGAAGCACTTTTATTTTATCTGTTTCTGCCTCCAATACTTTCTATTATGCCCAGCACACTAACTTACAGCCACGCATTCTTTATAGTAGGGTCACGAAAGCATGCCCCCTCCAGTGTACAGGCAAAGATCTTGTAGATGTTAATAAGGTTTTATTTTCACTGGTCAGTTCTGAAATCAAAAGGAACTGCTCGGGTCTAAATAGTCTCATATAAAGCACAATACTCTAAATTACTTAGAAGTAATTTTAAGAATTTAAGAGATGTGTTTTTGAAATAAAATTACATAGAAAGCTTTGTTCTAATCTTTTAAAAAGAGAACTCCTGACAAAAATGATTCCATTTTGAAAAAGCTGCTTTGTAATTTTTTTTGTACGTGTAAAATAGCAGTAGAAGTATTTAATGATTATTTAATTCAAATAATATAGTTCTATATGTTAGTTTGATTGAACAATATCTTGAAAATCTAATCTCTCAATAATCATCTAGATTCTGGGGTGAAAACTTTAAAGATATTGATTTTTAAGATGTTTTAATATTAAGCTGATCACTACGTATTTTTCTAAAATGCTTGCTAATTCTGTATGCCTTGAGCTTTCTGGGGACTTACTGAAGGTGTTGGGATATTAGAAAAATTAGATATCATAAAAAATAATTAAGCAAACAAAAAGAAATTAAAGAAACCTAGTATTTTAGGACAAATGGAAATATTTCTATTGTTGAAGGACACTATGCATCAGAGACTCGAATGAACAGTTTTCTGTCAGAGGTAATTCTGAAATCTTTACAGGAAGGCTTTCTTTTGTTCCATTTCTAAAATTGCAAGAATTCTATAAAAAGCACAGAAATCAGCCACAGATAATGTAATGGAACTGCTAATATAAATATGTCAAATTGCACCACTGTTCAACACAGTATAGGTCTGTGAAGTAACTCAGTAATAATTGATGTCTACTCATTTTTTCTGTTTCCCAGCCCCCTGTTACTGCGTTTACCATACATAACACTTCTGTTCCTCTTAACAATGCCACAAGGATATCACAGATAAGGATAACAGCAGTTGCTCTCTCAAAAGAAGGCAGTTGATTTTTGTTGTTGTTGTTGTTATTTAATCTTCTTATGCAACAGAATTACTGTTCCTATTGTCAAATAGACTGAATGTCTCGTTGTTATCAAGATAGCTTTAAATGCTGCCTCGAACAAACATACTGAGGCAGCTGTATTTTAACCCTTGTAATGCTGGTTTTCCATGCAGCTTCTTTGTAGAGATCAACCAAAAGAACAGTGTTATATTAAAAAAGTCTAAGTCAGCTTTTCAATGTCATGATATGCTTTGTACTTCTTTCATCAACTGGTTAAATGAATAAAATTCAGGTCCTACTTACCCTGCAGACATTTGAAACAATGCCATAAACAGCTGACTGTATTACCTCAAATTTTATTCTGTGATAAAACTTCCTTTTTACTGTTCAGAGGATGATTAAAACTGAATTTAGAGGTTATGTTCATAGAGTTCTGCATATGTCTCTTGGAATATGTCTCTCTTCAGTGGTAAAAATAACTGCAGATATTCAGAATCCTAGAGATTAACTATAAAAGTTGGCATTTTCTATTGCAAGGTGTGCACTTTTTATAATAGTTAGATAAAAATTACACAGTACTCATTTTTTCCTTCTGTTCTTACTGCAGGATGTGTGACACGGGAGAAGGGCTGTTCACCTTTCAGACACGAGAAGGAGAAATGATATATCAGAAAGTCCATTCTGCAACACTGGCAATAGCAGAGCAACATGAAAGATTAATGATGGAGATGGAGCAGAAGGCAAGGGTAAGATCCTTTCACCAAAATATTTAAACTTATAAAACTGGTAATTAACAAAAGAAGTCTTTAGTAATGGCAGTCCATGTATTCATCCATAATAAAAATAATAGCTGCATGGCAAAGAGAAAACCATCTTTTTACATATTTTTATGGTCATGGATTTTCAGCATATTCTATGTGATGATCTTTTGTTGGTGTCTTTTTGGAAGAGTAGAGACCACTAAATGATAGGTCCATGATTACCTACTTGGAAGTTGTGGTTCTTTTACTCAGAGTTTAGATGAAGCCAGCTGAAAAAAAAGACCCATGTAAACACATCTAGATGACAGCAGGCACAGTCTGTATTTCTTAATCCAGGAAAGGCATTAGTTACCATTACGCCATAGTAAGTACCAATGCAAAGTGTGATCATAAAGAGCTATTTTTTTTTTTATTTTACAGTCAGAATTTGTAGTTTTTACAAGTTAACTTTATGTACTCAAAGAAGCTTCTGAAAAGTTTGGAGATTTTTAAGACAAAAAGAAAAAAGTAAAGATGATCTTCAATGATCATTCCGGAAAGCTAACTTCGAACTGTGGTTTGAAGTTACCTTTATATCAAACAAAGAGGAAACATATGGGGAGTCCAGTGAACCTTGTCTGCATGTTTTTCATAGAATCATGAGTTAGAATCATTGAGTTAGAAAGGACCTTAAAGATCATCTAGTTCCAACTTTCCTGCCATAGGTAGGGATATTTTTCGCCTTTCCTCTGAGATGTCCGCAATTCTCCATATATCTTACACCTCCTAGAAAGAGGTGTGAGGATAATTGCACTCTTTCCATTGATTCTCTCTTCCTTCCTTCCCTTGCTCACCATGCATGTGTCCATGCATGTTTGAACAGCAAAGGGCCATACAAGACCACACTGTCGAACTCCCAATCCTGATTACTCCCCAGAGCAGTCTATCTTTCTCTATTTACTGTACAAGTAACTTGAAAAAAACTTGTATTTCTACAATAAAATTTGCTGTATTGAATGCTCCCCTCAGACTCTGCTTGTCTTTAAGTAAGATGGAAAGCTATAAGAAGTGCTTTTTTTTTGTAGTTTTTGAAAAAAGATGATTTTTTTCATTAAAACTAGACAAACTAGGACCATGTGAAGAAAACTTGAGATACACAAATTCTGGAGAAAAAAAATAGGAAGGGGAGAATTCACAATCAGGATATAAAGTTAGGGATACAGGAACAATTGCTGAAAGCACAGCCCAGGGTAGATGGCAGAGTAAATAGAAAAATATCTGAAATACTAGAAATGCTGGGAAAATAAATTGCATTCTGCTGGGCACTTTCTAGTCATTGGATAATAGTCCAAAACCAGGAGGATGCCCATTATAAATATATCTACTTATTTTCCTGCTGCCCTAATAAGTGCTTAGATCTGAATCCAGGATTATACAGGATTTAATTTCCATGGAATCACCACACTCAGATCTTTTGCCTATTGATTAACAACACTGCTGCTTAGCAAAGCTGTTTCCATTCTGCCATTAGATGACTTTTCTGAAACCTCATTTGTGAAGATTGTGGCCATATGGTACAGAATATCAAACTCTGAGAACAGACTGAGATATAGAAATGACTCACCATCATCCACACAGCATGTAATCTACTTCATTCCTGATGAAGCTTCACTGTGATCTGCACAGGGAGATCGATAGAGCTTTGTGGCCTGCTGTAGGCTGCGTAGAAGCTGTAGGCTGTACAAAAAACGGCTCAAAAATCTGTTCATTTTTATATATCAACTAGTAAGTTAATGTTGTTTTGGTTTTGGAAGCTCTGTTGCTCCTGTCTGATGGAGTGCTGAACCTTCAACTGGTTTTCTGTGTCATCTGCAGTATTTGAGTTGTATTCATATCTGAAACAAAATCTGAAGTTATTAAATAAACTTAGTATATGTTATTTTCCTTTTATCAAGTATATACACCAGTTTCACTCTATGCGATATAAGTATTTATTTCCCTTAACATTTGTAATCTAAGTGCAAGCGAGGGTATGTTTTCTGATCAGGGATCTAGGGGCCACAAACATATTTTATGTCCTTCTAAATCTTGTTTTTTGATCCTTTGTCTTTATAGCTCCATACTACTGTGTTTTTTTTATGGTTTTGTTTTACTTTTTCTTGGCCCTTTCAGTTATGAACAGCTCGTGTAATATTATAGAATTATATCTTTATTGTCTTTTTTTTTTTGTAAATGTAAAAATGAAAGAAACTTTAAAAAGTAAGGGTAACTTAATGATATATCAGTTATTGTACAAATCAGAAAAAAGGAAAGAAAGATAACAGCAATTCCATCTTTGCTTCTTCTTTCCAGTACTTAGAAGTTATATATCACAAAGGACTCTTGAACGTCTATGTGTTCTGTCCTGAATATAAAATCATTTCAAGTAAATAATACTCTAAAGTGTCATTTATTTTTTTTACGAATTGTAGTATGTTATAATCCAGTATTATAAAAATTGAATGTGGTTTATAAAGGAAACCAAAGTGCTTTCTTTACCAGAACATTGATGAAATGTGTAATCATGGTTAGTTCACAAAATGAATATACAAAGTGTATCAACAGAACTGATTAAAGAAAAAAAAGGCATAAAACATGCACATAAAAAAGAAACAGTTTAAGTAGTTGGTCATATGCATATTTTTCTCTTCTACTCATGTCCTTTTCAAATTGTAACACTGGGAGAAGGACCTGAAACATGAGATCAGTTGTCACTGGCATAGATATATTTTCAAGTTGACTTCTGGTTTTACTGTAATCAAAAGACACGATATTTTACCCAAGTACTAAATCAAGCCAAACTGAACTATGACCTAATCTTAGTTTAGGTGCTCTTCTTGATTGATTTTGAAATGCTAAATCATCATGGTGATAATGGTTTATGTTCACTTTGTTTGGGACAATTTGGGTCAATGCTAGTACTTAAATTGAAAATATCTTCAGAGAAAGTTTTATTTGCATATTCTATCCTTTTTTAGTCTTCTATTTTTTAAGAGATGAGTATAATACAGCTGATAATTTTGTCTTAAAGTTGTATGGGTTTTTTTTGGGGGGGAGAGAGTGATACTGAAGTGTGTTGGTAGTTTTCCTACGTTATCAACACAGAAATTTAATTTAAAACAATAGTGATTGGCTTTCTACTTAAAAGTTTTTGTGGTGTTGTGCTCTCTACATGAGAGTATCAACAACTTTGGTTTTATCCTCAAAATAGTCCGTATCCTCACATACCTATTGTCTCACCACTACCACCATTTTTTTAATACGTGTATTTTTTAATATAGCATTTATAATATAAATATTATTATTATATATAGCATTTGGTTTTGTAGTTCTGGAATTTTTTTCAAAAAAGTCTCAGGAGTACCAGGTATCTCTCTCCAGTTGTAGGTGGATATTGAGCATGGAAGATGCACATATCAGTTTCAGCCAGACTCCCATCCTGTCACCAGGCTGGGCTGCTAGCTCCTCTTCCCTTCTACTAACTCAGGTGCTCATCTGACTGAGTGAGTCAGTTCAGTTAGCTAATTTGATCAAAAAGAAAATCTAGCTAAAAGCAAGAGGGTTCTTTGGAGTTACTGAGCTGAATTGGTTTACAGAGACACCACCGAGCCATTAGATCTTCTCAGTTGTGCCTTCAAGGAGAGGAGGAGAAAATGAATAATTCACCCTTTGCAAATGCTGAGCATCCTCCCTCTTGCAGTCAGTGATACTGGTTTTAGTGATCTTTTCAAAGAATCCCTTTTAAGATACCTTTCATGCACCAGCATATGAACACTGTTGTTAGCATCACTTGTCTCTCTAACCTCTACAGCACGATGACAATTTGCTTACAGTTGGCAGTGTTGGAACTTAAGGCCTGATTTTCCTTCTCAGTGGCATCTTTATTCTTCTGCTACTCAGCCTTTGCTGAAAACACTTCTGAGAAGTGTATAAAATTGAAGGTTAAGAACTGTAGATTTCTCATATTCATTTCTCATATTATGACTATACATATGACGGATACATTCTAAGGAATTAGAGCTGTATCTTTGTATCCCTGTAAATTACATTTTTCCAGGGCTGCCAATGGAAACCTATTTGTGTAATCTCTAAAAAATATATTAAAACAAAAGGTAAAACAAAAGGTAAAACAAAAATTCTAAACAAGATAATGCTAAAGTTGATGCTGACTATTTGATTTTAATCAAATATCAAAGATTGAAGTATAAATTCTTAAAGAAATGATTATGGTTAAAATTTTCATAATTCATAATTGTAGAAAACACTCTGTGATGCTTGTCTTCCTCTATACATCACAGCTGCAAATAAATTTTATTTTGGATAGTGATACTTATAACATTTACCAGAATATAAACAAATTAATAAAACACATCTGTATATTCCTTTTCCATTCTTGTTATTTATAAGTCTTGTATCTAATATTCAACTTAATATAAATGAGTGAGTCATAGTGATAGAGTTCTATCATTTAAATAAAATAATACTGGTGAACTTATTTTCTTTCTTTTTTTTTTTTTTTTTGAAAGTTATTAGTAAGGGAATAATAAATGTGGCAGTGAAAACAAATATCAGGCAATATAGTTGTACTTAAAGAGAAATTGGAGAAGAAGGTGGCTAAGAAATAAGGCTCCAGTTATTTAATCTTTCTCTTCCTTAGAAAAATGAATGAGAATGTAGATAGGATGAAGAATGTCAGTGGTAAATTGTCAGATGATTAGAAAAAAAAAAGCTGAGACAGGAGAAAATAAAAGTATTGCCTTCATAGTAAGCTTTTAATTTAGCTTTGTTATGTAACAATTCTTTATTATGTATTTCTGTACGTATTTGAAGCTGATAGCAACCTAATCACATATTCATCAAAACTTTACAGAGTCAAACATTGTCAACAATCACATCAAAAAAAAGATTCTAAATTTTTGTTATCAAATAATAGTTTATGTATGAGGCATCCTACCTTTGATAATGCATCTTAAAGTCTTTTTTTTCCCATGGTTGTTATGTATGTCTTTATGTCATGTCATACCTATCACTTATTATTTTCCAATTGTGAAAAATTGGAAATTAGTGAACATACTATTGGATGCTTCAGAACCAATGATTGTATGAAATATTTAGTTAAAATACATGTCTTATGGGATCCATTTCAGCACTGCAGTTCACTTAATATGATAAAGCTTTTTTTTTTTTTTTATTCTGCATAAGTGTCTTTGGGTCATGTTAGTACCTGGAGAAGATGGAGGAGAAAATTTCCGAGTTCACTCATTGAAGGTCCCTGGTTGCTTTGGATGCCTTCTTCTGTTTCCAAATTATGTAAGAGCTCAAGTATTGAGGTTCTGAATAGGTATAATCATTCATTAACTCGTATGCTTTATGGAAACTAAAGTATAACTTCAAGCCACTTATTTGTGGAAATACTTAACTCAATACTGATCGGTATTTCCAACCTGAAAATACTGTATGATGTTTCTGTACAATGTTTAGAAAATTTGTAACTAGCATGAATACAAAAATATGGGTGCTTTTAGTTTTTTAATTGTTCACTTGATTCACACATTCATTTCAGCTTCAATTACTGGTTCCAGAGGTCTTTGAAAGTTAAAAGTTAAAGTTGAAATAACCATTTAGTGTTTTTGACAGAAAAGACTTCTAGGGAAATAAAGCTTGCTCGTCTTTGCGGTAGAAACCAATAATAGAAAACTGGGAGTGTTCTACTGCAATACCTGCCAATCCACTGGCAAACCATAGGCACCAGGAAATATTGCCACAATATCAATAAAAACAGAAATGTTGCCCTTTTTTTCCCCCTTAATACAGAATCTGTGTACTTTTTGTATTAAGTTTTGTAACACCGTTCCCATAAGTATCTAATAAAAAAAAAAGGATTCTTGGTTCACAAAGCACATAATGACATTTTTTCCTCACTCTTACTTCTCTGTGAGAATTAAGAATTCTGTCAGGCTACTTGTTAGTCCTTGGACTCAGAAAACTATGTGTATCTGGATGAAGTAAATCCTAGAACTGTGAAGCATGTCTATTTCTGACATTCACCGCTTCAGAAAGTAAGGATTCATAAATATACAGTCTGAAGTTGTTTGGGTTTTTTTTAATCTTATTTGAAAGAAAATATTTTCTTGGAAGTAGAGACTTTAGTTAAGACTATTATTCACATCCAATAATAGACATTCAAATACTGTGGCAGCATTCAAGAACTATGCAGTAGGTGCCATTAACTTCCTAGAAAAAAAACACTTTGCCCTGCTGCAAAATTTGAAGTTCCACAGCCACTGCTGTCTGACATCTGTTTGTTTTTTAACAAGTCCATGCCTTTTACTCCTCTCCTTGGCCCGTCCTCTATCAGCTACAGGAGTCTGCTATTCCCTGTATGGTGAAGAATGAGGTGGAGGAAGCTGCATGCGATAGTTGATGTTGGATGTTTGATGCATGTTTGAATGAAACCTGAGGATCAGGAAGGTCTTTACTATGGTAACAAAGTGTTGGAGCTGCTGGTACAAAGTGACACAGCAGGTGGGAGAATAGAGCTGTTTGTCATCAGAAACACTGCAGATTACATGAAGGTTTGTGAAGTGTTTAGATAAGTGCTGTGGGTAGGTGTGAGAGCAGAGCTTCCAAGTCCTTGTATAAGAGTGTATCTGATATTTTAGTAGTTGGTGATGTAATTTAAATGTGGTTTCGCCTTTTTAAAGTTATTCACTAGAGCTTACACTGGAGTTTTGAAAGTTTTTAAAGTAACAGTAGTCACTCAGAACATGATGGGATGAATTCAGTTCCTTCCTTTGCCTGCCAGAATTTTGAACTCTTATCTTTAGCTATTGATCTGAATGAGCTTGAATGTAAAAAGATGTTATAGGGTCTAAAACCCAGGTACCTCACATGGATATATATCCTAACCTAGAAATTTTTCTCATTCTTCTTACAAATTTCTGAAATACGGTGCCCAGTGCCACAGTGCTCATCTGTCTTTCTATCTTACTGTGCTACCTAAGACTCTGATTGAAATCTGCCTTCTTCCTGATACAACACAGGAGCTGAACCAAAACCTATTTGTAGTAAAAGTTTCACAAAAGTATCTCATAACTGAGACAACAGAATTTCTTGTCTGATGATTCCCTACTCCATCCTATGAATCTGTCCTAAACCTGTCTGCATGAATCCTTGAACACTGTTCTCTCTGTTCTGCAGAGAAGAAAAAACACCTTGTTTGTATGTTTGAATGTAAATCTGCTGTATCCTAAACATTTTGATTTAAGTAACTAGAGTCTGTGTAGTTTGTTTAAATGCAGTGGGGCAAAGTTACATTTTAATACAAGTGGGTTTGAAGGTTGGTGGCATAAGCATATTTGAAGTTTGGGTGGATTTATATTTTGCAAAATATTGCATGTTTACAGAATTGTGAAAATAGTTGACACTGTCTAATTGAAAATCATATTTGTTTCTAGAAAGTGCAAGAAATTGAAAAGCCAAAGAACTTTCCATGAACAAAACAGATGATTTGATTAGCAGTCTTATTTGCTAATAGCCATGGATGATATGAACAATAAATTAGAAATGATGCTGTAATTATACAATAGATGTTGCATGCCTGACTGAACCCTTTGTGGCTATTCCCAACCCTCCCCTTAATAAACCTGGAAAAACATTTAGCATGGAAGGGAAGTTTTCTTCGGCCCTGTGCACATTTTAAACAGCTTGCTTGTATAAATGTGCTGGTAGGTTTGCATCATTAAACTTTCTTAGCATAGGAACAGGTTATGCTGACCTAAGTATTACCAGAAAAGTAATCCTCAGGACAGCTCTCCAGTGGGCTTAATTTATTAATAATCTCATATCTGTTATTCTAAGAAAACCGTTTCTTGTAAAATAAACTAATGTAGCCTATAGAGATCCTATTATTATTAGCCACAATAACAGCTGATGGAGCCACCCAGTGCTCTCTGGAGACAGGTATTATTATAATAATTATACTAATAAGTAAAATGAGGTACAGAAAGATTAAGGCCAAATTCAACTGAGTATGAATTGCCCAGGGTCACAGAGTAATCAGCTGTACACTGGGAGTAGCACAACAACAACATAAATCCTGGATCATGGTCAATTACTTATTCACAGAACACAGAAGAATTAACTTCTGGAAAACACATTTTTCACACAGTTTTCATCATCAGTGTTAGGAACTATGTTATCATTTGGTGTCTTCTGTCAAGCAAGGCTTTCCTCTGTTTAAGCAACTCTGTTCAGGAGTTCTTTATATCACACAAGGGAATAGTTAAGGCTTTGTCTCTGATTAATAAGAAACCTCTATATCAATGATTTACAGATGGACCCAGCTCTTTTCAGATAATGGAAGATTTATAAAATGTAATAATCTGAGAGGTGATCGGGAATTCTCATGATAGTCCTAAAGTTACTCTGTAAATCCCTCCTGTGCTTTATGTGCTTTGGACCATCAAATACCTGTTGGTATGACAAAAAATATATGAAGTTCACACTTTATCTTCAATTTGCTCTTTTTTTCCCTGTTTCTGTTCCTTTTTTCTGAAGATGACAGATTTTTGAACTTGACAATTACTTACAATAATGTCTCTGGTTATGTTTAGATTGAAGACAACTGATACTTAGTATCTAAAACAACATACTTGAAATATGGGTCCTTTTCCAAGTACCAGCAGTCTTTTGATGTGTATTAATCAAAGCCTGTCCAGACAGGAATTGTTTATGTTCTCTTTTCGGCCCAGCCTTGGGTCATAGCTGTTACATGATTGATATCCTCTGTATGATTCCAGCCATGCTAACAGTTTATATTTATCAGCTGCTCTGCACTGCCCAGTAATCTGGTTCAGGAGAGATATAAAAGCCAGTAGTACAGACAGATCAGACTCTTTACTGTTGACTTGGCATTATTTCACTTATTACAGTAGCTGTATTGAATAAAGATGTGCAGCTACTACAGAAAGTGAAATAATGTCAGGTTAACACACTAGCATAGCGCATCTCTTTAGCTCCCAGGTTTTCAAACCAGAAAAATTGATATTGGAAAGGACGGCTGTTAGTCAGCTGATCTAATGTTTTTTTTCAGGGCTGAAATATCATCAAAACTAGATCAAGCTGCCCAAGACCTTATCCAGTCAAGAATACCTCCAGGAATGTAGATTCTGGGCACCTGAATGGAAGCTGTCCCATCCAAGTTTTTGACTTCTCCCTCTAGTTTGATATAACCCTCAAATTTGTCAATGATGGAAGTTGTTCAAAAATATTTCAGTTCTGCAGCATTCAGCAACAAGAGCTTAATGAGGATTTTTCATGCTATGGTGAAAAGATACAACACTTTGTTACTTGTGACTGTCTCAGGGTAAAAATCTGCTAGTCTCATTAGATTTTTTGTCTGTCGGAATCTATTTCTATAAAGGTAGCTGCCAGGCAAGATTCATATGGATCCATCTGCCTGGTTGTTGAATGTGTAATTTTAAAGTGTTTATGATTCTAAATCCATTGCCAAATCAGTATAGATTCTTGTTTATAAAAACAAAGAACTTGTGGTCGATTTTTTTATTTTCAATAATTTCTTTGTAGAGCAGAGTGTTAAAAGTTCCAGTTACTGCTGGCTAAGAGATTTGGCAAAATCTTTGTGGTTTTTTTAATGTTTCACATGTATTGGTCAGTGATGACCTTTACATACCTTTTGTATTACGTGAAAAAAAAAAAAAAGCTGGAGTTGCAGATTTCCATGACAACAGGTATAACTCTATTTTGTTTATTTCATGAAGCTGAAACTTACCAATATAGAGGTAATTAATTTTTCTGTTAAATGGAAATGATGAATTTCAAAAAGCTTGAATTCATGGAATCATGGACTCCTTAGAGTTGGAAAAGACCTCTAAAGGCCATCTAGTCCAAATCCCCTGCAGTGAAGAGGGACATCCACAGCTAGATCGGGTTGCCTTATCCAACCTCGCCTTGAAAGTCTCCAGGGACAGGGCATCAACCACATCTCTGGGCAACCTGTTCCAGTGCCTCACTACCCTCATTATAAAAGATTTTTTTCCTTTTATCTGACCTAAATCTATCCTCTATGAGCTTGAAACCATTTCCCCTTGTTCTATTACAACAGACCCTGCTAAGGAGTCTTTCTTTCCTGCAGCTCACCTTCAGATACTAAAAGACAGCTACCAGCTCACCTCAGAGCCTTCTCTTCTTCAGGCTGAAGAGCCCCAGCTCTCTCAGCCTGTTCTTGTAGGAGAAGTGTTCCATTGCATGGATCATTTTTGTGGCCCTTCTTTGGATGTGGTCCGGCAGGTCTATGTCTCTCCTGTAATGAGGACTCCACATCTGGATGCAGTACTTCAGGTGAGACCCCACCAGTGCAGAGTAGAGGGGCAGGATCACCTCCCTTGACCTGCTGGCCATGCTTCTTTTGATGCAGCCCAGGATACAGTTGGCTTTCTGGGCTGCAAGGTCACATTGCTGGCTCATGTCCAGCTTCCCATCCACCAGTATCCTCAGGACTTTTTCAGCAGGGCTGCACTCAATCCTTTCATTCCCCAGCTTGTATTGGTAATGGGGGTTGCCTCAACCCGGGTGCAGGATCTTACATTTGAATCTCTTGAACCTCATGGGGTTCACCTGGGCTCACTGTTCAAGTCTGTCTAGGTCCCTCTGGGTGGCATCCCATCCCTCTGGTGTGTTGACTGCATGCCACAGCTTGATGTCATCAGAAAACTTGCTGAGGGTGCACTCAACCCCACTGTCACTGTCAGTGATAAAGATATTAAAGAGTATCGGTCCAAGCACCAACCCCTGGGGGACACCACTTGTCACCAATCTCCATCCAGACATTGAGCCACTGACCACCACCCTCTGGACTCGATCCTGCAGCCAGTTCTTCATTTGTTGAACAGTCCACCCATCAAATCCATATCTTTCCAATTTGGGGAGAAGGTTGTTGTGGAGTACTGTGTCAAAGGCCTTACTGAAATCCAGATAGATGACATCAGCAGCTCTTCCCTTGTCCGTTCTTGCAGTGACACTATCATAGAAGGCCACTAGGTTGGACAAGCAGTATTTGCCCTTGATGAAGCCATGCTGGTTCTCCCATATCACCTCTCTGCCTTCCACGTGCTTTAGCATAGTTTCCAGCACATGGGAACAGGCAAGTGCAACCTCTACCATACCAAGCAACTTATACCAAGGGAAAGTGAAAAAAAACAACAGGAGAGTTATTGTCTGAAAATGAAATTCAATGGAAAATATGCCAATTGTAGGATTATTAAACTGATGCAAGTATGTTGAGAGATGCAGCAATTTACACACACCACTCTGTTTCCAAATTGGTTTCCTAATTTGCAGCTATTTCTGTTACATTATTAAGCTAGCATCAGTAAGGAAGCAAAAATTTCACTAACTTGTTTCATATGCAAAAATTTGGACTGTGATTTGGATAGTCTTGTCTCACTTTCAAGGATGCATTATATATATATTTATTTAGAAGGATGTGAATTACTTTTGAATGATTGATTATTACAATTTTAAGATTTAGTAATATCAAGAATTCTGTCTATCATGATACGATCTCCATGTGTTACTTAATACTGGAGTCATGCTCTCATCAGCTTAATAAGGAATATTCATGGCAAAATATCGATGATTGTTGTTTGGAAAATTGTCTGTCATTTTATTAAAATTCATTGGTACCAGCAGTTTCTATATACTGAAATGAATGAAGTAGCTAAAAGAAACGGTTTTTTACCATTTAAAAAATGTCAAACTTTTGAGGCATTTGCTTTATTAGAAAGTTTGAAACTCAAATAACTCCATGTTTTGTTGCCAAAATATATATATAATCCTTAGAATTCTAAATGTTCAGCCCCCAATTTACTGTCTTAATGTTTACCCAAATTAGGACATTCTGAGTTTCATTCTTAGTTCACATTTCTTGCAGCATACTAGAGAGATTTTTTTAAATAGTTCTCCACAAAGAAATATTTTTGATGCCATAACTTTTGCCATACCAGTTCTAAAACTGGCCAAATCAACTTCCATGAAGCCAGAAAGGCTGTCCTTCCAGTACTCTCAAGTAAAACAATGAGGACTTCAAATATCTCAAATTCATCTTTAAGGTATGTCATGCCTTTTGGCAAGTAATATAATGAAAAAACTCCCATGCTTTGAAATCTTCTCTGAAGCATTTCAGGTTGAGGTCAGCCATGAGCAGCTTTGTCAGACAGAGGGATACCCAGCAGAGCAAGGACAGCTAAAAACAGAAAGAGGAAGGAGGACAAGACTATGTAAGTTGGCACTGATAGCAAACCTCACTATTACTAACTTTATTTTGATACATCTCATGAAAGCAAACCTTCTGGAATACCATAAATCTCAGGTTGATATCCCAAGAAAACACTTATTCCTACAGGCAGTGTGCTTATTAGACATCTCCAACTCCTGCATTTAACTTCATTTTTTCCACCCCGACTTGTTAATCTCTATATGTTTCAGAAGATATATCAAATACTCTCCCTTTTCTGTAAAAACCTACTCTTTCATTTTGGAGATATCAATCACAGAATTGCAGAATGACAGAGAATGAGGCTACTGGAAGGCATCTTGTCCAACCCACCTACTGACGCAAACTCACCTAGAGAGGTCGGTTGCCCAACACTATACCCAAATGGCTTTTGATATCTCCAAGGAAGGAAACACCACAACCTCTCTGGGCAGCCCATGCCAGTGCTTGGTCACTGCACAGCAGTGCAGTTCTTCCTGTTCAAATGGAACCTCCTGTGTTTTGGTTTGTGCCCATTTGCCTTATGCCCTGACACTGGACAAATCTGACAAGAGCCTGGCTCTGTCCTTTTTGCACCCTACCTTCCAATATATGTATAAATCAATAAGATCCATCCTGAGCCTCCTATTCCCCAGGCTAAACAGTCCCAAGTAT
The DNA here is from genome assembly GCF_002078875.1 of Numida meleagris. Lineage (NCBI taxonomy): Eukaryota > Metazoa > Chordata > Aves > Galliformes > Numididae > Numida > Numida meleagris. The sequence goes on along the minus strand of NC_034410.1, from coordinate 92,360,305 downwards.
CTCAGTTCTTCCTCACAGAAGAGATGCTTGAGTCCCTTAGCCATGCTATTGGCCCTTTGCTAGATTCTCAAGTAGCTCCATTTGCCTCTTGCACTGAGAAGCCCAGAACTGAATACTGACTATTTGTGGCTTCACCAGTGCTGAGGGGAAGGATCACTTCCCTTAACTTTCTGGCAACATTTCTCCTAGGAGACCTTTGCAGCCAAGGGCACATTTAATTTTGTGTCCACCAGGACCCACAGGAAATTGTATGCAAAGCTGCTTTCCAGCTGGGCATCCCCCAGTATGTACTAGTGCATAGTGTGTTCCTCCTCAATTTCAAGACTTTGCACTTCTTGTTGAAGTTCATGATGTTCCTGTCAGCTCATTTCTGCAGCCTGACAAGGTTCCTCTGGATGGCAGCACAGCTCTGGTATATCAGTCACGCTGCATTTTGTGTCATCAGCAAACCTGGTGAGGATGCACTCTGCCCTTTCATCCAGATTGCTGCTGGACAAAACTGGACCCAGTATTGACTACTGCAGTACATGGCTATTTACTGGCCTCCAACTAGATTTCATGCTGCTGATCACCACTCTCCAGGCCCTAGAGAGTGAGTTCAGTGAGTTTTCAATCCAACTCATTGTCTGTGTATTCACCCCATACTTCATCAGCTTGTCTACAAGATTTTATTGGAGACAGCGTCAAAAGCCTTACTGAATCTACTGCTCTCCTCTTGTCTACCAAGCCAGTCATTTAATCAGGTAAGATTATCAGGTTGGTGAAGCTTGTCTTTCTTATGGCGAATTCATACTGACTACTCATAATCATATTCTTGTCCTTCAAGTGCCTGAAAATGGTTTCCAAGTTTAGCCTCCCAGGGGTTGAGTTGAACAGTCTACAGGTCCTCTTTCTTGCCCTTCTAGAAGATATGAGAGGCATTGACTTTCCTTTAGTCCTCTGGCAAGCTGGAATGCATCTGCTTTACTTGACTGTCCTACTACTAACTCCTTCATTGAATGAAGACCACAATTCTTCCTAGCCCTCCCATCACTGGCATGTTTTTTTGTATCACCGACTAACACTCATAATGATGCACATAATTTACTTGTTTATGAAATGAGACAAAGCTGTAAATGAACATTTCTGTGATGAACTGCTTGAGATGAATGACCCCTGGAACATATCTTTGAAGGTTAAGCTAATAAAACATAGTTCAAGCAGATCTATATCAACACATTATATGCCACCTGACTTCCATTAAGCATTCATGAGTCAATATGATGAATTGTTCTAGGACTGTGATTCATTTCCATTTTTGACTTGAAGAAAATACATAGAGGGGTCGTGTTATTTCGGATTTTGTTTTTAAATGTGTTCTTTTTTTTTTTTTTTTGCTCTGATCCTCCCCTTTTTCCATCTGCAAATAGTCATACTTTTAAGTATATCACTACCAACCACTTGCAAATACCCTAGGATATTTTTACTTTTAATGCCTGGAGATTCTGTCCTAGTTGCAGCTGCTTAGAGAAATTATTTTATAGTTACACACAGTCTTATCCGAAAATTCTATCTGCAAAAATCTTTTCTTTTGTGTCATTCAGCACCAATCTCTATTTTGATAAAAGCTCCCATATTGGGGTAACAGAAAGGACAATCAATATCTGCAAATAAATAATTTCTGTGCAATAGAATTTATGGATACTCTATTATATATACGTAGATATATTAGCTAAACCTGCTAGTAACTGATCCTATTTGATAGAGACTCCTAACATTTAGTTATATTTGTTTTCACTACAGTATATTCAACTTCTTCACAGTACTTTCTTCACAGTAAGGGTGATGGAGCACTGGAACAGGCTGCCCAGAGAGGTTGTGGGGTCTCCTTCTGTGGAGTTATTCAAGACCCTCCTGGATGCCTACCTGTGCAACCTGGTCTAGGGAGCCTGCTTTGGGGGGGTTGTTGGACTTGATGATCTCTAGAGGTCCCTTCCAACCCCTACAATTCTGAATTTTCTGAATTCTGAATAACAACTCTGATCATGGCAACATCATCTCCTTTGTTATTAGTAAATGGTTTTATGAAATAAAAAATTTATGAAATAGTTTAAATATGGCTTAGGTATAATACAGTAGCTCAAATCTTCCAAATGTTTGAGAACTTGGCTTTCTTCTCTCACAGTAATTAGCAGTTTCCATGAACAGTAAATGAAAGAAAGAAACAAAGACAGAATTTCATAACAGAAATGAGAGGACACACACCTTACTGACATTCAGCACGTATAATCCCAGTGCACTATAAAATACAGATACTTTTGTCCAACATTAATCCATTCTGTCAGACAACAAAGTGATCTATTATGAGCTCCTTTTAGTGGAAAGGAAGGGAAAAAAAGAAAAGAAAAAAAACCTCTTCTGCCAGGAAAGGAGCAAAATTTCCCAATTCTTTCTTTATAGCATGGCCAAAGAGATTCGAAAAAAAAATATCAGACCCACTGAATCTCCCTTCAGAATGCTTTTCTTTCCCCATTGCTTTATTACTCATATATGATATTATTCCACAGCCAAAGACTAATAGTCATCCAGCTTGGCACTGCAAAGCAGTGTTATTATTTTGAGATTTTTTCCTCCATAAGGAAAGAAAGAGTTAAGAAACTCTCTAAAAGGTCCTTACAATGTTAGAATTGTTACTGAAAACCTAACTGCTAGATATATGTTATAAAGGTTGAAGTCACTGAAATGACTTTCACAGCTAGCTTTTCTGTAAGTCTTTCCAGAAGACTTATGAGATCATGCATTTGCAGGTCTTTGCCAATATTGTGTCAGGAACAGCAAGGTGAATACAAATATAAAAAGAAACATAAAGGAGTATGTAGAAAAGAAATAGTATGCTAATATCTATGAGTATTTTTATTATTAATGGATACCTTTAAGTAATGAACTCATTCCAAAAAATGCATGACTATTTTGTAAGCAAGCTGAGAGACTGTGAAAAAAAAATTATAGGAAAATTGTAATCATAGAGTAATAAGAGATCACCAAGGAGCATAATATTCTGATTGGACCATCATAGAAATATATCCTGCATCATACTAAGTATTTTCATAAGAAGTCCTGGATGAAGATACTATATAACTATTGAACTCCAGATCTTGTAGGACCAGATTAAATTGGATGAGTGAAGAGAATGAATTCAAAAATAATTTTAAAAGGCAAGTTGAATAAATTGTTTGCAACAGCAAAATAATTTCTACAGAAGCATTGGCAAAGTACTATACTTAAGAAAGAATAATCTGGTTCACAGTTCAGGATAGTAACTGGTTTATGTAGAACAGATCTATGTGTCATAATGCACAAGACGAACATGGTACAGCAGTGTCTGCTTTGCAAAAATGCAAACATGACACCTGTTTCATGGCTGTTACTTAAAACTCATTTAAAAAAAAAAAAAAGTGTTTTACTTCTTCCCTCTTGCTTGTGCCCTAGCTTATTCTCAGTAGATGCTACCTTCTAGACTGTGTAATTTTTAAACTCCAATAATATTTCTCTGTGAATGCCAGTGAAATGAGTCCATGCTATTCTACTGTCAACTTAGACACTTGAAGTGAAATCTATTTCTTGACTCCAATCATTTTCTTCTTTAGCAGTTATAACCTTCTTTATAGTTATAAAGAAAAAAATCCAAGAAATAATATTCATATTTCTAGATTGCAGTTCTTGTTAGTTCTCGTATGACCTGGTTATCTTGCTGTTTTTAAAGACTAATGAGAAAGTGAAATGAGCCAGTCTTTTTCTAACCTCTTTCCAAAGCATATCTGTAAAAAACAAACTGTCTTTATTGCAGGCTAAAAATTTGATTGAACTGTATATTGATCTGCTCTTCTCCCCAAGTCAAATCTATTTCCTGTCACCTTCTGGGTTTTGACTTCTCTAATGCAAACAGAAAATTAGATAATAATATGCTAAACAAATCACAGCTCATAGCCCAGGCTCCATTCTTGGAATTGTATTCATTATTGACATCAGAGTAACAAATCTGTTTAAGTCAGTGGAGTTGCCCTGTGGGAACTAAAATAAAAATTTAGGCCCTTTCATGAAAGAACAATAATGAAAAATATGGGGAACAACTTATGGCAACAGATTTTTTTTTCATTCCTATCTTAATCAAATAGTCCTTTAAGTATTATAAGTTGTCACTGGCAAAGGTAAGCTTCATATAACTTCAGTTCTTTTCAATAATCAAGAATTGAATGTAGTGTCCACCATGTGAAATGTATCTTATCAAAAAAAAGATTTTGTAAGAAACTAGAGGAAACCTAAGTACTGGGTATTTTACATCAGATAATGAAAGCTTCAGAGATGGATTTTTTTTGTTAATGTTCCCACCAGAAAGATCTGAGTTAGTGTGTTTTTCATGTATGCATTTATATTTTTCTCCCACATTCTAATTACAACCTAATTTTCTCCCTCACAAGATGAGCAAGAAAGTCTGGATTATGCTTTTCATTTCTTGAAGTCTTATTTGAATTGAGAAATATTTGTAGCAAAATCATTCTAGATGTGTGCTTTAGTTAATGCTATATTATTATATTAGCAAGCTTTATTTGGTATGTAGCTTCTACTTTCCTCTGTATTTCTAGACCTAGTAAGCAAAGATAAGGACAGTTCATTCATAGAGAAAAGTGTTTATTTATTCTGTGTGACTGTGCTGTCATCTCTGCTGTTGTGGACCCTTTCTGAGCACTTAATGCTAATGCATCTGAACACATTTTGCCAGCTCTTGAGGAGAATGCACCAGGGCTGGAAGCAACAGCAGAACATTGGCCTCCATACTTAGAGCTGTTGGTTTAATTTTGTAATTGGAAAATAAGCCTAAGGAGATAGGTGATGTAATTTTTGAATTGCTATATTTATGTTAAATTAAGGACAGAAATAAATTTTGTAGGAAACTGATGGTTTACATGTTTAGAGAAAAGAAGGAAATTAAAGGTTATTTACTTCATTTTTCCATAAGAAAATGTTCTCTGAGTTAGCTAAATCAGAAAAATGCTAAGGACAATTCTGGTTTGGTTTGGTTTGGTTTGGTTTGGTTTGGTTTGGTTTGGTTTGGTTTGGTTTGGTTTGGTTTGTTAACAAGAAGTTGAAAGGGAAGAAGAATAGCTAGGATAAAGTCTCTAAACTCACCCAGAGTGATCTCTTCCACTGGCCTGTAGCACCAGAAGTCTCAAACCTGTGTGACTAATTATGCAACAAGTTAACAATTATGGTTCATCTTCTATAATCTGCAAACTGTTTTTAACAGTGTTAACTAACAGAAGTTTATTTACACTTGTGGAAAAGGGATTCCGAAACAGTAGATCTCTGTAAATTGAAGCCTTGTTTAATCTGTAGTAATTTATATAGCAAAAAGCTATTTAATAACATATAAGTAATTGATTGTATGAGTGTTTATACGCCTAATTTCTTCCCCTTGATTTCAAGATTTTTATTTGAAGCACCCACAGTCTATCACATAAGATGTTCTCTACAGAAAGCAGGTTTCTGTCAGTAGAGTATCCATTTTTCTTTGAACACAACAATATTTTTGCAAACAGCAATTTGTAGGAGTGAGCCTTCTATCATTATAATGTACGTTTGCCCCATAGCCTTGGTTTTTATTGATGAAGCTACAGAAAGAAACTGTGGTTACTAATGATCTAGCAATTATTTTGAATAACTTTGTGAACAAATTAATGTACAATTAAATTGTCATCCATTATATAATAGATAAGATGATAAGGTCTTCAATTTGTGTTTATATTTTAAGTTCTCAATTTCATAACAAAGCTAACAGTATATTTTAAAGTTTGAAGGGGTTGGTTTTTTGTTTGTTTTCTGAGGATAATATTCTCATAAAAGATAAATTGTTTTTTCTCTCTATGGTGTCCCCAAAGAAATCTAGTTCACCTGGCCCTACTGTAGTTAGATATATTGATACTTCTTACTCAAAAGGTGACCTTAAAATTGTTCTTTAATGAGAGAATCTGGGGAAACAAAGTATTGTGAATGCTCACAATGTACTACAGTAGTTCTTAATTTATAGGAAGAATGGTTTTTTTTTCAAAGATTTAGTATATACAGCTGTTCTGCATCATTGTTGGTCAGATCAGGCAAGAACCAATCACCTCTGATCAGGAATAAGCATAGAGCTTTAACCACTTCTGTCTACTCCATGGATTTAGATTTGAGACAATGAACCGTAGACAAAGTGGTTCTCTTTACTGTAATTTGTATATAATGCATAGTAATAATGAGTTTTGCCTATTGTCTTAACACTTAAGATTACCTTTTAGGTGAACAAACTATGAACAATCTGTGTTACATTATGTTTTATTTATTTTTATTTATTATTTATAATTATAAGAAAGTTAAACCTGTTACCAGTGCTGTAATAAGATAATATCATAACTTAGAGAGTAATTCTTCAAAGGTTTGATATTGCTTTGATCTCCACAATAAAGGAAATTCTTTGCATTGCAAAACTTAAATTCATAAGTCACCCCAAAACAGAATTGTAAAGCTTTTGAACTTAATGATCAAAATGTTTTTTATGCTCTTTTCTTCATATTGTATAGCTTGTAGTGATTATCTGCACCACTGACAAATGAAATGGAATATTGGCTATAATTGAGCTGAGAAGACATTAGCTGTAGAAAGGGGGTAGTTCCGATGACAATTCTCAAGAAAACAATAACTGAAGTAATTACATATCTGCCACACATGAGTATGTATTAGTGATTAAAAATGAAATAATTGAAGATCTTTAGATTGTGTTTCTAAAAAAGATAGGCTTTTTATACATATTTATAATTTATAATATTTTATTAATATTACTGAACATCATGTATTTGTACAGATGAAAATGGATTTTTGAATTTTGCATTATGATTCTGAATGAGGATTTCCTCAGCGTTAATCATTAGCCTGCAGTAAATGATCCAGGCCTTGAATACATTTTGCTGTGTAGCTGGACTCTCTGAAAATGTGGGTTTGTACGCATACTCTTTTGGACCACCATCCTGGTCCTACTCCTGAAATTAAGGGGGTGTCCACTCTAAATCCTTAAGTGCAATTGATCCTTCTAGTGTTGATCCTTCTAAACATCTCCTGAAGAAATGGCATGCTCCACAGAGTCATCTTGATTTATTAGATACAAATTACCTACTGTATTTTACATTCCTTAAAGCCAGAGATGCACAAATTTTGCAGATAATTTCTCCTCTCTTCTAGACAGAGAAAGCATAAGAAATATGGGTGTATCCAAAAAGATTATCAGCATGCAAAATCTCTGTCATTCTTTTTTTTCCTGTAGTTTAGTCTTGACTTTCTTTTGTATCTCATTTCAGATCTGTTTTGGAGACAGAACTGTCTTTAATGAAGTTTATGTTCCTCTTGTTAGGTTTCTGTGCTGTAGCTCTTGTACACATGGATACTTATTATGTAATTCATGGCTTAAGTTACATAAAGTCACTGAAAATGGAAAATTTGCTCTGGAGGTTGTCGCCTGCCACTGGTGATGAGATGCCTCTGCCTGAATGGAGGATTAGGAAAGTAATGACTCCTCATTACTAATTCTCTGCTGGTTGTCTCAGATTCTTTCTGCATATTCAATCCAATATACAGGTTAAATGACCAAAAAGGAATGTGACTGTAGAAATCTATAGGATACCAGAGATACTCTAATCCATCAAAATGCTGGTAGCAGCAAGAATAGCTGTAAACTAATAGAGACATATCTCTGTGTGCTAATATTAACTTCTGCCAAAAAAAAAAAAACCTGTATAACCATATATATGTTTGCAGTTTTTTCCTGAGCATTCGTTATGCTGGTTCTTATAAGGCACTTAAATAATTTCAAGTGCCTTTCTGTGGTAATTCAGTAAACAGTATCTTCATAATGACATTGGTTCAATTTATAGCTTTTAGATCTATCTATCAAGTACAGTTATGTGTGATCTCCCCCTTATGTTTGCTTTATTTTTTAGCTCCAGACCAGTCTATCTGAACCAATGACATTATCCAAGTCGATCTCACTTCCTCGTAGTGCATATTGGCATCATATCACCCGGCAGAACAGCGTTGGAGAAATCTACAGTTTACAAGGCAAGTATATGCCACATCCATCAACTTCTTTCTATTTGACCAGAATTCATGCAAATTGCTTTTTAGTGTCACTGGTATTTTTCTCTCCTTTTCATTTTATCAATTGTCAGGAGCCACAGTAGGATTCCCAAATTTACATAAACCAGGTTTCTTTCAGTCAGTTTGTAAACTACTGGTGAAAATTCTTCCTAGAATCGCTACATAAAATCAGATGAACAATTTGGCTCAGTGTAGCTTCTCAGTAGCTAATGAGGGTCAGGATGCTTTAGTACTTTTCTTCCAAGAAGATTGTGTATGTATTTGGACACCTCAGGGTGCGCAATTAAATCTACATAAGATGTACGAGTTGCTAGATTAAAACAAAGGAATTCTAGGAATAAGAGGTACTCTTGATGAATTTGTTCAGAGGATCATATATATGAACTGTGTATTAGGCTGACTTACGGACCCACAAAATATACATATCATCTTTTTCAGTGTCCAAGTCTCCTTCATATACATAGATTCTAGTCTATTTGCTTATGACTTTAGATGCTGTAATTAATGTAAGTTGGGGAGGAGGAGAATTCACTGCTCTCAAGCTGAAATTAATTTGTATCTTTTAGGAAATTGAAATTATCATTACGTTTAAAATGTAGGCAGTAATTAATAGTATTGTTTTCACTTTTTTAAAAAAACAAAACTGTAATAAACGTATTCCTTAATCAAGAGCTTAAGGATTTCATTTCAATTCCCTTGTAATAAGCTGTTTGCATAAGCAATTTACATTTAGATAGGAAGCTAGAAACTGCTCACAAACCAGAGTACCAAGTCCAACAAAACGTATTACATGCTTTCATGCAGTATATAGATGAAAGCCATGAAGTATTTTGTTTTGTAAATTATCACATAAATTAAAATCAGCAGGTGAGCTGTGAATTCAATAGGTGACTCATTAAAGGGTACAGCATTTGTTTTTCCTGAGCCCTCATCCAACAAGGACAAAGTGAAGTTCTAATCATTGTTATGGACTTACAGTTAAATTACATTAATGAAAAAAAGAAAATAACCTTTCAGAAGTTGGTTGTGAAAAAAGTTGTGCTAGTAGATCACCTTAAAACATTAATTATATAATGTTATCATTTATGAACACAATAAAAATGCAAGAAAAAGAAAAGATAATTTGTCAAGGTGTTAGGGTTCCTCTTCTTACATTCATGTTGAGCACATCCTTTGGAGAAAGAATAGTAAGTGTTATGACATATATAAAGTGAGAGAAATGAACATTGTTCGTTCTTTGCTGCATCTATTGTTTCTCATAATGGTCTTTGTAATTCAGTACAATTTAAAGGAAAGCAAAAGTTCATACATTGAATGCTCACTCAGTATGCATACCAGCTGGCTCTGCAGGAGGCAACATATTGGAAGTGTATTATTAAAAATGTAAGAATTCTGCTTTTTTTGGAAGTAGGCAGATTTTGTTCACACTTTCTCTGAACCATGGGACAATTAAATATTTCAGAACATAAGATTTTCATTCCTCTTACATGTACTGTGATGGCTGATACTTGAGAAGGTGTAGTAGGTTTCAGGAGAGATAAATCCAGTTCTGTCAATGGGCTAAGAAATATACCAAGAGGGCTATTTTCTTTGCCTCCAATTGCAGGACTTCAATGTGCAATAATATTATTCATTATCTATAATGAAGATCTTTTTGAACTTTCTGCTGCAATGCTTATGACTAATGAAATGCAGTAAATTTGTGAAGAAGAAGAGAGTAGAAAATACACTTTCATTCTAATACCTGCTTGTACTGGTAGTCTTTGCACAGCAGAGACCTACTGGTTGCCAAAACATCAGCCCACAGATGCTTCACACATGTGGGTGGAAGGTGGGTAGTGAGGAAGCAGATTGCGAGCATCACTCCAACTCTCACTCTTCCACAACAGACAGGTGAGAGGAGTTGTTGCAGAGGAAAAAATCACTTGCTGATGCTCTGATCTTCTCTGCGCTTGAAAAGGTATATTGCCCCCTTCAGAGACAAGACTTTTTCTTTTGAGAATAATCCATCAAATTTCATTCAGCACTCAGTGTGTATTTATGACAAAGCTTTTTACATTCAAGAATTGTGAACATTTCACATTCCTCTTGTCTTGCAAATTCTAAAATAACATAACTATCATTGTGTCTACTTATATACAGATTACTATTGATTACAGTGAATCAGCATCCAAATACACTGTTAAATATGGAGCAGAAGTGTTTGCCTAATGGAAATTCTTTCAGAGTTGCAGTTTGAGGCAACTAGAATTTAATTAATAACAGCTGGTGATATATAAAGATAAATGAATATGCGCTCATACTACCTTGTTTAAATTGGCTCTTTGGGAGTTATTTAGCAGTCAAATTTAACTTAATTAGTAGTTTGAGTTGATCTGATAATAAATATGCTGTAGAGTAAGAAGGGGCAGGATGAGGGGACTGTGGGATTTCTTTAAAGGCTATATTTCAGATGAGAAAAGGCAGTTCAATAGATGGATTCTGGGTTTATCATCCTCCATCTACCCATGAAAATCCTTCATGTAAAGATCTGAAAACATTAAAGCACTGAATAATACTGTTAAAAGAACACAGGCTGCCCAAACTACCTTAAAATGCTGTGGGCTGATTTCTCTTTATATAGTTTTTCCTCCATTTGGTCGTCATTGCACTCTTTCAGTTCTTCATTGCACCTCTACAATAAAAGTGGTAATTTAGTTGTCTAATTAATTTTACATACAGGAACAAGTTGGGGGTTGGTTTTTCCCAGTGGTAGCACACCACCACCAATATTCATTTCAAATTCTACAGTATAATATATATATAACACCACAACGTTTTTAAAGCTATCTGGTTAAATTTCAGTCTAAACATCTGCATTAGAATGATTTCACTTAAAGGAAAGAAAACAGCATCTACCCTTATAACTCATTGTTTGTTTTTATTATCTGGAATATGGTTTAGCGCAGTTTCACAAGATATTAAAAACTGCTAAGTAAAGAAAATGTATTCTTAAACAGTAAATAATAACATTAAATTTTGGTACGTTTTAAAACTTTCCATTTGTGTGTTTAAATTTGCTTAGAATGAAAAAGGATTGCAGATAGATTTTTCAGCTGGATGAAACTTAGTTTTGTCGTTCTTGCTCTACAGAATTTAGATAGTACAAATTTTAAATACAATTGGTTTAGATATTATTTAACAAATCAGGCCAAATAAAATTTTGGTGTGGAAACCTGCATTAGTTTTTGTATTGCAGTTATGGAAAACACTTAGGAAATTATGTTCATAAAATCTAATTACAGTCTGGCCTTTCTTAAGAGATTCTAAATTAAGAATTTCTTTCAGTCACTTGTTGTGTTTGAGTCTGGTTTATATTCTTTATTTGGACATTGTTTTTGCATACATGTTTTTGAGGAACACCTACCCACATACATAATCCTACCTGTTTCTGTGAGAGCACTCATGTGAATTAATATGTATTTGTATAAGATTAGGGTAACCAGTAACACTTTACATGTTTTCCCATTAAAGAGAACAGTAATGCTTTTTTTTCTACAGAAAGTTACTTACCACAATTTACTTATCACAAATGCTTATCAAATTCCATTGTAAACACTTTACAAAGTGATTAAATTCCTGCTAAGTGTGTTATGTTTTTAAATGTAATGTGGAACATGAAGAAATAAAAATACAGTCTTCAGTGAGACAGGACTTAAGGCCAGTGCATCACCTAAGCTTGTAAACATGTCAAAAGCAAAAACAGAGAAATAAAAACCAGCCTCTCTGTAGGAATTTTGTTGTTGATAAAACTGATTTTTGTATTTCACAATACAGATTTGAGAAACTAAATCTGCTTTCACAAATCAAAATGAAAAGAACCTCTGGTTCTTCATTAATGCTAATATCCTCAGAAATCAGGCCTGCATTGTTCCTTGTCTTTTGGCTTTGATAGGAGAGAGCGCAGTCTTCTCTTTTTCTGATTATATTTTAACAACATGTAGAGTTACCCTGTTCAGCTAAAAGGCTTTATGTTTCAAAGGTAGACAGTCAAACGCATGACTTCTTCCGGTTGTGGAAGTCTTCAGCATTTTCACAGTAGAAAGACTGATATAACGCTAAAAATACTCAGAGAATATTTGAGTTGCTACATATTTAGAAGAGTTTGAATCCTCCTGTTCAACCCTCTTTAGGCTAATCCTGCAGGAATTTCCTGTGTGGTCTTCTGTAGTTTTCCACAATTAAAGTATGTAAAATGAATTGAAGGGCATTCATCATTTTGACATTTCCATTGTTTGTTCGTATGCCCAGCAACAGAGTACAGAATTCATTTCCTTATCTAATCTCAATGCTAGAATAAAGTGAATGATATAAACTGTTAGAATATATCTGATCATTCCTTAATGTTTCACTAAGCATCTACCGGTAGCTAAAATGCTTTATAGCCTGCCACCTTCCCATTTCCTCTGCTGAATCTCATCAGAACTTTCACATTAGTAAATGAAGCCTATAAAATTTGAAATATGAATAAAAGACAGCTGAAGCAGATACTGTAGAGACTGTGTAAGAGCTACATTGTTTAATATGATTGTATTATGTGGCTTCTTAAGTCTTGTGCTGCAGAGTAGATCCTTTTCTTCTGAACTTTGAAGTTCTGTGCAGAACAGTTGTCATGGTTTTATGATTTTCGGTCACCACTAGACTGGTTTTAAAATGGCACATTGGAAATGAGTAGTGTCCTACTCAGAAACTAGTAAAGAAAGACTTTATTTTGTTTTACAATAACTGTTGTAGCTAGTTAGGAGCATTACTGACAAGCTCAAAACAGTATTAGTTCTGGTAAATGGCTGCTGAGATAAGAGATTCTTTCAGTTATGAGCCATGAAAAACAGGAGGGAAAAGTCAAAGAAGGTTAAAAAAGTATATTATGTGGTCAAATTCAGAAGTTCTGATTTCGTTTAAGGCTCGTGCTGTAATGCCCTGTCTCTCAGTAGTTAGTCCTCCAGCAAGAGCTCTTGTCAATGACGTTGTTTTGTACTACATTAGGAAGTGCGCTGTAATCTGAGGTTACAACTGAAAAGCTGAACAGTGTTCAAAGAGAAGATAAATACTGGATAATTGCCTCTTCTCCTCTCAAAAAAAAAAAAAAAAAACCCACAAATTTTTCAATATCTGTTACAGAAATTCTAACCTATTAATCTATTTTTTCATCTTAGCTTAATGATTTCATTAATAAAAGTAGCTTCTTACTCAGTATGAGAAGCAAATTAAGCTTTGGCCCTTGCTTATATTAACCAAACCCAGGAAGTTTTAGCCTGAATTAGCTTAAGACAACATGCATGCTACTGACTGAAGATGGACTGCTACAGGCACTTGATCTGTCTGCTCTCTGATAAAATTCAAGGTCCTGAATTGTACTTGAGAACTATAGTTCAAAGAAAGAACGTGTGCTGTGGGAGAACCGATGCAGCCAGCTCCATGGATGCTAATCATCAGATGGCATTGGATTGCCTGAGCAAAAAAGGTTAACTGTGTTATTTTGAAGAGAAAATCAAATTATTTTGCAAAGGTCAGTTTTGTGAAAACTACTTTTTTCTATTAAATCTTTTCAGTGATAAATCCAAACTGCTCTAGATAGGATACTTTTTGTTATTTAAATCATTACAGTCACTATCAAGAAGATTGCCAGTAGTCTTTATAGTTCATTTTTGTTATTTTAAATAAATTGAATTATTTCTGTGCTGAAAAATGTATACTCTCTCTATATATATACACTAAAAATCATGAATGCATTAATCCCCTTAAAAAAGGAAAAAATAAAACTCAACCGAGCATAACTGTGGAAATATACATGAGCAAAAAGATGTATTTTCTTTAGTGCCTGTTTGCAGGAACTGTTTACACTTCTTTTTCTTTCAGTAATTGTTTTAAATAATGTAAAATGATTGATATTGACACCTCTATAGAACATGTTCACAAAAATTGTTATAATCTAGAAACAGTGTTGGATTTGAAAATAGAGTGTATAACTGGAAGAGTGGGGGAATGTTAATAACATCAGCTTTGCCTGCAGTAATGAGAATAGAAGCCAGGCACAAGGACTTCAAATACCATTGACTGTGTTCTGTTTTAAATGGAAAAAAGATACAACTCCCTCTATTTCTCATTCCAATGTTCATGATATAAAATGGCATCTTATAAATATCTATTTAACACCTTGTCTGAAGTGACATAATATTGACCTAACTGCCTATTAATTGCTTATTATGAAGTTCGCAATATATTTATTACAGAAAGAGTATCATAAAATGTCAACTACATGAAGTTTCTGTGATATTGTCCATCACGTGTATCCTGCTTTAGTAATCTGCAACAATATTATGGTAACAATATTTGTAACACATGACATAGAGTCTATTATTACAGACTATTTTCGTGGTAATGCCAATTTAAGCTAAATAGACACCCTACACAGTACGTTCATTTATTCAATCCATGACAATATGTTCTTTGAAACTCCATAGTGAATTTTAGCTGATTAAAACATCCTGGCGTTATTCAGAAGTAGGGAAAAAAGAGAAACGTTCAAAAAAAATTTAGAACATCTTTCATTCTCTATTTGTTCAAAAAAGCCATTTCATCTTGGTGAATGCTTGTATCCTGCCAACTTTTTATTTGATCTGAATGATACATTGTAAGACACTAAGATTATTTTCACAGAAGTAAGAACTGTGAATAATAATATGAATTTCTTCCCAGTGCCGTTAACAAGATTTCACCAAAGTGAAAGTTTTTCATCCATTCTGAAACTGAAGTCTGCCAACTCCATGTTTGAGTACTAGAAGTAAGTTTGCTGCTTAGCTGCTGGATATTTGTTTATCCTTCCAAATTTTATGAAGGTGCCTTTTGGGAAAGGATTTTATTGCTCTGACTTTAAGAATGCATGAAATATTAGTCTATAAAGCTTTACGGAAGAAAGGAGAATGTACTACTGAACTGGAAGAGAGAATAGAGAGAAAGGACTTGATGGAAAAGGGAAGAAGGGTGGAGTAAGCTGCTCAGTGATTTAGGATCTACACTAGTTATCAAAGGCCTATCCTTCCCTACTTCTGACTAAACATTCAGCATGATATAGCAGAGCAGTGCATGATAAAGCCATACCTATCCTAACTACAGACTGCAGAGGTGAAGCTCTAAGTGGTGCAAGATGTTTCACCGTTCAGAAGGTTTCAGGAATATTTCCAAGCAATGTTCTTGCTGAAAGTAGGGTTCACAGCCTGCTTATGTAAGTGTTGGAGCTTAAACATTAATTTGAAAAAGGCTGTTCTCATTGTTATTGTTATAAATGCAGCATCAGTTTGACTGAATGATTGTTGACAGACTGGCCCCTTGTTTTTATCCATTATTACTGTTAGATTGTTCCAGGGTGTCTCAGCAGTTTTGCAGGGCTTCTGCTTGTGTGATGGTAGTCTATCATTACTGAATATTTGATGTCACAAGCATTTTATGATGGAAGAGATAACCTGTTCTGGGTTAGAAAATGGAAATGTATTTCATTCAGTCTTGTCAACTGTCTCATTATTCTCCATTCATCAGAGCAGGTATTTAATTCTGAGAAATAGCTCAGCAGTTTTTTATCCTTTTCATGCCTCTTATAGAAACACTTTCCTCTGATCAAGTACGTGCATTTTGGTTTAAGTGTCAATCTGTTGTAGTGCAGTGCTTTTCCATGGATCTGTTTCTGAACAGTCTTATTTTTTTCCTTAAGCATTGCCATACATTAATTAAGGCAGTCTGTTTTTAACAAGTAACAGCAGGGGGGCAAAGGATGGGTTATGTGTTAGGATAAAAGTGAAGGCCAATAAGACTGACATAATCATGGGAGTCTGCTACAGGCCACCCAGCCAGGGCGAAGTGGTGGATAAGATACTTTATTGACAGTTGGGTGAGGTCTCGAGGTCTCTACCCCTTGTTCTTGTGGGGGACTTCAACAATCCCAGAACAATCCTGGAGGTTCCCAGAGTGTGTAGGAGACAACTTCCTGACACAGCTGGGGAAGGAGCCAACAAGGGGAAGCAAAATCCTGGACCTGCTGTTTGTTAACAGAGACGGCCTTGGGGGGGATGTAAAGGTTGGAGGCCATCTGGGGCAAAGTGATCGTGAAATAATAGACTTCTCAATCCTTGTTGAACCTCAGAGGGGAGTCAGAAAAACTGCAACCTTGGACTTCCGAAGGGCAGGCTTCAGCCTCATTCAGAGCATGGTTGAGAGAGTCCCTTGGGAGGCAGTTCTGGAGGGCATGGGAGCCGAGGACAGCTGGGAATATTTTAAGGAAGTTATTTTAAAGGTGCAGGAGCTGACCATCCCCAAGTCATGGAAGACGAGCCGTTGGGGTAGAAGACCAGTCTGGCTGAACAGAGACCTTAAACTGCAACTCAGGAACAGAAGAAAAGGTTATGGTCTTTGGAAGAGGGGGCAAGCAATTTATGAGGATTACAATTACATAGTGAAGCTGTGCAGGGAGAAAATTAGAGAAGCCAAAGCCCAGCTAGAACTGAACTTAGCCACTAAGGTGAAGAACAACAATAAATATTTCTATAAATACATCAACCGTAAAAGGGGAGGGGTAGGGAGAATCTCCATCCCTTGTTGGATGTTGAGGGCAACACAGTGACCAAGGATCAGGATAAGGCTGAGGTACTTAATGCCTTCTTCGCCTCAGTCTTTAATAGTAAGACTAGTTGCGCCCTGGGCACACAGCCCTTTGAGCTGGCAGATGGGGATGGGGAACAGAATAGGCCATGTACAATCCATGGTGAGATGGTTTTAGACTTGCTCCGAAAGCTGGACACTCACAAGTCCATGGGGCCAGATGGATTGCACCCTAGAGTGCTGAGGGAGCTAGCGGATGTGGTTGCCAGGCTGCTCTCCATCATCTTTTGACAGTCCTGGCTAACAGGGAATGTCCCGGTTGACTGGAGACTAGCATATGTGACACCCATCTTCAAGAAGGGCTGGAAAGATGATCCTGGTAGCTATAGACCTATCAGTCTCATGTCGGTGCCAGGGAAGGTTATGGAACAGATAATCTCAGGAGACCTGGTGGATCAGTTAAAGGTCAACCAAGGGATCAGGCCCAGTCAGCATGGGTTTATGATTTCATTCTATGACAAGGTGACCCGCTTAGTGGATGAAGGTAAGGCTGTCGATGTGGTCTACCTGGACTTCAGTAAGGCCTTTGACACTGTCCCCCACATTATCCTCACGGAGAGCTGGCTGCCTGTGGTTTGGATGGGCATATGCTCTGCTGGGTGAAACACTGGCTGGATGGCCGGGCCCAGAGAGTTGTGGTCAGTGGAGTTAAATCCAGCTGGCGGCCAGTCATGAGCAGTGTCCCCCAGGGCTTGGTGCTGAGGGCTCTTCTATTCAACATCTTTATCAGTGGTCTTGATGAGGGGATTGAGTGCACCCTCAGTAAGTTTGCAGATGACACCAAGTTGGGAGGGCATGTTGATCTGCCTGGGGGTAGAGAGGCTTTACAGAGGGACCTGGATAGACTGGATCAATGGGACAAGGTAAACTGTATGAGTTTCAATAGGGCCAAGTGTCAGGTCCTGCCGTTTGGTCACAAAAACCCCAGGCAACCCTACAGGCTTGGGGAAGAGTGGCTGGAAAGCTGCCTGACGGAAGGGGACCTTGGTGTGCTGATGGACAGTCGGCTGAATATGAGCCAGCAGTGTGCCCAGGTGGCCAAGAAGGCCAATGACATCCTGGCTTGTATCAGGAATAGTGTGGTGAGCGGGGCTAGGGAAGTAATCCTGCCCCTGTACTTGGCATTGGTGAGGTCTCACCTCAAGTACTGTGTTCAATTTTGGGTGCCTCAGTACAGAAAGGACATTGAGGTGCTGGAGCAGGTCCAAAGAAGGGCAACAAGGCTTGTGAAGGGCTTGGAGAATATGCCCTACGAAGAGAGACTACAGGAACTGGGGCTGTTTAGTCTGGGGAAGAGGAGGCTGAGGGGAGACCTTACTGCTCTCTTCAAATACCTGAAAGGTGATTTCGGTGAGAGTGGGGTTGGTCTCTTCTCCCTGGTGACAGGTGACAAGACAAGGGGAAATGGCCTCAAGTTGCGCCAGAGGAGGTTTAGGTTGGGTATCAGGAAAAACTTCTTTACAGCAAGGGTTGTTAAGCACTGGAACAGGCTCCCCAGGGATGTGGTTGAGTCACCATCCCTGAATGTGTTTAAAAACTGTTTGGATGTGGTGCTCAGGCACATGATTTAGTGGTGGGTTGTTAGAGTTAGAGCAGTATGGTTGGGTTGCGGTTGGACTTGATGATCCTGAAGGTCCTTTCCAACCTAAGCAATTCTATGATTCTCTGGCAAAT
This sequence comes from Numida meleagris, assembly GCF_002078875.1. Taxonomy (NCBI): domain Eukaryota; kingdom Metazoa; phylum Chordata; class Aves; order Galliformes; family Numididae; genus Numida; species Numida meleagris. The sequence continues at coordinate 92,341,777 of NC_034410.1, read as the reverse complement.
ACTGAACGTTATCTGTACCAGAGCATGATTTTTCAGTCATAATATATACTGTTTTGAATGCATCTATAACTGATTTTTACTCTCAGTACAGTAGTACAGCTGTAAGAAGGTCTCTTCTCAATGCCACTGGCCACAAAACTCTCAAAACTTCTAGACCATTGATCTTCTTGTATCCGTTCAGTAAAAGAAAAAAGTTTTTTCTTAATCTTCTTTATGACTTCCTAATTTGCTGACCAGCATTTATGCTCATGGATTTGGCCAGCATCAAGGTGTTTTAGAACTGAGGAAATATAAAGAAAGGCCCAAGATACATCTTCACATACTCTTATTACCTTAGTTGTACTTCAAACCTTGTATTGAACTGAAGGAATGAGCCATAAATTTTGCAGTACTGTTTATTGTGTAATAAAATACCAAGGAGGGAGACAATTTAAGCTGTTATCTTCAAGGTGTGACTGTTTTTTAGCTTATGCTGCAGTAAATCAGGTATATTACCAGGGACATGAATGACATTACGCTACTATGCAACTACTATGAAAAAGGAAAATGTACAGGAAATTTGAATGATATCATTGCTATGAATATTAGATGCTTACTCATTTTCCTTATCTAAATATTCAAAGCCAAGCAAGATGCAAGAGAAGACCTTCATAACTAAACAAGAAAGATAAGTTAATTTGCTGTTAAAGCATTTGTCCTCAGCTGTTGCCAGTTATCCTTGCTCTGGGAAAAAAAATCTCTGCTCACCTATTGAAGATGAAAACCCTTCCCTATAACTCATGTCCAGAGTTCATTGTAGCATGAACGCTTTTGTGCATTTCTGCAGTGACCTGTGTCATTATTTTGAGCCTTTTTGATTGAAGTTAATCTTTATTGTGATGGTCATGGATCTTTGCTGGATTTTTACAAGGAAATATAGATTTACTTTATGTGATAAAATACCTGTACATTTACTGTGGACTTAGAAAACATCTATATGAAAGCAATTCTTTTTTTTTTTTTAATTGTATTACATTGCAAATTTGATTAGACGAAAAGAAGTAAACTGAGAATCCCTCTGCAACTGTGGAAATTGTTTGATGAAGTCTTCTTTGCATAACATGAAATTGTCCCAACACCTATAATGTTGCAGTATTTGTTAATACCTAGAGAAAGCAATATTCAGCCTCAACAGTATGGGAGTGATGATGCCCTTATCTCCCTGAGAACAGCTCTTTCCAGCAGGAGCTCTAAAGCCAGACTCCATGAGTCCTGGCCTGCTGCTTGCAATTATTTTTTATTCAGAGAGATAGAATTAGCTTTGAACTCTGTCTTTGCTGACCTCAAAAGAGTAAATTATCTTCCCCTTAGAGGTAATATGACTGACTGACTGTTTATACAGCATTTGCAGTCTTCACCAGCCTGGGGAAGAATCATTCAAATCTAACAATTATTATGGCATCTCTCATCTGACAGCCAAGCACTGTTCTTAAACCATGGTGCTAGGGTGTATGTACAATTTTAGTGCGCAGTGTTCGAAATTGCCTGTTTCTTGAAGTGGACACTAAAGCCATTAACCTGTCAAGAGCAATTTTGCTAGGGGAAAAGTATTCAGAATTATTTTGTAGCATTTTATTGGAAATTTATGTGTATTTTCCTTATACAAACACATTTATGAGAATCACATTTTTCCAGATAGCTACAGCATGGATTTTTTTGTTTTTAAGTTTCACTAACAGAAATGAATAAAAAACTCATGACTATGGATATATCAGTTGCTCCCCAGATTATCTCCTACAAATATTCTAAGAAGATTTTTAAACCTACACTGTGAATAAGCAAACAAAACAGTATTATGCAGATCAAAATGAAGTACATGAATGTAGATAAGATGCACATATTAAAACAAACCTTGTTATATCACATGTTAAGATAAACCTTATTATAAAATGATCATTACAGCATGAAGAGTTTCATCCATTACTTTTGGAAGTAATATTATAACTCAGATGTTCTTTCAGTGTGAATTTTCTTCTAAACTCTATTGCTAAAATACATCAAGAAATGCTGTATCTCACATGTGCATGTCTTATATATTATTTAGTTAGTTCTTAACAGCTGCAACCTTGAATCAAACTCACATCCCGGTGTTTTTACTTCCCAGAAGTGTTTCTTAGATAAGAAGTACCATTTAGTGAAGACTGGAATTAAACAGAAAGCCATCATATCTACCATATTTTAATATAGGATTATCGGATTTCATAGGCATAAAACACATAGCCAGGTACAGCACATTGTGGATCTTCTTAGACCTTCTTTGTAAGATACATCTATCCTTTATGGGAGCCCATTCTACATTATGTTCCTCTTAAAATCACTTCTCACTTCTTTTCTATGTAACGTTGTTTTCATTTCTCATAAAATGTCTATGAAATGTAAATAGTTGGTGACAATTATGTCCAATGTTCCAGGTTATGTAACAGAACCAAAAGAGTAGGAGATCCCAGTCAATTATAGATAAGCTTAGCTCTGCTGAAGAGACCTCCTACTTTGTTTGCTGAAGAGATTTATATTCTTATTTTACATAATATGTCAGAAACATGTTTATTTCACCAGTTAGTTGTCCTTTATGTATTAGTATTGTGTACTTGCAGTACCTATCATAAACACAATTGATAATAGTTGCCGTGTATGGAGACATTCTCCACCAAGAATGTCAACAGTTTACGGGCAGGTTCAGCCTGGTTCCGTGACTAATGGGGCGGGGGAACCCACAGACCCATGCCCTGGGAAAGGGAAAGGGTTACAGGGCAGGGAAATGGACCTAAAAAGAGAACAGCAGCAACAATCTGAGGAGAAACAAACTACTTTACTAAATAAGATATCGGAATGCAAAATAACACAATGTAATACAATATAATTAAAATTGAAGTTAATAAATCAGATAAAATGAGAGAGAGTGACCAAAAAACAAAAAGGCCTTACTCTAGTGCTGGTGATGAGACAGCTAGGGAGAGAGACACTGCCAGGACGAGCAGAAAGGGTGCGAGAGCAAAAAGGGACATCTCGTGATATATGAACAGTTTTTATCTTTCCCTCTGAACAGAAAACAGTAACAACAAACAGTCCTCTGGGAAATGTAGTTGTTCTTCTCTTCTGAGAACCAGGTACCTAGAACTATCCACAATCCATGGAACTGGAGCATTAACTCTTTAACTCTGAGTGCGCTACATGATGTCATGATGTGGAATACCGATAACCAAAAGTCATAAAACCGTGACACCATTTTAAAATGCTAAAAATATTTTTTCATTTTAAAATCTTTCTGGTCAGTCAAAAAGATTCCTTTACTTTATAGATAGATATGAGCTTTTTATGTCATGTATGCCAAGCTATTACTTTTTTTTTTAATGTTAGCATTATGGCTATGTGCGAAATTACATCCCTGGTAAGTTTTTTTTGTGTACCAAATGTAATGTCTCTGGAAAATGTAAATACATGCTTAGTTCCCCATGATAACTGGAAGCTTCTTTCCTAATGATAGCCACTTCAGACACGAAGACAAAAGGAAATGTTTTCTGATCTGGAGGGCTAGTAGGACAGGGGAGGTGATTGTTCCTCTCTTCTCTATTCTCATGGGGCCCCGTCTGGAGTAATGCATTCAGGCCTGTGGCTCCCAGCACAAAAAAGACTTAGAGCTGTTGGAGCAGGTCCAGAGGAGGGCCATGAAGATGATCAGAGGGCTGGAGAACCTCTCCTATGAAGAAAACTTGAGGGAGCTGGGCTTGTTCAGCCTGGGGAAGAAAAGGCTATCGGGAGACCTCATTGCAGTACTCAAGTACTCTTCCAGTACGTACAGGGAACTTATAAGCAGGAGTGAGACCAGCTTTTTACATGCTCTGATAGTGACAGGAAAATGAGAATGGTTTTGAAATAAAAGAAGGGAGGTTTACTTCAGATATTATGTGGAAATTTTTTACTCAGAGGGTGGTGAGTCGCTGGCACAGGCTGCCCAGAGAAGCTGTGGATGCCCCATCCCTTGGAGGCTTTCAAGTTGAGGTTGAATGGGGACCTGGGCAGCCCTGTCCCTGGCAAGGATGTTGAAACTAGTTGATCTTTAAGGTCCATTCCAACACAAGCCATTCTGCGATTCTATGATACCGCAGTCATATTGCCAGGCATTGTTATATGGAAAGACTTCATACCTTGAAGTTCTGATCTAATGAAAGATATTTACATCTGGTTTGTTTGTTTGCTCATTTTTAATAGAGGAAGAATCTGTGCATGGATATTGGTGTAAAATGTGGTGATATGAATTATTATAAGCGGTAGCACTATTTTGATTAAATTGTTGCCTTGTTTGATTATGATCCTCTTGATGCATTGAATATGACTGTGATTTGACAAGACAATAAATCCAGCTTGAAAGTACCTGCTGTTTGTTAAGAAATGCCATGGCTGTGTGATTCAGAATTGTTCAAAATATTTTGATAGGTAGCTTTGTGCACACAAGCTTCATGCCAAACTAGATATCACTTGAACTTTATATCAGATCTGATGCTGTCTCATCTCCTGTTGCTGGCATTGTGCCAGCGTTAAGGCATATGGCTAGCATAAATGCTCTATGTTTTTACTTACTGTAAATAAGATCATGTTCTGACACTTGATCTACATTCAATCTCTGTGACCAAATGATGCATCTGTGCTTTACTGATGTTAATTATTATGGAATAATGACCTAAATCTCCATTTTGAATTTCTCTCCTGGCTGCTGCAACTGTGGGGTTCAGGTCAGTTTTCAAAGACTAGATCACACAACGTGGATGCAAGAGATAATACTCACATTTAGGAACAAAATGTACTTGGACCCTGGCTCTGAACCAGTCTAACATTAAAATGGCCCTAAATCAGTCAGTTTTGTCTTTCAGGTGAAGATGATTACTTTGTTAATATTGCAGCAGGTATATATGTTTTCTTAGGCCTCTAGAAGATTTAAGTACCTAAACAGAAGTCAACACTGATAATTATATGATTACAGCTGCTAATACAAGCTGAAGGTGTGACTCCCTCTGTTCACTATAAGTATGTGATTCCTGTGAAAGCAGTAATTTAAGTGCCTGAAGTTCCCACCAACCAGGAGTATAGTGTTGGTATGGAAAGTATTTTAAATCTTGCAAAAACAATCTCACTCCTCGAGACGAGGTGTCAGGGCAAATGTTTCAAAAAGAAATGTGAATAGTTCCAGATACCTACATCTATGATTTCTGTTATACAGACTATGTCCATGAAAATGTGAACCTTTTGAAAATTTTATTTTTTAATAAACAATTTCTATGATATATTCATCATTTTATTTGAAAATCTGAGTTAATTCAACAAGCCAAAAGTAGACAGAAAGTAGCAGAGATACCTCAGGATGGGAAAGAAAGGGAGGTGGGAGTGGGAGGATGTTTTTGAGAACATAAAAAAAATTGAATAATCAGTATTATATTGGGTCCCTCCCACCAAAGAAGCTGTGTGCCAAGATTAAGCTTCTTTTTAATAACTGCTGTATTTTCACAGATGGCGAGTTTGTTCAGATCTGTGCTTGAGAAACTAAGTAGAAGGAGGAAATGCATTACCTTCTTTTCTCTTTTGATTATTAATTGCTTAGAAACAGTACATTGTATCCATGGCTTATCTTACAGCTACTTGCAATGAACACATTTATGTTTTGAGCAAACAGTCACAAGGCTGTATGGTCTATCATTTACTTGACCTAGAGGAAGTGGGTGTGTTTAATATCATGGGCCTTTGTAGTCCTATTGAAAACAGAGAAGGAATAAGAAGATGAGGTTACATTTTACAGTAAATCAAAAAAAAGGAAACATTTTGTTCTCTGCCCTAGAATGTTAATAAAAGCACTGCAGTGACAATAATATATAGCCTTTTCCAGGATGGGAAAGAACAGAAACGTATGTTCTGCCTTCTGGCAAGAACAATGATTTTCCATTTTATCTGTCAGATCTATCTGTATATATAATGCTTCTAGAAGCATAGTGTCTGTGTAGTGAAATATGTGAAATCTAAATTAACAATTCTACAAAACAAAGTCATGATAAAAACAGAAAATGTGTTCTGGAAGTTGTATCTGTGGCTTATAGGAAAAGAAAGACTGGAGATATCCATTATCTGAATATTAACTAGTTCTTTTTCATGTTCCTGTTCCAGACACTGGAACAGGTTGCCCAGCAAGGTTGTGAATGCCCCATCCCTGGAAGCGTTCAAGGCCAGGCTGGATGGGGCTATGAGCAACTGCTCTAGTGAGAGGTGTGCCTGCCTATAGCAAGGGGTTAGAACTAAATGATCTTAGGTCCCTTCCAACCCAAACCATTCTATGATTCTATGGTTTTTATGCATATAATGTAGATGTTCATCCAAGGAACAGTGAGCTTTTTAAAGACAAAATGAAGTAGTTTGATTTTGACAGATTTTGCTTATTAAAAACAAACAAACAAACAAAAAAAAACTGTTACTGGATTTCTTCCAGTAATTTAGGAGTTTAAATGCAAATATTAAAATACAAACTGTTTGGCAGATTTTACTTTTTTGACTTTATGTTATGAGAGGATGACCACAAATAATACCATATTTTCCAGTATTCTGAAAAGTATAATCAGTGTAACCTAATAATTGAACACACTATCAATAGTTAGGAATTGAGATTCATTTGTAAAGTGTTTTCTTTAGAGAAAAAAAAGCAACACAAAGAGAATTTGCTATCTATACACTTACAGTTGGTCAACACAATTTTACATTTATTTGTTTTACAATTAAAATTAATTTGACAAACGATAAGAAAGTTTATCCAAAGCTAGTTTTAACTTTGAGAAGTGCTTCTTTTTTTGTGTAATGTGGATCTGCTCATAACATTTTTCACATTGTGTGCATCAGCTAAATCAATTCCACATCTGCATTTGACTAGGCGTATGTCGGTGTCTCTGTCTTTTTATTTGTCAATTGTCATTTTAGAACATTTAGAAATAGCATTTTACTTGGTAGTTTCACACTTTTATTACACTCATGTTCCTTACCTTGTTTTTATTTTAACAACAGACAAAATCAGTTTTGGACTGCTGCTTGAAAGGATGTATTCCATTTTATTTTTGCATACTTTCTGGTGACAACAGCTTTATTATTTTCTGGATTTCATTTAACATGCCTAGGAGATTAAGCACTGACATCAGACAAGGAACTGTCTGTGAGCAAATTACCTAATCAGTAATCATTCCTAAAGAATTAGCTCACACTTAGATTTTAGTGAATATCTGGATTATTGATCAGTTTTATATTAAGTATATTAATTATTTTCATTTCCAATTGAAATTTCCTAGCAAAAAAAGAAAAAAAGTCAAAAGAAAAATGTTAACTTCTAACGTATACCCTTACTGTCATTCAAGACATGAGATCCACTGCCATATTCTGATTTTTCCTTCTAATGTAAATGTAATAGATGATAGAATTGTAATTTTGCTCACTGTGTCAGCAAAGGCCATCACTGGGTGTAGCAAATCAGGCAAAGACAATAGCAAAAAACTGTCAAAGCACATTCAGCTCTTTATAAGAGAAATGGAAAAGTACTGTGATGAAAGACTCATATGAAAAGACGAATGAATGTAGGAATGCTGAAACTCATTTGAGTGCAAATTTCATCTTAACACTTAGCCTTTCCTTTATATTAAGCATACTTCTTTTGTTGTTCACATTGGATGTCTGTATAAGAAACATTGTGTTATTTTTCTCCATTGATATTTCTGTCTTTTTCAAAAAATAAGCTTACAGTGAGATTATATACTGTATCCATAAATGTCATAAAATCATACTCTGTAATCAGCATCTTCGTGGTTTGGTCAAAAGTATAAAATAACTATGATGAAGACAGCTGGCTTTATGACATAGTCTTATTATTGAGCTTGCATGGCTGAAACAACTCATTGGAACAGAAGCACCTAGATTTTACCCAAAGGAAGGGCACATTCTTCACTTGTCATGAGAGCAAGAGAAATGTGCTATTTCTACAAAAAGGAGAAAATTAGCTTTCTATAGGTCGAGGCATGCTAGACTTCACTGTCAAATGCACAGTCTGTAGCTACAGACTACAATTAGAGGGCCATGGGAGCTATATTTATTGTCATTATTACCACTGAATGCCAAAAGGTACATGTCACTGACAGAAAATGAGTTTCTTGCCCTCAGAAGTCATCTGTTTTTCTGTAAATGGAAAAAGGCAAGTATTACCTCAGACCTCACTTTGGGTGGAAATTCCATATTTTTTGTGACCTCTACCAAAAGTTGTTGAATACAAGTGGGCATTTCTATGAATTTCAGATGTTAGAATAAGTCAGTGGAGGACAGAAATGGGATGGGCAATTGAAAATGCATGATCAAGATAACTTCTCAGTCCGTAATTTATCATATTTCTTTTGCTAGCTATGAGATAGATTATTTCCCCTTTTTCAAAGAGTTTCGTTTTTCTCAGATAGTTTATTTTCCTTTTCATGTGTTTAACTGATCTCAGTGCACTACTAGAGATTCTCATTAAAGATGACTTTGTAATATAAATGTTAGCTGTTTCCTTTGCTCTCAGTCTGTTAGCTGGTAATGAGTAAGGAAGGGTTCTAATGTTTAAATAAAGCCTAACATCTAAGCCATCAAAATAATGTGTGAAAAAGTTTCTGAAGACTACAAATACAGTCCCTCTGGTAATCTGTAAACTTGGCAAAACTAACTGAGTTACAGATAAAATGCTATTTTGTGATCACTTATGAGGCTGCTTAAGTGTATCCGTATCACTGTTGGAAAAAAAGTAGCATAAATACTCCACCAGACAGCACTTCATATCACTTGACATTAGGTCTTTAAAAGGAAAAAGGCTAAAACAGTGTTTGTTCAGCTATTATTTTTAGTGTGTGTGTAACTGTATACAAACAAGTATTTACAAACCATCAGTTAAATCTATTGCAGAGTAGTAGAAATACTGTAGTGTAGCAATTTCTGCGACTTCTATTTTGATTCAATATTAATAATTATTAAATTAATCAGATTCAGATTTGATTGGATTAGTCTACCTAGGATTCTGCAAAAAATTGTGCTGCTGATGATGTGCAGTTCGTTTTTCTATCTGCCCAGCTATTCAGCCCCTTCCCACTCAAAAGTGACAGCTTCAAAGGAATGCTTTAGCACACAGGAAGTGTATTTGATAAGAAGAGTTGAGTTGTAGTTGCTGAAATGTTATGACAGAGGAACAGAGCTGTTAGCTTTACTGTGCTCACAAAATTCCATCCAGGCAATTCATCAGAATGAAACAGAGATGGCTGTATTTCATGTTTGTATGTATTTTTGCTGTTCAGAAGAACTTTCCAATATATATCTTTAGACTTTTATTCTTTTTTTTTGACACTCTGATGATCTCAAGTGCAGCACAAATTCCTTTTTTCCTCAAGAAATGATTTACTATGCATTCTTACATGAAGGTAGGCAATTCGTAGAGTAGGCTCGTCATAGTTCTGCGTGTAGACCTGACAGTCGGAAAACTGTTTGCTAATTAATATTAAGCCTACAGTGCTGGCTTCATTGTCAATAATTTTAGTGTAATAGCAGGATGGGACATTTGTTTTCAGGTGAAAATTTTAGAAGTTTAAAATATTCCTTCTTCTACAGGTTGTGAATGTAAATCTAGATGCTGGAGCGTGTTTGGGTTTAAGTTTAGAGAAACGAAGCATTTATTAGTTTGATTTTCCTTCTTTAAACTGTTGTGGAGTTGCCACCTGAGTTATTAAAAATGTGCTTCATTTCATTTCCACCCAGCTAGAATTTAGCATTTCATTTGTATGTATGTTCCCAGTTCCCTGTTACTCTCAAGCAAAATATGTAGGGAGGAAAAGCATCTATGCTACCACTAATTACTTTCCATTTCATGACTCATTCTAATGATTCTTCTTGCTTATCTAATGATACATTAAAATAGTTACAGTATTGCTGTCATTTGGTACTTTTATGCAATATCTGATATCAGCCAAATTGTAACATATTGTGAATATTAGAAAATCATAGCTTTAAATATGCTCCTTAATAAATATGTCCTCAGACTTTTCATCTTTCTTCTGGAAGTATACATGGTGGATAAATCTTCATATTTCTATGTGATAGAATGCAACTTAGAAACATTAGTATTTCAAATTGGGAATACTGTGCTATGTGACCAGAAAAAAAATAGCATTTCTAGACTCATTTATATTTTGCTGTTTGTTATTTTTTGTAGTTGTTGTTTCTTTGCTAGTTTGTTTTCGTGAGCATAACTAAGTATGGTGTGGCTTCAGAACTGGAGAGCTGGGATACTTGAAAGTTTTCTTGATGTAAGCTAGAGCTGGGACGCAGAATCTGCTCTCTTTAAAAATAATCCTACAACAAGAAAATGTATTCAATTGTAATGTCAGTTTGTGTAAGTTTAACGGGATACATTTAATGCCAATGAAAATGAAATCTGAGGTGAAGGGAAGACAGACTTAAATGATGACCAAGCCCTTTGTCTTTCATAGTGCCTTGCTACAGTGAGGCAGTGACCAGCATCATGGCAATTACTGAACGAGTATTGGCAAATAATGTTCTTTGTGCATGGTTGCAATCTTTGTCTGCATGAGTTACCTAGATAACAAAATGGTAGCTTGGAGTGTAGGCATGAAAAGGGAGTCTCTTCTCCAAAATGACAGCTGTCACAGTGAAAGGAAAAATAATAGATTCCCCATTATATACATTTCTGTATCAAGGGAATCTCATTTAAATTGGATCCCTCAGCAGCCGCCAGCTGTGATAATGTATGGCAACAGCAGAGATGTAGCAGAGATATGTAAAGCTTTTTCAAGCTGTGCTTTTTACTTACCAGGTTCCCAGGATTATGCCATATATGTCATCCTCCCTAGTCCATTCCCCATGGCAGGGTAGTGCTGAGTTCAGATGATACTACTATTATAAAAGCAATCTTTTGCACCTCCATTAGTAATCTGAACATGTAGTATCTCAGTGAAGAGAAGGTGCTCCCTTCTATTCAGCAGATAGTATGAAATACAGTCACTTTTTCCCTCAATTTCTAAAGTGAAGATTCTCACAAAAAGCATCAGTCTGATGTATATCTGCAACAGTTGTATGTGCTAGAAATATGGGCAAGTAAATTAAAAGTAGTGTTATATTCTCAAAGTAGAATTTGAAATTTCAGTTCAGGGACTGGATTATTATTTTTAAAACTGTGTTACATGCCATGCTCACAAAAATCTACATAGCTGTTGGGAACATGGCTTGTGTTTCATGTCACTGTCACCAGAGCTGAAACACACCACCATTGTGTTCACATCCACTGTTAGGTCTCTAGAAATCAGCAAGCACTGATGAATGCCAATAGGTGCCATTTTGTCCACATGGAGAAATTAAGTTCCACACCTTTGCTCCATACATGCTTCCTTGTCAGATGCCATTTTGTCAGACTGCCCCTCTGCTGCCATCTGTCACACAGGAACAACACGTAACAGAATATTGGCCGTTCATATTCTTCTGCAATGGCACTAACATCCACCTCTGACATTGTGAGCCAAAATAATAAAATAGGAGGCGTTAGTTTCCAAGCAGCCCTCATACCTTTAACAATGATCAGAAACATATGTACGTCATCCCCTTTTGTGCTGTGATTCATGAAACTTCATAGTCGTTTTAAGCAGAGTATATTTTGCAATGTTTTGCAAGACTGAGTAGATCAACCAGATTGACTTAGGATAAAATAAAAGGTACTTGAGATCTCTAGCTACTTCAAGTGGAAGGATTACAATATCACTTTACTCTTTGATAATTTAAGGATACATTTATCCTTAATAAGCTAACGCTTTTTATTCTTATTGCATGTAAACATTGAAGCTTGTTTTCTTTTTCCTAGTATTTTGCTTTCCTTGACTTTGGATCGTAGGGCGCTAGGTGACTGAAATAGAGAGAGGTGAACTCCCATGTTGACCTAAACGTGTCACCAAATTTAAACTGTTCTGATTTTGTATTAATATATGTATTAATATATAGAAATTTGAAATGTCTTCTTTCCTACTGTATTGGAACCGCTGAGTCATGGCCGGAACCACTGACTGAGCACCTGGAGGAAAGACCCATTCAGCCCTGGGTTTAATTCTCTGTTACCTTCCACTCTTCTAGAAGCACTGTAACAGAAATAAGAAGGATCCATAAAACATTATCCAAAAGACTAGAGCTGAAAGGAACAACTACTTCATGTATTGAAAATGAATTTATGGCCCTTCAATATGTTTAAAGTTACATAACTGTTCATGTAGCCAGCCACATAGATTTCTGCAGAAGAAAATAAATAACCTCTATGGATCATGCATTAGATCTGTAGTTGGAAATGAGACTTCAGGACTACATGTTATGAACTTGTTTTCTTTGATTACTCGTATGGATTATGAGATTTGTTCATTGATCTTTGTCAACCACTGTTTAATAATCCTAAACAAAGAGGCTACCTCACGTATCTACAGGAACCACTTCCTCTTTGTTCTCCTGTACCCTTTTATTCTAGACAAAATATCAGGTGTAAATGTTATTACTGAAAGAGTGAAGATTATTTTAATCTGCAGGAATTTTATTCACGCACAATTCCAGCAGCTTCTTCAGTGCTGGAAAAGATTTTCACCTAATACATTTCTGCAGCTGAATGAATCACAGCTCAAAGCCAGGTGGCATATGTCTTATGACTGTACACTCTCATAAATACACTACAACAGAAGCCTAAATGGAAACACGTCTTTTTGAAACCATCTGTTCTTACAGATATCTGCAACAAAAAAGAAAATAAAGGCTTTAAATGCTGCTAGGCTGTTTTAAATCTTAAAGGCATTTCCTATAGGTCTCTCATTTCATTCTGAGAAGCTCAATTTGTTTCACTTAGAAATGACTTAGCTGCCATTTTTGTTACTGTTATGTTTATGAGCTTTAGAAAATCTGACTAACCGATGTACCTATATATGAATATTTATAAAACAGAACCTTTGTCATACTAGAAAGAGCTGTTTTGCCCTCTGGTGAATGTAATTTGTCTTTGATTGTACATTTTATATAAATTCATAGGCTGAGACCATTCTTTTAGTTGCTTTTTTTTGCCAGGGAGGGGGCAGTTATTTCTTCAGAGAGAATACTGTATTGTCTCAGCGACAGAGATGATAATCTTTAACTATTATCTTTTTATTCAGTTGCATCACATTGATGTTATGATATCTTTAATGTAAAAATAGTTGGTATAATATTTTTACATATTTAGATTGTACTCCTTTATTGATGCTGTCTATATAATGGTAAAAAGTTTCCAGTTTAACAACTCTTCTCCTGACTGAGATCTCATTTGTAAGATTCAATATCTTTCCTAACGCTGTGATCAATATTTTAATCCCATTTACTGAATTTCTATAGTCCCTTGGAATGGTATTTTAACCCAAGATTTCTTCTAAAGAGAACTTCTGAGATTACTACTCTCAGAAATTCAAGATGTAAACCAACATAACAAAATGAACCTCAGTCATTCAGACCTGACAGTGTGACCTTGAAACCAGGGAAGATTATGGAGTAGACCATTTTGAGTTCCATCACACAAAACAGATAAGACAGTCTTGTGATCAGAAGCAGATAGCGTAGGTTTATGAAATTCAAGGTACAAATTAATGTATGTAACTGAACTTCAGTCATTCAAGCCTGTCAGTGTGATCTCAGGACCAGGGAAGACTGTGAAGCAGATCCTCTTGAGTGCACATGCAGGACAGCTGAATGATCATAAGCCGCCAGCATCATTTTATGAAGGTCACATCCTTCCTGCCTGGCTAACCTCATCTCCTTCTATGACAAGATGACCCACTTAGTAAGTGAGAGAAAGGTTATGAATGTTGTTTACCTGGATTTTAGTAAAGCATTTCACACTGTCTCCCACAATATTCTCCTGGAGAAACTGGCTGCTAATGGCTTGGACAGGTGTACAGCTCACTGGGTGAAGAACGGAATGGACAACTGGGCTCAAAGAGTCACAGTGAATTGTGTTCAATCCAGTTGGCAGCCAGTAAACAATGATATTCCCCAGGGCTTGATACTGGGGCCAGTTTTGTTTAACATTTTTATCAGTGATCTGGATGAGGGGTTTGAGAGCACCCCCACTAACTTCACAGACAATACCAAATTGTCAGTACTATTGAAGGTAGGAAGGTTCTGCGGAGGAGTATGGATAGGCAGAATCAATGGGCACATCCAATCACACGGCATTCAACAAGGTTGAGTGCTCAGTCCTGCACTTGGGTCATAACAACACCATGCAACTGGTACAGACAGGAGAAGTGTGGCTGGAAAGCCACTTACATGTCAGAAAAGTACCTGGGGATGTTGACTGACAGCTGAATAAACAGGAGCTAGCAGTGTGCCCAGGTATCTAGAAAGCCGAAGGTATTCTGGCCTGCATCATCAATAGTGTGATCAGCAGGACAAAGGAAGTGATTGTCCCCTTGTATTTGTTCACTATGACATCAGACCTTGAATATGTGCAGGGAAGAGTAACAAAGCAGTGAAGACACTAGAAAACAAAACTTTTGAGGATCTTCTGAGGGAGTTATGGAGAAGAGGTGGCTGAAAGGAGACCTCATCGCTCTCTACAACTATCTGAAAGGAGATTGTCTCTTTTCTCAGATAACAAGTGACAGAATGTGAGGAAGCAGTCACAGGTTGTGCCAGGGGTGGCTTGAATTGGATATTAGAAAAAATTTCTTTATGGAGAGGGTGATCAAGCATTGAAGCAGGCTGCCCAAGGAAGTGGTGGAGTCCTCATCCCTGGAGATATTTAAGAGACATATAGACATGGCTCTAAGGGACATGGTTTAGTGATGGCTCTTGGTTGGTCAGACTGATAGCTGCACTTAGTGATCTTGAGGGTCTTTTCCAACCTAAATGATTTTATGAGTCTATAAGCTGTACAATTTCTGAAAGGCTAATGAAGAACAGAAATGATATAAGGAAAAGCAGCAGAAAGAACTACAATTTTTGCCTTCAAGGGTTGATGTTAATCTATAGACATCTCCAGTTTATTTATTTGAAATAGTTAAACCTATGTGCCACACACCTGGTAAGCAATACTGCTTTGACAGTGCATTTTGCAGGAGGATAAGTAGCACAAGCATCATACTTAATTACATAACTAGCAGGTTATACCTGCATATAACTATCTGACAGCACAAATTTACAGGAAGCACAATTGTTCTTTTTCCATCATGCGTCATTTTCAACAGAGTAATAGAGCAGGGGAAAGTCACTCATGACCACCCTGGGAAAGGTGTCTGCCCCTGAACCATGAACCATAATTGCCCTCTTTCTCAAGGCCAGAGGCACATGCTGGAAGAAAGATCTTTCTGCCTGAGTGTTTTCTCTCAGAGACAGCTGAAATGAAATGTCACACCAATTATCCATGCAGGGCACAGTGTAAAGAAAACTCGCTGCATTGCAAAGCAGCCCAATTACTGGGTTAGGCTGAGGGTTTTTTCTACTGTTGATGCTGCACTTGCACTGGGTCGCAAGTGCATGTCGGGCAAGCAAGTTGGAATGCAATGCAAGATATGCTGTTAAGTGAGTCTGGAAGCCTCATGGGGGGGGGGGGGAAGCCAGCTCCTAAACCAGCCTGTGCTTTTGAAACCCATAAGCAATTTCCGTGGAGTTTGGAAGCAAGCCCTCTGGAAGAGGTGGAAATTGCACAGCTGCAGCGTCATGGAGCAGTGCACAGAAGAGTTCATATTGGTGTTGCTGACTTAGCCATCAAGGTGAACTTAGTTTTAAGCATCACAAAAAGTTGTTAAGAGCTGTTGGTTAAGCAGGATATATGAAAAAAGGAAAGGCCGCTCTGATAACTGCAACAGTGGTGGAGATTGAAGCAACGCCCAGGTGCACTAAAAGCTGCACTTTGCTTCAATGTTGTTTTGTTGATGAAAACAAAATAAGCTAGCTGATCAAGAATGTTTGAGTCATAACAAGGCTTTGGGCTAGTTGTTTGTCAGCAAAATATAGCCAGCCAAAAAGCATAACGAAATGCTTTTGGAATGTAATTCATTCCAAAAGTAATGCCTTCATTTCCATAGAAACTGCAATAGATACAAAGAGCACAATAACACTATTTCATAGAGGAAATTTTCAGCTATGAAACAATATTTTTCAACATTGTCACCACCATTAATTATGCATTTTTTTCCAGTGATTAACAAGAACCTGTGTGATGCACTCATAAAAATCTGCACTAGCGTAAGTGATCCTCTGTTTCACAGCTGCTGTGATGCCATCATTGCTAGGGAAATGTTGCCCACATAAGTCCAACTTTCACTGTGATCAAATCCACTGTTTGGTCTCCAGAAACATTTAACAAGTGTCAATGAATGTCAGTGGGTGCCATTTTTTATGCATGGAGGAATTCATTGGCACATCTTTGCTTCAAATGTGCTTCCATGTCAGATGCTGTTCTATCAGACTGTCCCTCTGCTGCCATCTGTCACACAGCAACAACATGTAATGGGATATTGGTGGGAAGGTTCGACCTCTACTGCCGTACCACCAACATCTGCTTCTGATGTTGTGGGCCAACATCATAAAAAGGAGGCATTACTTTTGGGGCAGCCATCGTATAATAGGCTGTTCTTTTATAAGGAAATTAAACATTCTCATCCAGATGCTTTATAGCCAGATGGTACCATTTTTGGCTGTATGAAAAAAATTGCACTGTAATACAGTTAATTAATATTCACAGTTTTCAGCAGGTGTACTGACTTCTCACATGGTAGTGGGACATTCTGCTAAGTGCTGTGACATGACAGCAGCTGTGATGAATGTAGCTTAGATATTAAAATCTTTTAGGCAGCAGTGATATTCCAGCTGATAAAGCACTAGATAAAAAAAAAAAAAAAAAAAAAAAAAATGAAAAGAAATCACTTCAAATAGTATTTAGAGTTTCTAAGACAGGTAAACAGCCAAAGGAGTCCATCAAGACACAGTACAGGTCATAAAATGCTTAACGGTGTGTCACAGCTTGCTATACTTCAATATATTTCTCTTCATTTCCCTCAATAATATTTAGTATATGCCCTATAAAGCATCCTTTTTTTTATCGAGTCCACTTTAATTGTACAGGCATTTGAGAAGCACACAGTGAGAGAGTAGTGAGAGAGTATTTTTTACCTAACACATGATCTGTTCATATGAAATAAAGCCAACTTAGAAAAAAAAATGCTATGAGAAAAAAATGGTTAAATAGCTAAACTTAAAAATATTCAAAATCTTTTAGAATATTTTTAAGATTCTTAATATTACACTATATATTTACCACAGATTACTTTTCAACCCTCATTGGAAAACATATCTGTCTGAAATTGCAGTAAATTTAAAAAACAAATTATGGAGAAATGGAAGTAGGGGACATGTGAACCCTTAGTGAAATTTGTTTTTCCATCATCAACTATTTCTTCACAATACTTGAATGATTTGGGAATATTGGTGAAAAATGTAGTATTTTTAGTTTGATATGAAAATCAATATTTCTTCAAATTTAATGGAGTCAGGCCTCTTTTGTCATCTATCACTGACCAAAATGGAAACTGGCCAAAGTGGAAAAATATCAGTCGGTTTTCATCTATCAGAGCAGAAGTACATGTTTGAATTCTGATGAATTCCGAGTATTCAGAAGATTTCTAAAAGATAAGCAAAGAAATATGCTTGCCAGAAGGGATAAAGTTATTCCTTTTCATGTAACTGCTGAATAGATAAATATTTTGTCATCGAAAATGAATAGCAATGCAAACTCAAGCAATATGTTAAAAGACTAGCATCTGGAGATTGTTTTTCAAAAAAGAAGGACCTTTTAACTTGATAAATAACAGTAAATGTTGCATACAGTGGGGAAATAAGTTAAAAAAAGACTTGAGACAGTCACAGGGAACAAACTGCTAATGAATACATCAGCCAGCACCGTTTGCCAAAGTCCTCCTATCTTTTGCATATGCACATTTACTATCATTTAATTTAGCAATAAAGCTTGCTGCAATAGTTCTGTGCTCTAGTAATTTCCAGTGAGGCAGGAACTAGATATAGAAGATAATACTAATGGGAGGAAAATGAGAAAAGGCTTTGGTTGTCAAGGTGCTTTCTGTCTCGCTAAAAAGGACTATATTCCATTCCTGTGCCTTACCTCTGATCATCCAGAAGCAGAGGAGTGCTTTTACTACAGAATAATGAAAAGAATGTTTTACCCTCTGAACGATGTTCTAGGAAGAAATATTAGAAGCCTGGAAACTTCCCAGCCTTACACTTACTGCATTACAGGTGGGTTAAGCAAGGGACATATCCTCTTTAGCGGTTTGATTTGGTATTGCTCAGCATTTGAAATCACACTCACTGGTTTCTAATTAGTAAGTTAAAAAATACGTATACACTAGGATTTGTCAGGCAAAAGTATGGCGCTGAAAGAACTGAAAATAGTAGATCTGTTGCAAAATGAACTGATTATAATAAATGTAAAGTCTCTGGTCAAAGAGTGATACTCAATAAACCAAAAATAACATCCTACTTGTGAAAGGAGGGATGTGCTTTCTGATAGATGATGCCTCTTTTTTTAATCTTAGTGAAGAACACTATTTGCATTCTTTATTTGATTCCAAGTTAAAACATTAAAATACTTCCTTTTCCTCTTCTCCTTTTCTTGCAAATGTGTTGCTGTCGAAGCACAATAGGTACTACGTCATCACTTTTTTTCTCTAAGATGACTCGAGTGCTCAAAAAAAAAAAAAAAAAAAAAAAAGCATATGCTAGAGAGGTTTTTGTCTTTCCTTTTCCCTTCCCTTTTCCCTTCCCTTTTCCTTTCACTTTCCCATCAGATTCGGTTGCATTTTGGGGCAAAGGAACTGCAAGGCACTGTGACATGTTTGCTACATTTTCAAGGCAATTGATTTCTAAAACGAAGAGGAATAGCTAACTGGTAGAAACAGTAACATTATGTTTGTCAATGTGCTCCTTGCTGCTACTGATTCCTTATTTTCACAGGAAAGTAACAGTTCAGCATTGACTGGGAGGTGCCTCTGTTTCGGAACTGGTGAAGAACAGTAATTCCACCTTTTGTCTAGTTCAGGTGATAGGATGGTTGTGTAATGGATTGTGGTGGTCCAGCTGCCTGAGTCATTGCTACTTACCCATTCTACCAAAGACTTAAAAGTTGAATCTTCCCTTACTCATTGCCTCTACTAAAATTCCTGAATATCTTCTGAAAAACACATTTATAGGAGCAAAGCATATAGTCTCAAAGCCTTCAGTCTGAATGCCTTCTGAAATTCATATAGCTCCCCAGTTGTCTTTTAAAGTCAGTTCCTGATTACCTTCTAAAGCAAATGGACAGAAAGATTCCATGCCCCAAAAGAGTTCCTTTTTTACCATATGATTGTTCTCATGAGGCTGTTTAAAAAGCAGAAATGTTTGTTTAATTTTGTTTTGCCTTTCAAAGTGAATTTCTGAAGCCAGGGATTTTTGCAGCGGGTATTCACTGGCTGACATTTTGAGCTTATATATCAGTTTCTCAGCTATTTTGGAGGCTTCTATAACTATAGCTCTATTTCATTAAATATCCATTCTAAAGAAACAAAGTGGAAGTAGCTGTTACCCAGACCCTGTTCTCACACTTATGAAAAAAAAAAAAAAAAGAAATATTAAAAGATTGTAAAAATCTGTTTCTGTGAGACACAAAGCTCTTGAAGGAATATGTAATACTCTTTCCTCTGTGCATTAGTAGCTCTCACGTCTGCAGCTGCAAGACTATATAAAGAAAATTATTTTAACAGCAAGTCCTAGCTTTAGAATTTAAATATGGTGATTTTATGATGCAGAATCAATGTCCTAAGTAATCAGAACGGTGCATTCATCACTAATATGAGTTATAACTTAAAAGATTTTTGGTTTTGTTCTTTTAATAATATAAATCATTTATGTTTTGTTGTTGATAGCATACCTGTTCTATAGGAGTTATCTCACACCTCAGCTGTTGTAACTTGAGGCCTCAGCTAAGAACTGCTCTGTATTCCTCTGCATTCCTTTATTCTATTTAAATGGGTGATGAGTGAAAGTCCTTACAATTACTAATTTTTAATTATTATTTCTCCAGCGGAGTGGAGGGAGGCCACAAAGAGATAAGTTGAAAGTAACTGGGTAAAAAAATATTTTTTTTTTAAATTGCTTTGTTCAGTTTTGTTTTGTTTTATTGTGAGTTTGTTTGTGGTTGTTGTTGTTGTTGTTGTTTTCTCTTTTTTCCCATATAAATGTCTTCAATATGTTTATAAAATATAGATACATATTTTTAATTTTAATTTGGCTTTATGTTTACAAGTTGGAGTCAGCACCTGTACAGCACAGCTTTGCAAGCTGCCATTTTGCCCTTTTATAAAAGCATGTCATCTTGTTTCATTAGATACAGTACATTCAGAGTAATTTCTACCAAAGTTGTGCTTTAGCTTCTTTTTAAATCACAGTTGATCTCCAGCTCTCTAAATTCCCATTTTTGTCCTCCTGGAAAGCTATTTATATTCTATTATTTATCTCCCTCCTTTTAGAACTGTACTAATAAACCTAGAACTTTACATGCAAGTCAGTAGGTTTTACAGGGTTCATGAAGAAGCAATACTGTAACTCAAGAATACTGTCTCATATTGTATGCTTATATAGTATATGCTGTTCTGACATGATAGGAATTTGAATAGAAATAGCACAAAAAGCAGCAAGCCAAGGCAGTGGAAAGACACAACGCAAAGCTGATTTTAGTCTGTTTTGTGATCTAGTGTATTCTGAGCAGCGATACACAAAAGGCTGCTCTGAATTTCACCTGCCTTTGAGTTGATGCCAGTAGCTGAAAGTGACTAAAATCACCGGATGGTTAAGCCATATGGAACAAATTCTAGCCATACACAAATGATGAAATAAAGCCTTGAAATCCAGATTTCATTCAGAAATTATAAAGTAGGTCCTTTATGCTACTTCTCTTTCTCACGTCCTGCTTGTGAAGGAAGGGAGGAGTGACCAGATCCACAATTCCCCCTGGTTAGATTAAGGTGAAATGACGTCAAGGTCCACACATAAGAGCAAAAAAGATCAAAAGATCAATAGGAGTTATCTACAAAGCGGTTATCCTCTATGCACTGGCCCTCCCACAGCTACATCTACCTATGTTGTGTGGTTTTATTTTATAGGAAATTCTAGTAGGCCTAGCATTCCTTAGTAACTTTAAGAGGAAAAGAGAAAAAGGAAAACAAAAGAGAAATAAAAGGGAGAAGGAGATCACCAGTCATGGATCCAGTGCCACATCACTTAAGAAATGATGGTTTTCTACCCTTTCTTTCTTACCTATGCTTTCAGCAGATCAGTCAACTGATTTGCCAGAGTCCACTATTTTTTGTCAGTACTCTCTGCAAGTCTGTTAGGACTAAGGAAAGCTGTTGAAGGCACTGCTGCTGGACCGCTTTTAAGGTTTTTTGCAATACGAGTGTTCATGAAAGGAGTAGCTGCGAAAAATGTCCTCAGTAAGCTGAGAGAGAAAATAGACTAAAAAGGACAGAATATTTACAGAGTTAGTAATAAATTTCTAGAGAGGGGACAACCAGATGGTGATTTGAATGTGTCTTAGTGTTACTGATGTTTTTTATGTTCTTTGTATACATTTGTTTGCATATTTGTGGGGAGGGGGTAAAATAAGTGCTTTGACTTACCTTGTTTCTAATGTGGTCCAAGAAGATAAAGGAAAAAGGACACCTCTCATCTCTAGACAAAAGCAGATCAAGTTGTTTGACACCTCTTTTTAAGATTTACCTCAGCTCATTTCCTCTAGCTTTACACAAGTCGGATGAAAATGACACAGCTTGCTCACACTGAATCACAGTGAATTCCCTTTCAGGGAAAAAGCAAAAGAACAACACTTGCATCCCTCAGTGAATTATAACCATTGTTTTTGATTTCCTAGTGGGTAATTGAAGGCTTTTACAGTGAGAAGAAATTATTTATAGAGTCATGAAAAATGGATTAACTTTCCTGAGTGCTTCATTGATGTTTCAGACATCTACTTTATTCCAATTAAATTTATATAATCTAAAATCAATGAACTTCATTATTTTAGAGAATAAATTATAGAGGAAAATAATTTGTTTAGCATATGTGAACTGCCTTGTTTCCACATATTTTTTCTTTCTAATCTCTGCAAGGAAAGAAAGAATTCAAAGTGCTATTAAGGTCAATACAGACAGAAACCTTCCCTTTGTTCCCAGTGCCTTCAATGGCTGCATAGAAGTCTAGCTATGAAAAGAAGACTAGGAATTTTCATGCTGGGTTAGACCTATATCTATGTACTAAACTGATCTACCACTTTCAATGACTTTGAGGCCCAATGTCTCAAAAGAAGGCACAGAAACATTTGGTCATCCGGTGCATCTGTCCCCTAAATTAGTTTTATCACATTTCCTAATGCTTAGAGAATTTCTCAAACCCAAAATATGCCTTAACTACCTGTCATAAATCAATCTTTTTCTTCACAGTATGTATATTTCTCATCTGAGAATTGTAGAATTTCCAAATCAGATCAATAAGTATTGATTTATGTCAAGAGAATGCTTGGCTAAGTGAAGAAATGAAAGTAAATAAATTTAAGGAAATCTGAGGTGGTGTTTTTAATGATCATAAATTAGTATTTTTATAGTATAAATTAGTATTTTTAAATATAATGCAATATTCATGCAATATTTTCATGGAAAAAAATAATTCTGAGTCTGGACACTGAACAGAGCATGGAGATGGTAAGACCTTCAGTTAAATAGCAGTGACTAGAACAGGTCACTTTTACCATGTCAGCAGTTGGCATCATGTCTGTTGAGCTAGCTCAGGATGGGATCCTCTAAGATAAGAATGCCAAGTTTGCTCAAGTTGCTTAGATTTTACCAAGTTAATGTCAAATTGTCCTATTCAAGATTAATTTTTATACCATGGTAACTTTATGTCTGAGCCCTGAGATATTTTAGATAGGAAAGGTTCTTTATTTCTGTTTGGTGTATCATGCTTGGGTTCACTGCTTAATGTGAGAAATCTGAACTAAATTCTGTGAAACTAAAAGAACCATTAAGTTGTTATTCTTCAGAAAATATTCAAAAAAAGTCTGCTTCAGGCAAATGAAGCAATGACTACGAAATATCCAAAACTTAAAAGTATTAGAAATAGAAAAACAACTCATTTTTTGTTCTACTCAATCTGTTCCATCTCAGCTTACATATCCTCTCTAGAATATAAAATAAACTCACAATAGCTTACAAAATTCCTTACTAGAAAAACATTACTTACTCTTTCTGATAGAACTTTACAACTTCTTCTTATAAACAGGCATTAAACATGTAGTGATATTATCATCTAAACTAAATTATTTTTTCTTGTGTGTGCAGGCTAATTTGTTTTACTGCTCCTTTTGAAAACTCTACTATTTTCTCCTCCTACAGGTATATAAGATGAGATTTTGCAGTAAAGATGATAGCAGGAAGAGTGTTTTTCACAAAAAAAAAAAAAAAAAAATTCCTGTAATTTGGCAATGAGAGGAAAGCATACCTCTGTGATAATTTTTTAAATTTAGAACTAGCTATCATCATGCTTTCATTGTTTTAACACTAGTGACCTATTTGGATGAAGAAACATTTTTAATTTACCAACGTGTATCATAATTGCTTGTCATTCTACAGAATATCTTTGTTATTTTCAAGGGAAAAAATATCAAAGCATTCCTGAATTTGCAGTTACAGTTTTTCAGTAATCCATTCTATGTAGAGAGAGAGTGAAAGGTGAAGTCTTGTTTTCATAGAATCATAAAATGATTACTGTTGGAAAGAGTGCTAAGATCATCTAGTCCAACCATCAGCCCGTGCCTGTGACTGCTGTAGACCATGTCAGTCAGTGTGACATCTACCCTTTTCTTGAAAATGCCCAGGGATGGTGAATCCACCACCTCCTAGGACAGCCTGAGTTTAAAGAAACTCAAGCAACCTTACATTTTAGATAAAATGCCTGCAGGCTCAAGTCATATTAATTAAGCTTAAGGCAAGGCTATAGTTTCAAATTGTTTTTAGAATAAACCATTAGCTTTCTTCTTTACAACTGCTCAAGAGATGAATCTTCCTCTCTTCACGTATTCCAGGAAGCTTCTTAATCATTGCCAGAGACCTAATTAAGCTAATGCAATATTTTCACTTTTATGTGGCATCTACCAGATAGTAGTACTATCTGGTTGTAGCATGAAATAACAGTGAAGTCCTCTAAAGAATATTTTCAATGACTATTTCATAAAAAGCTAATTCATGGAAAGCTCAAATGTGAATAACAGATGGTTTTAGAAATGCTTTCAATGCATGAATAAAAAATAGAACAGCAGTTAAAAGGTAGAAATTCTTAAAGTTGTGTTTCATCCCTGTGTTGTGTGAGATCCATTATCTTTTCTGAAATTTGATCTTTGGCGATAGCAAAAGAAATAAATAATCATGGAAAATCTGTAGTCTCTTTAAATAATGCTTTTTTATTAATCTGGGGACTACATTTTTACCACCTACAAACCACCCCCTCTCCTGCTTCTCAGCAAAATACATGTAAGCGAGACTAATTCCCCATGTTACACATAAGTGCAATGTTCCTTAACTGACAGAAGTTCTACCAAGTCCAAGAATTTTTCCTTTCTCTGAAGCTTGAACAGAAGTTGGTCCTCAAATAACTAAGGAAGTGCAATAACAGAGTGAGTCTGTAACAGAGGTAGAAATGTATGATCAAAACAGCTGATGACTTTAGCAGCTTTTGTGCAGTGAGGAACACAGCTCAAATGAGGCCAAAGCTGTAGTGCAAAAATTTTCTAAGGTCATCTAAGACATAACTGACACTGAAATACAGGCTCTTATTATACATCATAACCATTTTTAACAGCTGGACATTTCTGCCTTTGAACAGCCCAGAACTGGGGAACATCAGACTCCACAATGA
This sequence comes from Numida meleagris, assembly GCF_002078875.1. NCBI lineage: Eukaryota > Metazoa > Chordata > Aves > Galliformes > Numididae > Numida > Numida meleagris. The sequence continues at coordinate 92,316,682 of NC_034410.1, read as the reverse complement.
AAGCCATGCAGACATAAAGCATGTTTTGAATTTGGGTCTGGATACTGTTGTTGGTTGGTTTGGATTTGGGTTTTGGTAAGGGTTAGTTTCGTTACTGTTTATCTCCACATTTCTCTCGCTTATCAGGTGTGCCAAGGAACCTGCTGGGGGAGACAAAACAGCTAAGCCATACCACCGCACTCACACTAAATGCCTTAGTCTTCATGTTTTATATGCGTTTAGCTCTCACATGATAAAATTGTCTTTTGAAAAGTAATATTTGTAGAACAGGTATCTATTTGGAGTACTGTAAATCCATTATCCCTACCTTTTTCTACGCTAAGCAATGTAAACTGTACTGCTTGACATTTATTTTTATTTTTTTCCAATCAAAACTGTATTTTACTTAGAGTAAAATGTGGTGAAAATCATACACACTCCATCCTCTCAGACCAAATTTGTTCCCTGGCTTCAGACCTCATGTACTGAGTTTCATTTTATGGCAACTTTTTATAGGCCAGTTATAAATCTTTGTGAACGTAGCATTTATAATGAAAATACTATCAAGCAAGGAAAGACTGGCCACACTAAACATCAGAAGTACTATAGCACCAAAAAGATTGAATAATACTGATCAGTCAGTCTCCAGTAACACTTCATTTTCAAAGGCAGTAGCCTCACTATATCTACATTAGACATTTTTTGTCAGTTAGGCTTTTTTTCTTCATTTTGCTTTAGGTATTCTAATATGAAATTAGAAATCCATTATTTCACTTCACCTCTGCAGTTTCAGAAAATTTCTTTATGTCTTTGTAGTTGTTGGGGTTTTTTGATTAGTGTATCCAAGGGGAAATGTCAACATGATTTGAAATGCAATAAATATTTAACAGTGAGATACTCTATATGATCAAACTGATATGCAATGTATAAATTTGCATTTTTGCATTGCATTTTTAGTGAGATGCTTCATGCTAAATCAGTGGAAGATTTAGGGGCTGATTGTTTTTTTTCAACAGGGTAAGTGATAATATCATGTTTTGACTGGACATTTAGCTGTGATAAAAATGCAATAAAATATTTTTAGAACAGGAAAAATTAACAGAGAGCTAACAAACTGGTAAACCACAGTGATAACACTGCATACATAGATACATTTTTTCAGTTCTTCTGGTAGATATAAGTTTCAAGGATGCAAAAGGAAATTATATTCAAAATCCATTTATGTACAGAGATCAACTGTCTGTTGTTTCATATAATGACTTGCTATCCTTTTACACAGGAACCAAAAGCAAAAGAAGACAGCCAAGCGTAGAGCTTAACCTACTTAAAGATAGCAGAAAATGATTTGTTACTTGAGCCAAAGTAATCCACACCACGTTAGATATCACTTGCATTTGTTTCTTATTTCACTACTTTTATATTTGCCTCGCTTTTGAACTTTTCCTCTAAAAGGATAATTTTTCCCAGTGGTTCATTTTGCTGGTTAGTTATGTCCCCATAAGGCAAAGCATTGTAAAGACAAATCAATTTCTTCTTAACTGCGCTTTTCTTAGCTATTTTCTCACTCCTCCATTTTAGCCTTTCCCATATGCACTTAGGACCAGAGCGTTTTTTTTTTATTTCTTGATTTTTTCCATCATCTTGTCATTTCTCAGCATTTTTATTCAATTCAAATGTTCCTTGAAGTAAAAGAGTCACCTACAGTAATTTTTTCTCTTCCATTTTCTTATTTCCTTAGTATTGCTAACACAAAATGTCTCAGCTTTGTATCTGTTTAAAAAGTTCATTAGGTATTGAGCTCGATGAAAGTGCCTGCATTTTGTGTAAAAATGCATGGTTTCTGTTTACTTTAGTGGTAAATAAAATAATTTTGCTTTACTTTGGACTGGCGTAGAGTTCAGGAACAAAGTTATTATTCTCATAATAAACCTTATTCCTGCAGCTTATGTGGAATGCTTTGTATTAATTTCTGGTTGACTGAATCTGTGGATGAAATAATAAATCAGGCTGAGGATGCTAGCCACCTAGCACAATGTGTTCAGTCTTCTCAGGCAGCTTTGTTAGGGCACTCATTCAAGATCATATGTAGACTCTTAAGTAACCTGTTGATCATTTCAACACTATTGAACTGCACATATTTCCTCTCAAAAGCTTTTATTTGAGATCTTTCATTGTAAAAGAAAAGCTCTGTCCGTAGTCACTTCTCTACCATGCACAGTTTGTGCCATGTGTGTAGTGATTCAGAGGAAATCACAGCTTTCTTAACAAGTGTGCCACTCAGGAAAATCAGCTGGATGTTTTTGTTAAGTGATCTAAAGCAAAGTAGTTTGTTTCCTTTCAGAAAGCAAAATGGCTGAAAATGAAGTATTGTATCATATCAAAGAATAGGTTGGGACAGAAAAAGCTCTGGAATTGATTTGCTCCAGCTGCTTGCTCAGTGCAAGTCTTGTTCAGAACAGGTTTCCCTGATAAATACTTTACGATTGATAATCAAAGCATCACTCCAGAAAAATTTCACTTTTTCAGAGTCTTTGAAACTGAACTCAGAAAACCCTTCTATCTGACAGTTTTCATCTGGCAAACTGTTTGTTTTGAAGCAAACTTGGACCACAGCCTAATTTGGTGTTAAGTGAGAACATGATTATGCTTCCTTTGACTTGTTGGCATAGTCAAGGAGCTGGACTGAGAACAGAGGGAGGGAAGAAGCAGTTCTCATATGTAGCACTAGCACAAGTGCAAAAAGCTGGAAAGAAGAAATCAGATTATCTTTGTAAAGACCACTGCAGTCTGTATGTGGAAGACAACAGGAGGAGGCAAAGTACAAGCTTTCTGTCCTTATCTGCGTGTTGGCTTAGAGTGTGGGGCTAAAAATATTACCACTGTGACCGGAAACTTTATTTAATCTCTCTGTGATTCTGGCATGCAGGCATACAAATATGCATTACAGAGGAGCAGAAGAACTGATAAGATGCAGAATAGCTTAATTTTTTCCCAAATACCTATTGTATTTTCGCTGCAGGAATAGGGATAAAAGGGGGAAAGAGTATTGGTAATGTGAGACACGCAAGTAGATGGAAAAGTTAGGTAGAGGGCATTCCTCCCTTTATAAACACACTGAGACATAGAAAGCTGGTGCTGTAAATAAAAAGATTCGTTACTAGAGAAAACATGCCGAGTGGACAAAGAATAATCAGTTAAAGGTAGAAGTAAGGTAAAGCTATTCATCTTTGTGAAAGATGTAGCTGATGTTCTGATATTTCTACTGCAAGAGCTGTGTCTTCTTGTGAGAGCTTAAGTAGTCTTGAGAAGAGAGTGGATTTTCAGAGTGAACTTTGAAGGTAAAATATAGTTTAAAAACAATATCAGAATGAGGTATTTAAAAGCACTGTCTTGCAACACACAACGACAATTAAGCTATTGAACAACCAATCTGCTGCCTAGTCAATACATTAGCTTTAGTTATGTGATTCAACGTAGTGTTTTTCAATACTTGCTCTTTTAGGTAGGAGTACGGATGAAATAATTCTCATTTCTCTGTACATAATTTTTGAAAGCAATGAGCTTTATTTGTAGGTTTTGAAACAAGGGCATGCATCTTCTTGGTTTCAAAATATTGCCTTATAAATGTATTTATCATGAAACCTCTCCTATTCTTGTGCCAAAATTGCAATGTTAAAAACTTCTTCTTTAAGACGAAACGATTTGATATATTGTAAATTTATCTGTTTTAAACTGCCAGTTTTACAATCTTTTCTACACGCGCAAGTAAAATTTCTTATTTTCTAGAGTATGTTCTGATACCAGTGCTAAAAACTTAAATAACAGTCTTCCAGTTCTGGAAAGTGATAGGACTCTGTACCAAATGTATTCTACTCAGGTACTGACTGATCTTGATGTTAGCAAAAAAATTATTCATTTCACTTAAAATTCTAAACAAAATTAAAATGCTTTTGTGAATAAAGATTAAGTATTTAAAATGGAAGGACTTTTTTACATACATTCTCTTAATACATATATTCTCTTAATACATATTTTATTATGTCTTCTAGGATCAATTTATACTATCTTGATTCAAATTATTTCTAATAAAAAATATTTCTAATAAAAGCTCAACATCTTAGAATGTTTCAAAAATAATATTTTCAAATATTCATTTTCCTTTTCAAAACTAAACATTTAATGAAATGAAATACAAAATTGTTTCAGAAAAATATTAAGAATTGGAGCCCAGCTGTGCTCACGCGGTTTTTAATTCCAAAAGTGGTTATATTCAAGGGAAAATGTGTATGTCTTTATTTGGAATTGAAAGAAGCCCACAGTTTCACTTTCAATGAGTGTATGAAAATCGATGTGCTGTAATGTAGTTTATGCTATTTTTCAGTTTCCATCTGCTCCCTTCCGTTGCATTTTTTTGTGAGTGACAGCACAATAATCACTGTGCCAATTAATGCCCTTCCAATCCAACTGCATAGTTACTGCAAAATAAATGTTTTGCATTGTAGCGGTTTGTCCTGCTATGAAACTTTGCTTTAGTTATTCCAATCATCTAATAGCAGAAAAGGAAAAGCTGCTTTGTCATCAATAGCTCAATAGAAGACACTGTATATTCAATACAGAGAGTTGGCAGAATTTTAACCAGTATCAGTTTATAAATAGGATAACAGCAATCACTTATTTTCTGCCTTAAATGAACGTATCTTTTTTGATGCAATAATAGCCACTTAACTGATTTCAGATTGTAGCAGGGTTTTTTTTTGTTTTGGTTTGGTTTTTTTTTGAGAACCATTTTCTTTATCTCGAAGAAAATGTGGACTCTCTTTCTTTGCAAGAAAAGCTCTTAGAAGGATAAAACCTTCTATCAGAAATAAACTGTTCTAGTAATTTATTTTCTTGCAGTAGCAGTTTTGTTTTCCCTAGTGGACTTTCACTGCATAGCTACAACACCCTCCCCATTTTGTCCCATGTCTTAACAAAAATGCCGCAAAGAATATTAAAGCTCAAACCATCTCAAGATACCCTTCCCCATCTAAACCATATTCTCAGGTCAATCTGTGGACTGCCTCTCATATATATAGGAGCTTTCACTGCTGTTGGAAAAGCCCTCAGAGCACGTAAGTCTAGACTGAAGGCTGGTACTAGTTCTGTGAACTTTTCTGGCTGAAGAACTGCATCTGTTGTCCAGTGAGAACTCTGTGAGAAAGCAACAAACATTTTTTACTTGCATTTCATTCCTGAAACATCTGTTAACTAATTGTTTTTTTCTTCCACCTCTTTGCACCATCCTTTGTGGATAGAACTTCATTTTCACTGGTTTCCAGACTGTTCTATTCATGGAGAACTCCAGGATTTTCCAGTGGATATTTCTAAAGCAGAGATTGCTTTACAGCATGACAAGCACTTAGCCTTTTTTTTTTCTTTTTTTTTTCTTTTTTCCTTTTTTTGTCTTAGCTTACATTGACTGATTCATTGAAATTTCTTTTCAACAGTGATGTTTTTCTGTAACATTTGCAGTCAAAGTGTTTTTGCCTTCTTGAAGTCTCACAGCCACTTCCAAATACAAATATCCAAAATATCCAAATATGTAATTGGCTTTAGTTTAATGACTTCAATTTTGTGTTCATAATCTTGGGAATGGAAATGCCACGTTTTATTTTAAAAGATAAAGTGTATTATTATTACTTAGAAAAGTAAAAGTACATTAGAAGAAAATCATTTTGTTTATAAAGTCATGTGTTCAGGGGTTAGGAAATCCCAGAAGAAAGTTTGCTGTGCAGCTGCAAAAGGCTGTTTCTTTATTTTATCTAGTAACTGTCTAATATGAGGTACTTAGAGGGATCTGCAACAGAAGCTGATGCACAGGAGGCTCTGCTCCAATTAATTTTTAATCATCTTAATGTAAGTATATACACATACATCATAGAACATTTTAGCCACAGAGCTTTTAAAGTGATCCTGCGTCGAAGAACTGAATAGCATGGTGTCAATTTCATTTGCCTGAATTTGGTTGCATATTGCTCACAGGCCATCATTACCCAAACAAATGAGCTGGAACCAAAGCCAATCTGGGAAAAAATCCTGCCCTCTCTTCCCCTTGGCTGCTCGTTCCTGCTCCTCAGCTGTGCCAGTGCAACAATTTGTAGGGCTCTCTTGCAAGCCAGATGACCAAAGTGCTTTATTTTACGAAGCAGCCTTTCAGACAGTCGCAGTGGCACAACTGAGCAACTGCTGTGGGCAAAGAGGAGGAGGAAGGGAACATTTTCAGCTGATTTTTCCACTACAGAAAATGTAATGTCAAATCCTACCCAGACAGAGGGGAATTTTAATACAGGAGTTGTACATCATAGTTGAGTGCTCTAACCTGAGTACATCAGATGAGAGAGTCCCTTGAATTCTTGAATTCTTGTATTTGTAAAGAAGTGTGACCTTTTTTTTTTTTTTTTTTTTTTTTTGCTTTAGGAGAGAAAGAGGTTTGGCACCTGCTTTTTTGTATAAGAATTTGAATTCTGAATCCCAGAGAGAGAAACATCTCCCAAAAAGCAGCAATAAGAGAGCTTTTACAGCTTATCCCTGCATCTCTCTCTTTTTTTCTTTTAATTTAGCTGAGTACTGCAAGTTTTCTCTTAGAAGTAGTGATCGATCTACTTGTATGTACATCAATCACTGCTGTTACTAGGAAACCATTGGGTTTTTCCTCTGAAGAATAGTTATAAATAAACACTATGTCATGAAATAAGATCCTTGTATATACTGCCTCTGCTTCCAACATAATTAAGATCAGGAAAAATCTAATTTTGCTGTAATTTGCCAGGTTACATTGAATTATCTTTATGAATCATTCATACTTAATTGCTTTGGACTACAGCTTCATTGAATTCTATGATCCTGAGAGTAAGTTTAAATAAGGGATGAAGTAGACTGAATGATACTTACCAAGGTCCTGTCCTAGAACAGAAGAAACAAAAATACATTTCGTATGTAAGTCACAGGAAAAAACTTACCCAGTTCTGTTGGTGTCTTCAGGTCACAAAGCACGTGGTAATCAAATTCCTCTTATGCTGACTTCAGAAGAACTGTAGAGAAGAGTTAGTTTTGTATTCCTGAAAACAGCTGTGGAACCAAAGAGCTGCAAAATCCACAAAAAGAGTTCTCCTTCCTCTCTTAACCTTTTAAGACCCAAAAAACGACACTGAAAATATTATTCAAGCAGGAAGCTTAGAAAATCGGAATTAAAATTCTTTACTGGAAAACTTTTCCTGTATGTTTACTTTCACAGTTCTTACTGCTGACACAAAGCGTAACTGTGGAGACTCTGCAATGGCCAAGTCTCCATAAGTCTGATCAGCTCTATGTATAGAAGACTATATTTATACACTCTTCAGTAGTAATGCAGATAAAAGAATTTGATATGATTTTGAATTAGACTATACTAAATAAATTTTTAAAAAGGTCCTGGTTTTTGAAATGTTACTACTTAGAAGTCTTAAGACAACTTGAAAGACCTTTTTTTTATTAATTTTTTTAAATGTCATAACATAGTTCTTTAAAACATAATTAGATAAAAGTAAACATTTTGCATAGAACCGTTCTTTCCAAAAGCCAAAAATTCTCTATTACCCATAGCTTTCTTGTGTCTTTTGAACTGATACATTCTATTATTTTCATTATTATTTCCATAGAGTGATGTCTTACTGTTTGGCTTGAGCCTGGACCTGATGTCTTAAATCTTTTGGCTCTGTCGAGTGTATCTTTTAATCTTATGGATCTGTGACTGTCTCTATTTCTGCTTACATATCCTAGGGAAGAACCCCGTTATCCCTATCAACCCCTTTGGTTACAGAATGGCTAAAATGAGTCCTGTTGTGAGATTTAGCAGCTGAAAAAATTCTTTCAAAGTGCAGTGCAGGGATGAGCTACCAGCTGAGGCATGCATCCAAGAAATGGAAAAACCTGAATTCAATTTCCTTTTTAACCTTAATAGGTTCAAATTTATCTTCGGTAATCTAAAAGACTGCCTTAATACCTTATCTAGAAATGAGTTTAGCAGCAGCACTGTTCATCACTATACTAAAACTGCACTATTCTACAGCAGGGAATTAAAAATAAGCTATATGGTCTGAGTTTAGGGAACTCGATTGAGTAACTGGTGTCTACTTCTGTTCATTGTCACAAGGGCCGATTGTTTTTCTTCTACATTTTTTTGAAAAGATACAAAAAGAGACTGGAGGAAATTGTCACTTCAAAATATTTTATTTATCTTTACTTGTATTAAAAAAAAAATCCATAGCTAATCACATGGACCAACAATTCACTATTTAAAAATACATGATTCTAGCTTCTGGTAAAAAGAAAACATTACTTTACTTCCTTTGAAGGAAAATGCCAGATTTGATTCACAAGGTTAAAACCTATGATCATGCTATTTTATATGTTTCAGTTTCTATTAAATTTGAAAAAAAAAAAGTTAACAGGAATTTTGCTGCAACTCTCAAATTAAAAAAGTATGAAGGCTTTACTTAATATCATAGTTAAAAATTGCTCAAAACACAGCATTTAAGATGACTGTCAATGTATTAACAGGCTCTTCAATGCTTTTGCTTTTCAGGTCAGATCTCACAGCCACCATACATTTTAGTTCAGTTGGATGCAAAATCTTGAGGCAGAAATGTTTAAACTTGGTATATCAGTCAAGTTTTGATAGCGAATGTCTACGCAGTGAATGAATAGTAAAAATACGTATACAAAATTCATTCTGCTTGCTCATGTTATGAGAGGAATTTTATGACCATTAACGTGCCATTGGGAATTAAGTCTGTTGTTTTATTTGTCTCCAGTGTCACTGAGATGTATGTTTTATTCTGTTTTTAATTTAGTTTTTATTTCTCTCTTGATCCTATCATTGCTCAGATAGACTCATCTTTAGGGGAACTGTGATTTTTTCTCATGAGGCAGTCAGTAACTTGTTTTAGGCAAACTTTTCCAGATACAACAGTTATGACAAAGTTTTGCCAAGACTGGTCAACAGTATTCTTAATACCAGTACTACTAAGGCATTCTAGAAAATTGCTAGTTGTTTTGGAACCTTTCAAAGTGAGCTGAATTTTTCAGTGTACAAGTGTACACTCTGTTAAAGCTGTTCTTTACTAGCTCTGTGCTCAGAGAAAAATAGTATTTTGCTCTCCTACATCCAATACATGTATTAAAGAATGTTTTAAAAAGCAATTTCTTAAACCATTTTGAATACAAGCTTAAATATACATTTCCAAAGTATGGAAAATATACTTTGCATGAAGATGCATCCTGTAGAATGTAATGTTCAGCAACTAATTCAAACTCAGTTTCAAGAGGGAATTTTGAACAGGGTACAGAATCGAGTCATAGAAGTAATCTTCTAAGTTTTGACATTTGCTCTTTAATATCTCTGCACAAATGATTTACCATTTTCCTTACTACGAGCAAGAAAAGCCATGATTATGTGAAATTCTCAAGCCTGAGAAAAGATCTCACATAGCCTTTTCTCAACTAGTCTTCTCCTATATGACCATATTCCATCTCCATTTAACTTCTACCAATTAAGCAGGATTTCACATAAATAAGTGCATTAGTTCTGCATCAGCTTTAACTAAGAAATGTAACTGAGGTCTATAGAGTATAAAATATATAGATATGACATTCTGCAACTTGAAAATAAAATCTGAGCCTAAATAACATTGGTGCTGGGAATCCTCTTGCCTCATGGTCATCTGTTGTCCACACATGCTGCAGGAGCTGGCAAAACCCTTCTTTCCAGCCCCAATGGGATAGGTCTGCTCCCAGGGCACCGTGGCACCACTAGAAGCAGCAGAAGATGCACAGAGCACCATAACTTTGTGCTGGAGCAGCCCAGTCCTGCCTTGCAAGGTGCCTCAGACCAGAGCATTGGGCCTTGACGAGCCTCTCTGACACATCTTTCATACTCCCCACAGGTCACAGCCTGGGCTCAACGAAGGTGTCCCGGGCACAGACGTTTCCCAGCTACCCCTCGGAGCAGGGCGACGAGCACCAGCAGTCCGTCTCGCTGGCCAGCAGCTACACCTTCAGCTACGGCTCAGGCCTTGTGCAATGACAGCTGGGGGCGGCTGGCCGAGAGAGACAGTCAAGCCTGGAGCCTGCTGCCAGGGCCAGGGAGCAGCGTGCACCCTCCACACCCACAATTGCCATGAAAACTGAGGTCTACCAGCTCCAGCCTGGCCCCCATGAAGATGGGAACCTGGAGAGGCAGCTTCCCTGAAGCAGAGGCTAAGTCTTTATTTATTTATTTTGCCATTCCTTCTGTCAATATGTTTAGGACGGAGATGGTAGGGAGAGGGGGGAGGGGGGGGGGAGGGCAAGCATTCATGTTGTAAGAAAGTGGTTGAAACAAATGAAACTGTGTTGGTGTGAAGGTTTCTGCATGACCAGAGAAGGTCCTGTCATGGGGATCCGTCACGATGTGCATTTGACATCAGAGTCTTCCTACCCATCTCCTTCAGCAGGTCAGCCCATCCTCACTGGTGACATGTTTAGGTCCTCATTGTAGCCCACTGACTCCAGCTGGATTCAGTGAAATGTTGCCAGTTAAACAAGCAGCATAAGCACTGCAGGCATTGCCTTTAGAGCCAAGCAGGTTCACTGACTGCCATAGAGGGCCAGGTGGTTTTTGATTCAGGCTTCAATAGATATTGGAGGCAAGCTGATGCTGTTTGTTGCAAATATAATTTTATGTACTAAGATAAAGTTATTGCCTATTACGTATCTTATTTTTAAAATTTCTGGGGCATAAATTCAGCTTTTACTAATGTGAGCACACTTCTCCTGAATGCCCCTAGGAGCTGCAAGTGTTCATGTGAGCAGCAAAGTCTCAACCTTAGGACTGCTAAGAAGTTTTCTCATTTGCAAATTATTTAAGTAACGGTGCCTGCAAGCATAACTTTAAAAAGCAAGAAAACTGTTCTTCAAGCAAATAAACATGGGGTGCCTCCCTCACTGGCAATCTCCTGTTCCATGACTGAGCCAGACATGGTACAGAAGCTGATCTCTGGTCTTGTCTCTCTGTTCAGCCTTCCTTTGGTTTTCTCTGTTTCCTTCTCAGATTTCTGATTTAGATGCACATTGTACCTTGTATGATTATGTATCAAGCATCAGTTTACTTTGAAAAGGATGATGAGTACATGTCAATGGAAATTTTCTGTCTTTGGAAGACGTCTTTCAAAAGTGAACTGTAGTAGGTGTGTTTGTAATTGGTAATGAGCGAATAAGTTGGAAGGCATACCTGTAGGTGGGGAACAAGTTTTATCTATCCTGAATATTTAGATTTTTGTAGGTGATATCAAATATTTATGTACTTCTCACGATGCCCTGAAATGTCTGAAAATGTGGGGAGAAAAATCAGCTCTCTTACTATCGTATGAGAGGGCCTTGCGTTCTGTTCCCAGTATGAAGCTGATTGCCATGATTACCAGAGGAATTATTTTCATTAGTTGTTTCTCAAGACAGGTCAAGGAAGCATATCAAGGATGAGACACACAGACTCTATTCCAATTAAACAATCAGTTTGATGTACTATAATTTAACTGAAAAAGTGCTGTTAGGTTGTTTTATATATACACAACTATATATATATATGTATTAAAAAGTACAAAAGAAACTTCTGCTTTTGATTAAACATTTACTGATACAGTATGTCCAGCTTTTCTCCAACCATTTTACAGACTAAGACTCTTTGCAGGCTTACAGCTTTCTACACCTCAGTGAACAGCTGCTGAATAAAAAGGCTTTGTGATCCGCTTGAATGAAACACTTCTACCCCACCACAATCAACTTTATTTATTTTTCCTCTCTTTTCCTGTCTCATTCACTACCTCTTCTCCTTCTCACAGTGCTGCCATACTCAGGAATAGAATGGCTCCCTACAGAGAATATTTTGATGAAATAAAATGAAAAACTGCTCTCCCACACTGTCAGGGAGCTACACCCATGGTGCTTCCTGAGCTGTACCCATCAAGGAAGCTTCATTCATACTCTAATTTAAGAAAATTTTCATTGATGTTTTGCTTTGGGAAAAAATCAAGTTTACAAATGTTATGCGCAAAATGTGATACAAAAGGATATAATTCTAGTATAATTCTGTTAATCAAGGAACCTTTGCCAAATATATGCCTTTGGAGGAACTGGCCAATTATTTTTGTTTCTACACAACTGTGACTCTTTCACTTGCCCTAAAAACGTTTATTTTCTTTAAAATTCCTTAGATTACGTTCCCAGTATCTTCTGCAGTTTTTAATGCCATATCCATGTAATTACTTTCCTCTGTGACTTGAATACCAGTCATTTAATACTTTTATATTTTCCGTAGCCCTAAAGAAGGAAAAAGACAAAATAGGATCATTATCAGAACTCCTTTGCAGACCCAGTATCCATATACTTTCAGAATATAAATCCTAAAGCTAGTGCTTTAGCTGTGTTTGAATAAAAACCTCAGATCTATATAGTGCACACTTTCCATTGCCTGCAAAAAGGTTCCCAGCTCTCACAGGAGATTTTGTCTTCCTCTATAGTGCCTGAATATTGCCTCATTAGTGAAAATGTAGATGCTATTTCAAAAAATGTTTATTGTATGGGTTGGCCACGTAAAGGAGTTTTACTAAGTATTTTCCATTCATTACATAATGCAACTATCCTCTCAATTCATATATTTATAAATATCTATGAAATTTCATCTAGTAGCAACAGACAGAAAATTAACTCCAGGGCAAACCTCAAGAATGCTATCAACAAAAGCAAAACTGACCTCTTGGGAACCTATTTCTCGCAGACAGTAAGCACAAGCACACTGGAAGTTGAAGATAAGGATACAACTTCACAACATACTGCAACACAGTCAAAGAAAACTGGGCACCTGAAGCACAAAGGTATTCTGTGTCTAGTGGCAATTGCCATTAGTGCCACTCCAGAACAGCAGATGATACCATTGTAATATATTTGTACAGTTTCCAAAATTGTTCCTCAAGAAAGCTTCATGAGAACCAGGCAGGCACTAGGCCAACAGTTTGCCTGTTTTCATGGAATTGCTTTGATTCCTGGCATATGCCTGTCAATAACTTAAGTGATTCCCCACTGAGACAACTTTGGACAGCTCCTAGTGGTTCTGCCAGAAGGGAAGCTCTCTTTTGGCACACATGGTTGAGCTGCCTGCCTAGAGACTACAAGTGGCTATAGACAGGCCCAGGGGTCCTACTGGCCCCTGTTCCAGTCTCGGCTGTCCTCATATGCAAGGCATACGGTTAATATGTTCACTCCTGACCTGAGAGGAGCTCTCTGTTTTCAGCCAGTGAGCTGAGAGGAGCAGGAGGGCAACAACGTGTCTTCAGTGGTAGCCAGGTACAACTGGCGAAAAGGGAACTTAGCATGAGTACATTATAAAATGTTAAAATTAATGTAAGGCAATTGTTTTCAATCCAGTTCTGAGGAAATGTGAAAACTATTTAGCTGTAACTATGATTTTTATTTTTTTTTTTAAAAAAGACCTTTACTAAGAATACATTCATCCCTATAAATAAATAACACACAGCATTGCTGAATATACTTACCAGTACCTCTTAACTGACCATTGTGGATTGATGCATGCTAGTACTTTTGATTTTGAAGTCAGTTGGTGTACAAAAGGAGAAATTGAAGGAGCCTGGTAATAAGTCATAAAATAGTGCTAAGGTATCTGAGTAGCCCCATTTTTTAAATGGCCGTGTTTTATTATTAATAGTTTGAATCATCTGTGAGTATGACCTATTGGAATAAATTTGCCTACTAATGTAGATGAATGAGGAAGAAGAATGTCTTATAACATGGACTTTTCTGCCTTACTGAATAAATGTTCAGGCTTTCTGTAGTGGACTCTGATGGCAGGTCCTCACATGTAACCGGCTTATGCAAAGTTCTTTTTTTGTTTTTCCCCTAAAGCTAGCAAATAAAGCTTGGAAACATATCGACAAACCAAAGAAGTTTGTTAGACAGCAACAAGAGCTTCTCTCTTTCATTTTGTCGAAAGTGTTTCAGTAATGTCAAAAACATTTTGAGAAAATACTTCATTTCACAAGTGAATAGAAATCCCTTTGGGGAGTAGCAAACATATTTCTAATCAAGTCTTATTCTAAACTGATAAGACCATGCTGGAAGAGGGGCTGAAATTACCTGAGGTCAGAAATCTTTTGAAGTGCTCTCTATAGCAATAATTTATAGTATGCATACAGCCTGCAATAATGTATAGCATGCATACAGCCTGTGGCACCCGCTTATTTAGGAGTTGCTAAGTGCAGGCAGACTGTGAAAACCCTCACCTGTTCAAGGCAAACAGAAAAAGAAGAGCTTTAGTCAGATCTCTCTATTGCATTCATCAGAAAAGGAATGAACTTCATGCTTGTTCAGCTCTTGATCTCTAGTGTAATAGGCAATACCATGAAGAGTAGTGATTTTTGAGCTATTTGATCTCTAGAAAAAAATCATCAGCCTGTAGCGTATAAACCTCTACTCAGACTTAGCTCATCAGCCACATTCATTAATTTTCAATTGGTAACCTAGAAACTGCAGGATGGTTTTCCATGACAAAATATAAGTCTCTTAAACGGCTGTGCTTTCTAGCATGAAATACGGTGTTATTTATTTACTACTGTTTCTTCCTCAAAAGAAATGAGGAACGCATTTCAATTAAACTGTCTTTTAGGGTGTAATATCAGAGTATTTATCTCCTTTTATAACTGCTGAAAATAAATAAACATGGCTTTTATCCTCACACAGAGTAGCCTGGACTGTGGAGAAACTGTGAAAAGTTCCTTGATTATAGGAACAGATCCAGCACTGGAACATTTCATTTTTCCATACTTCATCCAAATATTTGTGACTCTTTCCAAACCAACTTGTTTCACAGCTTGTGTATATTAGAATCCTTTACCTTTCACCACTGACAACTGGTCAGGGCTATGCTTTGTTAGCAGAAAGTAATAACTGTGCACACCACCGAGGTGGCAAAACTTTAAAATCAAAGGGTGTGAGGTTTGATATATTAATTCTGAAAATGTAAAGTCTTGAAATCCATACAGGGTGCTGTGTTTGTTCTTGATATTCTAAATAAACGCTCTTCGCTTTTTATTTTAGATAAAGGTGTGTGTTATACTGGAAACATGTACAGGCACATGGTGAAGTAAAAGTCCAAGAACACTGTCAAATTGGTTGTAGCAACTGGAAGTCTGTCCATTCCCACACCCTTACAGGCCAGTGAAAGGTGACAGATGAAGCTGCTGTGTATTCAGCAGTTATTGAAATGGCATGTGCTTTGAAAGGTAAATATTACAATCCCAAGGTGAAGGGTTTCTCCTAAAGAAAATGGAGGTTCCACTTTACGAAGATGCTTTTAGTATCTTCACATGCGTACGCAGTTTGATGGATTTTTATGGATATGGTTAAAACAGATATGAAAGGAACTAATATTTAAGTATGATGAATTATGATTAAAACATTTTAAAATGTTGATATTGATATGCATGTTGCAAGTTGTAATGGAGAATAGAATTCCTTTTTAAGTAAATGAAGGCTTAAAATCCAATATGCTATTTAAGATGAAGGAGTTAATCTTTTTAAATCCAATGAAAGTCCCAAAGAAGGGTTAAGGTTTCATTTTTTTCCTTGAGTACAGAAATCCTCATGAGGTTAAACAGATTTACCTCATTCTGTTCTTACAGTCCTGAGACTGTTAAGAGAGTGGATACATTTTACAGTAGTGTTTTTTTTTTCTCTAACAGTATTTGACATAACTGAAGTTAACCCTCATTTTTAATATGGGCTGCATGTTGTTTTCAATCTTTTTATGATTGTATGACAGCTAGACTGCAGCACACATAGAAAACAGCACAAAATTAATCAATTGACTTGGCAGTTTGATACCAGTAACAAAACTAACAGTTTCGGTTAAACGTTTATTCCTATTGTGGCTCCTATATCTAAAACAGAAAAAAAATATATAAAATAGAGCTGTCCTCATTGATGTTAATTGTTGCATTTCCTGAGTTTCTGTAGATGACAGGATGTGACAGGAGATATTTATGTTCTAGAACTGATTTTTGTAAGTTGAACTGATTTAAGATGGTTACAAGGAAAAATCAGACAACGCAGAAAAAATCTATTATGACTTTCTACTCAAGTATGACATATGCTCACTCCTTTTCACTGCTTTGAGGTTTATTTCCTTCTTTGAAAAACACAATTTTAGAAGGAAAGTTTCTGAAATCTAATGAAAATGATAAGGTAAGAAATCAACAAAAAAATAATAATCAAATCTGTAACCTTTAGAAAGATTGGGAGAATTTAGGAGACTTTTAGCACATAGCAGTGGGTCATGCTGAGTGCAGTACAGCTTCCCAGAACATTCAAAATCTAATTTTATCAAAGCTGGGAACAAGATCTTGTGTTTAATGCAACTTAGAGCTCTATGGTGTTCCATGGCAATAGGCTCAGAAGTGCTCAGTCCATTTTCCCTAACAGGGCTTTAAGAACCAAGAGCCCAGCTAAAGTGCATTGTGCAATCTAGTGCTCAAAAAATACGTACAATGCATCATAATTGTTACCATACAATTCTGCAGCCTGATATTGCTAAAAATATGATGTAAGAGTATTTCAGAGCTGATCAGGTCAAATTCGGGATAATAAGAGCAGTGTTTGCATTTATGATGCATAAAAATACGTAGGTGCTCCCATTTCTATATCCAATTACAATTCAGCAAAGTTCTGTGAGAAAAGTCCTCTCTTAGTACAATTTTTGTGTAAGTTATGGAAATTTAAAATAAACTAATAAATGTCTGCTTCAGACATTTTTTTTTTCAGAGAAAGACACAAAGGAAAAGATACTGTGTATTCCTATGACTGTATCTTTGTATGATAAGTGGTTGGTCATTTAAATCATGTTTGAAAACTTACTGCTTCATAAGATTAATGATTTATATACTGTAACATTATAATTAAATAAACTGTTAAGAAAAGTGTTAAATCTCCTTCAGAATCACCAAACTACTTTTTTTCTAAAACTACATAGTTATCATTTTAAGTAAGCATAAAATTAGAATAAAAATGTCAATGTTAGTAATTTATATTAGTTATTTTATCGAATTGTACTAGCTAATAGTGTTGATGTGGAGCTAATAAATACTAGTCTTTTGAAACTTGCTGTAAATAAATTTCTATATTTCCTTTGTAATTTCAAGCTTGACCCTTATGTTCTAAGCACAGGTAGTAAGGTAAAACTCCAGTTTTGTAACTCATCAGAGCAGTGGCACAGTGGCGTGGTGGCAGCCTCACATAGCTGAGGGTGCTCAACCTCACATAGTTGAGGGTATCTAATAATCCTGAGGCTCTTTTATTTCAAAGGAAGTGTACACAAACTTCCTACGTATTTGTCCTATGGTTGTCCAAGTTCTCACCCTTTTCCTGTCAGTAATTACTGTGTAAGAAGGGGCTAGAATGGAAGAAAACAAAGCATTATGGGAGAAAGCAGAAATGAGGATGTTCTTGCTGGAGGAGTGCCCTACTGAGTCCTGTGAGCCCACTCCTGGCTCTTCTTCTTAGTCCTTAAAGCATGAGTTGTTTCTGTGCAGGAGCTCAGCTTGAAGAGGAAGAGTACGACAGGCCGTGTCTACTGCAGCCTATGGGAGGAACTTAGCTAAGGTCTTCCATTCCCTGGCTGATTCGGTAGGTAGGAAGCTGTATGAAACAACTATGGTTGCAGAAACAGCTGGGATGTCATTTGCCAGTGAAAAGCCTGATCCAACTCAGTGATTTGAATACCACTGTGTCTGTAGACTCAGACTGGGATCCTTCATACTAGATGTCAAAGGGAAAGTGGCCATCCTGACTTCCAACACATACTCTGATATCACATCCCAGCATGGTGTACCGACAGGGATACATCTTTATCTCAGCAGTCCTGTGCTCTAGCCCAGTTCCCCAGGAATGTGTGAGTATTTGAAATGTCTATTGGGTTGCTGTACTTCCACATTAAATAATGCAGTCTGAGAAGCTGATGTGTAGTTTCTACTTCTGGGGTCTGCAGCCTATCTTGTAGGTGGGATTTGGAACTAACCCTTAGTATCAGACTTACAAAGCTGTTTAGGGGATTAACTTCTACTGAGCATTTGGGCTTTAAAGGAAATAAGCCTTCTTCCACTTGTGCTGGGGAGTAGTCACTGAGGCAGTGTTAGCTGGTGTAGATAAGTACCATTGATTTGAACTTTTACATAGCTCAGTGACACAGAAGGTTTAGAGGAACAAGCTATGAAGATAAAAAAAGAAAATAAACAGAGTCCTGAATCCCGAAGGTCTTTATGGTTACACCAAAAATAAAATAAAATAAAATAAAATAAAAAACAGAAATCAATCTGATACTGAGATCAGTCCTTTGAAATCCTTTCTTTTTCTGAAGTCTGTTTTCTTATTTGAATCTTTCAGGAGTAAGCAGCCACCTACCTATGATCAAACTAAGATCCGAAGAGCAGGTGGATTGTTTACTTGTGTTGCACGGTTGTTAAAACTAATTATTTCTGTCAGTCATTACAAAATGTAAGGTACCTCACAGAAAAGGTGCCTGGGAATTTAAGGCAGGTGGGATTGGATGGAGGATTAAGTGTTAAACTACTCTTCCTAAAGTGGGAGTTTGGAGAAGTCCAGGTTATTCCATTCCTCGTTGGACCCAGGCCTTGTAGCAGACTGATTCCTAACCGGTGCATTGTTTAACCCGAAGATGCACAGCCAAGGAAGATGAAAAGACAAGCAGAACAGTCACTATCATGAATATATTACAGGGTCGGGGAAGCTCTTTAAGTTGTAGGAACATATTTGAGATAAAGAAAGGAAGATATAGTAACAAGAGTTGATGTAGTAAACTACTGTTCTAACTTGCACCGTCTTTCATAGACAGTGGGTTTAGTACTCTCCCTGTTGATCCAAAGTCTGGCGACTGCCTCTCCTGTGTTAAAATAAACAAAATGAAAAATGTCTGCTTCAGACTTTTTATTTCAGAGACAGATTTGAAATGTTTTTTTTTCTCTGATTTCTTTTTCAAAAGTGATATGAGTTTAAGCTCTTTAATGACTTAGTGTTCCTATTAATCTGACAGGTACTAAAAGTACCACAATTGAATTTTCCTTTGTACATGAGGCTTAAACAGCTGCCTTTTTCACCCAGCATAAACCATGACTGCAGAACATGATTTTTGATTATTATGGAAAAGAAACCTAGTTTTCCTTTTCTTAAAATCTCGTAGGTTCATTTTCTAGTTGCACAGAAAGTAGTTACCCAATGACTCAAGACACTGTTGTTTAATGGAAAAATACTTTCTTATCTTTATTTCCTTTCAGTAGAGTTTCTAAGGCTTTAAAACAACAACAAAAAAAGACAGTTCAGATTGCGTTCTGAGCTATCTTCTGTCCGTAGCTGTGTCATGTTTCTTCCTTGATTTTTTTCTCCCTTTTAACTATTTGAGCAAGTAAAACGGGATTAAATAGCACAGTAACAGTTCGAGATGAAATATCCGAGTTACAGTTGATTAATTTTACCCAAAAAGAAAGTAACAGTTTCCAAAAGAGAAAGGCAAGTCTATAGGAAATGTTGAAATTAAACACAAATAAACAATAGATTATATTATTCTGCACTGGAAAGGCTATTTACATAATCCATACTCAGTCACAGCAAACAGACTCTCACTAGGTCCCATCCTCCTGGACTCATAAAACATTTAAAGAGATTTAATATCACATTTCAAATGACACTTCTGGAGGTTTTTCTTGTGCATAACTTGTTTTTAAACCACGGAGAATATTGATGAGGTATGAATTGTTTTTGGTTTTTATTTGTATCAGTCTCATGTTCAGCTGCTGTTCACTGATATTACAATGATACAAAAAAATGAAACTGTTGTTTTGGGTTTGTTTTATGAAAAAAAAATACTGTTCTTATTATGTTATGTGTAATGTGATTTTCCATGTGGACTATCTTGATAGAAGTAATATGTCTATGGAATTTGAATTAAACTAGATTAAATATCTGCAAAGTTGTGCACTATAGATTTTTTTTTTCTTCCTCAAATCTCAAAAATAAGCAATTATTTTGAAAAAAGAAAAAAAAAAAAAAAAAGAAATGCATGCAGACAAGCTAGAAGCACCAAGGGAAGCAAGAAATAAGGGCATTACCAGAAATAATAAAAGCAATCTGGTATTACAGATACTTAACCTCCACCTCTCCCCCTTTTCTATCCTCAGTGAAGTAGGGATGTGTTTTGAATGTCTCTACAAACAGTGAAACAATAGCAACTGCTGGGCTTATGGATATTTCTGTATCAGGATTCCAACTGAGATCTTCAGTGTAATCCAATTCATTACATCATCATTTTGGCATTTTAATATAAATGGGATCATCAAAGAAACGACCCAGTGCTGCAGGGTTTTACTTGTAATGCTGTGCACAACATAGAATTATCTGCTTTGACATATGATAACTCAGGAAATAAACCAACTTATTAATAGTACAGTTCTGTGTATCCTCATCAACTGCACATGCAAGCATTTATATAGCTGAATACCTTCAAGAAATGAAAGGAAAAATATATCCCTTGTAATGTGTATGTGTCCTTGTTCAGGAGTACACAAAACCAAAATGAGATGTTTTCTAATGGTGTTTGACATTGTAAAAGAATTTAAGTCTTCAGTGCTAGGTTGAAGGACTCTGGTCTACGTTTTTAGATTTTTAGCTGAAGTGTAGGATAATCGTACAGCGCTATTATCACTCAAATAGTTCAAAGAAGTCTTGTGTCCATTCAAAAACCTAGACTCATGTTTTCCTTTGCACGTGAAGTAAGCTTTCATTGGAGAAAGCCACATACCTTCTGCTTTTCACTGTCAGGCTGTTGATGCTCCCTAGCCAGCCAAATTGGACCAGTAACTGGTTTGTAGACAGACTGATGATGCCTTCCCCAACACCTTTCCAAAACAAAAGTCATATTCAGTCACACTTTTACTAATGCTACAGGAGAAAAGGGGAATGAGGCATAGGTGGGCCAGGCATACAGTTTGTAGAATGCAGACATACATAATTACCAGCTTTCATGGTAACATCTTCGTCTACTGGGATTCCATCCTCAGTAACGTGGCAGATTTGTAAAAGGCCAAAATGTGTAGATCCTAATTCTCAGGTCTGCCTTCTAGTTCTGTTTGTTTGATTTTTTTTGTCTGTTCAATTTTTGTGTGATTCATTCTGTAGTTTTCAGCAGAATATATACATATGCACACATACAACCACACACGTATGTGTATTGTTTTGTAAATGTTCTCAGTCGTGCTTTTTCTGCTTTGCATCATTTATTCATGTATCTTCCATGTTCTCATTTATTTTTTGTGCAACTAAACCTTATAATAAATTATTATTAAATATAACTTGACAGTGACAGAGTCTTCATGTTTTGTTTTCTCCTGAGCATTCGAGAGAGAGAGAGAGAAAAAAATTGTGTGCGTACGTGTGAGAGTACATGTTGGCTGCGGGCTGTGTTTCTGTTCTGAGGCACAAATAGTAAGCACTGGAATAGCTGTCATGAGTGGCAAGAAGCATGTAAACCACACCGCTGTCAGACAGCACGCTTCTGTTCCTGCTTTTAAATCTGAGTTCAAGGATCCCTGATACATTTGCTTTTGCAGGCTGAATAACACTGTTTGTCCAACAGTGTGATAACACCTCCTGTGTGGAAAATCATGGACATTTTTTTATTCTATAAAGCTCTCAACTTGAGATTTGAAAGTCATGAATATAGAGAACATTGAGCACATTTTCTTTCTCACCTTGCCACACAGACTTTGCAGACATTTGTTTCTCAGACCAAATGAATGTAATTTAAACATATACTGCTTTGTTCTACATAGTTGCTCTCAAATTATTACCTGTAAGTGGACCTACTGTGTAAAAAATGTTTAAATTTTAGAAGTACCAATAATCTTCACTTGTACATATGAATCAAAGGGTGCGTTAGTGCTGCAGACTGCCGCATAATGCAGATGCACCCTGGTTGGCTCAGGTACTAGTGCTGTCCGGCCAGGGCAGCCTGGGCCATGCTTGGCACTAGCCAGTTTAACCTTCTGCAGCTCACCCGTACAAAGCAAATCAAGTCCAACATGCAAATACATGGCATGAACTCCGGTTATTTCATTCATAAGAAGGAAGCTAATTGTCTTATCTTGGGTTTACGCAGTTCATGTAAATCTCCTGTGCTGGCCCGAGTGATGAATCTTCTTTTCTTCTTTCTGTGTCCCATGTGGTGTGATAATTGTGTTCTGCATAATTGTTAACGGGCTAGAACATTTAAAAAAAAAAAAAAAGGAAAAGTTGAAGGACTTTTCTGAAAATGACTTTGAAAAAAAAAAACAACAAATTTTCCCCATATGCTGTTTTATTATTGGGAAATAACCATCAATCAAATTAGTTTTTGTCTTCTTGTGTTACATGAATAAATTTCAAATTCAATTCATATGAAAAAAAAAGTTGTACTTTGAATATATTTCACAGCTGTCTCATTTGGGTTCCTGGAAAAGTATCAAAGTATCGGTATCACTGGAATGCTTCTTTCTCTTCATGTACACACTTTACATACTGAAATAGTTACCCAAATCAATCTTAAAACATGAGTTACTCCAAAGATGTGGACCATACTGTGAATTACTCAAGTCATTAATGTGATGGTGCCTTTGTTATTTGTCATGTTTTCAGAATTGTCATGTTTTCAGAAGATGGTTTCTGAGGTAAATGGCAAGTCTCTAGGCTACGATTACCCTAGGAAGAGCTTTATTCTGATGTGAATGTTGACCCAAGAGGCAGAATGAGAGACGTAGAATTGGCAGAAGGTTAAAGGACTTTTTTATGTCTGTATTTAAAGTGAACTTCTCCACAGGATGATACAGAAATGCTGTTTGAAGGGAATAAATAGCTAGAGTCACATCCACTGTGAGGAAGGGGCTGTTTCCCTGGGTACATTACTACTTCATACCATTACACAGGGTATGAAAAGACAAGGTAGAAGCAGAAAACTTGGATCTTGTCTTTCTACTCAGGCTTTGTATAGGATTATTAGCGGAAAAACATCACAGAGCTACAAAAAGTTGATTGGCTGTTAAAATACAAAAAGAAAAAGAGGCAATTTAACAGTTTTACCAACAAATTATAGTGAAGCTGAACTAGAAATAGGTAAATACAAATGGTATGACAGGATACGTTTTTTTGTGGTTTTTTGTTTTTTTTTTTCCTCAGATTTGAAAGTAGCAACTAGAAGGAAAAAATAAATAGATATTGCCAATAAAAAAATAGTTCTCTTGCAAACCAAAACAGCTACATGGAAGAAATCTTTAAATATAATTGATAAAAAAAAAAAAATCAGAGAACAATTATAAAAATATTTATTTTTTCACAAATATGGTTTAAGATTAAACTATACAATTCAGGGAATGTAAACATCAGATACAGAAGAGATAATGTTAAGAAATATACAAAATAACAAAGTATGAGTGAACTCCAGTTGATCTCACCTCGGCCTGAGTAGAATACAAAGCATTAAATAAGGCCTCTGTGATCCTCTTCCTCTTCTTCCTGGTGACACACATTCAGTTGGAAACACAATGGAAGGAACTGCATCATGTATTACAGTATAGTCCAAACAATTTAATTCCAGCATACAAGAGAGAGCACTGATGTAACTTACTTGCCCACTGACATCAATAAAATCCAATAGACTTTCCTCTGAGTGCAGACCATAACATGCATGAGATTAGCACTGTTTTGTAATGATCTGGAGACATATCAGAAGAGCTCCTGTTCAGGAGCAAGTACAGTGATATATTGCCAGTAAATTCTAGAAGCTTCATATGATGTGAAGGGGAAAGAAATGTATTTAGTTTTTTCTACTCAATATTTCTTTCCATTTTAAGCAGAGATTCTGGATCAGACAACTACTATACATTTAGTGTAGAGCAGATACAAAATGCTACAAGATGTAAAAAAATCTCAAGATGTCACTTGTGCTTCTCTGCTCAAAACAGGAACAGCCCAACCTAAGCTTATGTTAGTCTTTTCTAATCACTTGTTTATACCACAATAAGCATTTAGCTGACTAAGGATCTTGAGTAAGATTTTTTGTTTCTTCGTTTGTTTTGTTGGGTTTATTGTTTGTTTGTCCTTGTAATGGGAAAAATAAAGTACTTATACCCTGCTTAACTGATCAGTTTTATCAAATTTAGAATTTCAGAAAGAAAAATTTCCAAGTCCACATTTTTTCAATAGCCTCTGAAAAGGACAGAAGAGCTTTTAACACCTTCATACCTTCATGCTTCTATATCAAGCAAACTGATTTGTTACTTACTTTTTGCGATAAGCAGTGGTGATGCAGAAAATGAGTAGGAAAACTAAAACAGCAGCAGATGTTCCTCCAGCTATGTAGATAATAAGCCATTTCTGATCCCAAGTTGCTAGAATATGATTGTAATAAATATTGTTAGAATTCTGTATAGATCATCATGAACTTCCCATGACAGACTAAGCTGAAAATCAACAATTATGTAAACACATTATCCCATGAGATCTCATGCTCAATATTCAGATCTCGCAACCATTACCTCATTTCTGAAGAGCCCTTGTTATGCTGAACTAGCTCTTACAAAAGCTGCAACTGAGATGATTTCATACAGCACAGCAGTATGAAAAAAACCAACAGAAATGTCTTGTATATTCCTTTTCCTCTCATTCCCTCCTGTGGTGAGAAAGCAGTCCAACAGCATACATAAGTGACTTGATATATAGTCAATAAAAGCACTCAGATGACTTAAATGAATATCCTTGACATTGTAAAGGTTGTCCCATAAGATATACCTAATGAACATGCATTAATTCCATGAGCAACAAGGCATTTTCTCAGACCCAGAAGATTTTCAGTTCAGTGCTTCACACTTTTATCAGTTATTTTCTACTCTAATTCAAACCAGAATCTGTTCATTTTTTAATAAAAATATTTCCACAAAAAATTCTCCTGTTGTGATCGATTTTTTATAGCCCAGTACTGCACATAATTTGATGATGGATCTCAGGAAACTCATCCTATTTGTTCCAGTATTAACAAAAATGCTTTCTTTGAGAATCACAACTGAGATAGAAAAAGTTACATTCATTGCAGTTTGAGCTTTGTAAATGCATAGTTTTCTTCAGTATGGAATCACTTCTTCAAAGAAAGCTACAGAACAACATGTATTAACGATGGGGTCAGCACAGGCATGACAATGTCTTCAAGGTATGAATCAATATATTCTTAAAGTACTCAAGCTCATGGAGAGGTAATGTAAAATTATTCTCATTTTTCAAGTGAAAAAAGCTGTAGGAGAATTAATATTCTCAGTCATGTAGCAAGCCCACAATTCCAGTCCTTAATATAGTTATACATTTAAAACATGCATGATTTTTACTCATCAGTTAGTGGTATCATTAAAAAAAAAGAAAAAAAGAAAAGTATGTCAAACCACAGAACTTTAACTCAGCTTTTTGCAGCCCACCACAGTGTGCTATTTCCTGCTTCTGTTGCATCTCTACGCTAGCTGTCTGCAGACTTGAGAGTAAATAGCACAAAAAACAAGCAATCACAAATAGAAAGTAATAAATGCTATGGTATATAGTCTATTTGTGACTAGCAGTAGCAGCAAACTTCTATGTCAGGTGGTTTTACCAACTTCTAATAATCTCAAACTTCCAGCAAACTCTAGTGAGCATGTGATAGCTATGTCATGATGAGAGCATGAGTCTGTCCAAATATGTACTGAAGAAGAAATATTTCCAGAATATTCTTTCATTTCTCAACATGTAGGAATAAAACAAAACAAGGCATACAAAGATGCTTTGGGATGGAATAAAGAAGGCTGAGGGGAGGCCTCATGGCAGCTGCCGCTCCTCACAGGGAGTGGAGGGGCAGCGCTGAGCTCTGCTCTCAGAGACAGGGCCCGAGGGAACGACATGGAGCTGCGTCAGGGGAGCAGCAGCTGGGGGTTAGGGAAAGGGTCTGCACCAGAGGGTAGTGGGCATGGAACAGGCTCCACCCCAAGCTGGCAGAGTTCAAGGAGCATTTGGCCAACACTCTCAGATACAGGGTTTGTATTTCAGGTGGTCCTGTATGGAGCCAGGAGCTGGACTCAGTGATCTTTATGGGTTCCTTCCATCTTGGGATATTCTATGATTCTATAATAAAAAGGGAAACTTCAGTATAAAGAAGTCATAGGGTGCTGTTTTGTATTACTTAATACAAGAGACAGTGAACATATCTTATGGACACAAAGTTGTTTGAGTGTTGCAGATAAAAACTAGCAAGTTATTGGTGAGCAGTAACTACTCAGGTTAGTTCTCTTTAATGTTTGAGACAATGTAGAGAGAAAGAGAGCAGCTGAAGATGAAACCACAGCTGTACCAAAGAGCTTTAATTCTGGATAGACAAGAAAATTACATGCTTAATTCAAAGACAAAAAAGAAATGGTATTGCTAATGATAATAATCTCACCTAACCAGCTGCTGAGCCATCACCAGTTGACTTTTCTTCTGGATCAAAAAGCTTCACAGCTACCTGTTGAAATGAGCTCAGGTATGTCTGTTTAGTGTTAATGCGCTCATTGAAAAGGATAAGAAAAGAAGTACTGAATACAGAAGAATCTTATCCTTGGAGTCCAATATTGTTTCACTCGAAAGAAAAAAGAAAACTCTCTCAGAAGTTTACACTGCTGAAGGAATGTGACATAATAGAGGATACTGCCTGGTAACACAAACTAATGACTTCTGTATTATAACTACAAAATGTAGACACTCTACTTCCAGCACGTTTTCAATGGCTCCATGCTTGAAATGACAGAGTACTGCATATGCATTTGTCCAGCTTCAAGAAAAATTATTTGATTTTTTCCAAGTGCTTGGCTACTTGCCACAGAAAACCTTCATCTGTGCCAGTGAGTACTTACAGAAATAAGGAGAAAATACTCCGTAAGCAATAAAGAAATTTTAAGAATTTTGCTACTCTGTTAAAAATCATATATTTAATTATCATCTAGGATGGGTGAATTTGGATAGAATTACAGGCTTCAGCAGCATCTCCATCCTGCAGTCCAAGCCCTCCAGACTTCATTTATTCTTTTCATGACATTTCACCTTCAGTTTATCAGGTGAAGATAATAATCTATGACTGAATGAGTTTGAGAACTGGGATTATCAGCTGTCAGTTAAATTTGGATGAGAGAAGTCATTAGATTCTTTGGAAGCAATAACAATTCAAAAGACCTTTTGCCTTTTCTCATCTTAAGGAAACCTTTCCTGAGGCAGTTGTTTTTGTTAGCAATACAAAATCTATTGTAATTACCGACTATTACATAACATTCAGGGTTTTGAAGAAACGTGTCACAGGCTTGTCATGTGTCTCTTTAATTCTTGTATTCTCATCAAAGGTAGTATGTTGATGTGAGTAAAATACCCATTATTAGTCAGTGTTTTCTCCCTCCCCTAGCTTTGTAGCCTTGGCATCTTCTGTACAAGACTCTGAAACTTTTCTGTGCAAATGTTTTAGTGCTTTGGTTTTGAGGAGAAAACACCAATGGGGCAGACATTTATTTGTCCTAACAAGAGATTTTAACTGCACCGTGAGTATCTTCATGGAGCTTGTCACATGCCTTGCTGGTCTGGCATGTAAGCTATGTAACTAGACATCACTGAAATAGTTTTGCCCACAAGTGAAAGGTAGAAATCCAGTGTGAATGCATTCATGCTCAGAGAAAAGTGCTTTGCTGAGTAGAGACCCACAGACGTAGACTGAGCATCTTGCATTCATACAGGAAAAAATCATGTATGAAGAAGAAAGCTAATTTCACTCATACCTTGATTCTCCTCACCCACTACAACAGCACTATGTTGTGTCTATTTTCTGTGCCACAGAAGTACTGCTGCTTTCTCCCAGCTCAAAGCATTGTGCGATAACCCACTGTGACTGGACAAGAACTGCCCTGCTTTTCATTTCATCTGCCATTTTTTTCTTAATGCTAGATTTTCCTTATGCTGACCTGTTGTCTTTGTGATTATTTGGTTCCTGTTCTCTAAAAAAAGGCATCAGGAAGCAGTCCTTAAGGTGAAAAGGCTCCTTTACATCTAAAATACACTGGAGAAAATTTAGCAGTGCTCTGAAACCCAACCAGCTTGCTATCAGCCATTTTAGGCATTAGTTGGTACACAAATTTTGCACAGAGCTCAATCATATAAGGCTTTTGTATTTTACAGCTGTTTTCATGCAAAATAGGTGGGTTCAAAATGATAGAAAATTGTAACAAAAAAAAGAGTATGAACTAAGACAAAACCAGCAAGAAAAAAAAGAATTAGGTGCAGATCTTCCGGACATCATCAACTCAGGTCTCACTAGCACCACTCAAATTCAGTCCATCATCCTCATGCACAAATTACCAGTGCCCTCAGTCCCAGGGGCTACTCTGTCTGCACAGAGGGTAGTCCCTGGAGCTGACCAGCTGGCACTGGCTCTGATGGCCTAGAAACCATTGCAGGGCCTTACTCAGCCACCTGAAACAGCTGAAGTGGCATTTAAAAGTCTATCCATAACCCAGGTAAATCAGCAGGGAAAAATGTGACTTCCGTATGCCTTTTTACTTTCATCTCCTGCCAGTGCCAAAAGGTGCATTTGTGCTGCAAGCCTCTGCATTTGCACACATTGAGCTCAGATGTCATCCTGATTCACTGGCTGCTGCCAGAGAGAGGTGTTCAAAGCCTGTAATTTTTCATTTTGAAATTAAATCTTTCCACAATGTTTAAGTCTTCAGGATGAAATAACAGTCAGTTTTTCCATGTTTCCAACTTTTTCATGACTTCTACCTTTCTTTCCTATTTATATAACAAAACAAGGTGATAAGAAATCTGCTTCTTTCCTTCAGAAACTTGCTGAAAAGAGTAAATCTAATCAAAGGGAAAATATGATAAGTAAAAATCTGAAACGGGTTCAGATGTGAAATCTGGTGACATTACCATATTAGCAGAATTTTCAGAAGCAGAAAAACAGTGAGGAGCATGCAGAAATTAATTTGAAGTCTCTTGAACGTTACATAATTATGTAATACCCAGCCTTCTGTTTCTGCAGCTGTTGTTCCACAAATCCACACTAATTTACATATGTGTTACTTTTTGTTTTCTAGGTTTTAAGGTCAAAAACAGATTCATAGAACTGTCATTTCAGCTGGAAATTCCGTTACTGTAAAACAAAAATAACAATATTTGGTGGGAAAGAGTGGGCAATGATATTGAATGGATCCTATGGTTTTGTTTTTATTGATGTTGGAAAATGTTAAATGCAGCTTGCTGACTTCGACTGACACAACTGCAAAAGCAGCCAAGGCTTTTCCCACACCTAAATATCTGTTCTCCTACATTCCTTTTTTTTTCTTCATAGGAATTTCATGCTATTTCTCCTTGCAATAATACTTCCACCTTCAGACAAGAAGCAAGCTTCCTTTTTCTACTGTGTAACCTCTCAGAATCTGTGGTTTTAGAATTATTGTCATTTCTGCAGATAATCCCATGCCCTTATTTTATATATCCTTTCCCACAAGTTTCTTCCTGTTCAGAAATTCTTAGAATCTTTAAATACACAGCTGCTCTTAAAACAAATACCAAAAGTTTATTATTTTACCTCTTACTCTCTCTCACCCAAAACAGAGTTCTCTCTATTACTATTCACTGTGCAACCATTTTCCCAGCTTGTAGACTCTGTACTTCTGAATGTCTCTGGCACTGGCCAAGGTGAGATTTGCAGTACCCATGCAGAATTGCACCAACAGAATAAAAATGTTGGAAGAGTTTCATACCAAATCCAAGCCTAGACTGTGGCTTAGCTGTAACAACTACCCCAAAAAAATGAAGTGTCTGAGCTGATAGAACACACACAAAAATTAGCACATCTAGTTTCTGTCGTCATTTTTTCATCAAAGCTACATCAAAGCAGAATAAGTAACTCCAAGTGAAGGTCTTCACAGGGTCTGTGGGAGCTGACCCCTGGCCTCTCTCTCCTTTCCTCTTAGCATTTCTCCATATCCCCTTGGAACTATTAGTCATGCATTATGAAACATATCCAAACATTAAAGGCAAACAATTGGAAATTTTTGATGCTTCACTTCTTTTGGAATACCAAGAGAAAACAAAATAAAGTGTGTCATAATGCAGAGTGTTTTAGAGGGAGACAATGAGCTGTTTTCTGAATCACATTAAACTTCAGCTTCTTTGGTGGATTCGTACCTTTTATTCTCCAACATATGCATAACTATGCTGGCCTTAAAACCAGTTGCGATAAATAGAATTTGCTTCAAGATCAAAAGAAGCATGGAATCTAATGTCTTTCCTTAGTTTTGTTTTTTTGTTTTGTTTTGTTTAACTAGAAGGAGTTTGCATAGGTAGTTCTTAAAGTTGAGGCTGTTTGGCAACTCATTATTTGATTTAGTTTTGGTACAAGAAAGACTTTGTTTGGAGTAAAGAAAATATTTTCATTGCTTTACAATTTTTAAATGCTTGATTATATGAATACAGTCACTATTTTGAAAATTGAATGTTTAGAAGTATCAGAGGTGAGAGAAATTATTCACCTTAATCATACTTCTTTTCATCACATTTTGTTCAATTTTATGAACTTTTGTGGTCATAGAATGGCCTGGATTGAAAAGGACCTCAAAGATCATTGAGTTTCAAACCCCTTGCTGAGTGCAGGGTCGCCAACCACTAGACCAGGCTGCCCAGAGCCACATCCAGCCTGGCCTTGAACGCCTCCAGGGATGGGACATAAAGTGTTCAGAGTAAAACAGATCAACTTTTTCTTCCCGAGTGTATTCTCAATACCTGAATCATAGATGAAGCGTATTCTGAAGCTTTATACCATATGCCACAGCTCTACATGCTGCCAAGCAGATGTCTGCCAGCACTCATTTATTACCACTAACAAAGGCAGTACCAAAGGCACCACA
The DNA here is from genome assembly GCF_002078875.1 of Numida meleagris. Taxonomy (NCBI): domain Eukaryota; kingdom Metazoa; phylum Chordata; class Aves; order Galliformes; family Numididae; genus Numida; species Numida meleagris. Next base: position 92,285,600 of record NC_034410.1, on the reverse strand, counting down.
GAGCTGGCCTGAATGCTTCAACAGGAGAAGAAGGGCTGGGGTGGTACAAGAACTCTGTTTTCAAAATGCATTCTATGGAGAAGAACTAAAAGTGAACCCTTTTTATAGTCACAAAAACATAGAACTAAAAGTGAGATATAGCTCACAGTTTGAGCAATCCAATTTTATATGTCTACATATGGAGACCTAAGCTCCCATTATAATCAAACTGTGAAAACAGTCACAGCAAAACCTGAAGAATTATTCAGCTCCCGCTATGGAAATTCCTTGCATGAACAACGCACAGTCCATTCTACAGATTCTACGTTTGCAACAGAAGTTTGCTCTTAGCTCCCGCTGGAAGACAGGTCTCTCACCTAGGACCCAGGTTCATGCCCCACAATGCACTGTGCTAATGGGGACCGCCACACGTCTCCCAGAGACCACTGATCTCCCCCTGCAAACTCTGCAGTCTCCTCTTTCAAAGAGTCTCCTTCCTATCATCAAATCAACTTCTCACAAACAGATCTGAAGTCCTGTTATGACAGTAGACAAGATAAACCAGCTTCTTTTCGTGGAAACCAGACTGATTTTTAACTTTGTCATCTGTCTCACACTACTCATTTGAATGTGGTATTTGAATAAGCCCTCATTTGTTACCAGAGCGTTATTTTTTACTGGTAAAGATGCTAATGCCTCAGAAGATCCTGGAAACATTTACCACTGCCTTCTTTACTTACCAACCACAGTGAAACTCATCTCAAAGGTTTTATTTCTTCCAGTAGCCACACAGCGGTACGTCGTGAAGTCAGAGGCTGTGACGTTTTGAATGACAATTGTGGAGCTTGCCTGACCAGAGCAATCCACCAGTGCACGCTTTCTGAAATCTGAACCAAAGCTTTTCCGTCCTAATGAGTTACACAGGACGATGGTATCTGTCCCATTTGCCTTAATCCTTTCCCACTTCACTTGCTGCACTGATCCTCCGATATCGTAAGGGCAAGTAAAAGTGACACTTCCTCCTGGCTTGGCAAACACGGGATTATTTTGTCTCTCAGATATTTCAAAAGCATCTGCTGAAAAACAAAAACAGAAACAAACAAACAAAAAAAACCCTATCATTTATACCTATATATGAGTCTATTTCAGTGCTTTTCTAGACCAAACATCTTCTGTGGAATTGTGAGGCTGTGCTGACATTTCAAGAAGGCTATTTCTATAAATGTTGAATATATTAATGTTTTATTAACAGTTTCAGCAAATATTCAACAGTGTAAATTATGGGACCAGTTACATAAAATTTGTGATAGCCTTATTCTGCCTTCACGTTGATTAAAAAAATAAAATAGTTTGATGTGCCCTTTAGGACATGTATTTGTAAATTACATCACATAACATTCCAGCCTATGAACTCTAATTCAAAAATCTCATCATTTAAGATTAAAAATATTCTTAAACACTCCCATACTCAGGAGAAGCCTGTATGACAGCCAGGCTATTTGAAAGGAGACTTACAGATAAAGTCAAGATTACAGCCATATACAAATCATAGATGTACTGTATCTTAAATCATTTAGACTGAAATTTCCTTTTTCAGAGTTTCTATTCTTAGTAATAGAATTCACTGTTCACACATCAAATAAATACTAAAAAAGTCTTCAGAAGCAAGTTTGTCAATGTTTCTGGTATTCAGAGCACTCAGTGGTCACTTGGCTTCTAAAGACACCTCTGTAATGTGTATTTCTCACAGTGAGGACTAGCACTGTCATCTTTTTGAAGACTTTGGTGTTGAATAATATTAATGATACATCTGGGTTTTGTACACTGTGAAAGGACTGCTCTTTCAAACTGTTCAGTGAGATTCTGTATTTTATTATATGTCTTTATGTCAAAAAATATCAGTAGTATATACTTCTGTGCTTTGCTCTATGTAAGGTAACAACTGCAATCCATGAAGGAGAATTAAGAAAATTGCATAGGAAGAATGGCATTCATTAAATGTATCAAAATTTGTTAAAAAGAAAGCCTTAAAATGAATTTATAGCCAGATTCATGAGATGGGATGGTTGCAGCGGCAGTCTGGATGGAACATAATACTGTAGGACTGAACTAAATATAGATCCTGCTTGGTATAATATTTTTATTATAAATCTAGGAGAAACAATTCTAGCTAATTATATTAATTGGAATGCTGGTAGTATAGAAGTTGTCAAAATAATAGGTACTGGAGAAATCACCAATATGGAGTGACGTACCTCAGCCTCTAAGCTAGTTGCAAAAGATAACAGGATTTCATGTGGGCAAGAATACCACCCTCAATCTAGGAAAAAAATGATTCCATTCATGTTGACAGGATGGAAGTTTCACTGTGGCAGTCTGACTTCTGACACTTGTCTGGTCTCCATGAAACAATGGAAAATAGGAATGAAAATGTCTGGCCTACAGTTTTTAATAATTTATCAGTGGAACACAGCACAGAATTTACACAGAATTACATTCCCTCTGCCTTCGGAGACCAGAAGTAAGACTGAAATATTGAAATGCTGAAAGAAAAAAGGAACCATGTCTAATGAGTTTACCTAGAAAAATGAATAAAGAACCTGAAGATCCACGCAGACTGCAATAAAGGAGATAGAAAGTTAATGATAGACAAGGACAGAAAAGAAGGAAATTCATTAAACCAAAAAGAAGATATAATGCAGGCTGAGAGATCCGAGGCTGTTCATCCTGGAGAAGAGAAGGCTCCATGGAGAACCAATAGCTGCCTTTCAGTACCTAAAGGGGGGCAATAAGAAGTAAGGGAACAGATTTACCAGAGTCTGCTGTGACAGGACAAGGGGAGATGGTTTCAAACTAAAAGAGGGGAGGTTTAGATGGAGATGAGGAAGAAGTGCTTTACAGTAAGGGTGGTGAGGCACTGAAACAGGCTGCCCAGGGATGTGGTGGATGCCCCATGCCTGGAGACACTCAAGACCAGGCTGGGCCATGCTCTGAGCAACCTGATCTAGCTGTGCATGTCCCTGTTCATTGCAGGGGAGTTGGACTAGATGACCTTTAAGGGTCTCTTCCAACTCAAACAATTGTATGATTCTAAGAATTTACTCAGAGAAGTCTAAGTATTATTCATATCAGGCTAAATGACTACTATAATGGAACTTGACACTTCAAAAATATGTTTCTGAAGCCACAATACTAGAAAAAGTAATTTTATTTTATTCTTATTGTTTAGAGAGAGCAGATTCTGACTGGATAGGGAAAAGGGGTAAATGAAATGGGAATTTATATCAAATCTCTCCTTTGACCTTATATTCTAACAGGTCAGATCCTTTCCTCCTGTCCCACTTTCCAGATCACTGACTTCCAATAACTGCCTGCATAACAAATAAAGCACATGATCTTTCTTGAGAAGTTTTGTCTTCTTCACTGTGCAGCCTTTACTGTATACTTCTAATGTGCAAGTCCTACTACTCCCTGCTTTTCCTCCATGCATCCTCATCTGCTCCTGTGTGTGTGCTTGCTGTCCTACTCATTCCCTGCTAATGCCACCCCAACCCGCAGGTGTTTTTCAGATGTAAGCATACTTATTAGGGAAATTATGATGTATATCTATGATTATGTACCTCCCTCCTTCCAGAGGCATTCCACCTGACCCAAAAGGCAGCAACAAGGACTACATAAAAATGGCCTTCTTCCCCACTGCCCTGCTGTACATTTGCTAGAAGAACATACATTACACACATGGTAAACTGTGAAGCGCAGGAATCAAGAAATCATGAAAATCATACTCATGAAAATCTGTTCTTTTAATTCATTAGCTGTGTTATATTTGTCCAACAATATATCACAGCTTCCTAATAATGTGTTATATACTATTGTGTTCTGCAACCTGTACATTACAAAGCTGATGTTGCCTCACAGCTTCAGTGAAGAAATTCCAGGATGCAAATCTAAATACATTTGTATAATTTTCTGGATTTAAATACAATAAATGGTACGCTAATAATCACAGAATACTAAAATCATGTAGGTTGGAAAAGACCACTAATGCCATCTAGTCTGACCATCAGCCCATCCCCACCATGCCCACTAACCATGTCCTTCAGTACCACATCTCCAAAGTTCTTGAACACCTCCAGGGACAGTGACTCCACCACTCCCTGGGCAGCCTGTGCCAGTGCCTCACAGCTCTTTCTGAGAAGAGATGTTTTCCTAATACCCAACCTGAAACTTCCCTGGTGCAACTTGAGGCCATTACCTCTTCCCCTGTTAAAAGTTAGGAGAACTATGTAGGAACAGCCAAACTAAAACAGGAACATTTTTTGAGATTCTCAGTCACTGTATGCTCTATCATAGTTATTTTTACAGACATTGTGATAGCACTGGTGAGGCCTCACCTCAAGTACTGCGTCCAGTTTTGGGCCCCTCACTGCAAGAAAGACAATGAGGCCCTCGAGCGTGCTCAGAGGAGGGCGATGAAGCTGGTGAGAGGTCTGGAGCACAGGCCTTATGAGGAGCGGCTGACGGAGCTGGGATTGTTCAGTCTGGAGAAGAAGAGGCTCAGGGGAGACCTTATCACTCTCTATAACTACCTGAAGGGAGGTTGTAGTGAGATGGGGGGTCAGCCTCTTCTCTCTTGTAACTAGTGACAGGACGAGGGGGAATGGACTCAAGTTGCGCCAGGGGAGATTTAGGCTGGACATTAGGAAATTCTACTTTTGTGAAAGAGTGGTCAGGTGCTGGAATGTCTGCCCAGGGAGGTGGTTGAGTCACTGTCCCTGGAGGTGTTCAAGAAACATTAAATTCAGTGTTGAGAGACATGGTTTAGTGAGGTTATTGGTGGTAGGTGGATGGTTGGACTGGATGATCTTGTGGGTCTTTTCCAACCTAGCTAATTCTATGATTCTATGATTCTATGGTTTTAATTTTTTGCTTTTCATGCATATTTTACTTGGCAGTATGAAGCAATGTTTAGGCATTTGCATTTCTGATGAAAAATATAAATCACTCTCATCCTTACAGTATGTTACTGTGCAAAACTTATGTGATTATGCAATGACAAGCAGTAGAGAATCAGGCCTATATATTTCTTATTCAATTTTCCAAGTACACTGAAGTGTTTCAGGCTTTTGTTTTAAGCAATTGTCCCATTTTTGTTTTGACATCCACATTAGAAATGTTCTTTCATCCTCCTTCTCCTCTGCTTAAGCACTTGCTTTATTTAGCATCTTTCTGAACATGGTTTCTTTGCTTTCAGCCTGGTATGTGTGGGATGAGCACCTCATGTTCTGAGAAATACTTCAATGGAAAAAAGGCACACCCACACAACTGCACCCCCACAAGCACACAACTCAAGGTGTCACACCATGTCCACATTTCAGAAATGCTTTAAAAATGTACTATTGCTCTTGATAAAAAGAGACTTCTCCTGCCCTCTGCTCATTCTGGCCAAAACTGCTGCTGCCCACGCTGCCTCCACTGCAGTCCTGTCATTGCTCCTCCTGTAGAGAAAGCAGTAGGCAGTGACAGCACTCAAGGGAGCCACATTTTCCTTTGCTTAGTAAAATATAAGGGCTCCATGTTTGAAACCCTCCTTGTATCTTTTTTGGCATAATGATACCTCATCATATTTTGTGACTACACACATTTCCATTGGTTCAGGTCCATTAGACATACAGAGAAAAAAAATAGGCACTCATATTTTAAAAAACATAATCTTTCATTTATTTCTGGAAAGTAAATATAAGATATATAGAGGCATGAATGAGTGTGAACCAGCTTCTTAGGATTTAAAGGATCTAACAACTAAACAGAAATTCTGCAGCACAGAATTGACAATGTTAAGAAATTCCACTTTGGGGGGAAAATAAAATAATTCTATACTTTTCCTTCCTTGTTTCAGAGAACAAAACATCAAAATAAATGTTATGTAAAAGTTTGTTCCCCGTTCTTTTGGCTAGGTATTTTCAGACTTTCTACTTTTTTATTTCTGTCCTCTCCACTTCTGTTCGTTTGTTGTTTTCTGTTTTGTTTATTTGTTTCATTCTTTTGATCTCAGAGAAGATTGGCTTATTGTGATTCATCACGGGAAAGTTCCTTAGATACTTAGACTTGTTTTCAGCTAGATCATTCATTTTTAAAGTCAGTATCTGTGACATTTTAATTACAGTTAATCATGAGTTTCAACTGTCTCATATCTATAATCTTACATCAGGCTCCAGAGCTTTAATCTGGACTACAAAAATATCTATGTCATGCATTTTCAGGAAGTTCATGTTGGATATCAGGAAAAGGTTCTTCACCAGAGCGTGGTCGGGCACTGGAACAGGCTCCCCAGGGCAATGGTCACAGCACCAGCTGTGTTCAAGGAGCATTTGGACAGCTCTCTGTCATATGGTCTGATTTTTTGGGTGGTCCTGTGTAGAGCCAGGAGTTGGACTTGACGATACTTGTGGGTCCCTTCCAACTCAGCATATTTTATGATTCTATGATTCCTTCTGGTTTAAAGCAATTAACAAAAAAATAATATTCATACTTCAACATTAGTACCACAACTTCAGAAAGTTCAGACAAAATTTAAGAAGAGTAAAATAAAATGTACTGAAATAAATATTTTTACAGCTTAGCATGTTTCTGCTTCTCTGCTGGAGCTTAAAATTTAAGTAGAGGCTAAAGACTACCAGCACTGGAGTTATACTTCTGACCAGTGCACACAGTGATGCGAAATGAACATGGTAACTCACATGACATCTTCAGCCATCCCAGAACACAGATGTTTTCTGTGGGCTTCCCCGATCTCTAGGTCAGGACAAGCTCATACACTACTCAACCTGATGATAACAGAGCCATCTTTAAAGCTGCTACCCTTAGGAAGTGCTAATTTCCACTAGAAACAACAAATGATCTTTTCCAAAACTGCAAAGCTAACTTAGCTCTATCACAGAGACAAGTTGCCAGGTTTGCTGAAGCTTTGTTTGTGTACACTCTTGTCTTCCACTGCTCATAATAAGGAGCAATAAAATAAATTATAGTTGAAAGGTAGTCTCAAAATTTTATGAAGATGAACTTTATCCAGGGCTTTTTATCTTCAAGAAAATCAACTTTTGGATGAAAAAATACTTCAGCGGTGACCCCTTCACTCTTCCTCAATCTACTAGATTTGGAATTGCTTTTAGCTCCTAAATTAACGTCTTGTGTGCATGCGCCACATCATTCTGTTGAGTACCTAAAAATGGATTGTCCTTGAAAATGGGGATATTTGGCTATTATATAAGTTGGAGCAATAAAGATCTTAATTTCTTATGAGTTATTGGCACAAGTTCTACAATCAGACTAAAAACCATCACCAGTAGCATGTTTGAAAAGAATGCATTTTTCTAAGAGAGTATTTAGATTGTAAGAGCTAAAAGTATTAATACTACTATACATTAACAATGTCACTTTAATTTAAATTATATCATATTGTAACAAGCTGGTGAATACATCGGTACCAATTATTAATTCTCTGTGAGTTTATAAACACTTAGCACCTGATTTTAAATCACCTCCAACTCCAGTTTGTTTGTGCATACTGCACAACCCTTTGTTGTTTTACTCTGTCTTTAAAGCTGAACTTTAGTTGCATGGGGTGCAAGGAAAGGAAGAAGCCAAAAAGAGAGAGAGTATGGTGCTAATAAGAGTAAGAAAATCATCTGCTATTCAGGTACAAACATTTCTGAGTCAGAAGAATTTGATTGTTAGGAAATAAGTCATCCAAGAAGAACAGAAAATGCATTATGCCAGGTTTTTCCTGCAGGAGATTCTTAAAGGTGTAAGAGGTCAGAATTTCAGATTTTCATTCTCTCCAGGAATTTAATCAGTTCAGAATAAAGGGAATTTACTCACAACAGGAGTTCAAGAAACGTCTAGGAATGACACAGGATACTGTCCTTATCCTTCACTTATTGTTTATGATTTTATCACAGTGGTTGAAAATAAATGCTATGCTGAGAAAATGCATGTCACCTCATAAGTGTGCGCATGCGTGTGCGTGTGCACATACGTCTGTGTGCAGGTTCGTGCCTCCTTATTCACATCTTATCAGAGAAACCTAGAATCATAGAATATCCCAAGTAGGAAGGGACCCCCAAGAATCATGGACATGAGCCAGCAGTGTGCGCTGGCAGCCTAGAAGGACAACTATGTTCTGGGCTGCATTAAAAGAGCAGTGGTCAGCAGGGAGAGGGAGGTGGTGGTCCCCCTCTACTCGGCTCTTGTGAGGCCCCATCTGGAGTACTGTGTCCAGGCCTGGGGCCCCCAGCACAAGAAGGACGTGGAGCTCTTGGAACGAGTGCAGAGGAGGGTGACCAAGATGATCAGAGGGCTGGAGCACCTCTGTCTAAACCCTTCTTTTCTTTTGGCTCAAAGCTTGCTTTCTGAGGTATGTTTTGTGATAAGACTCTAACTTACTTACCAAGGAGACAAATGGTGGGTGTCGCCGTGTGGCAATCAACATCAACCGTGTGAACATTCGAAAGCATTTCCTTCAGGGCTGTTTGCCCCAGGAAGAGAGTGCTCAGGAGTGTTTACTGGCGGAAGATCTGGCCTGTGACCAAGTAGCACCAGCTTGGTATGTGAGACTGGGGAATGATACCATCGTATCCTGTGAAAAACAGGATGCGGATGGGCACCTTCCTGCTCCCTCTTATCTGCTGGCAAGGCCCGGAAGATGGGTTTTCTGCTGAGATCCCAAAGCCAGAAGCTGCCACTCCAGAGAGAGCTGACTCAACCACTAACTGTCACTCCAAAGAGAGCTGACTCGACCAATTTGGACTTATAAATAAGTGCGTACTGCTGTTGGAGGTCGTCGTCGACCAAAGGGGTTGTCGACCAAAGGGGTTGGTCAACCAAAGCGGTTGGCAACCGAACAACAAGCCCTGATGACCCATCACCTGAGAAGATCAACGTCGGCGCTACAAACAACGCTGGACCCCTGGTGGTGACTATCTCTCTTGCTTTCTACAAAGACTCCTTGCTTTTTTATCTCTTTTCTATCGCCCACCTTCCCTTCCCCATCTCCCTAAGCTACTAGGATTTGTAATAAACTAATCGGGCTAACATTTGACCCGTTGTGTCTTAATCTCGCCGTCGGGTATACATATACCCCTTCTCCCTCCTGTAAATTGGAGCGAGACAACCTCTCCTATGAGGAAAGGTTGAGGGAGCTGGGCTTGTTTAGTCTGGAGAAGAGAAGGCTCCGGGGAGACCTCATTGTGGCCTTCCAATGCTTGAAGGGAGCGTATAAACAGGAGGGGGATCGATTGTGAGGGTGGATAGCGATAGGACAAGGGGGAATGGTTTTAAGCTGAGACAGGGGAGATTTAGGTTAGATATTAGGAGGAAGTTTTTCACACAGAGGGTGGTGACGTACTGGAACAGGTTGCCCAGGGAGGTTGTGGATGCCCCGTCCCTGGAGGCATTCAAGGCCAGACTGGACGTGGCTCTGGGCAGCCTGGTCTAGTGGTTGGCGACCCTGCACTTGGCAGGGGCGTTGAGACTTGATGATCTTTGAGGTTCTTTTCAACCCAAGCCCTTCTATGATTCTATGATTCTATGATTCTATGATTCTATGATTCTATGATCATCAAACCCAACTCCTGGCTCCACACAGGACCACTCAAAATCAAACCCTATGTCTGAGATAGTTGTCCAAACACTCCTTGAATGCTGGCAGCTTGGGGCTGTGCCCACTGCCCTGGACAGCCTGTTCCTTGCCCACCGCCCTCTGGTGCAGAACCTGTCCCTAACCCCCACCTGCCCCTCCCCTGACACAGCTCCATGCCATTCCCTTGGGCCCTGTTGCTGTCACCACAGAGCAGAGCTCAGCACTGCACCTCCACTCCCTGTAAAGAAATGCAGCCTCCCCTCAGCTCTGGGGGAGCTGAACACACCCAGGGACTTCAGCCACTCCTCATACGTCTTGCCCTCAAGACCCTTCACCATTTTTGCAGCCCTCCTTTGGACACCTTCTAATAGTTGTGTGTGTGTCCTTCTTATATTGCAGTGCCCAAACCTCCACACAGCTTGAGGTGAGGCCACACAGCACAGAGCAGAGTGGGACACTCCCGCCCCTCACTGGGCCTGTTGCACTCCAGAGTGTGGCTGGCTCTTTTGGTTGCCAGGGTAGAACACAGTATATCACAATGAAAGCCATACGGGATACGAAAGGCAGGGGAGAGGGGAAGGGAAAGAGTGTGAACAGTAAAAGTAGCTCCTACAGACAAGTATTTCTCAGGAGGGAAAGCCAATGCTGGAAAAACACTAGACAATGTGTATACATACCCACTGCTCAGCCCCACAAATGTTATAATGCTTGGGAGTGCAACAGGAAGATGCCCTTTTTTTTTGCCTTGCATCTCAGTACATATTTATTATTTTAATGGATTGTTTTATGAACTGAATATATATTGGAGAAATATTTCACAATAAGTTTGTTATGCAGTTTGGAACCAGGTAAGAAAGTAAAAAAAATCAATATATCGTCAACATTCTACATTGCTTGTTTCCTCTCCATTTCTTTTTGTCTTTATTGACTTATAAATTATATTGCCTATCAGACAGACCAGCTGAAAGAAAAGTTCATCATTAGAAATATAAACAGTAGAAAGAGGATCTACTTCTTGGGAAAACTGTGGGACAAGAAAACTATCTGAATCTGTAATTCCCTTCTCCTTTTCACCTAACTCTGTTCATTTCATATCCTAACACGTATTTTTCCAAATAGAACATTGTCTAAGATAAAATAATATTCTATCATTTCCTTGATTTCAAATATTTTAAAGCTGTCAGGATACACTTTGTATTTCCCCCTGCAGTTGCACGCACTGGTGATTTCCAAACATCACTATCTCAAAATTTCATCCATAGTATTTACAATTTCATTAAAAAAAAAAAAGCAAAGTAATAAAGCATCTGAAACTAGATGTGGATATCACAGAAGTAAAGGTTGATACTAGAAATAATATGCTAATTAAGTTAAATTTCACAGTGGTTACTGTAGTGGCATAGAATTAGGGATTAATCACTGGGAAGATTAAATATTTTTGGCTTATGAAGTCAGGGGAATATTTGCAAAATAAATAAATAAATAGCCAGCTAAATAAATTAAAAAAAAAAAAAAGAAATCAGTTAGAACTGAATTCACTTGATTTGATTCCAGGTTAGTTCTTAGTTTCCTAACTTCATTCCTGCATCGTTCATGCAGGTCTTCAAGCATTCTTACTCAATTTCCTTCTTGTCTTGATGGACCACTGGAGGAGGTTACCCTTCACAATGAACAAGTTCTCTCACAGCCTCTTTTTCTTCCTCATCCATAGGATTCTTCTAAATAGATGCCCGAACAGGCCAATGTCTAGTCTTCCGAAGCCCAGAAGGTCTTGCTTTTTTATTTTTATCACCTTCTAATGAGGTCATGAACTCCAACATCTCATGGTCACTACAGACAAGGTTGTCCCTGATCTTCAAAATTCCATCAATTACTTCCTTTTTTTCTAAGTTTAAGGTTCAGCATAGTGCATTCTCATCAGCTACTTAATCACTTGTGTGGGAATTTATCATTACTGCACTCCAGAAACCTCCAGGAACTCTTGTGTTCTGCAATGTTGCTCCACACAGGTAGTTTCATTCTCTGATGAGGATCAGAGAATTGCAAGCTTCCTCTTGTACTCTGAAGGCCTCACCTACTTCTTCCTTGAAAGGACATTGGTAGCAGACACCCACAAAATCATAACACGTGTTGGTCTGCTCACTAATCTTGACCCATACATTCTCAGATGGCTTGTCATCCACTAATGAGCAGAATTTCCTGCATTCCCAATGCTTTCTTGCATAAAAAGCAACACTACGTCTTTGCTAACCTGGCCTGTCCTTCCTAAAAAGCCTGTATTCATCCACTGCAGCACTTGAGTAATAGGAGCCATCTTAATGAGATTATAGCTCTGTAGCTACACGTAGAGTTCTGATTCCTTCTTTGTTCCCCCTACAGCCTGCACTGGAGCACAGACACTTCAGATGGTTATGCTGGTTTCCAGAAAGTGTGTAAGAGCTTCCCCACAATACTGTCCCTGAGCATTTCCTTATTTGTGTGCATAAATTTGAGATGGTCATCCTTCTGCCTTGATTTATTGTTTTCAAGGTCTTGCCCTTGCATGTCATCCCAACCCAGATGACTTCGCTCATTCATGGGTTGCTATCTGTCTTTCCTGTTGTCCCTGTTATAGGTCCCCTCATCAGTTTTGGGACTGACCAGCCTGATGGCAAAGATGATTTTTCCCCACTTGCTCAGCTGGATCCTTGCTCAGCTGGATCCTAAGCTTGCTCAGCATATTCCTAGCAGTTCATGATCTTCCAAAAGGGTCCCTGATGATAAAACTCAACAAAGAGCAAATAGAAACACAAAGTGTGTTCATTAAGAAATGCTTAGAGGGAATACATAAACCAACACTTCAAAATTATCTTCCACTGGGAAAGAACACTACTCCTCATAGATACTGAATGTTTTTTCCTCAACATTGCATATTCTGATACAAACATAGTAACCAAGAGCACTTAATAGTATTATTCTTCTTAACAACTAATGAAAATTATAAAAAAAGAAAAAAATTTAAAACAACAACAAAAAACAATATGCACACACACATAGACACAAAAAAAAACCACTAAACAATGCTGAATAAAAGAGTCTGCATGTTATAACTGATTGCTAGCCAAATAGAACAAAAATCACATTTTCTGTTTCTGGATGATAATTTTTCTCATGTATATAAACCATGCTTATAGGCAAGATAAAGGAGAAAATATTAATCTTCATTCAGTGATGCTGAGGCCTTAGCAGGAGCATTTTAGCTAACTTACTTTAAGAATGTAATATACAAACTGGAGACGATTCTGATGAATATAAGAATGGTGAAATTTAGAATAATGAGCTAAGAAGGAAAGTTAACTATTTTTGTTTAGAACAGGGGGATGACTGAAGTCTGACAGTATGAGAGCCTTCCTTCTATTATTCAAAGGGAAGGACTTAAATGAATAAGCTCTATATTAAACAAGAGGTATCTAGGTTAGATGTAATGGGGAAAAAATTTCATTCCAAGGCTGGTTAAACACTAGAATAACTATGCAAAAATATTATGCATAAATTTCCAGTATGGGAATTGGTTATGGATGATGCTTATACTTCCTCAGAATAGAGATGGATGAGGTAAGTTTGCGATGTCTTTTCCAACCTGATTTTTCCACTTTTCTGTAATTTGTTTTGATCTAAGCTTTTCCTCCAGAAATGAAGCTTTTCCTTCTGCTCTGCTCCAAACAGGCTTTTTTTTCCCCAGTCTTTTTTACTGAAGGGGGATCCAATCCTTAGTTCATCACAGAAGTTAAAAAGAAAGAAAAGCAATGTTTAACAGGTCACTAACCACAGCAGAGGTATGAAAAAGGCAGCTTCTTCTTGGCTACATCCTCTTTCTTTTTAATTAGGTGCTGACAATGTGGTTGACACCGTGTAAAATACAGAGATAGTCCTTGCTCTGGGGAGCTCGGAGTCTAAGAGCTGAGGAATGAAGATCCCTCAGGGTTAGTTCTTGTATCTGTGTGCTTTAAAGGGATGATAATTTTTTCACTGTAGACCTATGAATCACAATCTAAATTGAGACAGAGATAAATAGAAAGTAAGTTATTTCAGGTGAATAGAGACTTGAAAAAAAAATCTATACATTGTACTGCTTTTGGCAGGCAGAAAAACGTTAATAAAGAAGAGCTGAGTGGCATGGATATCATCATACTAGCTAAGAATAGAAAAGCTCTGTCTCTGCTATCATAGAAGAGGTTGATCACTCTATTTAAAATATGAGAGTACTTCATGGTACAGCTGGCATTTAAATACTCTATTAATGATCTTACATTCTTATTCAAAGTTGCTAGCAATACACATCCCCTGAACAAATGGTCAATTGTCACCGACTACAGAGCCAACAATTTAGTCATGAATTAAAATAAAAGCAATAAAATAAAATAAAACAATTTCAAATAGTTTAACAATAAAAAATTATGCAACTATGCATAATTTATGTTACAAGATGTAAAAGTTACTGCGACTGTCAAAATAATACTGTCCATTAATACATAGGATGACTTTTTAAAGTCATAAATCACTAGTAATATTTTACTATCTAACTGAAATTAAACTACTGAGAAAAGTCCTTTCAAATATAGGTATCTCTTGTATTGATAAGTTGATGAGAGAAGAACCAAAGGATTAAAGACAGGCAAAGGACCACATAAACAAATGGATCTGTGTCCCAGCTGGCCATATGTAGGCAAATGTCTGGACAAAACAGAAACAGACAAAGGATATAGTACAAAGAAGGGCAGATTTTTTCCAAAACCTACTTCACTTCTTTTGTAAATTAATATCATCCAAGTACATATTTCAAAATGACAGAGACTGGAAACACTGGAAATGTTTCCTTTCCCTGAAAACATTTTAGAGAAGGAAAAAGAAAGGACAGGAGAGGAGAGGAGAGGAGAG